>NC_057429.1:20921307-21668588 GCF_019457755.1 Venturia canescens
GAATATCATTTCGTTGATATCATTTGATTTTTTTTTTTCGAGAGTGAGACGAATCACCGGGTTGGACATTACAGCATCGATACGAATTTCAAGTATTTTCGAGAATTTTGATTGAGCACATTTTTTTCATCAGGCTACTGAGAAGAAAGATTTATGACGATGCGGTCGAGCTGCCTGATTTAAAAGAATATTTTTTCAAACCTCGCATAATTTATTAAAGCGGAGAAGAAGAAAAATTTTGCATATTGAAGTTTTGGTGGAATAACGACAAAAAAAATCATAAATGCGACGGACTGAAATAGGTTATGCAATTCTTGAATGGGAACTCGAAACGTTTGTAGTAAATTTTAGAGATTCGAATGACCTCAAGAATTTGCTCATCGGAGCTTATTACTCAACTTGCTCGTCGATATATAGGATCCGATCGTTAACCGATCGTTAAATGGAAGAGATTTCATTGATCTTTCTTGCCACCGAGAATGGGAGACCTGATCTGGTAGTGTACTGCGGTATGATTGCATCGAAAAAAGAAATGAAAAATAAATATGCAAGGGGGGAGGAGAGAAGGGAATGCGAGTTATTGAGGGAAAGAGAGCGAATCTCCATCCGATCGGGAAAAAACCTCGCCGCTTCCGGTTAATATACGCGATGAAATTGGTGAGGAAAAAATATGGTCGGTCGGTTGAATATTGGAGAAGATAGTCGCAAAGATATTGGATTTATAAAAACTGAATTAATCTCGAAAGAACTGCTGAACCAAATTTATATGTCGCTTCATTCGGATATTTCAAAAAAAGTCTCAATTTTTGTTCGATAAAAATGTGAATTTATCTTCTGTCGGAAAAGCTGGTACAGCTTTTATTATACAGAAAGTCAAATCAAACGGTCAATCGCCAATCTATTTTTTTCATGCCCTTTGTCCCCGGACCTCGACAAAAATCAAATTTTCGACCCGGCGTGATTGTCGAACAATCGCAAATTCTTTTTTTCATCCCTTTTTCCGCGCCGTTCCGTGTGTCATTGGAATAATGAGAAGAGCAATATTTTTTCCAAATTCGGAGATCACAGACATTGTCTGCACGCAAATGTGCCCGGACAATATTTTTTATCCTATTTTCCTTTTTTTCGGTGTTAACGCGAATACGAAAAGTTTTCCTGCAGAATGGCGTCTCATGCGTCGTCCGGCAAGGAAAGCTATGAAATATGAAAAGCATTCTCGCTCCGGAGAGAGCCAGGAAAATTGTACCCGTCATAGGCATTCTCTCCTCGCTTCTCACGTGCCGCCGCTCAGACCACTTTTCGTACAACCCCACTTCCACCTTCCACCAGTAGTTTTTCTTTATTTTTTTTCCATCACCGTCTGACTCACGGTTTTTATTTGCTCATCAGTCGCGAGCCACCGAATAGCCGGGTAAATGGTGCGAGGTGAAAAATATATTCCGGCATTAATTCGGGAGAACGATTTGTCAATCACTCATAATATTCCGCATCTTCGCATCCATTCGATACAGTTAGCTAATACGAACGCTGAAATTATTGAGTAAACTTCCGGCACGGAGTTCAATAAAAATCACTTCGAAAAAGGTCGATTGGAGATTAAAAAAATAATACCCGAGTTTCGATCACGAATATAAAATATGCTTTTTCTATTGCGATAGAAACGGGCATGTGGGGCATAAGCAGCGACAGAACACATAAAATATGAAATACCTCTGCAGAGGCACAAGTTGGAAACTCTCGGGTTAGTCGTGATGTTATATCGATGTGTAGCAGCCGGCCTCAATCGACCTGGGCTATGCAGGAGTCGGTTCGCGACACGAAACTAAATTTGCCATGATACGAGTAGAGATGTCTTTTCGTGTGGTAGAGATATTTTTTCTTCGTTTATTCAAACATTTCTAGTCATCGCGTCGGAAGAAAATTCATTCTATATGTATTGGTTAGTAAACATTTTCCGACAGATCGTTACAACTTGAAATATCATTAAATATTGATGCGATTAGGAGTGTGTTGAACGTAAAAGTAGAATTCATGTTGAAAAATGGCAAACCCCAAAATAGGATGAGATGATAGTAGTAAAATACAAAATACTAAAAAGGCACGCCAAGTTTGGCAGACTTCCAGACGCATTGCGGCAGGTGGTGGTTTCCGAACGTTCGAATATCGTCCTTTTAATTTCACTCGAGTCACTGCTTGTGCGAGATGTTAAATAAAAATGGCGTTTTCTTAGCCCGAAAATGTTTGCGCGTGTTTTGAAAGCAAATCGACGCAGAGTCTCGGATGAAGTTGAGGAAGAGCAAACATTACTGTGCACACGCGAATAACATTGTTGTCTATAGGAATAAAAAAACGAATAAAAATTGTCGCTTGATTTTTCTTTTCAACGCTTTGATTTATGAATATTTCCTCGTAAATGTCAAGCGTTGAAAATTGCCATAAGGAAACAATAAATATTCTGCGATGACACCGTAATTACTGCTGGCAAGATAAATCGGTGAATCGGAAATTCACTAGATTTACATATCGAGGAGCGTTCGTCGGAGCTCGCACATATGACGAGCCCGCTCGATTTTCCTTCAGGTAAAAAAGTTGAAGAAATAACGAAAAAAAAAAACTTATAACGAAAATCGACCTCGAGGGAACACGCAAATGAAGAGAAAAAATGGGGACAGGTTCGTCACTTTTGCACGATCAGATCGATACCATTTATTACCACCCAGTTTGCAAACTCGTTCGAAAAAACTCGTTTGCATTTGCATGCTTCATACGAATTTTCATGGATCATGGTCACTGGAAAAGGATCAATTATTAAAAATATCAAGCTCCACTATTGTAGGCAAAAAACTAAAATTGTTTACGACCTCTGGAATTTTCCTATAAGCCACCTACATCGACGAATACTATTTTAAGGTAACAGTGCTGGGAGAATGTCGTTCTTTATGGTACCTAAAAGAGTAAACGATGGATTAAGAAGATCTCTGGGCAATAGTTTCACGACTCTCAAGACTTTTTAATGACGCCGAGAATGCTCATCTCTGTCAGACCCTGAAAACTCTCGACGGAAAAAATGAATGATAAATCAATATCCGGTATAGCAATGATGACCCCCAACCGTCGCTGGATGCATTAGACAAATGAAACTTTTATCTCTTCATTTTTTTAACGACTCAATTCTATTGTTGCTTGGGAAATGAGGCAAGAAATACTCGCTCGGTGTGCCAAACATACATCTTCCGTCTCTGTTTCTATTATTAATTGCTTCCGTCGGCGTCGTCTATTGTCACACAAAAAAGCAAGGAAAATCAGCATTCACGGACGAAAAGTTTATTTATTCTTGTCTCTTGTCGAATGGGTCAAAAGAGGAATTTGAGAGTAAAATTTAAGGGAAGAACGACACTGTTCTCCGTACTAAAAGTATATAATTCAACGAGAAAAAATAAAAAGACTTTTGTTATTGTGGGAGTGCTCGGAATGTCAAGTTGCCGCGCTGTGTTTACTAGGATTCGTAGCGACTCAACGTTTCCTCGACGCTCGCGTATCCTTACTTACTTTCACCGATCACGTGGGATTGCTATACTACAATACTCGAACGGTACGCAGCCGGTGAAATGTGAAGAGGCACGAGCGACGGGGAAACGTTGAGCTGTGTTTCGAGCGGCAGCGAACACAATCGGCCGCGATAGCTGCAGATGTACTCGAGCGCTTCGCGAAGCGTACGATGGCGATAAGTTGCGCCGGGAAGTTGATAGCCATAGCCGAGCTCGATCGGAACTGCTATCAGTTTGGGACTTTGCCGCCAAGAATATAAAATATAAATTCCAAGATGTTCGATCAGGAAGGAATCGATGTTTGTTTTGTTGCCGGGTGTCTGCAGTAGTCAAACTCGGGGTTTCTAAGGAACGTGAGAGAAAAGAAATTTGAAAAAATGAAGGGGGTTCGAGAAGAAATCCGGAGGTGATATAAATCGCTGGAGTGTTTCAATAATATCGATAATCATTTCGATGAGATTGCAAAGATCTTTTTAATCTTGATCCTACGCAGTCAATTCGATTGACACTTACCAATTGAGAGGCGCAAGGACAAAATGTATGCAAATCCTTGGGTCGTTCCCGGGGAATTAATCGAGGCATCGCCGGACGCGAGTGGTGCGTATGCGTACTACTCGTACGTGGAAGGCGGGAGAGAGAAAAAAGAAATGACAACTGACACGAATAGAAATCTGTACGTCCATTTTCTCGTTGCACCATTGCACACAACGCGACAGAGAGCGAGAGAAAATATATAGATGTCTAGGTCGGATGGCCCACATTCGGTCTTGGCGAAGCGGACCGTAGAAAATCAATAAACGTAATGTACAGCGGGCACTTCTGCATCAAAATTCTATGCACGTTTGCTCATCGTTGAGTGAACGAAAAGAGCAACGTTTAATTCGTTCACATTGATAAGAAGTGATCGAATGAATTTGGATTCCTCGCCACTCTCCAAAGCAATTAAGCTTAAATGCGATCGGATCAATGCTGATTAATGGCCAAGAGCCCCTTCATCAGGTCGCAGAAACATTTTAATCCAGATTCCGTTTGTTTCGGACTAGGACTCAATGGGATAATAAAAACATCTTTCGATAATGATGGAAACGACCTCGTATTTGATTTAATACGACGCAACGAAGAGCTGCTCTACAACCTTCAGCCTTTTCCTGTAACATATGAAATTGCATACATGTGTGCAAATCTCGAAGCACATTGATAAAACAATTGTTTTTTAACGGAACGCTTTTACCAGTAGTTATCAGTAGTAACTGCCGTTATGCGCGTATCTACCGCAAGCGGTTCGAACGGTTCAAAGAAAAAAAGTACGTTTTTTTTATGCACTCACTCCGGCATGTCTTTTTTCTCGTGAGAAAAAGGACTCGGAATTCTACTATTACCGGTCGCGTCCACTTTCGTTTCAATCGATGAATTCTAATATTTTAGCTTACCGATCAAACGAAAATGCTTACTTTCTAAATCTTGCGGATTGACCTCCGTCTGCTCGTGCCAGAAATTTGTCGTCCCCTCTTTTCGTTTATTTATTCTTACAATTATGAATATTCGACCTCATCATTTCATTCGCGGTATATCCGCGCTCTTTTATTTTGCACAGGACTCGCGTATCCATAGCATCCGAACCCCCGTCCCCCACCGGTAAAGCTAGGTTTGGGGTGCGCCGGCTTTCGTTTTGTCGTTCTAGCGAGCGGATCGCCTCTGCCGATCTCTATCCTCGCAACGGGACAACGCAGCAAGTTAGCGAGATAACAATCCGAAAATTTGAGAAGATACGATGGAAGTTACGAAAATAAATCAAGAGAATGAAGAGTCGTCGCGATTATGAGCCGGCGATGCGGCGTGAAATGCCTCGCACATGTGCCACAACTCCGCGATAGCGGCACTACCTAGTGCACCCCCAATTCACTTCACTGGTGTAGCTCGAGCGACCGGAGGACCGCTGAGTTGTTACGTACCCAACATTTCTTCGTACGTGTCCGGTGTCCCGAAGAAAAATCTTTAGCGATATTTCTCTCGAATAATCGACGATCGGAGATCAATAAGCCTACTCGTTGAAAACCAGTTAACGCGGATCTCGGGGCCTCTTACGTAATTTGAAAAATTCTGCAAATTATGTCTCGATCGATTTCAATGTAATTTTGTACGAGGATTTCCATTTTGCTAAAAGATTTTGATCGGTTGCTAAAAAAAACGTAGAAATTGAAATATAAAATGAAAAATAATGAAGCGAGCACCCATTGTACGATTTCGATACTTATAAATAACGTGAACAACTGTTTGCGGATGGAGTTAAAGGGAAACGTTTATTCTGTTCAACCCGAAAACCAATACGCGCGTTTGAACCTATTTGCGGAGCTGCTCTGGTATTTGTACCGTCAACGGAATCACGACGGCTATGTTTCGATACGTCATTCTCTTTTTCTATTTCTTTTGAGCAGGATCCGAGTATTGTTAGAGCGGTCCAAAAAGCATTCGACAAAGCAACATTTCCGATATCGATCGTGCGAGCCAAGCGCACACGAAAAGCCGTACTAAAATTGACCAATTGAGAAGCAAAATAATTCCTCTTTAAAAGACGAATTGAAAGTGTCGAATCTCGGATCCTACAACTGCATTGCATTTGTCAAAGAAGGAACAAATTTACAGGAAAAAAAGGTTGTCGATATCCGACTAAACTCCTCGAGTGACCTCGGTGCGAGTACACTCGAGCGCGTCCATTAAAGAGGTAGCCGTGAGCCGGTGGGAGGGTGCTTCTGACCCTGGATTTATGGAAGTGGTGTCCGATACAGAGAAAATTGTGGTAAAAAGCGTCTCAAAAAAGTTGATTTTCCTACTGGTGTTTGGCCAAGAATCAAAAGCAAGTCCTGATCGACCGATCGAGATTAGGCTTTTCCAATTGACGTTATTTATTATCCGTAATGCAATCCCCTCGTTCGAAAATCATTTTTCATACGAATGCATCGTAAAAATGCCTTGCCCACCCCGATAGACGAGCGATCGATGAACGGCTATTATTGCCATGCAACCGAGGAAGTGCGAGGAGCTCAACGGGCGGAATTTCTGGAGCTTTTCTTCGCCATTGGCAAATACGAGACCGTTGAGGGTTAGGAATAATAAAAAATAATTTTCAAATGTTATGAAACGAAAAATTTACGTAATCCAAACGCTGGAACTTGAACACACACACACACACACACACAAAAGTGTGAAAGAACAAAGGGGAGAAGAAGAATATCGAGACCTTGTCTATCCGGCGGGGAATGCAGGCAGCGGAGGCGTTAATTCGAGTAGGAATGTGCTTATTTTTTGCTTTCACAAACCAAGATAGGCGTGAGGGTAAAGGCCTCTCGAACGATAAGTGCCACTAGACTCACCTTTTTTCATACTTCTATCCGCTCGATAAAAGTCAAAAGGAAGGATGATGTTGAAAAGGAGAAGAGAGCCAGCCGGCAACTCGTGACTTCGTTGACGAACGAGATACGTCCTAGAGATTTGCATACGTAAAGTTCACAAAGTGCTATTAAGACTGACATAAAAGTGAACGAGAAGCAAAGCTCCATTGGATCTGAAACTAGTCCGTGTGAGTTTTGAGTACGGTACACACGCGCAAACACACGTTCGTCTTGAATATTTATCCGCATTGTTTACTTGGCCATAGGGAAAAAAATTTTCTTGGAATCGTCTCTGGCGCATTTGCAAGATTCATTACGAGTCTGAGTGAGGGGAAAAAATATTTAATTTAAAAAAAAAAATAACGAATGAGTGAAAATAATAATATTCTCTGTGAGGAGCGGAATGAATTTTTCAAGTGACAAAATAGCTTCGATCGTTCTCATTTTTCTTGGGTTTCATTGATGCAGGAAGAGCCAGGACTGACACCGGAGGAAAAATTAATGGAACAGACTACGGCGGCCGAGACGGAAATCCGACTCGCAATGAGGCGCAAGTATCTTATGGAAAAGTGTTCTCAGGAGGGTCTTGATCGTCCTGGCAACGATTCGCTTCATCGACCAAACGCCTGGGAGTTTCTCGTCAATAGGGAATATCATTTGATATGGTGCAACGTATTCAAAGCCGCTTCTACTTCCTGGATGTATAATTTCAATTTGCTCGCTGGGTAAGCTACGTTACTTTCCGTTTTGATCGTAATTGAAATTTCAAGCGTCATACTCCAAGCTCCGAAAACCGCTTATTTTTTCACAACCATATATAAACTTGTTGGAATTAAAATTCAATCGGAATCTGACAATAATTGTCGTCAAACAATAACGCTGATAATACAATAATCGAACAACAATGAGAAGCGAGTCGCGCCAAATATTGCGTTGAAAATTGACATGAAACGCCTCGTATACATCCAGCACGCATATATTCATATAAACGAAATTATCCGCCGCCCCTCCCCCTCCCTCCCTCCCCCTTTGATCGTCCTTGACCTCGTGTAAAGTTGCAGTGGCATGATCGTTGAAACGAGTCTACAATTGACAACGTTTTGTTGCAATAACGATACTCTTCTATGCATTATTCCACCATTCGAAATGTGCACGCCTATGTACCTACAAATACGTAATGCATCTATTTGGACAAAAAAGGTTAGATAACTCGCGGTCGTATATATATATAATTATAAACCAATTTATCAAAGGGGCTTTGAAAGCAGAGAAATCCAGCGTAATTTTGGATTATATTCCGCAAAATAATCGCGGGGTAATTGAAAAAAATGATCGAGCTCGAACTCGAAAAAGAGAAAGAAAAAAAGGCATTTCCCGCATTTCCCGACAGGAAATTACAAGGATTCTGTGTGATCGATCGATTGAAAAATTGACAGGTATAGCCCGCAGTTTTTAAAAGCTTCGAAAGCGGTACCGGTGTCGTTGGCAAGACAGAGGTATCCAAGACCAACGGCGGACGAGCTTGCGAGGTATTTGAACGACAGCGTAAGCTTTCTCATTGTAAGACATCCCTTCGAGCGTTTGCTCAGCGCTTATCGGGACAAACTCGAGCAGAGTTTGCCCCACACTTTTCACAGCAAACTCGGCACTCACATCGTCTCCCAATACAGGCGCAAGGTCGGTTTACGTTTCTCCTCTCTCACTTGAAGGAGATTCCGAGTGCTTTTTAATTTAATGATGCTTTTTCTCGTTATTAGGATCCAAAAAAAGGGATACGACAGGGTCCGAGGTACCCTCACTTCGAGGAATTCGTCAGATGGCTTCTGTGCGAGTGGCGAGCCGGGTACGAGCTCGACATGCATTGGACACCGGTCGTGAATTTTTGTACACCGTGTCAAGTCCGATTTGACGTTATTGCCAAATTCGAGACCCTTCACGTGAGTTTTATGCTCGAGAGAACAAACAACGACCAGGACACTTATCCGAGAATCGAGCCAAGCCGAAAATGGCTTCCGACCGTGAACGAAATTACGAATGACCCAATTTTTCATACTCGCGCTAAACGAACGGGGAAAGCGTACAAGTGTGAAGCGTAGTTCCAATGATATTTATACTACTGCTATCTTGAGATTAAGTTTTACCTGATAAAATCTCCGTGGTGACTTGACGTCGAGGCTTTGCATCGTATCGTCAAGGATATAATCGAATAAGATTTATTTGTCCAGTTTCCAACGTGCTCAACATATTCCAAGCCCTTTCTTCGAGTCAATTCATAAAAACTACTTTTTCCTTTCGGTAATAAGTTTAAAAGACAAAAAATGAATTCTCGAAACCAGAGATTGGCCATCGCCCATTATTGTTTTTCTTACTTTCAAATTATCTTTCATTCATAAACGACCGAATGACGTTTCAATCTCGAT
This sequence comes from Venturia canescens, assembly GCF_019457755.1. Taxonomy (NCBI): domain Eukaryota; kingdom Metazoa; phylum Arthropoda; class Insecta; order Hymenoptera; family Ichneumonidae; genus Venturia; species Venturia canescens. The sequence continues at coordinate 20,930,665 of NC_057429.1, forward strand.
AGAATTATCTATTGTTCCTTCGCGATGAATCATAAGCGAGAATACTTACGTGTGAACTCGATGAACGGACATCACGGCGCGATTATTTCTCACGTCTTACATAGGAAATAATAAAAAAAACTTATTAAACGCGCGGCAATGCTAACGCGCGGAATTCATAACATTGTAATTCATTTGATCTTCAAGATTTTTCTTCCTCTCATTTGTACAGGATGATCAGAATTATCTGATAAAACAGGCTCACGTGGGACATATTATTAAGCCGGAATGGAAGAATCCGACTCGTGGAGTACAGACGAAGGACGTGATTAAAAATTATTTCGCTCAACTTACAAAAAGTCAGATTGCCGATCTCTACGAAATGTTCAGGTTTGCTTGTTTTCCCGTTTTTTTTTCCTCCGTTCCTGTCACATTCCCCGTTATCAGATTTATAAATCATAGCAAAAAACTAATGACAACGAATTTCATTGTTTGCAGATACGACTTTGTCCTATTTGGATATTCGCCGGACGACTATTTGGCGATCGGGAGCGATGACGTAACGCCGTTAGTTTGTAGAAAATAATTTCGATTATTGCGAAGGCTCAGCAGCAACGCAATCACAAATTGGCAATCATTATAAACTTCTCACTTTTCAAGGAGAAAAATTAAGAGAAATTCAGAAACAACGAATGCGAAAAGTGTCTTCATATGCGGAAACACATTTTTTTTACACAACTTACGAGATAATAAAAATCGTTTGGGAATCACCCAAATGCAAATTCCTACTTCACTTTAACGTTGCGAGGTATGAAAAAAAGAAAAGTTAAATAATAAGATTTAACGGGCGACGATGTTTGGGCGCGTGGCCTACTTATTTGAAGAACGTAACTCGTGGTTAAATTTTCATTCTGTGATCAAAGTCGATTGAACTTGGAGAATTAAGGAGAGAAAAACTTCCCTCCGACACCACCGAATGGATGACTTTGAAGCAAGATTCTCAAATTTGTGTGCTTCCATCACGAAACATTAAAATAATCATGACAAGAAAAACTTTCAATAGAACAACCGAGAGATTCTCGAACAAATATTCCGAGGGATACGAACGCGAAGTAGAGCGAATCTGTAGAAGAAAAGGTATTCGTCATCTCCGAGAGATTTTATACTCTAACACGTTCGTACATAAAAGATAAAGACAAAATGTTCCAAGGTGGATAGCGATAATGAAAAAAATAGGAAGTTCGACTTGAAATATTTCAATTCCCAACGACAATGGTATTGACATGCGCAATTGTTTTGAGTCCATATAAAACTTTTTTTTATCTCATCGCTTCAGAATCTCGTTGAATCGTTATGATCGGTGATAAGTGAAAAAAATGAAAATGAAACTAGATTAAATAACGAACGATTGAAATTCCATGCAATTATTCTTCTTGAACATGTTTTTTTTACAGGTTTTTGAGATTCTATGATTTCATCGTTGTTTCTGTATTCCTTGATGAATGCAAACGATAAAGGCATTAAAAATAAAATCACGAGCAATTATTCCTATTGTGAAAAATTTACCGGGGATAAAAGAATTGCTACACATTTGTAACTTGACTTTACAAAATAGACAAATTTTTGGCTGGTTTAGGTACATTCTATATGCACCTACCTACTCACAAGCCCAAACATTTTTCCCCCTGTAGGCTCAGATTTTTGAAATAACAGAGTTTTGAGACATATAAAAAATAGAAAAAAAAGCAATTTTGAGCTTGATCCAAGGCCTCTACAATGGTGTCCTAATACACGAGCTATCAATTCTGATAAAACAACAAAAAACGATTCAAACATCTAATACAGCGTGTATTCGGTTGTAAATATGTAAATGTACAAGATAATCGTTTGAAATATAAATATATGTTTTACATTAGAAAAATATTGGTTGTTGATCGTTAATGATTTTTTTCATTTCGTAATCAGGTACAAATTATGTACGGTAGTAAATATGTCGAGATCGGATAAAGAATGAGAAAATATAAAATAAACATTACAGTTTACTCACCGACTCGATGTATTCTTGAGTCCGATCCCCATGATCCACTTGTCATTGATGATACGTTGCCAAACATCTTTAATTTCCAATATTTGAGAAGGTTCTTTCTCCTGTGATCGTTTTTTCTTAATTACCGGCTCTCCCGTTACCTGGTACAACTTGAAAATGAAAAAGCACAAAAATGTGGTTATATTCGCAATATTTACGCTCCACTCGATGAAAATGCAGTTTTAATTAATACAAATCGTTAACCAAAAAATAATAAAGTAAATACAAACTTACTTCACTGTCTGTGTCAGAGTCGATACACTCACCGCAAGTTTCACGAACGTTCAGTTTTTTGATTATTTTCTCGGTCAAAGCCTTCACTCGATCGACATTACATCTTGCTTTTTCGATTCTTTCGGTTGTATCGTGCATTTGTTCGAGCAAATGTTCTTCCACTGGATTAATAATGGAGGAGGAAGATTTTATTACAGTTTCTTCCTCGTCACTCGGAAGGAACAAATCGTCGTCTGAGATATCCATCGGTACGGTACACGGTGATAACTGCAATTTCAATTCTTCCGTTGCTTTCATATTTTTAAACAAATTTGAGATTCTGATCGACCGCTAAATCGGATTGACAAACTATACAAATCCAGACATCGAAGAAAAGCTTTGCGCTTGCGCAAAGCTTTATACATAAAGGATTTCCCGCTTTGATTACCAGAATGCTGATTTATTGGCGGGAAATTCGAAGAAAAAAACAATGACCAACAGATAGTTTCATAAGTATTTTTTCCGATGCAGACACGACATTTGTAGACTACAAAATTATGAGAACCACAAAGAATTAAATTAAAAGTTGCGCCGGTCAAAACTGAACCATTTATAGCTCAAAATTTTTCTTTTTTTACTATACATCGGTGCATCTCGCGGCAAGTTTCGTTAATGTATTATTTAAATGGCGAAAATTTATCGTGCTAGCCAATTTTATCGTCTACGCGTGTTTAATATCAAGTGATTGAGTTTGCGACATTGAAATAACCGTTTGAATATCATTTTCATATACTCACTGAACGTTTTTTTTCTCGCTGGAGCAATGCAATTAGAGAACAGTAATGAGAGGAAGAGCTGAGTGAGTGATCAACAAACCGAAGAACCGTGATAAAGTTTCTCAAACGTACGAAACAGAAAAATGCGGACATACGTGACCGGCACCCGCATATCGAACAGACACGAACAGGCACAAACGAGTTCTAACGCGACTTTTGCATTGTTTGTTATTGCTGCGCAGTTCTCGATGCGCGTTGACAACTATTGTGTGGGCACTGGCCGGTGGCGGCGACAGCGGCGCGCTTCCCGTCAATCCCGTCCTTGCCGACATATCGTACCTGCGTGAACTTAGCCGACTGATTTTGGATTTATATTTCAATGTATAACTTGTTCGGTAGGTGGTGCTTTTTTTTTATTTAATCCAATATTAAAAATGACCACCGTATCTCCGTACCGTTGAAGACGAGTTGAAAACATCTTATTGAAATCAAGGTAAGAAATAACTGTTATTAATAATTTAAAAATTAATCACAACGGAACATTGAAATAGTAACCACGGATTTCCTTATAAAATCTGAAATCATCGGTGTTACGAATCAACCTCGATTTACTCAAAAATCTTAGTATTTGGCTTCGTAGCCTAACCTTAATTTTGGAAGAATCTCGTAATAATTACAGAAATTAAACGAATATCAAGCATGCTCCTGTATGCTAGATTGATCTACAATATATTGCGAACAATATGATATTTAAATAATCGATAGCACATCAAACGACAAAAAACTTTGAGGTTAACTTGTTTGCATAAATTTTAAGAATTCGGTGTTGCAAAATATTTCATCAGAAATTAAAGATTCGGAATTGGTTGTACAATGAATGGGAAGTTTATATATTCTATCACTGTTGCACAGATACGTTGCTTGCGTGATGGCAGAGGAGCGTATGCCAAAACTAAATCTGAGCAAGGACGCTCTAAAACTTACGGTATCGGATCTTCATTATATGCGAATAGTGGAACAAGTCAACAAAGAACGAGTGCAGCACTTGAAAAAAATGCGTCTTGGTTGTCGTATATTAGGCTGTTCTCTAGCTGCATTTGCAATCGGCATTTACTCTTACACAATATATGCAGTCAAACAAGAAAGATTCTTGGACGATTTTGATGAGCCAGAGAAAATATCGGATGCGGAATAATATATTCATTGTTTCATTATTTTGCAATGTGTTTGTATCTATAACAAAGAGACAAAGTTTTTTGAAACTAGGATTGATCGAAGTTAGTGATAATACACAGTAAAATTATTTTAGTTTAAATTGGCTTGAAATATGGCTTCGGGAGTTTTAAGATTACCCCCTTTACCTACAATTCGAGACCTCATAAAGCTCTACAGAATAAGTGCAAGGAAACAACTCTCACAGAATTTTCTCATGGATGAGAATTTAACGTCAAAAATAATAAAGCAAGCGGGTCACTTGACCAACGGCCATGTGATAGAAGTAGGACCTGGACCTGGTGGTCTGACTCGAGCCGTTCTAAGAAAAATGCCAAAAAAGCTGATTGTGGTTGAGAAAGACAAGCGATTTAATCCCACTCTAAAAATGCTGGGGGAAGCTTTTTCCAATGCCGGTGGACAAATGAATATTATTTCGGATGACATCCTACGCACTAATTTTGACAAGATGATCGACGAAAAAGAGAAAGTACGCTGGGAAGCGCGTTGTCCAAATATCACTGTTATTGGTAATTTACCGTTCAGTGTCTCTACCCACTTGATCATTCGATGGCTTGAATCCATCTCGCGACACGAGGGTCTGTGGTCTTTTGGCAGAACTCGGTTGCTTCTTACTTTTCAAAAAGAAGTAGCCGAAAGATTGGTCGCTCCGGTTAAAAATTGTCAACGCTGCAGACTTTCGGTCATGGCTCAAGCATGGACCCAACCTAAATTGAGATTTCTCATACCTGGCACAGCATTTGTACCCAAACCTAAAGTTGACGTCGGGGTCGTTTCCTTCATACCGCTCATCACGCCTCGCACTACCCACGACTTCAAATTGTTCGAGAAAGTCACCCGACACGTATTCAGCTTTCGCCGCAAATTTTCCATCAAAGGCGTTGCGTAAGTTGTCCCTTGTCAGGCAAGAGGAAGGTAAAAACCTTTTTCTTACCGATTGCTCCCTCACCCTCCGTCACATTCCCTTTTTTTTCATCGTTATACTTTTCTATCCACATGCTACAACAAATTTTGTCCAACAAATTCGCTCAACCGCAGTCAAATCACGAATTTGAATTCGAACGAACTGAATTGAATTAATAAACTACATCTAATTGCCTGTTTTATTTTTCTTTACTTTCAGCACGCTTTTTCCACCAGAAAATCGTGAAGAACTGTCGATAGTAATGTTCAAAATTGCAGACGTCGATCCGCAAGCACGACCTTACGAACTGTCGGTAGAGGATATTCACCGTTTATGTTCGAGTTACAAATATCTTCGGGAGAAACATCCCAGTATCAGTGATTACGAATATCGGGCATCGAAGAAAATAATGAGCCGTAAATATCTGCAAAACGTGGAAGTTGTCGAGTTCGATGATTATGCGGACGACGAGCTCGAGGAGAGCAACGATCGTGCGGACACCGAGATCAACGAACAAAGCATCGAGAATCCCCTTTGCACATTGAATTCCCCTTCTACGATTGATTGAGAAGAAAAAACGAAGAGATCATCGTAAGAACAATGCACTTGTAAATATATTTACCGGGACTCAAATTTATTTTGTTGGTTTTACACTTGAATATTTTTGTTTTTTCACACGAAGGCCACAAGATTAGGTAACCCAGGAATTCGTGGCCGAAATTTTGCACGAGCGGGTTCCTTTGTGTTGAAAAATATTTACAGTGTGGCTTTTAAAACTTATTAACGATAATTAATACATTAAAAATATACATTGTTATTTCTTGATTTTTCGCTTAATCTTTCTATCGATTATCAGCGAAGCAAAAACATCGAAATGATTAAGCCGATAAATTATTATTGGCTTTAAAAAAAAGAATGAAGGATTATTTCTGTTCTGATGGAAAACATTTTCCTCCTACAAATAAATGATAGTGAGGAAAGAGAAGCGACTGGAGGTTTTTCCTTTGTTTTCAACTCACTCGCTACCGAGCAAAGAAATATTTACTCGATTCGAGCGATCGTCTGTTTTTTCACATTCTCGTATCTCGAGGCTCTTCTTACTCGCGCAATTATTTATGAAATAGAGTAAGAAAAAAACCATCATTAAGATCCGATACACCGGTCGCGATATCACAGCTACTCATTTCTTTCGGGGCAGGAGTTCATTCAAAACACAATACGCATGATTGATTAATCCGCGTATTTTTAAATAGACATTTCTAAATCAAATATATCATGTGAAGGGACGAGTCTACCAGGTGCACGTAAACGAGTATTCAGGATTTTTCGCATATGTTCATCATCATACACCTATATATTTATCTCTTATTGGAGACGTTCTACATAAATTCGAAATTATCTGAATCTCTTCGGCTTTGAGTTGGTTCAGATTTTTTAGACATTTATTATATTCATTTTGTAATGAATGATAAATATCTTGGACGCAATGGATAAATAAAATATCAATACCTTTGAGTTGAGTAAATTAAAGATAAACGAATGCAATAGATTATGGTGATTTTTTCGAGACAAATCAAAGTGGAATGATCCATTGATTTTTATGGTTTATCGATTCGCTTTTACGCGTCTGGTTACTTTGTTTTTTACAGTCACGTAGGAAACAACAAGTTTCTGCAACGCACTATAATCGAGCGCGAGAAAGTCACCGCTTTTCGAATCGTTTTATTTTTTGTTTTCCATTCGTTTCGAACTTTCAACTGCGAATGACTCGAGGAAAAAAAAGAAAAGTTTTTTAGTCAAGCGTTGAAGTTCAACTTCTCGCAACCCCGCATATCATTATGTTCGGCAGTGCTCCACGACGACGTCGCCATGCTCCGAGAGATTGTGCATGAGCCTGGAGAGTCCTGCACCATCTCTTCGTCCTTGCTCCATCCTCAGCCTGCGAACCATGAAATTAAATCATAACATCGAATCAAACAAAATATTAGGAAATCATGAATAACGAAGAATTTTACTTTGAAGATGAAAGTCTCTTTGGAGGAAAGCTCTTGAATTTCAAAGTAATCCTCGAGATCCGTCTCACAGCATACTATGCACTTGTCCAAGTACAACGGCTCCTGCAAATATTCCGATCGATTCTTGTATTCTTCAAAAACGATCTATAGCAGGTATTATAAAACAAATAATGAGATGAAAACTTACGCGCAACAGAGAGTATCGACCGATTTTCTCTTTGACCAGAAGAAGTGTTGCTTCCTTGATACCGATCTGCCTTGGAAAAAGGGAATCGTCGTTTGAATCCAAAAATTCGATGCTCGGCTATAAAGATTAAAACGTTTGTGATAATCTTTCGTAATTCTGAATTTGATTAACGAAAATTAAGCTATTCTACATAGATAAAGAAAATACCTTTCCATTGGTAACGAGCATGGCTGTGACAGGAGCAAGTTTCACGGTCCTCCCTCGTCTCCAATTATTGTCAGTCGGTTGAGCAACGAGGAGACGTCCTTCGAGGACAAATCTCGCTTCCTCGTGAGCCCACTCCAAAACTTCGACCGCCATCTGCTCGACAATTTAAAAACGTTAGAACAGCTGAACGTTGGAATCGGTTTTTCTTTTTATTTTTATAATGAATCTTCCCGAATCTCGGTTAATTTGCATTTAATCCCTCGGAAATGCGAAACTCACCTTTCGCAATTTAATGTTAACCATGTCTTGCTCGCCGTTGGACCGCCTGCCGTTTTGTATTATTGAAATTCGACGCCAGAGCTTCGTTGACGTCAGGTCTTTGGCTTCCTGTTTAACAATTGTCAATTTAATCGCATATCTTCGAGTATATCTTAGAAACAAATGTAAGAAACTTACGGCATTCATATGCTCGAGATGCAATTCGATGTTGGCTCGAGCCTGCTCGAGTCTCTTCCTCGTTTCGTGAACGTCGATTCTGACGGTGGGTGTTGCTTTGAGTAAACGTGCGAGAAGCAATGGATATTTGGTGACCCTTTGAACCGGCACCATCAGAAACGAATTCAAATTCATTCGCCTGAGTACCGTGTTCTCCATTTGCGACACTTTCAAAAATATTCTCAATAGCTCTTTCTCCTTTTCAAGATTTTGAAGCAAGAGACTCGCTCCACCTTGTCTCGTGCAATAGCTCTCAAACGCGTGGAGCATCCTCTCCGATTCGAGAAATATTTTACCAACGTCAACCGTCACGAGATCCTCATCACCCGATACCTTTATTTATAACATTCATTATTCAAATAGTATTCGATTATTATGTGCAATAATGCGGCGTAATAATCTCTCTTGGGCGTTTTTTACCTTTTTATAATCCACATTTTTATTCGATATTTTCTCCTCGCGCACATAAATATCTTCGAATTATTATCGAATTTTGCTCGATTATTAGGAGTCAGCTTAATGACTATCGCTGAATTTTATCGCTCATAAATTTCATACTAAATGATACAATTTTCATAAGAAAATTTATTCGACCAATTAAGCATATTTTTTGCTCGAGATTAATTGATTTCGTTGATCGAAGATTAAGTTGATGTAGCCGATACTCGTTTTCATTATGCGCAGTAATAGAATAACGACGCGTGAGCTCCACTTGTGCGAATAAATTTCATCAACCGCGGAGATGATGACCAATCAGACGAGATTATTACTCCTCATGGTTTTCATACAAACGCCGCCGCGCCGGTATATAATGTTCGTTTTATTGTCTTACTTCTTTAATTTTCGTATTATCTTACCTGACTAAACTCCACAGCATCTTTGAGCTTCTCCGCGAGCATAAGATTGTGCTCGAGAAGTTCTTCGACATTGAGAAATATAGCTGCGAGTTGTTCTTGCGTCAAGAGTCCAGCTCGCAACATTGGCCGATGAAACTCTTCAAGAATAATTTGTAAATCTCTGCCGTACTTTTGCTCGGTCTCGACGATCTCGGTTATTATTTCTTTTCGCTCGGCTCGCTTTTTCGAACACTTTCGACAAACGAATGGTGCATAAACGACTCCGCTGGTGGAAACATTGGAAAAACAAAAATTTCGAATTACTTATAAATTTAGATGTACAATAAAAACCAATTTTTTTGCATTGCGCTGCACCGAGGAAAAATTGAATTCCAGTGAGAGCGAGTTCCCCAAGAATGGCTATGCAAAATAAATTTCATTTTCCAATGCTCCCGATGTTGTAACATATTATTTTTCATAAAATCAAATTACTTTTGAAGAATACTTTAGCAAAAATATTATCGGTGATATATATCGATGCAATTTCAATTTTTTTTTCTCGCCAATCATCGATAAAAGCTACTTTCGCCTCTATCGTATCTTATCTCTCGCGCGGCATGAATATAATTATTCTCTATATTTCTGTAACTTTACAATAATAAATCCATGTATACACGATAGTAGTCGGCTATTCCGAAATCGAATATCAGGCAATTTTGATAAAAATATTCCAACGATTGGATAAAACCTATGAAATCAATGAAACGAGAAGAATTTTTTCAAATTTGTTGTTTGGCACATATAAAAAATGACGATAAATATGGAAACAAAACGGTTGGATAAAATGAATTCGGGACACGATGCGAAAAAACTTTCTCCAGCAATATCGATTCTGTTTGCCAGTGCTGGGGAAAGAGCGAAAGTGCTCTCGTAAACGCGTTATCGAACGAGAACGAGATATTCGTTTTCTTTTGACCACCGACACGCGAATTAACGAGCCGGTACACGCGCGCCAATCGCTTTCCCACCGACCAAAACCCTCTTAAGATTCGCCACCGTCGGGTCATCGCAATGAAAAAATATATTCATCGATTGTCATTCGAAAACGTTCGATAGAGAGAACGAGAGTGTCTTTTTATTTGTACGCGTTATTTCTACTTATCAATTGAAACTTTACCAAAGCCTTGCAAAACCATACAAAAACCTTGAAAGATATTTGCGGCAAGAAAGATCCAATTGAATTCTTTATCAGAGCGAGAAATGTTCTAGATTCATTCCCTTTGAAACAAGTGTCGAAAGAGATGCCAAGAGACATAAAAAATATAAATAATGTCAGATGAAAAAAAATTATTCATTAGTCGAGTACGGAAAAGTGTGCCAATGTTTATGTTCCTACACTTTAGAGAACCGTTGAGAAAAAAAAAAAAAAAACATTATTTCTTAAGGAAATGCGCGTACGACGCTCTATATAAAGGTGACGTTAATAAATCGTCGAGATATTACCGCTTGGTTGAACGTTCACTTCGCCATATAGCCCCTCTATATAGCTCTATCCCAAGTAAATCCTTTGATATCAAATACCACCCATGTATTTACATATAATTCAGCTCACGATTTATCGGGTTTTTCGATATTCTTGAGTGTGCGACTGTTAACTGCGCTTTCGCCCCGTTATTGTTATCAAACGAGGACTCGGTTACGTTTTTTGGGAACGTAATTGAACGTAACTTGAAAAAGTGGAAAGGTAGGCGTTCCTCCTCGACGAGCTCTCGCTGACGGGAGTCGAATTATTCGAATTTTCGATTAAAGCGTACGATAATGTTGGAAAAAATGATGAAAATAAATTACCTGTCTGTTATAAGAGGCTCCAATCGTTGCTCACAATCCTCGCAGAGTTTGGTATCACCTGAAATGACCTGAGGTATCTCGCAAAGTAGACTCGCCGGTCCCGATGATACGTTTCCTGATCTCCAGCGTCTGGCAATCCCTCGGCTGCTGCTCGCTTGACTACTTTCCGATCCAACACCACTGTCAGTTCGTTCGATATCGACAGTACGAGTCTATGGAGGAAAAAAAAAATATGCTCCACGTCCATACTTTGTACAAATTTATACGAATCGGAGGGGGTAAAAAAAAATGCGGGCGTTCGAGGTGAACTCTGAATTGAACAAAAGGCACTTACTTTGAGCGTTTCCGGTGAACTGGTCAAAATAATATTGCACTCTTCGCTACTGTCGGAGACATTCGAAATTTGCGAGCTCTTGGAGCTCAAATCTCCCATACTGGTTTCCTTCTGTTCGTAAAGGGCTTCGAGATCGCCCTCGGTATCTTCTTCGTCATCGTCTTCCTCGTCGTCGTCCTCGACCTCGTCGTCCTCCTCTATAGCGACGGATCGATCTTTCGAGTCCATGAGATAATTGAGGAACTCGAATTTAGTAGTGAAATTCGGATCATTCGCATTGGTTGGAATCTTTTTGAAAAATTCTTCGGGACTTTTGGAGAGATACGAATCGTCGACGCTGCTGTCGTCGTGCTTAAAATCGATAGTTTTTTTGTAAATATCGTCGGACAGATAAGAGCGAAGGAATTGTCCCGCGTTAACTTTTTTGTAGTAAGCTTCCTTGTACTCTTGAGCAAAATAAATTCGATCTTTGATGTAATCCTCGGTGGGAGGTGGAGAAAGAGGAAGCGGAGGTGGTTCGTCGGGGATTTCTTCGTAAATGGGTTCTTTGATGACCTCGTAAGGATTTTCCTCGAGGAACAAGTTCGTCGAGACGAAATCCGTGTCGGAATTCAAACTGGGCGATCGAGAATAGGAAGGCTCCGGTTCAATGGTGGATTCCGAGCTCTCGTAATCCTTGCTCTTGAGCAAACTCTGCTTGAGTATTCTCAAAATTGCTTCTCCGCTGCTCTCATCGAGAATTTCTCCATTCTCCCGGGCTTTTTTCAAGGAATCCTCGAGGAGTTTGGAAATGAGAGATTCTTTGGAGAGGCTCGACCATCTGCCGTTCGAGTCGATATCCCGAAACCTCGATTTTTGATCATTTCTACTATAATTGTTTCGCTCCTCGTCGCTCCCGCTCGAAAGTTTGACAATCCCATTAGCTCCCCTTCGTTTTATAGCTAGACTACGATCGGTTGCCTCCAGCGACAGTTGTTCCGGAGAATACGCCACCGAATCTTCGACCCGTGAATTGTCCGAACACGAGCTGTTGGCTTGATCCTCTTTCATTGCCGTCGTCGTCGTCGATTCAAGGACAATGTTCGATCGATAATTTTCGAGAATTACGAGGGTTCGATTTTCCGAGGAACTTTGAATCTTTGGCGGACTGGAGGAATTTACGGATATCACGGTTGGATTGCAAACGCTGTCTTCCCCGCCGACGCTTATCGTGACTTTGTTGTCGTTGCTGTTGCTGCTCAACTCCGCGACTGGGTTCTGGTCGCCGTTTATCATGATCGAAGTTCTACGAGCTCCTCCTTGCGTCCTTGTCTCGTTTCCATTTATTCGCAAACGATGGATCAACGGCGAAGCCCTGGGACTGACTGTTATTTTACACACGTTCGCTTTCGGCCTTGCATTGATTATTTCGATTCTTGGAGAACTCTCGAAGGAGCAGCAGCTTCTGCAAGAATCGTTTTTACTATTCGAGCCTATTTCTCGCCAATTTTTCAAACAACACTCCGAAGAATTCGCGTCCTGACGATTCCTCGGAGTCATCGGTCCCGGATCGCTCGCGCGATCTCTGTGCTTCGATTTTCCGGGCGGCGGAGACCAACTCGTTGGCCTCATCCGTCGAAAATGCTCCTCACTTCTTCGGCTTTCGTCGTCCGATCTCAACAAACCCGGGCATTCGATCTCTTTCTCCTTCGCTTCGACCCTCATTTCCGGTCGAGCGATTTCCGACAACGCCGATGAATCTTGGGCTTTCTCCGTCCTTTCGTCGACCTCCGGTATCGCCTCCGACCGATCTTTTTCAAACCCTATTCTCACTCCATTTTCCGTCACGTTCGTCGCTTTTCGTCGGAGACTCAATCGCATCGTGTCCAAATAACTAACGCTTCCGGCTGTCGTTTCTGGCCTTATGCTCGCGCGGTCGCTCTGACTCCGTGACAAACAAGCTCTTCGCCCATTTTCATCTTCGTATGAAACAAAAATATAACAGAAAAGTAACAATTAACAAGCCCATAATATAAAACAGCGAGGACAAGCATTGCGCGTGGATTCGAATATCACGCGTAAAGGAGAGCCACAACTAATGAATATCTTTCAAAACCTGACCCGATTCTCCGAGTGAAATCGTCCCGACTCGGTCAGCTCTAACTTGGATTTGGTCCGCGAGTTCGATCGAGGGAATAGCGTGAGGGGGGACGCTCGCGATCCGTAACGCTAATAACATACATTTGATATTGCTGTCAACGTACATATGCGGAATAAATTTATCATTGTATTCATTATTATATATATATATAGGCATTTATTTGATGGAGGTATTCACCAAATCAATGATTTCGGAGGATTGTCAAAATTAGCATAATTCTTGCGCGCGGTTCACTCCTCGGGGACATTTGCATGAAAATCGAGAGAATTTGCCCACGCGAAGCCTGAGTGATCATCCTCGATTTTCCCTCTCACGCTTCGAATACGCTCCTCGTCGTTTCGCGAATTTGCAAGTAGTATATAGAGTCCCCGATGGTATATACGTATAGCGTAGAGTAGTCGAGTAACCGGAAGGGAAACCGCAGATTCGACCAGCATGACCGATCGCCGAGAGCCTCGGTGCGGCTTGTTTTGCTCGCCAAGTTTTGCTATACTCGAGAGAGTTTGACGTTACTTTGTATTAGACCCGGAAGTGCTGTTTTCTCAAGGCAGGTTTCATACGATCGCCAGCGATTCCGGATTATTCGATTCGATAAGTCATTTGCCAACGGCCTAAACTTTTGAGATCGCATTCCGCGTTCATTCCCACGATTTGAAAAAAAAAAACAACAACAACAACCCAATTTAGTTTCTTGCTTCGATCAATGTAATAAAAGTGAAACGATCTAATTAGATGGATGAAATAAATGTTACCTTCGTAAAAAAAAAAAAGTACAATGAACGAAATAATGAAATATGACGACACGGTCTAATTTTGAAAATATCTTCTCTGTGTTCCGCATCTTTAACGGATGCGTTCGAGGGAGTTTGACGAGGGCCCGGATGACCTTTACCGTAGATTCAACAAGCGTACATAACGTTTATGCTCCGTTTTCAGGAGCGCATAATATCTCGAGGAAGATTTGAGCACCTGGTGTTTACGAGCAGGATATTTCAAGAATAAAATTTAAAAAAAAGATGGATAAAGCTTTTGCGAATAAAAAGCAAAGCGGTATAAAAATGAATGGCGTTGCGATTTGTTCGGAAAATAACGGCTCCCTAAATTGGTCGGAGTACATACAGGCACGGGCAATATACTGGCTTCATGTACGAGGACATAAAGATGTATGCGGGAGTCGACGAGACGAATGGTGAAAGTGCTGCTCTCGCTCGTACATTGTGTATATATCGAATCCACGACGGTACGCTGTTACCGTCGTGGAATTTCTTGAGGCGTGTAATGGAAAACTCGGGGCAGGGCGAAATAATTCGCGATATGTGTGCATGTGTACAAGAGTTTTTCCACTGCCTCTCTCTTTAAAATCACCCTCCCTCCCTCTCGCTCCAGCTTCATCTCGTTCTCGTTCCACTTTGCCGTCACAGTAAGAGTCGACGGCGAACTTATCATCTGGAATTTCTGGAACGCATTTATAAAAATATCTCACGAGATCGAGAGAGAGAGAGAGAGAGCTGAAAGAGGGAAACATTTTTTTCTCTCATCTCTTGACAATACAAATCTGATTGCATAAAATTAGATGTAAAACGGGAATTGAGTCACGAGTATATTTCGGAATTCATTTCTATACTTTTAAACTTATCACAGATAACTGCACAGAGTTCATTTCGACAGTGTAAAGTTAAACAAATAAATCATTGGTTGAACCTTTTATTCAAATTAGTTCTCGTTCTCCTCCACATTTGAGCGTGTTAGAAACTAGTTGCGTTATGGAACACTCATTTTTTTTTTCCTCGGAGAAGATACGCTTTTTTTATTTTCTCAAGCAACGAGAAGTTTTTTTTTATTGTTGTGGGCTGAGGTCGTGTACCTTGTAGAACAACGCTTCCATACAACGGGCACAAAGAAACACGATAATACCGAGACTAGTCGAGGTGAAGTATAGTCTACCAGCGTAGCTCGCAAAGCATATAGAAATACAATTCTACAGAATGACCAAGGCTCGTCCGCCCACGAGATTTGTCATCGTCTTCTTCGTCCAGCTCGTATATATTCCAGTCCGCTGCGTGGACGCTCTTGGTTATCTAACTATTCGCTGGAGCAAGCCCTTGAAAACTGTGAGATAAAAGTCAAAAAAGGAGAGATAAGTGAAGAAATAAAAAACATCGTGAAGAGGAGAAAGAAAAATATTGCTGCGAAGAGATTTGAAAAATTGAACACACTTTCATCCGGACAAAATGGGGACTGGAGGCGATGGAGTTGATGAAATGAAGTATTCGGAGAACACAAACAAAACTAACGATCGATCAACGGATACGCGAGTTCTTTTTACATCGTAGAAAAGATCGAATAGATAAGTGGCGCGAGGAAGTAAGCGTCAACGTGAGAGAGAGAGAGAGAGAGAGAGAGAGTAGAGACGATACCTGAATATGTTTAAGGTAGAAGCAGAACTGAGAAATCGAAGAGGAAATCCCTCGTCGAGTTGGCAAAGGAAATAGGTTCGCCGGAAGTTATTCAGAATTCGCTATCCACTGCGAATATATAAGCGCAACTTGACTGGATTATCGTGTAAATTCGATTTCGTCTAAATCTCGATGTTTTCTCTAGATACAATCACCCCCCTCGTGGTCGATGATACAAAGCGTTGTAAAACTTGTAAAGTAAAATATAAAGAACTGAGTAAAGTGTACAATCTTGAGAAATAAAATTACGCTGGAAAATTTGTTCGCTCGGCTCAGACAAGTTTCCAAGGAGGCGAACGTTAAAAAAAAAGTCAAGTGATTAAATGGTGAATAAAAGGAAAGAGCTAAATATACGGATGGCCTGACCGTCCCTGACCTTATCATCTACTGGTGTCGAGTAGTCGCAACTTCTGACTGGACCAGCGGACCAATATATATATATAGATATACATATTTCAAATATAAAGATGGATATATAAGTGTAAAATATAGCAAGAGAGCTTTTTTTATGCGTTCAGACACAATACGAGAGTGTGCAATGTCTCACATCTATCCGTAGGTCTTCGAGAACGCACGCATATATTGCCCGGAGGACACGACTCACGGTCGTCAGGATCCGCTATAACCTTTCTCTCCTTTTTCTCTTCGCCACATTTATCCCCACCTTATTAGTTTCTCAGTTAAACTTTAAACCGGGATTATAATGACGTTGGTCGAACCCCTCCACGAGCTGCGCGACGACAAAGAAATCCAGGATAGCTTTGTCGAAAAAGATCATTTTTTTCCTCTTTTTTCACTCTCAAGCACTCTTCAAACGTTTATTCACTCAGATGCGAGTTGGAGACTGTTGAATCTTCCATACGTTTTACTGACCATAAATTTTCACTTTTTACGGAAAGGTAAGCGACACCATGCATCACAAAATGAGCGAGGGCGTGATGAAAAACTCATGAAATTCGATATGTGCGCGTGTAACGAGGGCTGTTGAAATCGTTTTTTTTTTCGTTATAATTACAACACCTTCAAGGACGCTGACACTTGTTAATCGTCGGTGAACGTTCGGAAATATTTATCAAACAAGAGCCGAAAGGTAATCAAGTCTATGAATACTCGTTGAGAAGATTGATGCATTCGACCCTAATTTATGAGCTCCAAATGTTAAGGTGCAATTATTTCATAATTAATATACACGGTTCATAATTAAAATAAAAAAATAATGATCAACGATATTTCGATGATATTTTTGTAGTCATAAGGCTAACGCAGATGTTTGTGTGTGTGTGTGTGTGTGTGTTGACGGCAGCAGTGAGGGATCGGATAAAACGAACAAGTGTGATATAAGATGAAATGAGTTTTCCTCCAGTTATCCTTGCTTGTAATCCGTGCAATGTGAACAATTTTTTCTACGAGTTCAAGGATATACATTCATATACACGGTAAGCGCATGGCAGGCGTGATAACTCGTGTCAGCGAGTTAACGGTCCATTAAACTTCTCGTAGCTTCGGTGCGCGCCTGGATCTAAGCGATTAATTGTTCGTAATAAGAATAATCGTTTTCCGATGTCGCAGAAGGGTCTTTGATACACCTAATGAAAGAGTCGCATCTGCGTCGACATTTTTTTACTTAGATTTTTCTAAAACTTTCGAATGATTCGAACCGCGCCGCAATGCTTCACGCGGTATTAAAAGAAAATATTTTAAAAAAAAATCTTACCTCCGGATTTGAGGATGAGTTGTTCGTCTTCGTTTTCGATGAGAGGAGTCTTGTGCTCAAGCTCCTCGATCTCGATCTCAAATTCGGTTTCGTCTTCCGGTCTGATAGTGTCCAATGACGTTTCGCTACTACTGACTCGATTATTTATATTTTTGTCTGTACTGATGTTTTTCTCACTCGCGTTGTTTTCAATCTCAGAATTGTTTGGCGAGGCAGTTTTGAGATGGACGGAAAGTTCGGCGATGGTTGAATCCGTAAGAGATCGCGTTTCCTCGTTGGAACAAGTTGTATCGGTGGTGAGGATCATTTTGTTGTTGGCCAAGTGATCTTTTCTGCTGGAATTTCTAACGGGGACTTCGGGTCTTCTGGCAATCGCAGAGTGCTCGATTTTCATGCGTTCCATCTCGGGATTTATTTTCATCGCTTCCGGTATGATTTTAGGCTCTTGAATGCGCGTTATTCTTTTGGGATCTCGGATGTTCGGTATCGTTATGAATTTAGGTCTTTCGGGTAAATGTTGTTGGTGGAGAGTTTGAGGCACAACTTGGGGGGGCACTTGGAACTGTTGATCCGAGCAAGAAAGCTCTTCCTTGGGTAAGGAGTTGACGGAAACTCTGCTGGATCGTCGACTGTTCGGAAGACTCGTTTCCGGTGGTTTTTCCGGAGCGAAAATGACGTTGTTGACTTTGAACAAAACGTTTTTTCGTTTACCGTCTGGTTTGCCTCTTTTCAGTATACTCTTAAGCGTAGTTCGTGATTCTTTGACTCGTCGCGGTGGTCTTTTCGGTGAAACTTTTGGTATGGGGATCCTCGTCACTGTTCCACCACTTTCGGTCTCCGTATCGTCGTCCGAAATTTCCCGAGGTTCGGTGAACACGCGGATCCTTTGACCTCCGATCGCGGCAACCGCGCTCCTGTTGGGTACGCGTTCTATAGATTTCACTTTCGAAGGATCGAACAAGCTGCAAGACGGTTTTTCCTCGAGCTCGAGCGCATTGTCCGAAAGATCGTCGCTGAGGTCGTCCTCGTCCGTCATTTGTTTCTTCACGAGCAAATAAGGATTAACGTCGCATTCCAAAATACTTTTTCGCGAATCCGTCAAACTCGAAAGCCCGTTACCGTTACCGCTGCTGTTGCCACCGCTCCCGTTGTTGACGTTGTTATTGCTGTTGTTGTTGTTGTTGTTGTTGTTTTTGTTGCTACTGTTATTGTTGTTCAAAGTTGCTCGATCTTTTCTATCATCCTCGCTCTTGTTGCGTCGGATATTTTCCTGACGATTCATCGGCTCGTTCGAATCCTGCCAACTTCGTCCTTTTTTATTCGCCACTCTGACGAGCCTGCCATTCGCGGATCTCGCTTCGTCTTCCGGTCTCGTCTCCTCCAGCCAATCGTCACCGGAACCACCCGCACCGAAACTCGGCCGTGATTTCTGTCGCGGATTTTCCTCGTAATTCGTCTCGTTGTCGAACCACTCGGTCCTCGAAACTGCCCCCCCTTCGCTCGATCCTATTTTACGGTCTTTGTTGCTTCGAGCGACGCTCTGACTGCGCGAATCCCGCTGGCTCGTTTGTCGATGAGGGGAAATACTCCGGGCGCGTGATCTCGGCTCGACTAGACGACTGCGCCGCATCACGTCGTACGGATCGTCTACCGACGACCTCAGGATTCCTTCGAAAAATCATTCCAAATGAAAATAGTCAAAATAGGGATAACGAAGGCTTTAATTTTTTTTTCCCGCAGAGACTCCGAGCGCACTAAACTTCTGCTTAAATAACAATCATTTCCTTTCCGACATTCCCACCGTTGGCATTTACGTTTTATTCTTTTTTTTTTCATTTTCTTCTATACTTTCCTTTTTTCCTTTCAGTTGAATATCTCGTCACAACTTCGCGAAAGAGAGAGAGAGCTCGTTACAACGAGGACCTTAATAACCGTAAAAAGATTCTCTTTTATAAGCTCCACGTTTCTTCTTTATGCTTTACCTCGTAAAAAATATATCTGCTAATTATCATCTAGGAATGTGCTGATTCAATACGCGCGCTTTCCCATACAGCAGCCAACCGCGCGCCCGGCTGAATCTCGACAAATGTAAAACATCCGGATGAACCGAAGACTATTTCCGTAGAGAATGCGTGGACTCGTAAAACCCACAAGAGACAATTGAAACAGTAAAATGTTTTGTCCCGTCGTGTTACTGCGGAATTGAAATTCGCCGCTGTCTATCGTGACCTCACGCCGAAGAACGAATAATGCACTTTGACTAAAGTGAGAACGAGACCGCTGCGCGGAAGCATAAAACGAAATTCTCGCTTGTAAAATTTGTAGATTCGACGGGGAACGTTCGGTGAACCAATGAATCTCTTTTACACAGTTTTAACTCGATATAGCATGGCTGCATGAATATTCTTACCGGCCAAGCTCGGGCGACTCCTGGAGGAAGTTGTTGCCATGCGACACGTCCCACCGAGTGGTACGCCAGCGAGGCGATGACCACCGCATTTCCGGCAGTTTCCAAGCTTCCTCGTAGTCCCGATGAGAAACTCCGGACAGGAACATACTATGAGTACCGGAGCACCCGGCGGTGGCGGTGGTGGAGGATTCAAATAACCACGCGGGTCATGTATTCCGCGTGCCGATCTTACTGTACCGTAAAACCATGGATCACCGTACAACATTTGACGAGACAGTGCACTTCCACCGCTTATCGTGCCCCAACCCTTTCCCGGATCATCCGCACCTTGGTGACTCTGACGGGACAGACCCAAACGCACGCTCCACGATTTTTTCCCCTTGCTCAGAGGATCGTAATCCTGCAAAACCAAACGAATCAACGACAAAATCCATTAGCTCTTCCTTGAATATACTTTCATGGAATTTAAGAGTTTTTCATGCATGTCAAAATTTTGGAGCAAAAATTCACAAAACATTGTCGCGTTTGTTCAATCGGAAGAAATTTCACAACACCCGCTCTCGCGTGTACGAGAGTGAAGGCGAGTTATGGCCTGTCCGAAGGAAAGATCCCGCAACTTTTCTCATTTATAGTAGACCGTTTACCGCACAAGCGAGAACGGAAAACCAGAAAACCCGTAAACCGGCTCCACGAGCTACGTTTCTAGTTCACTTTATTTTCCCCTTTTTTTCTTCATTTATTTGGAAAACTATTTTTGATAGCTCGCTGCGCGTAGCTCTCGCTCAAACTCGATTCCGGTGTTACAACACAGTTTTGGATCTGGAAATTCTCGCATCGAAAATCACTCGATAAGAAATTCATTTATTCATTTTCCCTTTCTTTTCTTACACGTAAAAACGAGGAGAAGTGTATAAAGGACGGTGGACTCGAGACCCCGCGATGCCTCGATCGAACTGACGAGAAAACACGTGAGCATAAAATGCATTTAATGAAATATTTGTTTGTGCCTTCGCGTGCAAACGCGGTTGGGGACTGAGGAAAGAAAATCCAAGACGGCGCACGCATCCGTGCTCGGAAACGGAGAAAAAAAGACTTATCTAAAATCTGACGGATTTCAGCGTACCGAGTTCATTCTTCGACTCTTTCTATCTCTCTTTTTAATTTGATTACGAAAATCCGGCGAACAGCCACAGCCGCGCGGCGCTATCGCACTTTTAAAAATTTCAATCAATATACCGATTCGCTTGCGCTACCAAATTTTTCAGCTACATTTTTATTTATTTTTTCGTAAAAAGTATTCAATTTTCAATATATGCTTGTTCCGATCGAAGGAATTCCCTTTCGACAAAAGACGCACGTGCAGAGTGAATATACAATTAGCGACGTGTTTTAATAACAGCACCAGGTGCAAATGACGGTCGTTATTTTCTCCGTGTGCCGGTGTCTTCGAAGGAGTACGCTCCGAGAAAAAAATTAATCGATGGACGAACTCGAGTTTCTCGAGCCCGAATAAGATATTCCAAGGCAATAAAAAAATGTGAATCCATCGATCGAATAAAACGGTGCCAAAATTTAATGAATCCCAAACAAATGTCAAAGGCGAGGATCCAAATTTTCTCGCAGTGATGCTAGAAATAATGAGAATCGATGCGTAGTACGCGCGTGTAAAAATGAATTTCAAAAGAAAAGAAAAGAAGGATTGAACGGAGACGCGGGTTCATTTCCGGTTTGCAAGGTTTCAAGGCGCATTAGCTCGTAGTTGCGAAAATTTAAGATGGAACGATAATAGCAAAATTCTCAAAGAGCCTCTCTCGTATACTCTCACATATACGCGGAGTCGTATACGCACACATATGCAAATGCACACGCAATATGACGGAATAGACCCGAAGACGATTCTCATCACCGAGGTCATCTTTATCCAGGCCTTGGTCAGCGGGGAAAGTGGATTCCCGGTTTCGTTAATTAGTACTTGTACTTCCATATATCGCGTTGTTATACGACTCCAATGTGCAACATATGAAATTCAAATGGTATTCATCACGCCACACGGATAATTGCCGTGAAAAAAAACATTCTCATTCGATAATTGTTGAATTTCGATAGATTTTTTTTACATTTATAAAATACTTCAAATATCTCCGAACAGAAAATATGGAATTCTTCCTTCTCTTATTCATTCATTTAATATTTTTCATCAACGATAAAATCATATTTACATTTATAATAATATAATTTCGTTGATGATTTTTTCATTTGAGAACTTTAACAAACAGACAGAATACGATCGGGTATAATCGTGTGTCGGGTATTACGCTAGCGTAAATTTAGTCCATGAAAAATAATCCGCCGTGCAAAACTCTAGCCCGAGCTGGTATAGTTGTCGCGTGTTATAACCAGCAGCACCGGGTCGGACGAGTTTTGCTTCTGGCTGTCGCCAGTCGAACAGCGAGACTCTGTCGCGTTCTATTTCGATTTCACAACTGCTCAGACTGATGGTTTCACCGCAAAATTTCCTAAATAAATATTCATCAAATCGTTTTATTCGCATTTTTACTCTGTTCCCAGCCTCTCTTCGACAATTTTTTATTCGTTCTCGAATAGAAAAATAATGACTTTGAATCGTCCAATTGGTAAAATTCACAGTAGCAAAAATGGAATTGGACGCGAGCAGGAAAACTCCCCGATCGGTGCATCGATGCGGGCGGCGTCAACCGGCCAATCACGAGACATCTCGGAGGGATTTCGATAGCAGAAAAAACACGAATGTCACGAAAGAGAAGAGGGAAGAAAAACGAAGGAGTAACTTAAAACTCCCTTGTCCTTCGCGAATCGTTTCGATTTCAGGGTTTTCATCATGTGAAACTGGTTTAACCCGACAATATGCGCCACACCGCTGTATTCAGAGTGGACTAGTACACTTCTTCGCTCGAAGCTTCTGTAAACACCTTTTTCCTTCCTACCGTTCTCGACGATTTTTCATTTTAACGATTTTGAAAATGATATAAAACGAAGATTTCGAAAACGATTGATGAGTATTACGAAATGTTGGGATTTCTCGAGTCGATTGAAAAAATGGTAAACTCGTACCTCCAAGAAATAATGCGGAGAAGGGATATACGTGTTTTCGTTCATGCAAAATGTTACGTAAAAGACACAATCCTATGAGTTTTACAGGCCAGCGGCTCGTGCCAATTAATCGCTCGAGATAATCACACGCTTCTGGGCATAACGGAGCGATCGCACTTTCACGTTAAAAAAACAAGAGAAATTAAAAGAAAAATAGTAAACGAACATATTCCAAGTATATAGCTTGACAAGGTTTTTTCATACCGATATCTTTTGTCGGTAAAAATTCGGTTGCAATCGACTTGTTCGTTGACTCGTATCCGAAGGGTAACTCAACTATTTAAAGAGACCGAGTTGTATATATAGAATTTACTTGAACGTGATGTTTGAAAAATGAATAATTTTGAAAAAAAATCATCCAAGGAATTTGATATTCGAGAAGATCGAGTTTGCGATACTCGTATGCGGTGGTTTGATATGGAATGAAGAAGGTAAAAGATCCGATCCTTGAGAACCGCGATGCTGAAGAGTCCGAGAGTTCATGTGGCTGCGGAGAGACCCGCAAGAAGGGAAAAACGTATTAAAAATCACGATATGTTAGGATGCGCTGTGGAATCACGCGAGATCGAAGAAGATGCGGTGTATGAAAGTCACGCGCTATGTTGATTTCCAGTTTCCCTCTCCCTCTCCCTCTCTCGCTCTCTCTCTCTCTCTCTCCTATCGTTACATTAGATAACGGTTCAATTGATTGGATAAGAGGATTTTATTCAAGGCCGCGCAAACGCGAAAGCCACGGCAGTTTGAAAATTTCCGATGGCAATAATTATTGAATAATAATCATAAATATGATTGCAGAATAATTGTCATCACAATGGAATTGAAAGTCAACAGGTTCGTTGAATCGTTTTTGTCGATTTAATTTCGGGTACGCTACCGAATATTGTATCGTTTTGAAACAAAAAGAGCAAGTACGGCAACGAATCAATATGCCCTAAGATAATTCACGTCTCCGATATATTCTTCTGACCCATTTCTGCCTACCTTGACCCCCGGTGTCGGTGACGATGAATTCTGAGAGAGTCCAGGTTGAAGATGGTACCTTTTGGTCGGTGTGAGCATCGCTGGTGGCGCACCGAGACTACCCGGGGCGACAGCGACGCTCGTCATTGTCATTTCCGGCTACGCCGGAGATTCTCACGAACGACGTCCCGACACTTCTGTATCTCCCGTGCGGATAATAATTGCCCCGACTTCCCTTACTTTTCTCAAGTCCGATTACGCTGTTGCGCTTCTCCCAGGATCTCATCCTCGTCGTATCAGCTTCTGTTGACAACACACAATTCAAACATTTTATTTATTATATACAATCACTCTTAGAGTCTGCATATATCTACGCGGAAAATTGGGAGGCAATTCCATGATCCTACAAAGACGACTTTTGACCCTATTACCATTTCGAGCATGTCCAACGACGGAGCAATCGTAACCGATCGATCATACATTTTAGAGAAACGAACACCGGAAGAGTTTATCACTATAAGGAGGGGACTCGAAGACCAGAACGAAGTAAAATGGAAAAAAGGAAAAAATCGAGCGTTTTTAGAATTGCGTAAGTACGCGAACTCGAGAAAACTCGGTGTTACATAAGAATTCGTACAATGGCGATGGAAGGCTCGTGATGCAATAACATTTTTATCCGCGTCCGCGGTCGCGAAAGTATAGTGAGCGCGGGGGCGGGAGATCACCGTCGATTTCGTAAGATTCGTCTCACTCTCGTGGCGCTTATACCAAATCCTTGGAGCGACACATCGACGAGATAGAGAGAGAGAGAGAGAGAGAGCGCGCGCGAACAAGAGAAAAAAAAGATGCCTGGAGAAAGGCGACGCGATGACCTCGCGAGCTTCTTACCTTTCAATCTGTATTTCCAAATGAGGAAACGAAGAAAAAGCCTCTGAAATTCATTGTTAATAAACTTTTTTCCCTTATATTTCTCCAAAATGTCACAACGACTGATATGATTGAAGAAAGCGAGAAAGTCCCCTCTCCTCCCTACATCCGTCGTTACGAACTTATAAAAAAATGTATATATATGGAGTATTTTGTATAGCGAGGTCCAGGAAAACGCTGTGTTAATCGCGTTTCTCTGCACCGGTATTTATAAATCGATATCGATCTCCGCGGCTGCTGCTTCTACCAACAACAAAAAACGATCGGATCGTAAAAATCAACTCAGCTTTCACTCTGCTTTTTATTAGGTTCTTTACAGTCGGAGATCAAAAGGAATTCGACTCGAGAAAAGAAAATCTCATCGCGCGTTTGGATTTAAAAACGTATGCCACGTGAATATTGGAAGATGCGAACGAGGAAAAGATATCCTCAGCTTGTACATTTATTTATAGTGCACGCACCAGGATGAGTCGAGACAAATTTTTTTCTTGGACTTCGAAGCCTGAGATCGTCGTGCAGTGCCGAAAAAAAACAGTCGAAATTGATTTTTATAATTTGCCACAAAAACCGAAAAGTAAATGAATTGGTAAATCTGCGATATTACGCGGTTCCTCGCTATAGTGGCCTGCGGTTGACACATTTTTTCGAGAATTAAATTTCTCGCAAGAAAAGTCATCGAAGCTAAATACTTCGAATCAAGAGTTTAACCTTCGCAGCTGCTCAAAGAGCGCATCTGACGTTCAATGACTTTCCTGAAAATTGGAATTAGTCAATAATCGGCAAAGAATACCAAGCTGAAAAAATTTGAACCGAGATGAATATTTATTGTAAAAAAATGATAAAACTCGGAATGCTGGTGATATTATCACTAGAGCAGTAGGTTTCAGGATAATATCGCGCGTTAAATTTTCACGATAGAGCGAGAAATTCTTGGTGGAATATTCAATGAAGTTTTTTTTCATAAATCCAATAATTCAGCTTATAAGAAGCGTTCGAATGCAATTCCGATGCATACGAGTTCGACTTCGAAAAGCTATAACTGTTGAGGTAGATATTTGATATAGTATAAAAACGGATGGAAAAACCAGTCAAAGTGATGGAAAAAAATGCAAGAAAGAAAAAGGATTCGCGTAAGCAGAGAGCTGAGGTCAATTTTCAATGAAAATACGGCACCTCTGTTAGAACTGGCCTGACTCGCATCTAGGTAGATTTCTACAACGTGTCAGATCCGAGCGCTGAATTCTGAACGACTGCGGGACATGCCAGATATTATGTGATCGTTGCTATGAGGATCAAGATTCTAAAGATTCCTCTAAGGATTGCAGTATATTATAAGCCAATCGACTACAAGTTTTCTCTCATGAGTAATGTAATTCCACGTATATATACATATATGATAAACATGTATTTATATTTATATATGACATTCGACTGCGTGTACGATCATCCGAATGTTATATACGTTCGAACCTGAATTTCCATGACAAACTATATTGACTCGTTTCCAGCACTCGTGTCTTATTTAGTAACCCTCGGTTCTCCTCTCGAGATATTCGTACGAGGCTTTTGTTCCCTTTATGGGAGTCAACAACCCTCGAACGAATAAAATGGCACAACACTTTTTGCTCGCTTCTCTCTTTATCTCTCGCCGAGTTCTCCCGCCCTCAACTCGCATTCTTTCCGGTTTTTCTTTCAATCATGTTTTCACATTTATTTTTTATTGTTTTTTATTTCAACATTCTCGCTGTTTTAATTTAGATGGGTGCAGCTCGACCTTTATCGAAGGGGGTTTAAAAACGTGCTGTTGTCCGGCGAAAAAACGAGTTTTGGCAAGCTCGAAAAAGGGATCGGAATAATCTTATTTGAGTAGGCGGGTTGGGAAACCCAACGAGATCGACTTTCGACTTCGAATGAGGAAGAAAAAAAAAAGGAAATTGGTCGCTTCGCGAAAATCGTTCGCCTCGATGAGCAAAAAATCTTTCTCACTTTCTTTTTATAAACTGCATGTTATTTTTTCGATCCTCGTGAGAACATAAAAATGATTTTTTTCAACTAACGATGCTCAAGAGTTCGTGGAATAGTTGGCAAACAGAATAATCTCAGGTAATGCGACTCGTACTTGGCGGGTATAGATAATGCGCCAGCATCCCTGGTGCATGCCAGTAAAGATTTTGCCAGAGAGCAAGAGAAGACGTCTATCCTCCGCGGGGAAAACCCGTTTTTCGCGAATACACTTGTGCATTCGGGCGTGTGCGTTTGCGCGCGTACGTGTAAGTGTTCACTTAGGCACAAAGATGGCCGTGGTTTATGTCGGGCGTCGTCAACAGCTCTTCTTCCCCGTGTCTCTAGTCAACGAGACACACATATATATATTTCCAGACCCCTTGTTCAACTTGCATTCATCCGACCGCGATCGCTGTTGCATAAATTATTTTAATTTTATATCTCAAAAGCATTCAACGATAAGGTAAATTGCATCGGATATCATTTCCCAGCACTGATAAACGGAACGAGCAAGAATTTTTGAATGTTCAATTACTCGTTGCATTTCCTCAATAATCCACGAAATCTTATCAGACTTTATGATAATCGTCATTGTGTTTTTCTGAGAGGAAACAATCAATGCGAATACTGATGATAATATACTCTGCAAAAAAAAAAAAAAAAAACAATTAAATACGCGGTCGGGGTCAGATTTGTGAACTGTAAAAACTTGATTGGTGCTCGAGTCGGAATATAATCGCTCGATTAGGATACATACGGTGTATAGCGAGGAAAATCTGAATTGCGGGAATAAGGAGGTTGAGTAGAGTAAAGTAGAGGAGCGTTCACCGTTTCCCGAAATTTTTAACCAACGAGAATGATCGAGGAATGAAGAAAAGCAATAATTGATGAGTATATGGTCTCTGATTTTTCGTGGAACGCACGCGTTAGTGTGCCGCAG
This sequence comes from Venturia canescens, assembly GCF_019457755.1. Taxonomy (NCBI): domain Eukaryota; kingdom Metazoa; phylum Arthropoda; class Insecta; order Hymenoptera; family Ichneumonidae; genus Venturia; species Venturia canescens. The sequence goes on from NC_057429.1 coordinate 20,958,458, forward strand.
TTGAGATACGATGTATTCAAAGTGCATGCAGAGGATAATGATAGGTAAAAGCAGGCGCGCGCCGTATCGTCTCATAAATATATAGGTACAAGCCATAAATACATGTATAGCTTGTAATATAGTTGGTAGGGTATGCCGGAAGTGATGCGGAGAACGAATCGGTGAAAGAGCAATATGGATGCTGCTGGGTGCCTCATCTCTACCGTTTCTGCTTGGTGAAACATTATCTCGACGCGAGCAGAAGGAACAAAGAGAGGACATTTGAAAGATATGTAGGCTTGACACGCCTTTGAGGATATGGGCGACCGAAGAAAGACAAAGACGGACACGTATATATATAAATATCCATACGTGAAATCGCACACGCGGTGTATTAGCACGTACTACTCCGAGTACTGTTAGCTCTCTTCTTCTTCTCCTTCTTTATAAACGTATACACGCAGCGTTCGAGAAGTAGCGTACAAAGTTAACAGAATCGATAGATTGCGAAAGTTAACAGGAAATAAATGACTGTGCCATTATATTTTAGTTCCAACACGAAGACACCATGTGCATGCGCACATTCGATCGTGCGATAGTCCCCGAGAGGGCATTGTCATGCACGATCGTACCCACGCTCGGTATCTATGCCTGGTCGTCAAAGCTCTTTTTTTATTAGCCTTTTTTACAACTCTCTGGCTGCCTCGCATTCCAAGCAGTCTTTCGAATGCTCAGCCTCATTGCAACCGATACTGTACAGTACTGTACGCACGGTTCAACGCTCAAATGTACATGGACGTGCGAGAATAATGATACTCAGACAGGAAGCGTATATGTATCACGGCGAGAAAATTCTAGTAGGGTTAATTATTGAGTTACAATTACCAGGTTATCATTCATGCATTCGTTGTGTCGGGGTCGGAGGCAAGAAAATCGGTGTGGCAACTATTCGCGGCACGCTTCGATTCGTATATCCAACATTTTTACTTGCCTCATGGGCTAAGCTCGATAACGAATTATTTCCAAGATCGATATTTTTACACTTTGAGATGAGCGAAAAAAGGGAAAATTACGACACAACTGAAGCGTACGAAAAAATCTACAATCGAGTCGCGGTAAATTGTTTGGTTCCTGCATAGATTCGATTCAAAATTGATTTTTAAACGGATGATTGTACACAAATTCAGTCTTCCCACTAGCTCCAATCCTCTCGGCGGGGGTGCGATTTGATCAACAGGCGAATCGAATATTTTGTCACATTTGCCGAATAAACATCCGACCAACTGATTCTTGTGATTATTACTGAAACTATTTTCAGAGGAACGTCCTTGAAATTATTAAAATGTTTCAAAATTGAAGAAGAAAGTAAAGCAATCCTTTGAAATGTCGAAGGATATCGACCTTCGTTTCGAATATAATACTCCAAGGCCGACGGGTATACGGATATCGATTCGAAAAATCGCGTTTATGTATCAAGCACACCGAATAACCGTTAAAGAAGCTCCGCTCTTCGTGCATCAAGGACGATTGTCCCAAGATATGTTACATTGATCTCTATTCCATTCGCTCCATCATTGAGGGCTCAAGTCCGAGGTCACATCACAGGATTAATCAAATTTATAAACACTACGGAGTCCGGACACGCGTGTGATCCAATTCTCACGGGGCGCAGGGCCTCGAATCGAAACGTACACGAGCACACTCTCGCTACGTCGCCGTAACACTGTGAATCGAATAATAAACGATTTTCAGATACTATTCGAGTTTCGCTAGACAAATTTTGAAGCAAGCACGGAATTTCGCTATTTTTGCTCTTGGGACGACGACGAGCGATGCGATAAAACTACAACAAAAATATTTCAACATAGCGGCTCTCTAATTTTTTGGAGTATGCGAGGACCCGTGCAGGGAAAAACGAGCGAACTGTTGGGTGTTAATGGGAAGAGTCTAACGACCGGAGACTCTAATTACCAGTGGCATATCGTATATGCGAGACAAAAGATGGAAAAAAAAGGAGAAGGATTATACAATGGACTTGGAAAGTTGATTTTATTCTTCTCGAAGCCGCGGACCGATATACGAAAAGTTGTTTTGTCCCTCGAGAACGAGATCTCGCTGGTTAAATGTACCAACTATAGCATAGAATATGATGACCCGCGATAACGGTACACCGTCGAGAAACGGTTTATCGGCTGAGACAAACACATAGACGTGGAAACACATCTTAATTTCATTAAGACGGTGTGCGTGGCAGTGAGAAAGAAAAAATGAGAACGAGAGAGAGAGAGAGAGATCTCTGCGTACATCGAATGCGTATACACGCGTGTAAGTGTGTGTCACGACAAGTGCCCGCGCTCGCGTCAAATTCCAGTCGAAAGTTCCTAACAGCCATTACCAACGTGTCGTTGCATGGGATCGAGAGAGCGAGAGAGAGAGAAGACGCCATGAAAAAGGACGCTGGTGAAAGAAATCCAAGGTGGAAGAGTCTAGCGGAGAAAACGCTAACTTTGTATAAATTAATGAAGAGAGAACCCGAGAGTTTTGGGCAAAGGGGACAACGACCGTAACCGCGTGTCTATTTTGGTCGAACGATTGAGAAATATTGGGCAAAGAAGGTGAAAGGGATTAAACGCGAAGAGTGTAAACCACACACGTGATTTGAAAACAGACCTCATCATTATTTATTTTCGATCGATCATGGTATAATTTTTCATCAAATTTACATATCATTATTTTACTTTTCTCATATTCCACTGAAATCAAAAGATTTCGTTTGTAATCTCAGTTTTAAAAAACTAACCATGGCAACAAATAGAGGCTTCACATTTCGATATATCGAAATATATTTTTTTAAGAAAAAAAAAGGATCCTATAAATGAAACGACGTTGAGACATACTCGCGACTATATAGCAATGAATGGAGTGGAAAACACCAACGAGAGTTCGGCTGCATCTCGTATCATTCATGTTTCGACCTACTTGTGTCTCGGTTTATCTCAAAACCTAATCACTTTCATAACCTGAGGAAGAATGGGAGAGCGAGAAACAAAAATACCGTGAAGCTCGGATCCTAGGTCAGTGCGCGTCTATGATATATCGATACATATCTCCCGCTGCGTATATAAACCTGCACGGAAAATGTTTTTCTCTCTCTCTCTCTCCTTTGTCAGACTCTCCGACACTTGTGTCTCGCTTTATCGCATTTATTCTCCTCTCACTTTCCGATAAACAATAATCCGTCTCACTCTTTCTCTTCGTATCTCCGTGGAACGTTCTTTTGAGACACGCATTTGTGCACACTTGGACCAATTCATTTCGCATAACCTTGCGTGTGCTCTCGCACTTCGTAAATCGAACGATTTATCACTTCGATATGTATCACCTTGCTTGCACATACGTAAGTAGACTATTTATTATTTCTGTCTAGCAATGTTCCGATTGGGAGGAATTTCGATCGAGACCTAGTTTTATCCCGAGGCTTTACACATTTTATTTATCTATCTAGAACAATCCTTTCAAGATCATTCATTCCTCAAACGCGGTCACCATACAAAAATCTCAAAACAAAGTCTTTGGAAATAAAACATTTATCGATAATATCCAAATGATGTAAAATAGTACATGAGATGAAGAGATTGAAGAAACGCGCATTTCAAGTGGTCCAGGTGTGAATAAAATGGTGCCGCGTTGCTGGAAAGTTGAGAGTCGAATACGATCGTAATGCGGTGGAAAGATCCAACGGAGTGTGACGTTCTCTCACGCAAGGTGTTTCTTTGCGTCACTTTCGACGTTTCAAGAGATAAGCGAAAAAAAAAGAGTCGGAAGGGAAAAAAGTACACGAGTAGAAAGAAACAAGGAGCGTGACGTATTTTTCGGAGAAAATGACCGGCGGAAGAAGTTGAAAAAACGGAAATGAGACAGATGAATTTCATAAGAATAAGCCTCTGCGCGCAATTCCAAAGTGTGGTGGCTGCATGCATACGATGTGGAAAGTAGACAGGATCGAAGATGCCAAAACAATCGCAGCTGCGATAACCCCGTTATGCTTTGACGAGGTTGGACGAGAGGAAAAAATTTGCCTAATGAAGAGTTTAATTCGTTGGAATCGAAAAGGGCGTAACTGGAATGACCTGTATTGACGAAAAATTATTTCGAAATTTTCAAAACATCGACCGGAAACCACAATTGATTCACTCGCAAATGGCTGGTACAATTTTCATATTATCCCGCTGAAAAATAAAGAATATTCCTGGAACTCGATGATTTTCTTCACTTCTCGCGTGTTCTTCGAATCAACCGCAATTCGTGCGTTCCCCGAAGCTCGGGTTCTGCCAAATCTACGTGTGTCAATGAACTTGGCAAATCGTTTTTTCGCATCCTAAATAATTCCGCCCATTTTACCAAAGGGAAGTCAATTAAAGTACGAGGAATTATAAAACGGTTCACCAGAAAAGAACTCGTCCTATTTGTGGTTTACTGCAAAGTAATTTGCTAGCTTGGGCATTCACAAATCCAGCGTACAAATATACGAAAGGAAGCGAGAGAAGTACGGTCCAGGCGTTTCCTGACAATATCTCGCCTACGAAAGCAGCACTCATAAATTGTCTTTGGAGCAGCTCGCTATAACAAGAGGTGCGGAGGAAATCGTTAGAGAAGAGGTTGGCGAATGCGCAGGAAACCGGCACGTGTACATCATACCGTTCGCCTTCTCATTTTAAATAAATTTAATTATCAAGAACTGTTTTCTTCCACGAATATATAGCCATTGTTGATTATCTTGTTTCTTTTCCACGTACAGAATTGCTGGATGCTGAGAGCCAAAAATTTAGCCACATGCTGAAAAGAAACGAAGAACTTTTCGGATGGACGTGTAGGCACAATGGATATATATCTCGAGGAGCGTGGCGTATTTAAGTGGCACCCGGGCCGAATATGTAGGTAGACTGCTTTCCTCGCATTATGAAAGTGGCCTCACCCGAGGATACGAGCGAAGGAAAAATGCGCCAGACTTCTGCTATCGCTTTGGAAAACATTTAACAAAGATTGCAGAAAATTTCATCGAATAAATTCAATGTGCGAACAATGCTCAACGTAGTCATTATATTCATTGAATTATTACATTTGAATGAATTGATAACAACTGCTGGTCGCGCAAACAATATGAAACAGAAAAATGTATGGCAATACGATAAGAACGTTGAAGTAAAGTAAATATTTTTCCTGGCATATATGGAAAAGATTAAATGTACATAAACATTGGTCATTTGTGAGCTTGAAAATTCTGTGCTGAACAGCTATTTTGCTACTGTAAGTCATAATGTACTTGTGTGTGCTGCCATGATTTTATTTTCGTTTGGAACGTTGTTGAGCTGTCGAACGCAACGACGAGGACGATTTATGGCACAAAATAATTGACTCTTTCTCCTCCACAAACAGTCTCTCTCACACATGCACACCTGCGCGTGTACATATTTCTTACGAGATCATTCTACCGGGCGCAAGAACGAGATAAATGCGTCGTGCGGTGGATGCAGTATAGCATATGTCTTCCATACTATTGAGGATCGAGAGTTGGTGCAGTGTTCTTTCATCTGATGCTGCGAGCGAAAGTTCAGATATACTTGCAACAACACACTCGGTCGAACCGTGAGTGGAAATTTTCTTCGATGTCAATTAAATGTTTATTTGATTTTTCAAATAAATTATCTATGATTGCAGTTTTAATAAAATCAATTATTTATATGATTTACCGGTACCGTTTATCTTTAAACATATGTGGATGAACATTCTCCAGACACGAGCTTTTAACTTTTCACATATTTTTCCATGAAATCTTCAAATACGAGTCTTTTGTATCAGTTTATTGAAAAGTGTAAGGAAAAAGGGAGAAAAAATGTTGAATTTAAACCCAATAATCGAGTATAGCTACTCGGCTGGGCAGGGTGTCGCGACTTTACATCGAGCAATTCGACATCGTGTCATCTCTTCAGTGCATTTTTCCATTATTGGAACTCTGCAAGTGTAGCAACTCTACATCATGTCAAGTGTCCAAGCGCGTCAACCCTCTATCGGGTTGAATCCCGGTTGTCGCAACCTCGTAGCATTACTTGCGATCTGACGAAGCGGGCAGCTAGATGGACACGTTTCAAAGATTTTCGTCCACTACGAGAGGTTCCGTGCAAAAAGTACAGTCCGTGAAAAATACTAGCACAAGTAACAGTCGAGTAAATGTCGGGTTGCTACGATCGGGACTCGCTCCGATGCGGAGGGTTGACGCGCTTGTATACTTGCTACACTTGGACAGTTTGAACGATGGAAAGATGACACAATGTCGAGTTGCCCATTGTAGAATCGACACTCTGCCCTCGCGGCTGAACGGCTTCTCAGTGCATGTGTATAGGGATCCAAAAAAGATAAATTTTTGTGAATTATTTTGAAAATAGTTGGAAAAGATAGCTCAATCCAATGTTCATTAAGCAGAAAATATGCTGTAGAGCAATGAATCGTAATATTATTTACTGTTAGCACAAGGCGCAAATTAGTCTCATAATTTAAGTAGGTATGAGGCCGTTCTGCGATTGCACTACGGCAAAACGATAGTCGCAGTTACTGTAATTCTATTCGTGTAAATATATCACATATGTTATGTCTCTATATATAGATACATTTCCAGGTGCGGATGGCAAAACCGCATTTTCCAATAAATATACGAGTTAATAGACAGATTCATTTATCCCCGGTAATCCGAGAGTCTGGTGCATTTTTTCAATCATTAATAAAATTTTTTTCCTCAAATCAAAAAATAAATCAATCGCCGCAGTTTTTTTCGACTCCCACTCTTTTTAAGGCACTGCGCGAATCATATTTACCTACTTTTTATATATGCTTTTTAACGCAGAAATGAGTTATACTACGAAGAAATATGCGCATTACATCGAGCTCACTGGGAATCTCTACGCGACTGGGAGTTCTCTCTCGAGAGGATTTTAATAGTTCGAGCAGTGGTCGAACGAGCTCCCGTTTACGCTCCGTTTGCTATGGGTTAACCGTATAGATGTATTTATGTAAAGCAAGCGTGATACGATACGCAAAGAGACGTTGCACCTCCGGTCCTTACTTCTCGCAGGAACTCGAAGCTGCGAACCGCTTAGCTTCCTCATACCACCGATAAAATTAAAAACTCACGTCACCGGCTCAACGTCGATCATATTTTTCTTATTGAAAATCAGGGTTATTTTGTTCGCACGAGAGATTATTTCAACACGATAGGCTTCGAATTCGATTTCATTTTTACTGTGATTGGCCAACTGTTTTCTTCCAATTCATTTTCATTGGTCGTTTCCTCGGAACCAAAGTCCGAGGAAATGATAAAACTTTGAATTTATTTAGAGAACACTACATCAGGTCTATACCGATATCGCGCTACCATACGTATAGTGAACCACAGTGAAAGAGAAATAGAACAGAGAAGGGCTAAATAAAATACATTCGTTGAAACGAGTTTGCGAGCGTTCACGCTCCGTTTAGCCTGGGTCAACGGATTGGATATCGAGAGAGTATCAAGGATATAGAATGTCTTCCGTTGATCACAGTTATGTCAACGAGGTATTTCATATATAGGAACACGGGAAAAAACACTACGAATCGTGATTTTTTTCAGTGGACGATTACGGCAATGCGTCGATGAATAGATTTTTTATAGAAAATCAATTCGCCTAATGAACGAAAGATTGAAACTCTCACTTTGAAAACTCAACAGTTCTGAACGAATGAAAAAAAATGGATATAAATATTTATGAATATAAAATTTAACGTTTTTTTTGTAAAGTTACGTTTTGAAAATTGTGTAGAAAGATAAGGATGTAAAGAGCATGCGCCTGCTCGCAAATGTGTGAAACGAGGTAATTGTTTGAGAAAAGTATTTAAAATAAAAACTGAAAGCCAGCGCGTTGAAATCTCGTAACAAGAATGAGACGATCAGAAGGAAAGTCACAGGTAAACGGAAGCCCTGGGAACGGAGATTTTCATCAGACTTTCGAACGTCAGGTGGCCGGAATAATTTCACGAGAGCGATATCCACGAGTCACGACCTTTTGGACCGCGAGAGGACTTTAAGGCTCGCTTACTTTTCCATTTGGCACGGAGTTCTGTAATTCTTCTTCGCATGCATGCCGTATCTGTTTGGCTTGTTTTCCGGAGTTGCTCCTATATAAATAATAGGGTGCTCCTTCCTCGCGTATACGAGGAAAAGTTGGCCAGTGCAATTAAGTGCGTTTCGCGATGCTGGAAAGCGTGCTTACACGCGGGGACTCGACAACCGCGAGCAGCCGTATGGAATACGTACAAGTCGTTGTTGCATTTACAGTATAAACGCCTCTGTAAATACGTACGTATTTCGATACGTATGTGCGCATTGAAAACTGGTAGAAGAGCTCGCCTCAGCACACTTTTTATACGAGTAACGGACGCTTGGATGGACGCGATGCTTCGTTGTAATGCAACTCGACGAACCAACCTTATCGTGAACAACCATTATTTCTGTACTGTTTCCATTTGAAAAAAAAAAAAAAAAACACAAAAATTTCCACAATATTTCACAGCTTTTTATGGATGTTGAACTCGATTATCTACGAACGTCACAAAGTCAAAGTTCCCAAATATGAATTTGGATAAGCAATCAGCGGTGCTCCCTTGTTACTGTTCACTCGCTGAAGTTAACGCACGCGATGATAATCAAACGAGTCAACACGCACGTGATATTTCGTGAACGAACGAGAATTTCCGGAAGTGTTTAGAGTTAAAATTTTGTTCTTTACGTGGATCGATAACGATTGGGTTAAAGCTTCTGGGAAGGAGAAGTAATAATTAGGATACCATTTGCACAATAGTATATCCATTGAATGGAAAAAATCGATGGATAATCGGAAGTTGGCTGGTTAACGATCCGGAGATTTCAGCCGATTAGGCAAAATGACCTATTCCTCGGAACGGACACTCCGTTGCAACTGAATTTCCGGCCTCGCGTAACTCTGTAAAAATACCGGCTTGGAGAATAATAACGGCGACGTTGCTTTCAGCGGTTGACCAATAATGTCTTATTAGCGGTTAATTATTTATTATTGATCTCTCGAATTTCAGGCACTCGTATAGAATTTCACGAATAATCCGCAATAGCGAGTGGCAGGCTTGATTTACCGGGGTAGTGAAACACAACGTCGAACGTTAAAACGGTCTAATGACACGGAAAAGTTTGCGGTAATGGTATACTAATCCCGATAGAATTGATCGATCTTGCGCACGCTGTGCGCACCCAATGTTCGAAGCCAACTCCTGTGTATACAGAATAAGCCAAACGAATGTATATATTCTCTGCATGAGATTTGCCAATACGGGTTTCGCCTCCTGTTTAAAGATCGACCGGAGAAGCTTAGAATTTTGCTGTAAAGAGCCCAGACATCGGCAAAAGACGACGACGAGTCGCGGCGAAAGGTCGACATTCTCCGCGATAGCGAGAATTCGAACCGGTCGCGGCAGCAGAAACGTTGCTACGCATTTTTCCACGTCTCTTTTTTCTTCACAGTTTGCGTGGGTTTTTTCTTTCTTCTTTTCATTTTTTCTTTACCTCGGTAACCAGTCGAGATCGAACGAACCGTACAACATTGTTCGTCGACCGTGCCACCAACCAACGGGGTCACTGTCTCTCCACTTTACAACCCAATCTTGCCTTCTCCTTTTCCTTTGTCCCGTCGTAATTCCTCGAGATTCGGCTTGTAGGAAATTAGCGCGAATAACCGACAACTCGGCTCTAAAATTGATTCATCTTTTTTCGTTTATTCTCAGGTATATTGCCTCTCGGAAAAAAGAAATTCTTCATGACCGATGAACGTTGTTTACCCAGCAAATGTATATATTCCAACACTTGAAACATCGATTTACGTTTTTAGATGAAGAAAAGACAAATAAAATAGTTGTTTCGATTCGAGGCAGGCCCTGCATCGACGACCCGCGACTGTGGCCCCGTTAGACCGATCGAGTGACTCGTCACGCGCACCACGTGTTTCAACCTGTACGCTGAGAAAAGCCTAAGCCCCATAGAACCGTGCGCGCACAAACACGCATTCTATATCTATGGAGTGTCTGAAAAGTCATTCCCATGCTTTCGAGGACGCAGTTACAATATACATATGTATATGTATATATAATTTTGGGACACTCTGTAGAATGAGGAACTCACGCACGTAAGTTTTCATAATAGCTCAAGAAATTCTATATTACTGCTTTTCATACTACTGGTAATCAGCAAGTACAGCATAAAGCAAAACGAGCCGAACGGAGAACCACTGTAGCCGGGGCCCATTACGAAACGATCGCCTGTGCTCTCCGGCCGCTGTGAGGCCCCGAAAAGTGTGTCAATAGGAGAGCAAATGTCCGAACTACCAGACGCGGACTCGCCCAATGAGAACTCCGAGCCAACTGCGTGAAACGAGGGCGCGAGCGAATCAGGCTCTGGGGTCATTTTGACCGTTGCTGCGGATATATGTGCCTTGAACCGAGGCTGCTCTCAAAAAATCGTTCATCGATGGAGCTTGTGGACTCGGTCGTATTTTCAAAATAATTGCCCTCTATTCCCTCTCATTTAAATGCTGGTGCACTCTGTGATTCGTGCCACGAAAAAAATGCGATTGGGTCGACGCATAGAAGAAAAATTCTTTCGCAATTTCCTCGCACTTTTGGTGAAAATCATTGATTTTCTTCCCAAACGAGGGATTTTTATTATGAGAGTACGAGCGTACGTATATGCGAGCACGATTATGAGGAGAAGGTTCGGAATGTCGGAGAAAGAGGCAGAACGACGCCAGGCATTCGCGCGAGCTCAAAGAGCGAAAAGTTTTATCATGTCGGTCATGCGTCGTCGTACGAACTTCGTGACTTGTTCAAACGCCATTCCGAACAAGTGACCTTAACGGGGAGGACGAGAAGACGAGCGTTCTATTATTACGCGATCCCGCGCGCACACGGATACCAATAAAATCTCTCAAACCGCTCATGCACATCATTTTGCTTCGAGCTCTTCTCTTTGCAAATTTTTCCTTTTCGCTCCGCGACGCGATATCGAAACTCGTTGCACAAAAAGGTCACCGGGTTTCGAATTGTGTAAATCACGCGTCTACATCTTCATCTTCAGCATTATTATCAGAATTGATGTAACAGTTACTGCATCCCAGGCGCTAAGAATTATCAAAGCGACTCGATTCTCCCCGCTCGGACGAATTATTATTTTCATCCTACTCTCGTACGAACAACATCGTCGCCAATCTACCTCGAGCTTCGTTATGAAAAGTAAAAAAAAAAATACCCAAAAACATTAATGAACTATCGTTTTTGTAATCTTAACTCGAATCCGCACGTAATATAACACGTGCCTATAGATGTATATATCTACATTCTTCATGGCTCGTCATTTCGCTGTACTTTTCAACAACGTACACACTCGGTGAAGCCAATTTTCTTCGCTATGATCCAAGAATGCAAGAATAAAGTTCCCTCCAAAGGTCTATGAGCTTTTTGCTCTCTCGTCCTCTCTTCCCTCCTTCTCGGCGCGTCTTTTGCTCTCTTGTTCTCGTCGTCGAAGGGGCTCGTGCATCCTCGCGAGAGAGTTCTCCCTCATCACACCGATCGTTTCTCGCTCGTTTCCCGGAATCCTCAGCACTTCCTGCTGCTCGTATAAGGTGTTGGTGCAAAGCGTGCAGTTAACAGAACCGAGCAAAAGTGCCTTCTTCTTCTTATTCGTCTTCTTCTCCTTATTCCCTTCGCCTGCTCCTGCTTCTTCTTCTGTTTCTCGGGTCTTCCTCTTTTATATAGACGCGCGCGCATACACGTGTTATAAAATATTTTTATATATAACCGATATGCGTGTGCGATGAATCCGTCTTGTGCATAAATCCATTGAAAAGATTTGCGAATTCTCAGAAGAGGGAAGCGACAATACCGATATTCAAACATTTTATAAAATATATGATTAATGTGCTGGATTCACTCCTGAACTCAACATCGCGCGATGGAGACTCGACTATGTCACTTAGACACTGCGAAAGGTAATTTATCACCGCATTTTGATTAGCGCTTCTTCATCTTCCTCATCAATCGCACGCACGTAGCTTTAACACTGCGTAATAACATGTGCTGTGTGCATACTAGAGGATGCAGCGGTTCGTCATATTTTCTTGTCCATCACAACTGCTTCTGCCATCGCCATCGCATCGACCAACAAACACATGCTTCGCTATTATTTACTAGAAACAAACCGAGTTGATAATAAATTTTTTCAAATATTTATTTTGAAAATCCCTTCGCGGAAGAGAGCGAGAGAAGCATAAAGTTGCATAAAGGTCAAAGACCTCCGAAAAAGAGGACGTCGCGGAAAGGTTATTCGTCTGCGACGATGGGTAAACACGCTCAGGTAGATCGAGACGAGACCTAGACCGATGAAAAAGGTGAATAAGGGCCAGACACGTCCTAGGGCGACGAGCACGTGATCGGAGTATAAAAAAGGTTTCAGCGACGTGTACCAGTAAAGTGTGTGTTATGCACACACGCGCGACTTTTGCCACATCCATTATTTTGTGTTCCTTTTTTTCTATTTCGCATTCGGTCTTTAGCAAATTGACCGCGGCCAAACTAACACTCGTTTCACGAGCGTTCTCGTTTGATTATATTCGAATATTCGACTTTGATGCTGATCCGGCGGCAAGAGTACAGTGAGTTCAAAAAGTCACACGCACATTCAAGGTGCGCCTTATTTCCAAATGTTCATTTACAACGAGTTTACAACTTGGCGCGCATATCCGATCAACGGTAAAAATGAAAACAGAAAATCAGCCAAGGCGGTAGCTTGCTGGCAGCTTTTAAATCAGCCTGTATCGCCATATGGGCCATAATATTCGTGAAGAAAGGTCTTGCGGGCTTGGCAAAACCCGTTTCACACCGGCACTTTGCCGCGTGAGAGAAAATGATATTCCTCATCCTCGCCCAGCCACAAACAGATGCCCCAAAATATACGTTATACCTGTTGAATGTCGGACAGCAAACGATATCGAGGAAAACGCACTGTGAATTTTTTTCTTCCTCATTCTCGATAATGTTTCGTGATCCCGAAATTACTATTGGGAAGCGATCGCTCTACGAAGCATCCTTACCGTCGATTATTTTATATTTTTCAGCCGCGTCGCAGAGACGCCGGATATAGTCGTGCTGCACAAAGGTGTTCACAAATTGAAATGCGATTGATCGGTAAGCATTCAGAGAACACAGAAACATTCGATCTGTAAACGTGCCGAGCGAATTCTCATGGGAAACAGTCGAAAGTTAATATGGAATTTGTGATCAATTACTCCACAAATATTACATTTACCTTCACGCTTTTTTATTGCGCCGATGATCATCATTATTGTGTCTGTTCTCTTCAGCCCGAAATCTAGTGCACATTCCGCGAGTATATTGTTCCGCGATGATTTCCGGTGTAGAGAATAACGCTTTTAAGTTCATCATCATCATCATCTTTTTGTGTCTATTATCGACATGATACTCTCGCCGATCTTGCTGCACAGCCGAGCGTTAAATTATATTTAATTTGCTCAATCCCGCAGGAGTTTGCTCTTTCACTCCTTTCACCCTGAGGTCACCGTAAACGACTTGTAATAGTTGCTTTCTTTCTCTTTTCTTATGAAATTTCGATCTAATTCGAAAGATAATATAATATTATTTCAATCGATGCGCGCGGATTATCGAACCTTTTGCATTGAATCAACCGGATTATCAGGCTACATTTGATACGAAGAGGCGCGAATGAACTCGCTTGATTCGGACGATAGTGCGTTTACTTTCTACTAGAAGTCAGAAACAATTGAATGGGTTGAATTGCGCCGGGGAGTTTATAAAACGGGCGAGAGTTTGCGTGAACGCTCCGTTGCTTTCACGATTGTCTCTCATTCCCCCCGTGGGTTCGCGAGGCCCGCTTATGTTTTCGCGAGAATGCGTTTCTTTTTCATTTTTTCTCATGCTCCTGACTTTTCAATTCCGGTGTACAGCGCTTCCACACCATGGCCAACTCTCCTCTCACGGGGTCTCGGCCGCCTCGGTTTAATCCTATGTAACGGCAAATCCGCCGGAATTTTTCCTCCTCGCCTTTCTCACTTTTCATATAAGAAAAAAAAGGGAGGGAAAGATTCCGCCTGATTATTTGGGAGTGAAAGACCCGCGCGAGATATCACCGAGCGCACACCCGGAAGTCATTGCTGACGGGCCGTGACACGCAACCTCACACGATTAGCTCCGACAATTGTCTTTTCCTTTCCTCCCACTATAAGGATCATCAAAAATAATTAAAAACCACCGATGTTAATGTTTATGCGGTATAAAATTCCCAAGCAACGCGTACATTGCAAATTGAAATAAAACTTCGGAAACATCGGATATTAATATTTGTATTTTTCCATCAGAGATTCATCGGCACGAAAACGAATGTGGCGCGCGTGTCGCGAATACCTCAGAACGGCCGGGTATTCGCAAAGAGTCAGTGGCGAAAGTAGTTTCGGTCTGTATCGGCCAGACACGTACGTCAGACACGCGGAGTGTTCTCGAATAATAGCCTTTCGTGTTATTCCCGAAAATTCGGTGCTCTCGTTAACCAAGAACACACCGGAGATACTTTTGATAATGGGAAAAAAAAGTGAAAAAAATAAAAGCGCCGGGGAACCGAGCGATGGGAAGATTTTCGAGGAAAGTTATTTCTCGAGTGCGACGTTGTCTCGCGTTATTGAGAGATGGAAAGGAAGAGGGAAAGAGACGGACAAAAAGTGAAATGTAACAATTACGATCGCTCTTGTCCCTTGGACGCACTATTATTACCTTGAGATCGCTCAACGTCCTTTTCTCCTTTTTCCTCCTCTCTACCTTCGCTTCGCTTCGACTCGAAAATATATGTTTCCAAGTGCACAAGATTTATTCACAGACTAGTCTAAACCATCGGATCACACAATAATAATAAAGTGCCAAAAGAAAATGATTGGGAACCCGGCCGATACGGGAGGCTAAAAATTCCTTAGTTTTTACTGGTTCAGACCGATCTTCGGTGTCGAATAAATTGTTTTCTGTTCTTTCAATAGCTTCTGTTATTGAGTGTGACTTCAGAAATTGAGGAGGGCAAAACAAAGGCGATATCCGCCAACGCGAGGTATCGCCAGATTTCCAAGTTCTAAAGATTTATCTTTATGAAAGTTCATGATATCGAGAATATAATAAATATCGAGGAAAGAAAAGATGTTGCGGAGCCGAGAATTATATACGTTACGGGGAGAGCTTATCGCCGCCATATTTAATCCCATCAGGCCCGTAGCCGCAAACTCTTTTTGTTTAGTTCTGGTATCGCGATATTTCCTTGCACGATATATTTTTCACCACGATTCCGTCAAGTTTCGTGGCTGCAGGATGACTGGTTTTCCGAGTATCAAGATCGCAAGTAGGAAATCATAGAAATATATCAAGCGGTGACGCCACACCTGGACTTCAACTTAAGATCGAATAACCTGATCGAGCTCGCTCTTTATTCTTATATATTACAAGCATTTTCACCGCGCGGAAATAAGTTATGTTCATCGATTAATATAAGGATTAATCATATTATTTTTCAAACTTTTCACCCTACAGCGAAATTCAATCTCTCACCAAAAACAAATATGAAGGATGAGAAAAAAAAACAAATTAAAATCTCTATTTCGTTATTTGAATCTCCGTCTCATAAATAACGCAACAAAGTTTATCAAAAATAATCAATCTTCGTTAAAGTGGTATTCAAATATGCGTAATATCGAAGCTCAATTCGTCCCGAGGCTCCTCGCATTCAAATTAGCCCTGCTTTTTCTCCGACCAGCGATTTTTGATCGTAATACTTTTTTTCTTTTTTTTTTTTGAACCATTCGAAACAGCGGAGACAAAAATAAAGAACTAATAAGTCACATCAGCCCTGAGGAAAGGTAAAGCATTGCGTGTGCGATGGAGCAATTTAACGTCAAAAAAAAAAAATGCTTGTAACGAGACGCGAGAGCAAATTGATCGGCGCCAAGCAGCGAGGCTTACTATTTATTTATCTATGATACACAACGGGATCGGATTTGAACCGCGCCGATCGCATTATGTAATCGTTCTCTTTGACCAGGGATGTCTTGATCGTTGACATCAGGGACCGCCGCGCGCGTCGGCTGACGTGAGCTATACAGCCGAGCAGCAGACGCTCGACCGATCATTCCATTTTCTTATTATCATAATTTTTTTTTTTTTTTTCAATGAATTCCTCCAAATAAATATTGTTTTTATCTTTAATTGGACTCTTATTGGTTGTTAACGAGCATGACCTTTTTGTAATAATTCAATCGAATAAAAAAAGGCCGCTTACGAGGAAAATATGATCAACGACCAATTAAATTCCATCGGTGTCTACGTCGATCGCGGAATTATAATCTCAAATGACAAAAAACATTGCATTAATTTACAACCGGATAAGCGGCAAACTATACCCGAAGATCGAGCCGCTAAATTTTTCTTGTTTTCATACTGTTTTGAATAGACTTTTGGAGAGTGCGATTGTACGCAACGCGCATGTATGTGGCTCGAAATGGGAGAGTTCCGGTGGCGAAGGACGTGGGACCAAGCATGGGCGCCCACACCCTTCACCAGGACGTTGTATCGGGATGCTGATCTCTTTCTCTCTCTTTCTATCGCGCGGCGCACGTTATTATAATACATAGCTTCTCGGCGCGGTGGCGTTCATGAGGCCGATTCACATTCTAATCTCACTCGTGGCTCTCTCTCACGCCTGCGCCTCGTTCATGTGCACGGATTCTATATATACGAATATCTGGGCAAAAACATCGTCGAGATATTGTTAGATTATTTGACGCATTCGCAGCATCATATCATGTGCGAATCGCGCTGTGATTCGAAAAAGAAGAAAATAGCTGGAAAAAGGAATAACCTCGAATGATCGTGGGCAACTTTCGTGCGTGTTACACAAGTGCGTCTGCGCGCGCGAATGAAACACGAATTTAACTATTACATATAAGAGGTACGAAGGAAACGCGCTCGAAGGAGGCTCGTTAGAAGGAAAAATCCACAAACATGTACGCTCTCTGGAATCGATCGTTCGGCATTACAACCCGACGATTAATTCAATAACGTTAATTATCAGTGTTTTTCCGTGTAACGGCAAGACGAGGACACAAGTTACGACAACGAACGGCGTTGTTCCCCCTTGTTTTTCTTAACCATCGGTTTTTCTTCCTCTCGCGGCGACACGATTCTCGCCGCAAACATACGCTCGCAGAAACTCGAGAGAGGACAAAGAACCTGTACACGGTTGACTCTCGTTAGAAATCGATAGATCCACTTTTTTATACTTTCAGTTGCGCGGGTGAAAAAAAAAAAGATTCTCCGCGCCAGCGCCACTCTTTTTACCCGCGCGCGTTTTTCTCTTACTTTTTTCAAATTGCGGTACGAATACGAGAAAGTTCTTATATGATATGTGGACGAATTGACCTACAAAATGATGACTTAATTGCTCTTTATTATTTCTTCTAATTGATAGCGTGAAAAGATGTTTGTATTAATCTTTCAATTGACTCATTGCGGCACACTCCGTCGAGCAGCATGAAGAAAACTGCAGATAAGACGATATTTTCTCAGCTTTTGCTTCGATTTTTAGAAAGGCTTATATATTTTTGGCGAAATCATGCTCGCACCGAGTCGCACGAAAGTAGAATAAACGTGTAATTAAAACACAAAAATCAATTGCGCAATACGCATTCTGCCGAAATGAATCCTTTAAAAACGCGCGGCGTTTTTTTTCTCTCAACGTCTCAACCCAGCAGTGAAAGCACGATTCGCCACTTTATTCGAGTTTCGAAAACTTCATAACAACCAAAGACGAATATTTGGCAAAACTTGAATTCTTGAATGCGACGACGATGGCGGGGCACAATGGAGTTTCACTTATCGCAGGCGCCGCGGTTCTGCATTCCGCGACTTTATCAAGTTTCATCGTTAGGTATTCCGCATCAGCATTTATTTCGTGCATTAAACAGCACGTAAAATTATACGAGGTCGAATTTTCGTGCAATAAAACTGGCGCGCGGAGAAAAATGTTTGATGCAACGCGATATCATCACACGACGAGAACCCACCGCGGATCGAAATATTCTCAAGATCGGGCCGACGACGAATCTCATAACTCGTTTTCAATTTTGTGGCTCCGCGCGGGAAGCGTGAGATTTATTCTACGGATGAGTCTATAGATAACGGCGAAAATTCGTCACGAGCGTGAAAATTCAAACCCGAGGGATCTCCGGGATCATTGTTAATCGAATTTTTCGCTCTATCTGTCAAATATGGTAAATCCTGAACGGTATGGAGCATACGGCGGATAAACTTCTCGCGAGACTGTTCCGTTCCAATAAGTCTACCGACCAGCTGAAACCGATATAACGACGGCGGAGATTCGCGTCTCTTGCGGATCGAATTGTTAACGGTATATATGAAAAAAACAAGGCTCTGTGATCAACATGAGATCGTGATGCGGTGTGCTGTACATTTAGCGAGAGAAATTTTAGCGTCGAAGCACTGTTTTTTTTCGATTATATTTGTCGCGGTGCGGAAACTCGGTCATACGTTTCGACGTGGACGCGGATTTCATTCGCTCCGATGCGCTATCCGCTACCTGCTCAATCGCAAATTCATTATACTCGAGAAGCCAGAGATCCGCATTTTGCTGATAAATATTTTTTTATATCTTAGTCCCGAGCAGCCTCTTCTCGTTCCAGAACTATGATTGAATTTTTGCAACGCGTTTTAACTATCGAAATTCCATTCACGCATCGGATGCTGTCGTTTTCAAATCACAAAGACTTTTGTTTAGACATTTAAATTTTCCGTCCGAAAAGACTTTTTACGAGCAGTAAGAATAATTTTGTATTCGAATCACGATCTTCCCCTCTTTTTCTCAGGTTCAACTTCATCTCTTCGAAAGGGTTACGACACGCTTACTATTTCGGTGTATTTGTCCGTATTTAACATTTCTTTTGAAGCTCGTAACGTCGTTCCATGTTCCATTGCCCCGCCGACTGCACGAAACACGCTCTCATCCTCCCTCGCACACATTTGTACACGCAGATCCTGACGTTCGTGGAATTTTTATGTCTCAAAAGTAAAAATAAAATCTGGGAATTTTTTAAAAAGATTCGCATCCCCGGCTACGATGCGCCACGCGTAGGCTCGCGCGTTCGCGCAACACTCATTGAGAGACATTTTATTTGTCGCTCGTGTTAACCGGTGACTATATATAATCACGGCAAAATCATGCACCGTTGCCCGCGTCCGCCTCATTTTTTGTACGCAGTTTCCCTCGGTCCTGCATACATTTGCCAAATGAACGTCACAAAAATGGGATGATCTCGTGCAACGAAAGATTTTTTTGCTCAAACACGCGGGTCCGAGAATGTACTACGTGCGCTGCTCTCGCGAGGCGAGTAAAGAGATCGAATACTAGAAGTAGAGAGGAGAAGCGAACAGGTGGCCGCGTTTCCTCGCCACGGCGCATTACGAGAGCTCACCGAGCAATGCGAGAGAGTACAGCACTGGACCCATTAAGCGATACACACGTACATTCAGATACGCACACATGTATAAGAGTAAGATCGCGAGCGATCCTTAACGCGCGGTCTCTGCGCAGAGTCTCGTCCTCGCGAATCTAACGGTCCGGATAAAAACTAATTTCTGCGCGTCACGATTCAAAAATAATGACGTGCCGTACGCGAACCGAGGCCGAGGACACCGGGACCGTCGCTAACCATTCATAATCTTGGAGACGCGGATGTTCGCGGAATTCAAAATTTGTTCGTTGAAAAAAAAAAAAAGCTAAGTCGAACCAACAATTCATACATCCATTATTCCCATTATTTTTTCGTATTCGAATATTTTAGCACTTTTTTCACGTCTTTCAAAATTTGGATGATAAAATATTACGTTTTTATTGTGGACGATGTAACGCGCATTACGCGATTACGGTAAACGTGGGCGATTCGAATGCTGCGGTAATAGATGTGTCCAGCTTTTTCATATTTATATATAGGTCCAATAAATTGAGAAATACGGCAACCGGTTGGTAAATTCAGACAATAAAAACTTGGTCGCACTCTCCCGTAACGGTATAAAATATAGCATTAAAACGCACACTTTGAAGATCGCATATGAATATAACAGAGAATTGCATCATTGAGGAACGCATATATGTCGTCGATATAAGAACTCGCGAGATCGAAAGGCCGAAACCGCGGCAACGGCCAAAAAAAAGGTAATTCAATTGTCAATCGAAGAGTCGAACCTTGGGCCGTCAGCTCCGTTCGACCGGATCGAAATTTTCTCATTCGCGTGAGTAATAAAAGCAATTCCACGTCTGAAAAAACAACAACAACAACAACAACAAATTCGAGCACTTTCATTTGAAAGATAAGTATATAGATATATGCAAAGAGAATGCTGGTTTAACCGCGTTATTTTCAGAAATGATGATACAGCCTTCGTTCTCCCGGAGCACGAAGACGTATCGCCGCTTCCATGGAAATCGTAAAAAGATCAGCCGGTTCGAAGAGCAGCGAAAAAAGATATTTTCCATCTTCATCTGCTCTTTCTCTTTTGCTGCTATACTTCTTCCTTCTTCTCCGGACTCGCAAGTTCTCTGGGACTCGAGTCACTCACGTTATTCGACCATCCGTGAAACAATGCCACGGTACCATTCTCCAATGTGCAAAACACTAGAATTGAAAGTCGCTCAACCGACCAGAGGTAAAATGTACAATAGAGTCGAGCAGGACTATCTTTGAAATAAAAAAGATCTCTCCATTTTCAGGGAAAAAAACGTTACGGTGCTCATAAAACTAGTAATTTTTCACAATTTGTTTAGAAATCACTGAGAAACATTGCTCCATTTCTATGGCCCTTTCGTTTGTACTATTTTCAACATTTTCGGTATGCGTGCACGATGTAACGAAAATTGTGTAGAGAGTTTTCTGTCGAAATCGCGCTCTCTTTTGCAACGTCGAAAAAAAGGTGTGCTTTAACGCGCGCGATCAATGTTGTCAGAATAATTGAACGAGAAGCTGAGATTTTGAGGGCGTTGAAAATATTTTGGTGTCGAAGAAAGGATGCGAGGGAGGCGGAAAATGTGTCGCGAACGATCCGGGGCTTCGTAGCGGTATTTGTCAATCCGCACGTAGGCGCGCAGTCGCGCGCTATCTCGTGTTCGATTTTTTTATTTTTTTATTCCACGGGTCATGAGCGCGCGCGTTAAAGCGTGGGCCCATTAAATTTGAAGATCGAGTATAAAGCATATTCGAGATGATTCGTAAAGGCGTTTTCACATATAGTTCGCGGACAAAAGAGAAAGAGAGAACCGAAGAACGAAGCAAGTGCGAGGACAAAGATCGCGTGTGGGTTTTCCTCGAAGCGGAATCGAGAGACGCGAACGTCTGGAATCGTAGGATCGGTAACGGTTATTCCTCTCCCGCGAGCTCTCGCGCTCCGATCCGGGGGAAAAGACGAAAAGAAATTTTCGCAATCGCGCGCGAGAGCTCCGCTGCTCCCGTCTCGATTCTAGATCACGTATAGTTTGAGACAAAAATGCAAATATTAAATGTATAAAAAAAAAATATATAGTTTATGCAACTTTTGAGCGCAGGCATTAATAATTCATGCGCGTGCGTTTCGCAGGATGCCAGCGGCTATTTTCCTTTTTCTCTATTCTACCGATCGCGTAACGCCTCGAAAAAGCAGGGAATTATCAAACTTGTGCGAGTATAGCCAACGATGCGTTGAGCTATACTCACATTTTTTTCTAATTAAAGAAATTCAATCGGCCGATCCGTGAAGAGCTCAAGTGTTCAGCGTACTCGACATATGCGTGTATATGCGCGGGGGAATAAATAAATTTAGTGACACTCGCTATGAATGCTTACCGGTGATCAAGTCCGCTCTCTAATCCATCCAAATTGTTAAATCCACTCCGCGTACACAATATTCAATGATGCTCACAAAACAGTTCGAAATGTAATTAAGCAGAGGTTCGGACAAAAAATTTGAGTATTAGGCCAGAGCCCGAGCTCGTTCAACGAGCGCGGGACGCAAGAGTAAATAAAAAAAGAAGAAAAGACACTAAATTTGGCACAGTTTTAAACGACGAGGTCGATTAATCGGATCAGCTCCGATCACGTTCTCGCGCGCACACTCCGCGAATGATATTTATTTCACACGTGTAACAACACTCTCCAGTTCGATGAGGCGCGCACCTTTAATTATTTTCTCCAAACTTTTTCATTGTTGAGCGATCGACTTTCAACACATGCTCACATTTTTCATTTTTATTCTTTTCCATTGAGACGAATTCTAGATTTCAGAGTGAGAGAGACAGAGAGAGAGAGAGAGAGAGGAGCGGAGGGGAGGGGGTATAAAAAGTGTGAAATCGCGATAAGAATAGTGCACTGATTGCGGCGCGGGGATACTACAGGGTCGAAGGACCCGCGAGAACCATCCGGGTCGAGCGCCAGCGACGAAGTGAGAGGCTCGCGGCTCTCTCATGAGTGAACCAGTGACGTCACTCGCCAACACGCCGTGGTGCTCCACGCTCTCCTCCCGTTTCTTTTTTTCTTTCTCTTCTCCTCTCTTTTATTTCACGTTGTCGAGAACTCACGGGCGAGAAAGGTCTCGTCTCCCGACTTGGGCCGCACGGTACAGTCCACCTCTCGCGGTACTCCTCGCCCCCCCCCCCCCCCCCCCCCTACCACTCCTCAACTTATCAGCCCCTCCTTTTATTATTATCCTCTATCTTTCGCGCTCTGTCCTCGTGATCCTTTCGTTGCACTCTTTTTATTCTACACCCACTATACGAATACACTCGCATCGAGATACATATTCTATACAAGAGCCACCAAATATAATCGTGTTTCAACACTTTTTTTATTATTTGGTTTCACTGCAATTGTGGAATCGACAGTTCCAGTAAGAACACGCTTGTCCCCTCTCGTTTTTTCGCTTGGATCATCCAATATTTACATTGTCATACGGACAATGCCGCGCTGCATTCGTGCAAAAAATATTCAACTCGTGCTTTCTCCACACTTTATTTCTAGTCAGACACGCAATTTTGCGTCCAAATTCGAACGTTCAATGTTGTTTACAAGTTTGCTCTGACATTCGAGACTGTTATTGTTGTTGTAAGAAAATAATAAATATTTCGAGCGAAGAAGAAAATGCTATTATACACGGAGAGACTTTTATACGAATATTTCGGATGAATTTGATAGAAAAATTTGCTATGTTTTGTAGCAGCGCTGTTCTATATCGCTATTTCATTACATTTCACCACAGTGCACAGTAATTTTGATGCCGAAAGCAGTTCTCTCAAATTTTACTATATATTCTTACATCAAATGATGCATCGATATCTGAATGTCGCTCGTGTCTTTGGTAAAATGTTAAAAATTGGTGAATCGGACTGGACAAATTGCTTGAAATTTTACCATGTACCACTGGTTAATTTTCATGTTTATATACTCGCAATGCCTCATATAATTGGTGGGCGCATGAATTTTGTTATGTTATTGAGCGAAATATTTATTATGAACTGTGGTAACGGTTCCCCAAACTTTTGCATTATTTGACACTTTTCTCTGTAGCAATTATTATTATAATATCGATGCGGTTGGTCCGACGTTACTATAAAAACATAGTAATTTTTGCTATAAAAGTCTCTCCGGCGTGTAAGCCTGCGGTATATGCGGAGTCGAGAAGCCGAAGGAGCTTTATCGCTCGGGTCCTTCCCTCGTGATATACGCTAATTGCCGGCGTAAAGAGGCGGAAGAAGAAAAGTGGAACCGCAAAGTCGAACGATCAGCGCGATGCCTCTCGCCTTCTCTTTCTTCCTTCTCTTCTTCGAGGAGAGGTTGAGAGAAAAAATCGGGGTCACGGAGGCTTCCTGAATTGAAAAAATAATGGTCGCAACGCTGGAATAATAAAAAGTAACGAAAATGGGAGCTGGACGATAAGCGAGTGGGAGGAATATCGCGTTAATTTTATAAATCATTCGTGCTTCAATGGATTTTCTTCATTGGTAGGTCAAATCGAGCAGCGTCGTTCCATCGATATCGCCTTTTCTTCTACTCTTTGTGCGCTCCTCGTATATAAAACGCGCTCGCCTCCTTCCTCGCGCCTCTCACGTGTGTATTGTGATCTAAAAGTGAACATGTGTGTACTTTTAAAAGGCACGAAGCGCCGAGGAGCACTTTCACGCAGAGGCGGTCTCACGCAGAGCCATTAAATATCATGGCCAAATGTTTATTTCTATTCTCTCATCTCGACTTCGACATAATATATTTCATCGAGATATCGCAAATTTCGATTGAATTTTCCAACCTCTAACGATACAGTCGCCCATTCGAAATACACAAAATGAAAAATTCAAAAAAATTCAAAGAGCAGCCAAGTTTTCCTGAATGATTATAAACTTGCAAGAGTTTGTGCAGCTGTCAAATACAATCCATACGCTCGTTGCTACAAGGGTTTCTCGAACGCTTCGTATGAAAAATTGTCGCATTCCAGAGCGCACGGAGCGGAATGATGCGCTCATAGGCTTCTTACCGTTCTTCTCTCTCTCTCTCTCTCTCTCTAGATTCTTTCGTCAGAAGTTTACACAGAGATAAGAAAAAAAAGCCAGAACAGAGACGAGCAGGGAGAGTGAAGGAGAGAAAAATGTGTGTATTTCCATAGGAGGTAAACAGACGCGTCGAGCGTGTGTGCTCTGTAAAAACATACGAGTCAACGAACACGAGTATGCAGAGGAAGGCAGAAGCTTAACAATGAAAGCACGAGTAAGAATGCACATGGGCATTATAGTATATTGAAAGCTAATGAAAATTGCTTCGGCTCGAGCGCTGATCATTGCCCGTGCAGAATTTTTATTTCATGTTATTTCGTTCGAAAGGTTGATCGGCCTGAGAATAAAAAGTGAGCGACTTTAAAAGTTCAAGGACCGAAAAGTCTGCTTCCGTAAGCCGTGACTCAATTTCTAACTGAAAAATCGATTAAACTGAAGTTTGTAAAATGAGTTGAAAATTCATCGGATATGCCCGAGCGATTCGTTCTTCGTTTTCAATTTAAAAAAATTTTCTTTTCTTTTATATATTTGAGACGAAAGTGCCCGTACACGAGGGAACGAGGGTAATTCGAGTGCATCCTGCGTTCTTGTGCGAGGAGAAAAACAAGGTATACGCAGATATGATAGAGAACACGAAGCGTTATACGCGCGGCTGTTGCCGTTGGAGGAAAGCAATATTACGACGACGATGGAAAGATACATGTACGTGACACTCGAGGAGCGTGGTGGCTGCTATATTACTTTTTTTTATTCAACGGTCTCTCTTTGTTCCACACCAAAGCAAAGTCTCCGATATAATTCAACATACTCGTATAGTTAAAAAACAAAAAACTAAGCAAAAGCGAAAAGAAAAAACGAGTCCGGTGTAATGAATTCGAAACGGAATTGCGTAATTTTGGTGCGTAGCGAAAAACAAGTGTACAAGCGCAAAAGTCGTTGAGCAACATTTCGAGCGTTACGTGATTTCGTATCTTCGTTCTTTTTTTAAAAAGTATAGCTTTTATCACCGCGATTGAATTTTCGCGGCGATCGAAGCATATTTTTTGGCGTCGAAATTTCGACCAATCATATTTCTCTTATCGCCTCGTTCTTCACGCGCCAACTTTCATTCGATTAATAAACATTATGATAAAATAACGACGCGGTAAAAATGTAGCGAGGCTGCCTGTCAAACATAACCGCGGAAAAGAAAAGAAGACTCGTTATATAGAACGGAGCGCGTCGGCGTTATCGCGAGAGTTGGATCGCGAAGAAAGTTTAACAAAGGGCAGACTCATTGAATTATGGTAAATCTGAGAACTTGGAATATCTTTGCCCCGCACAGCTCATGCCTTGGATATAATTGAATATGAAAATAGCGTGTACGCGCACGATTTATAAGAATTTCCTGTTCAAAAGATGAGGAAGTACGAAGGAACTTGCGGGCTCGAAGAACATCACATTTTATACACGCGTGTGCCGAGTCCACCGAATGGTAGAAGCACGCCCAGCGAGAGACGTAGAGGCAAATGTCCTCGTCATAAGCGGTGAAGAAGCTCAGCAACGAGGATCATTTAATTATTCTCAAATGAGCGCTGAGATTCCGGGCGAATTAAAAAATATTTTTCATCGAATCCTCCATCTCGTGAGAACGATGACCCAGGCTTTTTGGCAGGATACATAACCGCTGCCAAAACCTTGAATGCAGAAGAATATAGAGCGAGAATGCCCTCGACGATTTTCCATTCAAAAGAATGTTGCGGTATACATCGTCACGGATATTCGCTTGTATATATATTTTCGTTGCACGCGGTGTATTGTGCTACTTGCGCGAATGTTGAGCGAATAACGAGAGAAGCCCCTGATCTTGAGTACAGGAATCCGCGGACTCGTGGGAGTTGTTCGCATGGTTAGTATCTCGCTAACGAATGCCCTGCACGAAGAAAATAAGAGCCAAGCCGAGACGGCGTGCTAGCGGAAAAGAGACGCGAGGAGCAACAAAAAATAGGAAGAAGGAAGAAAAGCACGGCGAGGCGACATAATTGATGATTTCTCCGAGCAATTAACGCTCGCGCTGATCCTCGATCGCTTCTACTTCCTTTTGTTTCGAAACACCCTTTTCGTAGCTCCTCTTTTTTATTTTTGCAACTTTGCATAACGGCGGATTGTAAAAAATATGTGCTCTACAAATATATATTTATAACTACTATTGCCAGTTCGACTTGTTTTCCTTTCCTCTGCTTTTACGTGAAAGTTCCCATTTTACATTTACTC
The DNA here is from genome assembly GCF_019457755.1 of Venturia canescens. Taxonomy (NCBI): domain Eukaryota; kingdom Metazoa; phylum Arthropoda; class Insecta; order Hymenoptera; family Ichneumonidae; genus Venturia; species Venturia canescens. The sequence continues at coordinate 20,985,441 of NC_057429.1, forward strand.
CGCCGCCGCAGTGCAAGCAAACCTCTGCGATTCATTTACATATTTTTTTTTCGTTCATATTTTCATTGTTTTGTCTGTAAAATCTTTGCGAGCTGCTTATACCGCCTGTCCTGACACATAACTTTCGTACGAAAGTGCGGTAGCACACTGTACGAATGTGGAGAAAACGAAAAAACTCTCGTTCGTTCGACTTCTGTCCAACCGCATTTGCTGTATTTCGTGTATATATTCAATTCAAAGTTCCTTGCATTTCGTTTTACGCGAGTTTCGTTGGGAAGTAAATTTATTACGCAATCCGTATATCAATTGCGTGACGACCGACAGTTTATTGATTATTTATCATAGCGTTATTATTTATAATTATACGTTAATAATGCGAGTACGATACGAATAATAATTTTATCTTTGAATAAATCAAAAAAAAATTGCAACATAAAAAATGTTAATCGCTCGCATCAATTATAATTTCGATGGAAACATTTCATTGTGATAATAAATAATTTTAGTAGAAAAAAAACGAACGTGTAGTAAATGGCAATAATGTATTTAATAATACGTACTTTTTTTGTCGGTTTTGAAGACAGTAACGTAACATATTCGTCCAGATCCTCGAACTCGCAGTTATTGCAACGTTTTCTCCTATACGCGAAGCAAGTTGGAGAAGGGGATGTGTCTATACATTTGTGTCCTTTTCTATGCAGAGGACTTATGTAAAGTTAATGAGAGGTTTGATCGGTAGGGGCAAGACTCGACGACCTGAGCCTGAGACTCGCGAGTAGTACTGCAACATGTTCGAGAATATTAGCTCGTGTGGTATTGCACTCTGTTCGTATGTATGATATAAGAGGCTCGGTCGTTACAGCTTCTTGTACCTAGCCTCAAGCTTCTCTTTCCGCGATCCTTCTCGACAAAACTCGTTAATCCGCATTATGAAACATCTAATGGTGGCCATATAGTTTATAATTTAGCAGGTAGCGAGACCAATACCACTTTTACGGACATGTCACAAAATTTTGGAACACTGGAATGCTCTGTATCAGGTTAAAAAACGGTCAAAATCGTCAAAATTATACTTGACTCGTCATGCCATCTCAATATTGTGGACTCTTTTAGTACTAATGTGACGAATCGGGGGGAAGCAAAAAAAATATCATCTGTGACGAATGAATCGGTTCGTTTGATTGGCCGGAAACTTTCAAACAACCCGAATCCTTTTCTAACCAATCAATCGCCCTCGGCCAACCGTTTATTCTCGTTCAAATAAGAATATATTATTTCAACGACAACGACATCCCCGGATAACAGATGAAACTTTTTCAACGATGAACCGTTTGTCGGATATGTCGGTCTCGATTATAGATACCGACTTTATACGGACGGTCGATTAAATAGGAATCCCATTATCAGATGTATCGATCGAGAAAGATGTAAAAAAATGTGGAGGAAAAAAAAGCGAAGCGGCTGTTGATAAACAGTGATGATATAAAACATGCAATTGCGCTGATGCGTCGGTGGCGCGGCTCGCACATGTATAGAAACTTAGAAACGCGAGCGACAGACTTCACCTCGTTCTTGGCAAGATTTTTTTTCCGAACCAGCTCCTGAGCTGAGAGCTTCATAAAATGGTAATTAAACACGATTAGTAAATGAAGACATTCAACGTATCGACGATATCCGTAATCCTCAAATTTTTCCCTTTCAAACGTGCTATTTTTCAAGACAAACGTTCTCGTACGATCATAATGCCGGCTCTTTGCGTCTTTTGACGAGGTTAGAATCAGGTTTTACCTATGATTCTCCTCATGCTCTCTCTCCCATAACCGACGAATACTTGTGATTATCGTTTGAAATCCAAATGTTTCATCATAGTTCATCTGTTGTCGATAGATTTCTAATCAGAAATTTGTGTTATGGCTCAATGATATTGTCAATTTCATATTGATAATCCTAGAAAGAACAAATTAAGGAAACCAAGGCCGTCTCTTTCTTAACAGTTTCAGATTTTTGCGGCCCAAAGTGCCGCCTCAGCAAGAGTGGCACGATCAGCTCGATTACCTGGAATATACATCGATGCCCTAAGGAAAAGACCACAGAGCCTATGTTCCGTAAATCTGACAGAAGCTGCGTTGCATTCGGTTAGTCGCTACTACAGTTCTAGTTTGTTACTATTTCGTTAGCAGATTTTTTATATCCTCGACACAAGGATTGGGCTCAAAATTATTTAAGGTTCCATTAACATAAATGGACCGTGTTTGCAGAAAATGAGTCCATTTGTGGCTTACTTAACCGCTGTGAACTTTAGACCTAACTAGAAGAAGTTCCCGGTATATTTTCTCGTGTTATTATTTCATTTAAAATATTTCAGATTCGAAGTTACTCTAACCCAGCGAGAAGACCTAATTTCTTTTCTCAATTTTTGGACAATATAAAACAAGAAATGCGTAAGAACAAGGAAATGAAGGAATCGCTGAAAAAATTTCGGGAAGAAGCGGCAAAACTGGAGCAGTCGGACGCGCTGAAATCAGCCAGACAGAAATTTCAAACGGTAGAATCGGAAGCAAGCAAAAGTTCAGAAGTTTTGAGAGAGAAACTCGATACCATTAAGGAAAAAGTAAGTAGAGAGCTGTAGTAACTGATATTGAAAACGTTTAATTCCATCGAGATTCAGATAAAAAAGAATTTCGTGGATGCAGGTACAAGAGGCCCTGGATGAGGCCAGCAAAACGGAGTTTGGTAAAAAAGCGGGTCAAATCGGAGAAGAGTTGTCAAAATCCGCGAAAGGGGCGGCCGAAACGATATCAGAAAAGAGCCAAGCTCTTGGTAAGACAGGAGCGTTTCAGACGATATCGCAGACGGCCGAAGCAGTGCGTCAAGAACTGGATCAACATGGTATACAGGGTAGAGTTTACGTGCCATTAAAAACACTGCGGAAGAGAAAAGAAACTCTGAATATGGTCGACGAAAAAGAATACCAAGTCAATACAGAAGCGATGGGAGTCGAGTTGCACAAAGATTCTAGGTTTTATCAGTCTTGGCAGAATTTTAAAGTAACGATTCAACATTAATATATCTCCTCATGAATCTCCCATGGTAATGATTTCTTGAATCCGTTATTCTCGTTACTTCTAGGATAACAATCCTTACGTCAACAAAGTTCTGGATTGGAAAATAAAGTACGAAGAATCGGACAATCCGGTGATCCGAGCCTCGAGGCTGTTCACGGATAAGGTCACCGACGTGATGGGAGGTCTTTTCCAAAAAACCGAACTTTCCGAGACCCTAACGGAAATTTGCAAGCTTGACCCGAGCTTCGATAAAATTAAATTCTTAAGAGATTGCGAGACTGACATCATACCGAATATTCTCGAGGCGATGGTCCGTGGTGATCTCGAAACACTCAAGGACTGGTGCCACGAGGCTCCTTACAATTTGGTCGCTCAACCCCTTCAGCAAGCCAAAAAACTGAATTACCGGCTGGATAGCAAAATCTTAGGTAATATCTCGCACTCTTTTCACTACTCGCAACCATTTTCACTCTTGTGGCTTTTCCAGATATTGATAACGTCGATCTCGTCATGGGAAAAGTGATGGAACAAGGACCGGTTCTTATAATAAGCTTCCAGTCTCAACAAATAATGTGTGTCAGAGATGCAAGTAACAAAGTGGTCGAGGGTGATCCGGAGAAAGTAATGAGGGTTAATTACATATGGGTTTTGTGTCGGGATCCAACTGAAATGGATCCAAAAGCAGCTTGGCGACTTCTTGATCTGAGTGCCAACAGTTCCGAGCAGTTCGTGTAACCATGTCGCAACATTAGATCTTTTCGTATTTGTAATTTTGTGAAAAATCATGCCGACGGCCCCCTGCGGCAACCCCCTTGTAAATTCATCCAGTTCGTCCCGATGATCGAGATATACTGAAATAATAATTTATCGCGACCAGCATTTATGTACAAAGCTAAAAGCTACTAGCCGCTATTGCTCGTCGCCTCTTTTTCTCGCCTCTGACCACTGCGGTCTCTTCTCCTCTTTATTTTTCCATCTTACTGCAAAATGATGCGAAACAATCCCCAATTCGATTCCGAGTTCCGTGAACGGTCGATTGGGACAGACACATAAAAGAAACAGAAAAACACTTGTACATGTTGTTATAAATCGTTTCGAGTATATCGGCTTTTGCATATATATATAGTGGTATACTAAATGATTGCGGAATTTGGGAAAAGAATATTGACTCGTCGATATTTCACGGCGTTTAGCATAATAGTTCATTTTTTAATTGTGCAACGGAAAATGAGATGAAAGAGTATAAGCAGACGATTGATGGGTTTTTAGTGGCAAACCTTGTTGAATATCGTTGCGAAAAATTCGCAAATTGTACATATATATAATGATGTATTCTTTAAAAAAAAAAAATGAAACAAAAAATATCCGTCAAAGCGATTCGATATAACGATTAAACTATTTCAAGACACTCGTCCAACCAGTTTTTATTTTTTGATTATAAACTGATGTTACCAGCAGGCAGCATAATCGATTTTCGGATTTGAAGATTTTTTGCAAATACGCGCAACGCGCAAGCAGATGGCGCCACCGCAACCAACAATTTCCTGAAAGTACAACTTCCAATTTTGAGCGAAAAAATGCAAATCATTTCATGCCACTGCACGTCCTTACGCTTTTGGAATTGGGATAAACTTCGATTTCATCACGGTAAATATATCGCCACACAATACATAGATACAGTATGTAAGAATTTGTAAAGAAAAAATACGAACATTGGGAACACCCGCGAGAGCGAGGAAGATGCTACGATGCTACCGTCTCTGTTCTGTTGTAAACATACCAGCTGTTCTTTCTTGAATTTCGGGTAATCCAAACAGCGAATGAAGCACATTTTTATAATAAATTCTGTATTTATTCGGAATGGCGTTATCAAATCAAACGCGAAACCCTCTTGTCTTTTAATACACCGCTGCCTGCTCTGACGTGAAACTCTTCGAAGATGGTTTTTCGGTTTTTCTCATATGCCGTTCTTCCGTTGTCTCTTGTCAAAAGTTCCGTGTAACATTTCGGCTTCATTTTCGTGTTGGACGCGCTTGTCACAATGAATAATCAAAAATTAAATTCAAATTGAGTGTGGAAATTAATACAACACAGTTTTTAAAGAAAACCGGTAAGCGTTTTTCGACCCCGGTTCACGATTCAATTATGTTTAGAGCGAGCAAGCGCTTCGAGGTCAAATTAATCAAATATAAAATTGATCGAATCAACAAATAAAAGACAATTATTGTTTAATCGCAGAACGTTCCAGAAACGAAATTGTCGAAAAGACTGTCTGGAAAAAAGAAATAAAAAATGGCCTCCCTCGTCGCAATGGATGAAAAAATGCAGAGAGCAGTGAGGAGAATAGTGCCGGCTCTGGTGACTACAAAGTACAAGGGACAAGACGGACGGATTGGGATATTCGGAGGGAGCACGGAATACACAGGAGCGCCTTACTTTGCGGCGATGAGTGCCCTCAGAACCGGAGCTGATTTGGTTCATGTGTTCTGTGCCAAGGACGCCGGAGTAGCTATGAAGTGTATGAGTCCTGAGCCCATCGTTCATCCAATCTTGGATCAGCACGACGCGATTAAGCACATAAAGCCCTGGCTGGAAAGATTGCACGTTATACTGGTGGGTCCGGGACTTGGAAGAGACGACAAGATATTTAAGACGGTGTCGGAGCTCATAAATGTTTGCAGAGATTTGAAGAAGCCAATGATCATTGACGCGGACGGCCTTTATTTGATAAGTCAAAAACCGGAGCTCGCTAAGGAATATCCGGGTTTGATATTGACGCCTAATGCAATGGAATTCAGTCGTTTAGCCAAGGCATTTCTTGAAAAGTCGATTCAACCGGCTCCGGTGGTAAAAGTCTCCGATGTCAAGCATCTGGCGGATGGGATTGGAAAAAACGTCGTTATTCTTCATAAAGGAGCAAAAGACGTGATAGTCGATGGTCACAAGGGGACGGAGACGGTGTCTTGCGCATTGGCCGGTTCGGGTCGACGCTGCGGCGGTCAGGGTGATCTTCTTGCCGGTTCTCTCGCCGTTTTCTGGTGGTGGGCGATCAACGCAGGTCCTAGCGAATGCGCTCTCTCACCGGCCATGACCGCTTCTTACGCCGCTTCCCGATTGACTCGGGAAACGAACGCTGCCGCGTTCGCCCTCAAGCATCGAGGAACCTTGACGACCGATATGCTCCAACAAATTCAACCTGTTTTCGAGAGGCTTTTCGAAGGGACGGGCAACACGTGAGCGCCGGTCTTCGCGAGCTACTTTTTTTTTTTTCTTTTCCACTCTATTCTTCCAAAATCTCAATATAATACTTTCTCTCCCTTTGAACGCGCAGCAGACCTTCGTCCTTCACGGGTATACGCTCTCGCACCAGAAGTACAGATTCATCAAATTTTCCACCACGATTGAATCAATGAAACTTCGCGATGATGGAGAACGGACTTTTCTCGAGTCGTGAGTCACTATAGAACATCTAACATCAATTTTTTAACTCCTAATCGCCTCACCCCGAAACGATATTATTCTCGTTGAATTATTTGATAAATTATCATCAGGCAGATAAGAGGGGTTTTGTGAGCGAACGAGGCATGAAGGCGAGAATCAAATCTTTGTGTCGTTGTTTACACAATAAATAAATAATATATTTCGTACAGCAGCAGCAGCAGCAGGAGGAGGGATTAATCGGTCACAAAACCGACAGAGCGAAATATTTTTTAGCCTAATCGCACTAATATGTATAAATATATATAGAAGCGGCGTAAATACTGGTTTCCTTCGGTCGGTAAACTACGAATAAAAGGTGAGAACCGAGGTGTGATTGCCTCGGACGAGTATGGTAGGTGGCATGTCGCGAGTGAGAGTTTCGAGCCAAGCCATGTACAGAGGAGCCGAAACTGCTCCCTTTCTCGGCATCGGTAACGACCTGAGTATGAAAGATCAACAACAATTATCCTCTGTCAGCCTCAAGCTTCGGATTGAATTTTTATCGGAAGTAAACTCACATGAAAACCAGAGTAGATTGACTAGAGTTTTCTAAAAGCAATTCGCGAAGTCTCAGTTGTCTGTGAGTTTTATCGCGCAAGCATTGTAACTCTGTTTCGGTGATGGTGCATTCTGCGGGTACTTCCGTCGGTGCTGCCGCAGCAGTCCCTTCGGTGCTGCTCTCTTTGGTCCCAAACTCCGTGACGAGTTTGTCGAAAAATTCTCGAGTCTCCTGACGGGGTTCGACGCTTATGTCGTCGACGAGCTTGAGGCTCGTGTACTTTATACGAAACTTGGCCATTATTTCGGCCATTCTGGGGAAAATAGAATAAAATAAAATAAATTAATAAAATAGGTCGGAGAGGGCTTCGTGACCCGACGATTTTTCAGCTATACTCACTCTTTTTCCTGGGCTACCATTTCTTGTTTGTGATTAGCCAGTGCAAATATCCGCATTTTGCAGTGTTCCCAGTTTGTTCTTGTACTTATTATGTAGGGCAGCAGTATTGTCAGACCTGAAAGGTGAAAAGATAAAACTGAAAAAAAGATCTCGGAATCGAAGTGCAGCATCTTCGAGTGAAACTCACCCCCGTCGTCGTACAGCCACCACACATCGATCGTTCCATTTTTGTGTTTTTTCTGGAATATCGTCGCGTACTCGGGCACTTCGCTGCATCCCGGCAGTCCAATTCTCTTCTCGCTGTAAATCGTCATACGCAGCGAGTTACGTAGTAGCGCACCAACAGGAGGAGCGAGGGAAGAAAGAGAACAACGAACTTTTCTATACTTACTTGATCATTTTATCGGCGGCATGCTTCTTTTTGCTCTTCCATCGATCTCTCGCGCTGAAGTGATTCGGCGAGTCGCGAACCGCCTCGACGGCTTCGCCGGAAACGAACTGTGTGCCTATCGCCGGGACGCTCTGAACCCTTGGAATTCCGGTGCTCATCGATAGATCACTGTCGGCATGCATGAGCGTATTGCCCGCGAGATTGTAACTGCTTTGGGCGAGGACTCCCGCACCCGCGATCCCTTGTTCCTCCTCGACGATTGCTCCGCTTCCGGTCCTATTCAATTCTTGGGGCGTTCGTAATATCGCTACGGCCAATTTCTGATCGAAGGCGTTGCTGTACGAGAAGATTAATGAAATAATTAACGAGTTATCGATCGGGCTTCGAGACTGAAGCAAAAAAATCACTGATATACTTACTGCAAAACGTTGAAATACTCCTGAAGCTCCTTCCGATTGTTGCAGCTCGACCACTCGCTCTTGTATCCCATCAAAACAACGTTCGGAGCTAATTTTCCAACCCCCGTAGCCTGCATCAACGCCGAAGCTCCCCGCTCCAGACTCAGGTCACCGACCACGTGATAAAACGCTTTTATTCGATGCCGGTGGAGCCAGGCGTAGCCGGAGCGCAAACGCGCCGATCGCTCTCGGTACGACAACCGTGTCTGCTCCAAATCAATTTCCAATTTTTATTTTCATTCAAACCTTTCCGACATTTTGTTCTTTTTTTTGCTCTCTATCCTTACCGGATGAACGTCCCCTGATATCAATAGAGAATTGTTTTTCGTTATGAGATTGGCGAGATGAAGAAGCGCCGGTCTCGCGCTCGGAGCCCCGCTCAGGGCCAAAATTTGTGGAGCATAATTTTTCACGTGTTCATCCATCGTGTTTAGTCTGAAATTTCAAGGCAGACGCGATAGGAGTAAACGCCGCTCGGCCCGGGCTTCGAAACAAACTGTCTTTTTTTATTTTTTTTTTTTACCTGTAAACGACCGACAGAGCAGTTTTGTAAGTTTGCGCCTGAGTACTGCTGCCCCAATTGACGTCGGGTTTTCGATAAACGACGATCAGATAGAGAGCGAATATTACAACGAAAGTGATGAGAGACGTGGCCCAATCGATGAGAAACATTATGGCGACACAGAGTACGAATCCCAAGAGCGAGAGCCACGTGTTGTAATACTATAGAATGAAATTTTATCGAATGAAAAAACGTAAAGAATTAAAGTAAAATAAATAATGGGGCTTTGAAGAAATACCTTGAAAGTCGGACGCCAGCCGAGCGGTCTGACGAGGGCCGCGTGAAAGGTGCAAAAGTTAATGAGGGCGTACGACGCGAGATAGAAGTTCGAGATTAGCGGAGCGACGACGTTCAAATTTGCTGTTTCACACAAATTTAATACCGTAGATTAGATACCCTGTGAAACCATACGCATGCGGAGCGAATGAAAAGTTTTAACGAGTATATTAGGTATTTTACCGATTAGTAGAAAAACAGCAGCGACGAAAAAAGTGAGTACGTAACCTCTGTAGGGTTCGTTATTTTTGCCGTAGCCCTTGCTGAAATAAATGAGACCCGGATAAATGCGATCTTGTCCAAGAGCCTGAATGAGCCTCGGGACCGACAGCAAATTGGTAAGAGCCGTTGACAAAGTTGCCGCGAAGCATCCCGCGTAAATGAACGGGCTCCAGAACGACATGAGCTGCATTATCTGGAATGGGCGCGTGTAAAAACGTATATATAGAAACGAGTGACACGAGAGTCGACCAACTCACCGAATAACTATTGTGAAGGCCGTATTCGCAGTTTGCCCCGGGGATGCAACTGGCGATGACGGGCTCGGTGCCGTTTACGTTGACGACGATACCGCTGACGTCTCTGAGGGCGGCTCCGCCGGCGAAGAGAACGAACAAAACGTAGCTCAGCATAGAGATGAGGAGAGCGAGAAGGGTTCCGACCGGGATGCTGCTCGCCGGGTCTTTCAAATCACCGGAAATGTTCGCACCGGCTTGAATTCCGGTTACCGATGGAAAGAATATCGCAAACACGGAGAAAAACGTCTGATTCCCGTTGTCGTAGTAGCGATAATCCGGGCTCCAATTTTCCTTTAATATTTCACCTGTAATTTGTGAAACACATCGAATGATCGGGTTGTCAGACACGTCAGGGGGTTTTTCATCGCAACTCGTGTCCGGATCGAGAAGTTCGCTACTCGCGATATCGTACTTACCCGAGAAACCGACGAACCCTTTCGAAAGCTGTTCAATATTTTTCGGTCCCAGTAATACTCCAATGAGAAAATCGAATATCGCCAGAACGATGATGGCGATTAAAAAGTTCTGAGCCTACGAAAACGATGATACAGGTTTATTTTCGAAGGAACAGCAAAGCGCATTTAAACAGAATTTTTCATAGCCTTCGCATCCGCTCACCTTCGACTCCCATTCCATTCCAATAGCGCATATGAGAATCATTACGAGAATAGCGACGACGCCGACTATTCTAACGTCGTTAACTCCGTTGTCGATTATCGAGACTCCTTGGGACTTGAAAAGATCATTGAGAGAGTCGCAGAAACCGATGGTGTTCATCGAGGCAGCGACCGCGTTCGCAAATGCGAAAACAATCCCGACCGAAGCACCGAACTCGGGTCCCAACGAGCGCGATATAATAAAGTAAATGCCACCTGTTGTCCCCGCAAACGACGCATATCCAAAGAAAAACGTCGTTATAACGAATCGAGAAAGCGTTGAAGAATTTTACCATTTCTCTTTATATCATACTTAATTATATACCCGGAACAATTTGACGCGGGTGCTGGGATAACGAGGGGAAAGAACGCGATGTGTCGAGTTAACATACGTTCAACGGTGCATCGAAACGATCGAAACAAAGGAGGCGCGAGTTAGTGAGTAAATAAAGAAAAGCCACGCCTCGCGATCGGAACGATTCCGAAACAAGTTGCGTGTCCTCTCTAATACGGGGATGAAAAATAGGGAAAAAAAAGAAAGAGAGAGAAAAAACGACGCAACACACCTCCCTTTACTTCGCCATTAGTGCTAATTGCACTGAGGCTGAGTGTAGTGATAACGCAGACGATAGCCGATATTCCGATAATAACGAGGGATTGAAAGATCCCAGCCTGTGCGACGACCCAAGATAATCGAAGAAACAGCATAACGCCCCATATATTTAAGAGGCACGGAATGAGCACTCCTTGAATCCATCCTAGCTTTATTCCCTCGTGTGCCGGTCCGACTTGGCCCGCCTCTACGTTTACGTCCTGTCGATTCAAAAAATACCAAATTTGTTTCAATCGGTCGCTCATAGCGAATGAAACAATTGCAAATAAATATAAAATTGGAGAAAAAATTCGAGAGATCCGCGTGCATTTCGTGCGAAAGCTTCGGCCAAAGAGGATCGTTATTTTTCTAATTTCGCTGCTCGCTCGTTTATACTTTTATAGTATCGGGTAAACTTAATCAGACTGGGAGTTTTCCCATCGGGCTGGGCTGACCGCCGCGCGCGTTTTTACCCTCGATAATGCTTCAACGTTCGTTACGTTCATTCTCTCCTCTCTGCTGTTCTGTTATTTCTCAACAACTTTTCACCGTGTTTCTTTCCGCCGCCTTAGTTTCTGCAAATCGATGTTTTTTTTTTTTCCCCCACTCAAAACTCGGACCGAAACCCAACATATTGGTATTTATTTGTGGACTCGTCAATTCACACGGAATAAAGTAAACGCACGCGTCTCGGGATCAAAGAAGATCATGGGACGGTCGCGTGCGATGGAGCGAGCGAGCTATACGCGGTTTGGAGGTAAACATACACGCCGCGGAGGTTAACTCGTGGCTTCCAATCGCGTCAAATATATCATCGGACGGCATTGAACGGTATGTACGTTCGGCGGCACACGCATGCACGACTCATCATCGGGCGGGGGCACGCTGTGAAGAATTTGGGCAAAAAAAAACGTTGAAAAAACATTCGCGTCAACGGAGTGGCTCATTCACGGAATCTACTTCGAGTTTTTTCTCCCTCTCCATATTCCTGTTTGATATTGCAGTTCGAGAGAGGATTCGAGAGGCGTAAAAGATGCAAATAGCAACCAATATTGGCAGCATTATAATCGTCCGCTCGCGGCGAGACCGATCATTTTTATTTTCGTCCGTGATTCGTTCGAAGAGGCAGCAGAATATTAAAAACGCTCGATCGATCCAGTTACCCGCGCGGGGGAAAAGACGCCGATATTTGTATATGGCGCGTAGCGTAAACGATCGCAAACAAAATCGAACGGTGGGAGCGGTTCATTTTTTTTCTTCTCTTTTTCTTGCGATAAAAGCACTCGCAAGAGTGGAAAGGCAAAAACGGGCGGGAACGCGCGCAAGCACGCCTTCCCGCAGGCACGCACCCGGGAAAAACAACTTGGAACCGGTTACATCCGACACGATTCGGACAAGCTCGACGACGTCCCCCCGATGACTGAGGTGCGAATCACCCCGTTCCTCCTGGCTCCGTAATATATAAGGTCGTCAAGCGCCTCAACTCTTTCAGCACGGATTATCAGTGAGTTTCGCCTTAATTTTTCCTCGACGCTCCGTCTTTCCAAGAAAATAATAAACCACTCGAAGGTGGGTTAATCCGATCCGGCCTCGTAATCTTTACGGGTCTCGGGTCTGACGCAGTGGCGCACCAGTCGACAGATACGCGGCGCGCTCTGCCCGTTATCATATGCATTTTTCTTCGTCACTGCGAAACTTCCTTCGACACGTGACAACGCTACTACTTTGTTATTCGTATCGTTGAGGAAACAACTTGGTGAAACTACGTTTCAACATTTGCGCATTAATTGTTATCTCGAGCAGCGATTTAATTCGCGATAGAAACGTCGAGTCGCAAGCGACGACGAATAACGCGTATGCGCCAAAGATTCGAAGCCTATTGAAAATTGCATCGCGATTCGCGAATGACAATTCTCGCCCGCGGGTCCTCCCGCACACGGCGCAGACGAGTCGAATTTATTTGATAGGACGTACCTTGACCGCGTTACCCTCGTGGAGCTCCCCGAGCGACGGCCTCTTGGCTCTTCTGCTCAGTCTGTCGAAGGAAAATAATGAAAAATAGTTGAGCCGTTGGTCCTCTGGGCGCAAATAATAAATTTTTTGAAATTCTCTCCGAAGAGGTTGACCAAATGAGACAGACCTGTAGTGATCCAGCCGTGGCACCACATCCCACAGTCCATTCGGGTTTAACGTCAGCGGTGATCTGTTTTTGTTGTTGTTATTGTTAACATGATTGCGGCAAGCGGGATCCGCATCCCCGTTGATGCCCGAAAATTTTTCCTCCATACCGACGAGCCTGAAAAACCGAATCGCCACTAATTGAGTCTCATCGATTTCCTCGCTCGACTAAACAGATTTGATCGGTTTTAAGCCACGCGCGCGCGCGCGCGCGTTTACATTTCAAAAATTTTATCGCTCGGGACTAACGTGAATGTTAATTGTTTCCACATGCGCGTCGCATTTTCCCTCTCTCTCTCATTATCGCTTGGCACGAAGCATTTTCCTACAAGACCAAGACTTGGATAAGCGTGGGCGAAATGAAGCCGAAAATACATTTGCCCCGTACGGCTATTTCCTCGGGATCGAGCAAAGTTTGAAAATAATAAATAAGCACCACTTCCGGAATAATCGATGAAAAGGGGGATCGAGCCGCGGCGCCGGGCGTTTGGTATAGAAATGCTCCAAAAGTACGATTGAACAATGCGCAAGATGAGTCACGCGCGTGACCGCGGTGCTTACTATATCAAGACCAAACTGCTCGTACTACTTTGAATTTTTATACTCCACGCGCGCTGCTATCTCTCCGTTCGCGTTACCGCAGTAATATAGCAATAAAACGTTAAAAACGCGGACGAATTTGTAAACGGCATTCGCGAGGAGGATTTGCCAGTAAATAAGAGCAGAACCGAGTCTGAATCTTAAACCCCGAACATCGATGCCTCGCTCAATCGGTTACGCGAGCTCACCGTATATATATACCAACAGCAATATATTAATTCACTATTTTCGCTGCTCTAGTATTTTGGTGCTCTATATCGAATAGTGTAACATATACGCTCATCCATCCGGCTCGCCTTATCGATTCTTGCGTATGTCGTCGTAAACGACGACGTACATCGACGCGTGTCCATCCGTCGTTCTCGAGTCGCTTACCCCTCCCTGCTAGCTCTCTTTCTCCGTTCCGGTTGATCTCCGTGTGCGAGAACACGCGCCCGAATCTATTTCCCTCGTAGTATAAAACCATTCGACGCGTATCCCGTAAACGAATCATCCCTCCATTCATCCCGAGAAATTGGCTGCGTGACTCGCTCCACGGCCGCGCGCGCGCGTCCACCAAAAAGCATACTAGCCAAAGTGAGTTTAGTTTATGGAGAAGAAAGCGAAAAGTTTTCCATCGTTGCGTAACGTTTCCGAGGGCGAATTCTGACAACGCGATTTCAGCTGCTTTGATTCCTCCCCTCTTGTTTATCTTCAGTATTAAATTCCGTGTATTTCGACCGAGACAAAAAGTACCGAGTCAATTCGCCCCTTCGATCTACACACGCGCTGCTTACGTCGTTCATCTCTCACCCTCTGCCCATTGCTCTTAAACGTCGATCCGTTCCTTATTCGCGGAGAGCACCCGAGAAATGCCTCTAGAATTCATTATCATTTTTTTGCTTCGTTAATCGCCCGCGTGTCCGTTCCCGCGACTAATTGTTCGGTCAATCGAAGGCTAATATCCGGCCTCCCATCGCTCCCACAATCGCTCGCCCGACGTAATTGACTCGCTCGTTTTTTCCACCTTTTTTATCGTTTTTTCTTTAACGAGGCGAGAATTATTCCACCAACGAGCGTGACATCGAACGTCCCACTCATCGCGAGAATCTCAATTGCGCGGCTCATCAACGGCACCGGTGCACGGCGCTGCATCGGGTATACTCAAATTTTCGGGTACACAAATTTTCACTCGAAATTGCGCTCGTCGCGTCCACGTTCGATCGGCGCGAAATTCGATCCCCAGCCGCCGGATTTTCACGCGTCCTCCGGCGCCCAATTGTCCAGCAAAGGAACGGAGATGATGAAACAAGACGCTTCTCAATTTCCCCGCGCGAGCAACAGATAGCATGCAGGACCCGAGCACCCCCACGGCTCTCCATATCACTTTCACTCGCTAAACAACGTTCTTCCAATATTTATTCAGTACCCGAATGTTCAATAGTTCATAAAAATATATTAAATTGAGAATAGGATCACAGTTTTTGAGGGAACAATTCCCAAGCGATGCAACAAAAACAATTATCTTTCTACCCACTTTTTCAAAACGAAGTTGCACCGCGATGAGCGCGTGCATACCAAAATATCATAGGCGTCCGTTGCCCAACGGCATCGGTCGCTTGAAATTCTGCCGCGAGAACCCGGAGGTCGTTGACCCCTCGATCCGCGACAAAAAAGTCTATCGAAATCGCGAAAACCCTGTGGAAAAGCCAAGATTCTTTGATTTCGTTGATATCACGCGAAATTACGAGTCGTCGAACGCGCGAACGTACTTTATTTTATGATACAGATTGTCCGAATACTCTGGATTTGATAAAAAGAGCGTGCGAGAGGACGCGTTTGTTCAGAGGGAACGAGAACTGTCTCAAAGAGCTAAGGACTGCTCGCGGAGGGATAAAGAGCGAGGGTCTGCGGCGGCGCTTTCGCCCGAGTTTCATCTCGCAATCGCGCGCCTCTTCTCACCCCCTCTGCAAGTAGTACGCACAATTCGTTCTCCCAAAAATAAATTCCGCTGTTTTTTCGACGCAACGAAAAATTCCCACGAGCTTTCGCCTACCTTCGGATAAACGATGTTTTTTTCGCACTCATCCTGGTCCAACTTTATCTTCTTCCCGAGAAACAAAGCTTCGAATTCGATCTCGAAAGTACCCGCGGCATTGGACGCACCGATCGTCTTATCGAACGCGTTCTTCAACTCGAAAATGACGAGAGACCCCGGAAACTCAGGTGCGTCGTACGACCGTTTCGAGCACCGGACTATCGCTGGAGCGGCTGTCCACGCGCCAATATATACCCCAACCCGGTACTTTCGAGTTTCTCTCCCTCCCTCGTGAAATGTACACGCGCACGCACGCAGGCACGCACGCACACCTGGACACAGGTTGGATGGGTTTCCTCGCTGTCACGTGCGCGAGCTCCCGCTCGTTCAACCGATTTTCCTCTTCGAGTCGTTCTTCGCTCGGATTTTTATCGTTCGCGTCTATTATCCTTGCAAAAACGCTTCCAACTCGAAGTTTGAACGCACTACCGATGAAGCGAGTCGCGCGCGTTTGAGAAACAAAAATTTGAAAAGATCAAAGCGAGCAGACCGCGTAGTGTGAGAAATCGCGCAGTTTCGCGGAATGCATAGCCGCGTTCGAGAGTTATGCAGAAACAATCGGAAAGTCGCATGGACGCGCGCGCACCGCAAATTATGTAATTCCTTCTCGACTCGTCATATTTTTCTTTCACGGTCATTCGATAGACACTACACACTTTCGGCGCGAAACCCGTTTTTGCGCGATGAAAATTTATCCTTCCCACTGCTGCTGCTGCTGCTGCATGAAACGTCTCTATTCGCCTGCGTCTCGTTCGAATTCGCGTTGCCATAAAACGCCCCGTCGCGGCGGCGTCCTCTTCGAATTAGGCGAACGCGCATCACGTGCCATCGCCCCCCGCTCGGAGAACCGCGACGCTTTCCTCCAAGACCGCGGCGCTCTGGCGATATTCTAGCGATAAGTATCCTGCTCGATATCTCGCGATAAAAATTAATCGAGCGCCAACGTAATCAACGTCGCTTGATCGGAGAAGCCATTCGAACGCGAGCTTCCGTCCCCCGCGATTTGTGTTTTATCTCGTATATACTCTCATTTTTCTATTAATTCCTGCTTAAACGCGCTTCTCGTCTTTTTCCAAACATTTGCCAGCTCCGCGATCGTGCAAAAAAAGGGGGAAATAAATTTTTCCAGCCGCTTACCTCCGAGAATAGCTTCGTCAATAAGAATGCGAAAAAATAGGGAAAAAATGGAGAAGCTCCGTGCGTAGCGCGCGAGATCGTTCGTCGAACGATCTCTCCGTCGACTAATCAAGTTTCGTGACTAAATCCGAGCATATATACCGCGGGACGAGTATCATTCCCATAAATTGATGTTCCCCGTGCACCACTATCGAGTTACTTAACCCCCGGTGAACTTTTCGTCAGTTCGGACGAACGAGAAAAGGCAGTGGCGGGCGTCGCACTACGACGCCAATTCCGATTCCTCGCTAGGGACTCTCGCAACGACTCAGCGGCAGCCTCGGCATCGTCCGTCGTCGTCGTCGTCGAGCAACGATACTCCCGTCAAACTTCATTCATCGCGAACTCTCCTCATTTATTCTCGCAATAATCCTTTTTCCCCTCCGTATTCTCTCCCGATTAATCCTATGTATCGGGCGATCCAACGAGGCCGCATTTTCGATCCAACAAATTACCCGCGATTCGATATACTCACCGATCGACTGAGCGGAAATGATTGAAACGAAGCGCGCCGATAAACTACGTTCAACTTTGATTTTCCATCGCTCGCTCACCACCCCAGCGGCGGCAGCGGCGGCGGCGTTGCCGGCGGTGGCCGCGGTGCCGAACGCTCTAAAAAAAGAGCGAAAAAAGCTCGAAACTCGACTGGACTTGGCCAGATCTTTCAACAAGATTCTCAATTGAATAGCAACCTTCGGCCGGATTGAACCGCGTTCCGCCGCGGGATTCGCCTCGTTTTCTTCAAGATGCTCTTCCATTATAATTCTTGAAACGCGCGACCCTCCCTCTCCCTTGCTCCCACATTTTCACAACGCTCGAGTCACTCGTCGACTAGCCGATGCTTTTGCGTCCTCGCTAATTCTTCTCGAAACCAATTCGCGCGGTTTTACTTACACGCGGAATTAATATCATCGACGAGACCGACGTACCCGCGCGAGCTCGTCGAATGCGGCACTCTCCAAAATTACGGCATCAACCGCATTTTTTGGGTTTGTTTGGCCAATAAATCCGGCCACACATGCTCGCCGATTATTGAACGAATATCTCCAACTTTTCCTGCTCGTAAAAGGTTGTCGGAAATGAAAAAATGATGAAAATGATGTATAGCTTCGAATCCCCTTGTTTTTTCATCTTTCGTTGAAAATTTTATTTTCAGGGCCTCGAAATTCGAAAAGTCATCGGTCAATTTTGAACTGCGATGCATGCCATTCCCGAAAAAAAACGGTTTCAACCAGGATGATTCGACCGTGGATGATAAATTCTCGACTGATTATAGCCATTCGACGAATCTGCCATTCAAGAGCGAGACGCAGCAGACCTTTTACTTTCCCGCTAATCCAGGTACAACGATTATCGTAGATCGGCTCATTTTCGTATAGAAAAGAATATTCAATTAGGACTATCGAAAGACGTGACTCATTTTCGTCGGCGCCAGACCATCGCTTCGACCCCAACGCACAATGGATTCGAAAAATCAACTGCTGGAAAAAGTATTCGGTCAATGAAAACTTTAACATCGATGCGGTACGCCGAATAAAAAGACCCGAAGCTTCCCCCTTTCTCATTGAATAATAAAAAATTAGTCGAACGCAATTGAACGGACGATCCAAAGGGAGTAGTCGTGCATCGATTTCGTAATTTAAAGAGAAGCGACGTAATCGCAGACGCACACGACCACAACCGAGACAAAGTGGCAGAGTTGATAATTTTCTTAAGTGTTTATTGCGCAACTCCAAGATTTTAACAAGCGAGAGAGGATATAAAGAAAAGTGAGAAAAAAGTACGAGCGGCTTTTCTTACTTCAACGTGGAAATTGCACTGCATTGTATCGGCTGAAATTCCACGATACTCTGCTTTGCTAATCTCGAGTTTTTGTATATTAATCATTCCTGAGAATATCTAGGATCGATTTATTTTTAAAATAAATATAGTAACAACTTTTACGATTCATTGGTAGAAAGTTCCATTCGAAGCGAGTGTGCTCGTTCTCGCGATAGCGAAAGAAATAATAATAAAATGAAGCGAGCGGTGCTCGAGAACGGTCCGAACGATCGAGTGATTCGAGTCAATGATTCGGTGCGGCGGGTCTGGCAAAGCCCGTACCGTAGCTCCGGCGGAGCTGAAAATTTACGCGTCTCTTCCACGAATTTCTCTATCGTTTTTTTTCCTTCGAATTTTTCTGACGTTAGAACGAAATCTTTGCGAGGCAAACGTCGCACCGATTGGTAAAATTTTGTAACTTCTCACGGCTAAACTAAACGCGTATCGATAACGCCTCGTTTGTCCTCGCGCGCACGAGTACGTCAGAATTGATGTGGCTAAAAAAGTAGAAAAAACATCATGGAACAGTTGAGGCAACGAATGTTTTTTTATCGTCTCTTTTTATAACGCAACAATTATCTTTCAACGATAATCAACGATAATAAGTTTCAAAATACAACGAGCCGTTGCTGAATTTCTAAAAGTTGAAAACAAGAGTGAACCTCGAGTCGACGAATTCCACGAAATTTTAGCGCCCTTCGTAAATCACGTACGCCTGAATATTTTCTATATCTTTTCCCGGACTTCTTGGTTCAACCAATAAACGTGAATAAACATTCTCGCACAGAGCACGAGGTATAGCTGACGCGTGCCGGCGACGCTCCCTCCTCCCTCCCTTCTTATTCTGCCTAAACGAGGACACGGCCTCCGGAGCTTCGAACCACAGTGTGTGAAATTTCAATGCTCCTCATCCAGAAGGAATAGTTTGTTTTTTTTTTCAACATTCAAAAAATGGCTTCTTCGGAGATATTTGAAAAATATTGCATTCTGAAAAGGGACTGAAGTCTGTGCAAACGTGACAGCTCAACTCGTGTCGGGAGTTTCGTTCTTCAACTCTTGTCTCGATTATCCAATTATATTTCCATTTTCTAAAAACGGGGTTTACCATTTTCGCGAATTGTTCTATTTTTACTTTTCCTGCTGACAGAATAAACCGAAACGTTGCGGAAATGATCGAGCGTCATATTCTCCAAATTTAGCAAAGACTCGTTAATATATTTCGTTGAGTCGAGTCTCGCAATTAGTCGAAGAGTTGGAGAGATGGAAGATTTGAAATTTACGAATTCGTTGCAGTGGAAGCGTCGAGCGGTGTTTTTATGATCCATGAGTTCGACGGGAGTCCGTTATCGCTACTCCATCAGCTCTTTTATTCGCGGTCCTCGAGAAGCGTTTGACCGTTTTGCAATTGAGGCGGGCGGCGACGAGTTCATGTGCGAGACATCGAAGACGAGCAAAAGCGCGAGAGGGGGCGAAAGGAGCGGGACGCGAAAGAGCGGCTCCACGGGCAGGAGAAGCGAGCGAGAAGGGGGCGCGAACGAAACCCGGTACTCGCGAGATGCAACAGCTACGAACCAGTTCGAACCAGCGCGATCCGGCGAATCCGGTAAACCACCTGGATCCCGCCGCTGATACGCGCGTTCGGCGCGCTCCTCCTTTCCACATGTCCGAGAGACTTATCCGCGCGCACGACCTTCCCGCGGTAAAGAAAATCAACTGAATTTGCGCATCCTTTTTTTTACAAAAAAAAAAGCCTTGACAACGATGGGATCGAATGTTGCCGGCGAATCGGTCGACCAATCGGCTCGATGCGGAAAGGTGAGATTCGTCGGCGATCTCTTGGGAAAATTTTCTCACGGGTAAAAACGGTGCGTCGCAGGGAAGGGAGGGAGGGGAGAGGCCTGATCGAGAGGTAAAGTAAATAACCGGATAATGGGATAATCACATTTTAACGTGTATAATTTATTGGTATCACGTGGTGTCGATTTGGACACGAGACAAAAACAAACAAAAAATATGAATAACAACGAAAATGATACGGCGGAGACGACATTCGTTGTTGTCATCGCTGCTGCGCGTCGCGCATCGCTTCGCCAGTTGTTTCTCGTTACGATCGTCTAAATAATGCCCGATCGTAATTGATTCAACGATTTGTCGGAAATTAAAACGGTCTCCGCCGTTGGTCGTAAACACCCGTACGGGACCGTACGCGCGTCTATATGTACACATGTAAAGACGATTCATCCTCGTTTCCTATCACACAAGTATTAGCATTTCTTTCACTCGAATTCTGCTTTACTCGCTGCAACCGTAATTTTCAATGATCGATGACCACGCGATGGCAACGCCATTCTCGGAACGACGAAATATAGATTATCCCACGCATTCGCTTTTCCCATAAACTAATATAATCACCTCCTCTCGCGTTCGACTAGAGGTGAAAAAAACTAACCAAAACTGAAATTCGGTAAACACGTATGTCACGGGGTCTCTCGCGCTCTCTCTCTCTCTCTCTCTCCCTCTTTATACTATATACTATCGATATCGAGAATATATTAGAGCTCGGGGAGAGGAGAAATGGTGCTACAAAAATTTGGCTGTTGACAGGCTCTCGCCACTCGCAACGATTCTCTTCCTTCAAGGTTATCTAATCTCAAATAGTCTATTCGGTATTGACTTAGAATCGCGTTCCCATATATCGGGTAAATAACATATAAACGATGAGTCTCGACGATCTCCTCTGGCTACGAGTCGAAAGCTCCTCCGGCGAGTCTGGTCGCGTACAGATTCAGAGCCTGTTGGTTTAGAAAAAACAAAAATAATGATCTCTTCGAACGCCATTGGCCCGACGTCGTTTTTTGTCTGCACTCTTTGCTCGTCGTATAAATTTCACCTTATATATGAAGGCGTACTGCTCGTTGGTCCGCACCGCTCCCGCGCGGTCTCTTCTGATCGTGTAAACGACTCTGGGAACATCGACTGTCCTTGTTATCTCGTACTGTCTTATCGCAAGGTCGAGAGCGATCAATGTCCCTGTTCTTCCAGTACCAGGGCTGCAGTGAACGAGGACGGGAGCGGGACCTCCGCGTTGGAAGGCCCTCGCCTCGAGAAGAACGGCTATCAGTCCGGCTGCATCGCTCGATTGTACCCCGTTGGCCGGCCACATATACCAAATGTGCCAAAGCTCTCGGAAAGTATCGTTCTCGAGGTTCTGCGAATCGGAGGAAATATTTATTTTCCTTTCTCCGGATGTTGAGATACTTTTGACAGTCTTTGTCGAGTCGTTACCTTGAGAAGAATAGTGGAAATGGCATATTTCTCTTTGGTCTCACGCTTTTTCAGAGTAACCCGGAAATCGCCGAAGATCCTATGGCAGTCGGTGACTTCGGAGGGCGGTATGTACTCGGCACACTTTTCCACCCCGTTCTCGACCAGGTCAGTCAGCATGATAACGACTTTGCAGCGCTGTTCCCAGATCATGCGCCAAAAATCGGCAACGGTCGATTCGAGGGGCGCCTGACACGCTATGTAATATTTCGTCGCATTCTTCGGGCCCTTGAACAAACACGGAATAAATTTCTCTCCAATTTTCTTTCCCACCTCGACTTACTGGCAGACTTACTCGTACGTAACTCGCGTTAATATACTCGGTGAGAGGATCGTTCTCAATTCTCGTGAGAGGGACGCGCGTTTCCGGAAGTGGTACGACGTTCGCGTATCTGTTTTTCACCTCGGCGCCTTGGGGTAATTCGTCGATCGAGGCGGTTACTCGGGGTATCGCCGCAAATTCCTCAGCTATTTTATCACGATCGTTGGCAAAACTTGAAAGACCCGCGAAACTCAGAGGATGCGACGGTGTCGTCATCTGTCAAAAAAAGGAGAGCACAGAGAGAGAGAGAGAGAGAGATTAAAAACGGGGACGATGAAAAAATTATTGAAGATGGAGGTGAAACGTTTGTTTTACCGAATCATCGAAACTCGGATTGCCGTAACTCCTCTTGGAGGCTCTCAGGGTCGCAGCGGTACTGACGGTGGTAGCGGCGACGCCACCGCTGCTGGAACCAACCGCCTTCCGCCCGCGAACGCTGTTGTACGCCGAAACGCTGTCAAGACTGTAGGCGTCCAGGGAAACTGGACGACAACGTTCCCCGTAATTGAATCTCGTTCGTCTGCTCGTCACAACCAGAAGCAATCCGGTCAAAAGTACGAGGCACAGAAGAGCAACGCACGAAACGATTATCACAGCGATCGCGTTGCCCGAATCTGCCTCTTGCACCAACTGAAAACTGTGAATCTGCAAAAAAAAAAGAATTGTCATACGCGCGGAAAATAATGAATAACCCGAGCCAAGGCACACTCACGGTAACTCGCAGTTTCGCCGAAGACTCGCGAAACACTCGTGGCAACATTTTGGTCATTTCCACATCCAAATTGCCGTCCTTATCAACAACGTACAAAAATAAGCTCGTCACGGAAGATTCCGTCGTTATCAATTGCTGCGCCGTGGATGACGATGGTACCGGTGCGTCCGTTCCATTACCACACGGGTTATTCTGATAAACTATTTGACCGACGTGAACGTTTCTGTCGGTAATTTATATCATTGTATAATCGCATCGACAGAATAAACGGCAAAGTAGCAGAAATAAAAGCAAAGGTCAATTCGAAGAGATTCGTCACAAGTACCTTTTAACAGCCAGAGCCAGGAGATCAGCGAGCGATTGTCGCAATCCTGGCAAATGTGGACAAACCTCCATCCAAGTGCCTTCAAAAATAATTTTCACCAAAGGCGTCAATTCTCCAGGGTTTACGGTTCCTCGCGATATCGGAATGTTGATATAAACGTTACGATCAGTCGTGTTGATGATCCTCGCAGTTGTGTCTTCCGGAGTATAGTCAATTTTTTCCGACTCTGTCGTGATTTCATGAGTAATCGGCTCCGTTGTTTTCTCCGTCGATGCTTCTTCCTGTTTTACACTTTCTTCGGTATTTCCTTCCGTCGTTGCGTTCTCCATCGTCCAATAGGTCGTTCCTCCCGTTGTTTCGTTGCTCATTTCCTCGCTCGTTACTGTCATCGTCATTTCCGTTTCGTCTGTTGTTCCATTTTGCATTATTTCCGTTGGTACTTCAGTCGCAGACTCTCCGTTGATCGTCGTCTCCTCCGTCATCGTTCCTACCATCATGCTTTCCGTATTTTCGTCCATTATTTTCTCACTCGTTTCCACGAATTTCGTGTATTCGGTGGTTCCCTCAGTTGTCGTTACTCCAGTTGTTTCTCCCATCGTCGTCACACCGGATGCTTCTTCCACCTCTATCGTCGTTGGACCGACGGTTGGTTGCTCCGTCGCCGTTGGATCGACGAACGGCTGTGCCGTGGTCGTTTGACCCGCGCTCGGCTGTACCATCATCGTTGTTGAGGCCGAGATTTCTTTTTCCGTTGTACTCTGTGCAAAGGACGATTGCGAATTCGTCGAACTCGTAGCGTTCTCTCCCTCGCTCCTCGCCGAATATTCCGGTGGGATGGTGTTTTCCTTCAAACCGATAAATTCGTACTCGATCGTGGAACTCAATGGAGCTACGTACGTCGAAGTAGTCACCGGAGATGACGATAACGAGGAGGGCAACTGAGAAGTGGTTGACGGTGTCGTCGATACAGACGCAACTGTTAAGTTCGGTGAACTAGTAGTTGGGACCGATCGATTTGATTGGATGAGTGTCATCGGTGTCGTCGGCGGTTGCCGACTACTCGGTCTCGTTTCGTCACCTGTGTGTGTGTGTGTGTATGTGTATTGCATTTGTCAAAGGCATTTAATCAGAGATAAGTAAGATTAAGATAATTCGAAGAAATTTTCTCACCGTTGATTTCAGTTCTCGGCTCCGTTTCGACAAAGCTCGTGGAAGAAACTTCATTCTTGGAAAAGGCTTCGGTCGTAGTAAGGTACCCGTTGAGATCGTATTCATCGGCGGAAGTTGCTTTGTTCTCGGTGGAAAGAACGGTCAAACTAAGCGTCGAGTCTTCGAACTTGTCCGGAGTCGGAGTATTGTCTACAATTCGAAAAGTCGATTGCGTGACGGATACTCGAGGCTCCTTTTCTTTGGGTCCTATCGTGTTTTCGAGAGCCGACGTTTCTTCGGTCGAGCCTTCAACAATGGGCTGCGGTGACGTTAAACTTGTCGAGAAATCATGGGCCGTCGCTTCTTCGAACGTTCTTTCTGTAACTCCTGTGATTCTGACGAGGTCTGAAAAGTCAATGTATACGTTGAGAGAAAAGATAAGAGTGACTCTGCAATTGCCGTAATTAATCGAATTTCCTCTTTTCTTACCATCGTTCAGAGTCCTCGTTGACGGAGCTTTCGAGGTCGTTTCTGCTCTGATTTCCGTTGCCGTAGCCGACGTAGTCGTCGTTGCCACTGTTGGACGGTGAGAGCTTGAACTTTCTGCATCCTCTATTTTTTCAATTTCCGAGCTGACAGATCCACTCAATAAAAATAAAAGCAGAAGCGTTGACCGCGCCGAAACTCGGCGTCGCCGTCGCCTTATCGCGCCTGAAACACCAACCGTATTCTCATTTTTTCCCACTTATTACGTATTTCAAGCCCGCTATACGCGATTATTCAATAATTTCGAGTAAAACGGATAAACAAATTAATCATGGCGTGTGATCCGAACGCGTATAAATGCGGAACAGTTTAGCCAGAAAAACCGGTTTACGAGTCCGGGAAATGATGTTTTACCATGCCCATTGGCTGTCATCGGATGCTGACTCGTTCTCGAGCCGTCCGTCATTATTCGTCGATCCGTGGGATTCCTCGATCCAATCTGCAACGAAAAATCATAATGAAAAGTATGCCGGATAGAAGAGGAGAAGGCGGCAGTTGTATAGACACTTTTTCTACGATAAATATTATAGAGTTGGAATTGAAGAGTGAAGCGCGGGGTACCTACCCTAGAAAACATCCACAATTGGCGCAACATCGGCCAAGTGAGGCTGAGAGTTGGCCAGTGTTGAGCCGATTGTCAATGTTTTCTAGGGTATGCTTCCGCGACGCATTAGTCTCTGTTATACGGGTGCAAACAGCAACCTGCACGACGATCGCCGATTCAATAATAGGCTGCTTCTACGATTCTCTAACGCGTCGCAATACTCGCTCACATATTCAAGAGGTAAACGTAAGTAACTGCCGAGTTTACTCTTCCTCGACCCGCGTTGATTCGTAGGTCGAGCGCGCCCGTCTCAACTTGGCGCTAATAGAGGGCAATATGCCCGAGTGCTCGTAGTACGTGCAACCGGAGCTCTGCGAGGAGCGAGAAACGCGCTCCCAATTGCGTCCCTTTCGAAAATACTTGTTCTTATTGTGCTCCTCCTTCTTCTTATTGCTCGTGTTATAAGAGCGATTGCGTATAGCTCTGCGACTCTCGGAGCGAGTCACAGATACGACTCTATTTGCTCTTCGCTTCATTAGGTTCCCTTACTTTCCCTGCGGCGGCAATACGGGGGCCCCGAGCCGAGTTAAAAGCGCGCAACAATCGTCGAAGCACGAAAAATTTGGGACCGAGGCAACGACTAACGAGTCCGGAATTATCGAAGGGGAAAGCGCCGACGAATTCTCCTTGTATAAAAAGAATTTTTACGGTCTGACGAATCACGATATGCGCCGCACGCGCAGCACTCGTTCGTACGCTTTTTCCACTCGGCATAATTGCCTTAATATATTTATTTCTCGGATAATCCAAACAAAGCGCACGTTCGCCTTCGATCTCCAGCTGCGACTTTCGATCATCACGCTACACAACCGTAACTCGCCTCGAATGCGAGCTCTCGTCGCTTTCAATCGCATTTCATGCTCCCAAATGTTGTTTGACTTTTTGGGAAAATTCTCAGGAATTTTTCAATGACAATTTCGCTGTTCCGTGTACAAAACGTCATACAAAAGTTCCAACGGGAATAGAACCTGCCGCGCCGTTCACTCTCTGCAGCATTTCGCTGTAACGTGCAAGTACGTCGTAGAACATGCAAAAATGGGAGAGGACGCCAAACGGCAAAGTTTCGATCCCCCCCGCTCTCCCTTTGTAAGGGGCGAGTTCATCCCTCGTCTCCATGGAATTGCAGGTAAAAGCGCCGCGGCGATGCGCGCACGCCTGCCCCCCCCTCCCGTCCGTCTTTGTCATCACCATTCTCCTCCTCGTTCAGTATTTGGCTGACATATCCGCCTCGCTCTACAAACTATATACAAACATACTTATGCACAAGCTTTGCTCGCTCGCTGCTGCTGCTACCGAGTCTTAACTTTCGTACTTTAGACGTTCACTGGCTCGAGAGTTTTTCAACAAGCAGCAAACGAGCTGTTTAAAATGATTCTCCTGTCGAGAGTCTTCTCACAAAGTAAAGAGCCGCTGTACGCTGCTTCAAAACTCATTTAATGTTTTCAGCGGGCATAGAAGGAAAAAAGAGCCGAGTTGCAGTGCTTTTCATTGAGAGACAAAATATTTTGAGTCGACCGGAATTGAGGATTGGCGGAGCGATTGCTCGTCGTCATTCCTCCAGGGCGAAAATTTGAATACACGCATGAACGGCAATCGTATTACAGTTTGGTTAATCCAGTTTGCCGGAAACAGAGAGAGAGCGAGGAAGAGAGGCCACAGAATCGCTGCTTGAAAGCTGATTACGTCAAGTCTGCGCGCGTGTGCACGGTTTCGATATTGCGGTGTCCGCCCCCATCTCGACAGCGTGGACTCCGTAACATGTCGGAAAAAAGTCGGATCGTCCGTTTTCAACGGGACGGTGCATTATTTACTGGCGTTCCATATATTTTTTCTGTTAGGCTTTTCGGTTGGGAGGACAAGGCGGCGTTGCCGATGCTCGCCACCGCTTCGACATTGGCGAGAAAAGCGAAAGCGCTTCCGCCGCCACCACGGCGTAAATAAGGAATTGCCGCTGTTGCTGTGTATCGAGAACGATATAGCGTGCTAAATCCGTATTAAATATTACCAAGACGCGTTTGAAGCACGTACACACGAGCATTATATGCATTTACCGATTACCGAGATGGGATTTACACTGGGAAAGGTATAAATGTGCTCGCTCGCGCGCGATTCTCCTAGCGAAAGGATTGCCTTCTCTCATCGCACAGCGCGGCGTTACTCTCCCTCTCGCTCGTAGATCGTACGTTCGAGCGTGCTCAACCTTCTTCATTTGTATACAAAAGAGAAAAATAAGAGCTATCGAAGGCGAAAGTGAAAAAGGCAAAGGATTGTTCCACGCGCGAGGGGAGGATGCGGTTGTTCGATATTCGAGCGAAATAATATTTTCACACAGCGTAAAGATCACGAGATAATACGACGAGCGAGCCTTTCTCTCTCCGACGTTCCGTCTTTTTCCCGCGCTCGTATACGTGCCTACGGTTCACTCGCAAATGCGAGTCGCGTGCCGCGCCTCGCGGCTCATCAAAAAACAATATGCGTCTCTGTGTATGTGGGCGTGTACGCTGACAGAAATAAAAAATGAAACGCGACGAGAGGAAACACGTTTTCAGCGACGAGCTCTGCGAGCGTACAATATTGTAGCGATCAAAGGCAGCTAGCTGCTGGATAATCGTACAAGGAAAACTTTTATTTCGCTCCGCACAATGTATAGAATAACGTATTCGCGATTCGTAATACAGTCAACAACCACGTGGATTCACAAGGATAATGCTGCTACTTTATTTGTCAGCATTCGCTCACGTATATACGAACGTTGAGTGTCAATCATCTTGACGAGATTCAATCTTGGAGGCCGCGCGAGCGGCGTACTCGGAGATACGCCTCGTGAATTACTAATGAATCACATTTCTTTTTTTTTTTTTTATTTCCATCTGTTTCGAAAAACAATGAATATTTTTTGACGCGCGGTATCGTACGACTACTCTTCCTACTACCGTGCGACATTTGTTTCGATTGGTATATACTCACCGCACGAGGATATTCAGCAACGACGTAATCCCGAGCTTTTCGCCTCGTGTGTCTCGATCACATCGCCCCAACTTAATTTGACGAACCCTCAACACTGTACTCGCTATTATTGTTTTTCTTTTTTCAATCACTTTTCGCGTTGTTGTTATTTTTTTTTTTTTTTTTTTTTTTTTTAAATCCATAAAACGAAGAAAAAGAGCGTGTTTGGGTTGGTTTTAGCGCGAGAAACGAGGGACACAACACCGGTAACCCATAGCAACGAACGCGCAGTAGTATACCGTTGGTGTCGCCGCCACAGCCGCTTTGACCCTTTCTCGCGACTCCTTTCTTTCTTCACAATTCTCCTCGTACCTAAATGTAGGTATACACGGACAGATATATCCAATGCGCTTTCAACACACGAGTTTACCGTTGGCCACAGAGTGGCATTCTGCGGCTCGCGTGGACCGTTTTCACCCACAGCTTTCGAACAATGAGCACTCGGCGGTTAATACGAAAAAAAAGGAAATCAAGACGAGTGCTCTGCTCCACGAGAATGACTCGCGCATCGAGAATACAGGTGCGACTCGGATCCACCGAGCCCCTACACCACTATCCAAAATATTATTCTACCGTACCGCCCATACGTCGTAACAATTGTCTTTTTATTTTAAATTGGGATCGAGTTATTCGTTCACCGCTCATATCCAGCAGATTAATGTCGCGTAGAAACTAAATGATTCGCGTACGTGTACGAGAAACCTCTCCGTTGGAGCACCGCGCGCGCTTACGGATTCGACCGATTGACCGAGACTCACCTATCTCCTGACTTATTTATCGGCTAACCAACGCGAGGGTATCCTCCACCGCGCGCCTCGACCTCGTATTATGTATTTATTTATTTCTTTTCTCCTCTCGAATCACGACAATTTCACGCACATATACACGCAACACCGACGCAAAAGCTGTACTTGTTTAGTCTCGGTTGTTGACTGCTCCGTCACGCATGACGTCGCACATCTTCCGGCGTTGATCGCTCCCTCGTGACTCTCTTGACCAACGTCCGGCTGGAGACTGTCGCCTGCTCAGAGTGCTCAGTTGCTCAGGCCTGGCCTGCTGTCCGATGAGTTGGAGGAGAGCGCGCACTACGAACTCGAGCTCGGAGTTTCTTTCTTCAACGCTCGTTCCTATTGCATCGTCGTCGCTGGTGCTGGTGCTGCTGCTGCTGCTGCTGGATAGCCTCCCTCTCTCCCGTTCTCTCGCACGAACCTCGACCTACCCCGCATGCCGCTGCGCCGGGCTTTTCTCTCCTCTCCCCCCACCCCACCCCTGGCCCCCTCTTCTCTACCTTTCTCTTATTAAAGATAAACACACAAGCGCTTATGGAGCGTGCGCACACTCGCAGTTTGAAACCGACAGGTAGCAGCGGTACGAGACTGCCCCAATATTATTTTTGTTTGATTTCTTGAAAAGCGCGGAACACGAGCACGCGACTGAACAAGAAAAATTACCCGGAAACAATGTTTCCCCGATATAATTGTCCTTCCTCTGCGACGGGAAGTATAACGTGAAATACTGGAAATTTAGTGCCTCGCGTTAGAGCAGCTGTTCATAACGCCATGATGAAAATGAATCAAAAGAGAATAACGTGCGTATATATTTGCGTTAAATTGCTTCAACCGAAAGAAAGCGCCACTTCGTCGTTTCTTCTCGCTTCCGGTGCGAAAAGCCCCACGGATATTTACCAGCACCTAACGACGACGCTCCTCGTGCACTCGCGCACAGTTTAGAATAAAGAATAACCGAGATTTTTCTCAAGCGGTTGAAACGAAAAATGAGCCGATCACCTTGACACGCGCGTTCCCGCGCACGCGCGGGCCTCGAGATCAAAAGAGAAGGCAAAACACACAGAGGTAACGACCAAGGACGAGATAACTCACCGTCTCGAAAACTATGTTTCGATAAACAAACTCTTCTCTATTTTCCGAACGTAATTACATTTTTTTCCTTCCTTCGTTCGATCATAAAAATCGATTGGTTCACGCCGTTGATGCGTTATCACAAAATCATTGATTCTTCTATCAGCGGTTCGCGGATAAATCGCCGGTCAGGGACAAGCCCGTCGTCGATACTTGAGTGTAAAATCTAACATTTATACGAAAGCATGTAATGCAATGAGTGAAATTACGTCACAAGAATGATCACTTACCGACTGCGAAAGAGCAATGAAAAAATCCGGAGCGTTCTCGTGCGACGCGTTGACCAAGCGTGGAATAGTGCAAAAGCATCGAGGCGGGCGCGTGAAAATATACTGATTCGATAAATATAGTAATGGCCAAAGTTTTTGACGAACGTGAGAATTGAGCGTATAAAAACGAACGGAGCAAGGTCTGGGACGCGAAGCGCGACGCGCCAGTTGTTTTTGATTGCTTCCCGTCTGACGGGTATATGGAATTTCATGTGGCAGAGGAGATTGCGCCCGGGGGCGGATACGCACAGAGCCAACGACTCTCTTCACCTCCTTTCCCCCCTTCGTTAGTTTACATTCATATGAAAATATAAAGAGAGTGGGAAAAAAAAAATTATTCCGTCAGTGCGCGATAAGCAGCAGAAAATCGTAAAATACGCCCTTTACGCGACGATTACGCGTAAATCTCCGCTGCGGTCCGTCGCAATAAAGTTTTTTCCTCGCGTTTATAAAGGATTGAAATCCGGAGGGATGGGATTGTTGCAAAGATATACTCGGTGGAATAACTCGTGTTTGTATTTTTATTATAAAAATATTCTCTGCTCGGAGCTGATCGATCGAGAGGGCGTTGCATTGAAATCAGCATAATAAGGAGACATCCGAAAGACGGGGACGAATCACGAGTAAAAAGTCAGCACGGACGTGTGATTGCCTCGGACTAGTAAAAAGGGCGGCGTGTCCCTCGTGAGCGTCTCGAGCCATGCCATGTACAGGGGCGCCGAGACCGCGCCTTTTCTCGGCATCGGCAAGGTCCTGCCAAAAGTACGGTAAAGCAGAAAGAGCGATGATATTTACTACGCGTTTACGTTCCCTCGCAAAAGACGCCGCTACAGTCTCCGAATACTTACATTACGATCAAATTCGCTTCCATCGAATGTTCCTGAAGTAATTCGCGCAGCCGAAGATGTCTGTTTGTTTTCTCGTTCATCGCGAGTAGCTCAGAGTCCGTTATCCTCGTATCTTTCAAGAATTTTCATGAAAAAATAAATAGTTTATAATGAAGAGAATGGCTCGAGCGACGAGAAGGGGAAGAAAATTACCGTCTTCGGAAGGTGCGGCGTCCGAGTTGGTCCGAAAGTCCGAAATGAGGGAGTCGAAGAAGTCTCTCGTTGATTGCTGAGCGGGTTTCGACACGTCGGAAATAACTTTCAACGCGGAATAATCGATTCGGAATTTAGAAAGAAGACTAGCCATGCTGCGAACGAACAAGAAGAAGACGAAGGGAAACGAAAAGAATAACGGTGTTGAAAGGCAGGATAATTTCAGCGCAGCCAAGACGCGCGATGCTTCTTACTTTCTTTGCTCGTATTCGAGCTCGGAATGTTTGTTGGCGAGTGCGAAGACTCGTAATTTAGCATCCGCCCAATTCCTTCGGGTGCTTATTATGTAAGGAAGCAAAAGCGTCAATCCACCATCGTCGTAGAGCCACCAAACGTCGATCGTTCCCTTTTTACGTTTTCGCTCGAATCTCGTTACGGCGGCTGCTCCCAGAGCACTGGAGAACGACGGCGGCGGCTCTCTCGATGTCTGTTCACGAGAATCCTCCGGCGAACCGCTCGCATCCGGATATTCGTTGATCGTTCGACGCGAGCGTCCTCCCAATGAAGGTGTCGCCGGCATCGAGACGTCAGAAATACTACTCGCTGAAACGAAACATCCAAGCCCGTGAGCGCATTCGTACGCCCGCGTACCAACTACGAAGGTGCTCACATAATAAAATTACAAATACCCTGACTCAATTGAGAAAAACTCTGATTTCCACGGATTATCGACACGACCGAGGACTTGGGCTCTCCTCCCCTGGCCTCGCCCGGCCTTTCTTCCGTTCCCAGGTGTCCACCCTCATCCTGGAGTTGTTCCTCGTCAAGGCGAACGATGGCCACGGCTATGTGCATGTCAAGTGCTTTGCTGCAACGATCAATCGCTCGAATGGTACATTTCTTTATCGTTGCATCCGCGGTTATTCGATCTCTCGATATCTCACTCACTGCATCACGTTGAAGTACATATTAAGATTTTCCCTCGGACAGATGGCCCAGTCCCTCTTGTAACCCATCATCAGAATGTTGGGTCGTAATTTTCCCAAACCGGAAGCCTGCAAAAAGGAGGTGGCGCCCTGTTGAAAAGTAACTCCATCGGCGAGCGTGTAAAAGGCTTTGATTTTGTGGCTGCGGAACCAACCGGTGGATTTCGTTGTCATGCTCGCTCGAGTTTTGTAAGACACGGGAATCTGGAAATACAGTAGGCGCGTTGCCGAGTATAAAATAAATATTTGGTGAAAAAGCATACAGGGAGGAGGCTCGACAGGCGTTACCTCGATAATGTTGCCGCAAATCAAAAGACTCTGCCTCTTGGTTATTCGATAGGCGAAATTAACGAGACCCATTCTTTCGCTCGGTGTGCCGCTCAGGAGCAGCAACTGGGGTCGATAATTTTTCACGTGTTCCTCAACGCGATCCAATTGCTGTACCGCGGTCAACGCGTTGTTGTACGTTTGGGCCTGCGTCGTCGAGCCCCAATTAACGTCTGTCGAGTTTTAAAAGCAAATCTATCATCGACACGGGCCTTGGCGTTTTTTCAAGTGCTTTCTTCCTATTCGCGACGAATTTACCTGGTTTTCTGTAGGCTACTATGAGATAAAGACCCAAAACAACAGAGAGGGTTATCAGGGCGGTCCACCACGAAATGAGAAACATAACGGCGACGCACAGAATCGCACCGGCGAGACTCAGCCACATGTTGTAGTACTATAGAGGCAACAACACAATTTATTTATCAATGAAATTGTGGAATATTTTTGCTTCTCTCGAGGCTTACCTTGAAAGTGGGCCTCCATCCGATCGGTCTGGCAAGCGAGGCGTGAAACGTACTGAAATTAACGAGGGTGTACGCGGCCAAAAAGAAATTGGAGATCAACGGAGCGATGGCATTTAATTGGCCTAAAAAATGAAAAATCGGGACGAGCGGAATTGGATGAAAACGATGAGAGAGAAAAAGAGAGACTCTTGAAGATGGGCACGCACGCATTACCGATCAGAATGAAGCCAACGGCAATGACAAACGTCAACAAATATCCTCGAACAGGTTCCCTTCCCTCCTGGCCGCTGAACCAGTGAATCCCGGGATAGAGACGATCCTGGCAAAGAGCTTGAAATACTTTTGGCGCCGAGACGAGGGAGGCAAGAGCGCTCGAGAGCGTTGCCGCAAAACAGCCGGCGTAGATGAACGGTCCGAAGAGAGAAACAAGCTCGATAACCTGTGCACGCGGACACGCGCTCTCATAAACATCGAGTATACAAACGCGAAAATAAGTTGCGACGAGGGGGCGCGAAAGACTCACCTGAAAACTGTTGTGGCTCCCGTATGGACAAGAATTGGTACAATTGAAATCCGTTCCATAAATGCTCCACGGCCGATCGAGGGCCTCGCCCGAAGTGAGATTCTCGGTGGCGACGTGGCTCAACAAATCGGTCACGTTGCCCGATGCGTCTCTGAGAACGCTACCGCCGATCATGAACGCCATTAGAAGATACGAGAGGGTCGTCAGAAGGATCGCCAATAAAGTTCCTTTCGGTATAGCCGATTGGGGATCCTTGTTGTCATCGTTCATCATTCCGTTTACAATCGGAAACAGAGAAAAAAAAACACACGCACGAGGCTCGGATGAAGGAGGAGATCGCGAGTAAAGATTAAGAGAGAAATAAAGTGAAACGAGGCGAGCGAATGTCACGGCCGAGGCGCGCGGACGCTCATGAAAGGACAAAATCACCTTCAAGTCCCCGGATATATTCGCACCTGCCAGAATACCGGTTGCCGCCGGGAAGAATATCGCTAGGACTGAAAAAAAATTGTGCTCGACGCCCTCGCTGTATCTGTAGTCCGGACGGAAATTCTCCTTTAGAAGCGCGGCTATCGAGGGAGGGAGGGAAGGAACCCGTGTTTGAGCGTGTTTCTTTCATTTTTATCATCATCTATCGACTAAATAATATAAAAACGATACGTTTCGAGATAGCCGATACAAGTAACTAAAGGCGAACGCGTACCACTGTAGCCGACGTAGCCTTTGGCCCTCTCAACATCGTTCTTCGGCCCGACGAACGAACCGACCGTAAAGTCGAGGATCGCTACCAGCAGCACGATCAAAAGACCGAATTGCGCCTTGGCCTCCCACTCCATCCCGATCATCACGATCAGGAGCAGCAGTACGATCGTGATGCAACCTTATCCGAGAGAGAGAGAGAGAGAGAGAAAAAAAAAACAACTCATAAATGAATCCGTGTGATCCGAGTAAACCGAGGGAAATCTCAAACTCTCGAGTCACATTGTCTCACCGATTATTCTGATGTCCGTACTCGCACAGTCGACCATACAGAGTCCGTAAGTCTTGAGGCAGTCGACCATGCTCTCGCAAAATCCAACGACGTACATCGAGCACGCAACGGCATTCGCCAGGGAAAATATCAAACCGATCGATCCACCGAATTCCGGACCGAGGGATCTCGAAATCATGTAATACGTTCCGCCTGAAAAGAGCAACGTAACTACTGAATAATCTTAGACGACGTTGCTGCGGTTTAGCGAGCGCAACGTGACAAGTGAGCCCCCAACCTCCTTTGATGAGTCCGTTGGTACTTATGGCCGACATCGAGAGCGACGTTATCGTCGTGACGACCGTCGTCGTTAAAATCAGCAATATCGCTTCCCCTAAACATTCGAAAAGTACAGTTATTACGTATACGTTTAAAAAGCGGTGAAGAAACAGGAGCGGCTTTCGCTCCGATAATTACCGACTCCGGTCTGTGCCACGACCCACGAGAGTCGGAGGAAGAGCATAACACCCCATATATTTAAGAGACATCGCATCAGCACCCCCTGAATCCATCCAAATTTAACGCCCCCGCTCGTGCTTCGTTTCTCATTGGTCCCCGGGAGCAGCGTATTTGTTCCCGGCCCCTGTAAATTATTTCAACAAGTTGAATTAAACAAGTCTTTTTTTTTTTATGAAACTCTCGGCAAAAGGAATTCTCCTCTCCGGAGTATTATACGAATGTTTGCAGGGCGTTCGAGGTGCTCGCGCAGCTTCGCGCATACCCACGTGTGTAGCATGTACGTGCTCGAATTACCAAACGGCCCTACCACACGGAGAGCGTGAGCGTTCTTCGATATCTCTTCGTCTCTGTGGCCCTCGTCGTTTCTTGTTCCTCGATCTTAACCGAGTTCATCGAAATGAATTTCGTTCGAGCCCATTGGCGTGTCTCGATAAAATGATGGAAAATCAATTTATTTCTCTCGCACAGAGAATGAGAAAGATTGTACGGGGAGCAACGTTATACGACGGCTCGATACGATCTCGTTGGCATCCGCGAGCATCAAACTTTATAAACGCCGCATTTACCGTCAGTTGCTCGCCGAGGACGATCAGCGCGAAGGGAAGAGAGAGAGAGAGAGAGAGAGAGGCCAGCGGCGGCGAACGTTACTACTGTGTCAACTAAAAATAGAACGAATTCCGGGTGAATTCGTTTAATTCGCGCTACTGGCTCCGAGAGGCGCGATATTGAGTCAGTCGCCGCGGCGGTGGGAGGAAGGAAATGTCCTGCTGCCGCAATTTAGCGTATAGCACGGGATGTCGAGTGTTTTTCCCTGGACGCAGAGACAGCTCGGGAAAAACGAGAGACGCTCCTCCCCCGAGTCCCCTCCGTACGCCTCGTCAACAATCGGTCGTTCCTCGCGAGACGCATATACACACCGCGGCCGCGCGATCGTAATCGGATGTGCAAAATTTCGTCCTGGCCGCGTGACACGCGGCGCGCAACTTGCCCGTTATCCGCACACGGGCCGCGCATCGTCTCGCCGAAATTGACCTTGGTAAGATTTATCTGAGATGATATATTGAACGACGGGGATATGACACGGAAATCACGGCGCGCCCGCGCGCCAAATAACGGCGAGCGACTGCGGCGACTGTGATTCTCGAATACGATCCGGACCTCTTGAACGACGCCACCGGTATTTTTCCTCCTTACGCTTTTTTATTGAAATTCTCACCTTGTTGAGTAAGGTAGGATTGTGAAGTTCGTCCAAAGAGGGTCTGTGCGCCGCTTGGATACTCAGTATGTTCCGATAATTGTCGAGTCTCGGTAAAGCCTCCCTCGTCATGTTTCTCAATGATTTACGAAACTCTTGATCCCCGAGGAGGCTGCTCCGGCCCTCCAAGCTGTCCACGCGATTCACGTGAAATCGCGTTCTCCTCTGCTGAAGCGGATCCAGCTCGATTCCTCCTCCTTCCTCGACCCCGACAGCTCGATGTCGTTTTTTACCGTTTTCGTTCGGCATCTTTTGCTCTCCGATTCTTCTCCTCGAGTGTTGGCCCTGAGAATTTCATATACAAATCCTTTATTTTTTTCTCAATATATATAGAATCAATCAAACGGTCCGACGATGCTGGGCACTCGTCTCGTGGTGGCCGCAGCAGGGCGGTGGCGATGACGCGACTCTCTCGTATCTCGCGCGCCACCCGCGCCGTTGATCGCTCCTGATCGACCTGTCCTTACCTTGAGACAATTATTCAATAAACTACCGCGTGGGCACTCTCAATTATGAAATTAGCCTCGTTATTTGCGACAACGACGATGCCACCGCCCGTGTACAATTACCGAATCGGTTTCGGGCGGGGGCCGGGCGATCGAGATGCTCGGCGTATACGACGTCGCATCGCCGCCGCCGCCTTACCCCGGATCAACCACAAATTAACTCCAACGTTTTCATCTCCACTCACTATTTCTCTCCTCTTCGGCGCGATCTCGGACGGAGATATAATTACTCGCGGTTAATTGCATCAAAGACCAAGATGACGAACATTATTCATATTCTAAATTGACGGTAGTTTCGTTCTTTTCTTTCCACATGCTCCGAGACATCATTTTTTCGTCAATACTAATTTGCTTTGTACTTGTCCAAATTCTACTGACAAAAGCTCTCGATAAGCGTCCCTTGTTTTATCTTTGATCCAAATTAAACTCGATTCGTCATCGGATTGAATTTTGTTTTTTTTTTTTTCAATTTAGCCAAGTTTGGGTTACTATTCGGATTTAAAAAAAAAATTCGCTCACGATATTCAATGACTGCTGGAAAGAAAGCGACAGAGGTGCCAAGTAAATAAAAATAGTCGCTGCGATGA
Organism: Venturia canescens; assembly: GCF_019457755.1. Classification (NCBI taxonomy): domain Eukaryota; kingdom Metazoa; phylum Arthropoda; class Insecta; order Hymenoptera; family Ichneumonidae; genus Venturia; species Venturia canescens. Next base: position 21,023,542 of record NC_057429.1, read on the forward strand.
TGTACAGACGGTCCTCGCGTTGATCTACCAACCGGTGATATTAAAAAACGCCGGAAAATCCTGCGTGGTCGTTCGATTCATGCGCCGATGGCACCGATGACACCGATGGCACCGATCACTGATAAAATAAAAAAAAGTAGTACTCCGCCGATGTGCCGTGCCTTCACATGTTTCGTTTTTCGAAGCCAGTTTCGAGCCTACGAAGTACAAGAGAATAAAAAACATACGCCAGATCGCGGCCCTTTCAAACGATTAAGAAATAATAAAAAACAAAAACACCGTGTATTATTTCACCGAGTTGAAAAACACGTGGCGTCGAACGTGAGCGACACGTGCGACAACGACGCGGCGGCACGACTAAGAAGATTCCTTCGGGTTTCGAATTATTCAAACCCAGCAGCACAAGGTAAAACTCGAGAAGCTTAGCTTTATCTTTATGGCATACTTATTCGAGGCACGTTCTCGTTCTCTCCTTGTCGAAAATCCAATATACTCGAATGTACAAACACCCCACACACGCACTTTGACACACATATGTTTTCTATTATTTATATCTGTTATTTACAACGTAAAAAGTCTTCTTATCCAAGTTTAAACGGAAACAAGAGCGAAATTGAAAAAATATAAAAACATGCCGCGATACTGCGATGCTGGAAAACACGTTTATTAGGCACTCAAGAGCCTACACCATACGCATGTTTCTCATACGCAAGCCACTCTAACCCTGACTACACGGACTACGGCGCTCACTTGAGAAACACACTCCCGAGTGTATCCCCCCACCAGGCCACTTGCAACGATATGCAATACAAATCAACGAACGTTTGTGCGCTCGTATATTAGGCTCGTAACACGCCGGCCAACCGGCCAATAACTTTACTGCGGCTCGCAAGCACCCTACGGTTACGTCCTTGTTACGGAGCGAAGCCGTTAGCCGTTAGCCTTCCTTATATCAAAGAAGTCATCGAAAAGTTTCACTTGAAATTATTTTTGTTTTATTTTCAAATTTTTATTCCATTTATAACCTCAACTTTGATCGAAATTCTAAAAACATGTGTAGTGTTCTTTGTCTCCTGTCATATCGACGTGAAAACAAAATTATACGTAACATTCAATCATATACCGGCGACGACGTCTTATTATTGTTGCTCCTAACTCCTCATCTTTCTTTTTATTTACTATATCAAGTTGATGAATGAAAACGCCTGCATGCCGCATGTTCATTTCTATTGCGATGCGATTACGTATTTCCCGTCAGAGCGCACTACCTTCTGTAACGAATGTTTTGCTCGCTGCTGCACAACGAGAGATGTATAGCTCGATATAGCAATTTTACAAAAATGACGAAAGCATCGTACACGTAGCGACGCGGTTTATTCGTGGATGGTATCGTAGAAAGTATGTGTAGAACAGGGTTGCTAGTTGCTAGGTTTATTTCAAAGCTCTGATCGCCACCAGAGGCCAGTCGAATCGCTAAAAATCGCCAAAAGAGGAGAGGTGGTCGCACATATACGGCCAAAGGGAAATCAATTTTTCGCATTATTTTTAAATAAATTATTCCGTTGAGATATTTCAAGACCGGTTTTGGTCCGGAGAATAAGGACTCGGGTTCGTAAGTCGTAAAACCAAATAATAATAAACTATGAAATTATTAAAGTCGTGTTCTGGGTTAAAAAAAAATACTAAAAGGGTTGACTTGATGACAGTCTGAACGAATATTCCTGTTATATCTTTGGTCCTTACACGCTGCTCGCTCACGACCCCCAAATTTCTTCGTCTACCGATCGAGCTTTGCCCTCGCCGCGAACCCAAAATTATAGGATTCGCCATACACTCAACTTGCAAAGCCAAACTTTTTTTTACTACCGGACCAACCGCTTTCCCTACAATGAAAAAAAAAATCGTAACAATAAAACAATTTATTATGCCTCATATGAATAAATAAAAAATATATATATGCGTATATCTTTTTATATCGTTCGGACAGTTGGCGATATCTATTTAGAAAAAAAAAAATGCGAAAAAATGATTTCTCTTTTGGGCTACGCGACCGCTATTGCCGATTTTCAGCGATTTGACTGGCCTCTATAGTAGCGAATCTGAGCGCTTCGAAATAACTGGCAACTCTGCAGTAGCGTTTGAGCAACTCGTATAACTCGAATCATTATTTGAATGTTTGCGAAAGAACGTTCCCGAATTCAAAAAGTACGTTTAAAACTTTTTTGTTTTTCAAAATATGTTTTTCGATCGAAACAAAAGCGCACAAAGTAAATATTAGGTTTAAACAACTTTGACGAGCAGTATATATAATACATATACCCACTGGAGAGAAAATTCCAATAATAATATGCCAATATAAAAAGATTTTCCAAAATTTAAGTATATATAGGTATTGAAAAATATTTGTGATATATACGTAAAGATTCATAGTAAAATAAAATTATTGTCCACAGTCATTGTGATCAAAATGAAACGCATAGAACAAACATTGTTTTGAGACGTCTCGGTTGAGGTTGGATCGTCACGAGCAGCCAATGGTCGAGAATTACTAGAGGGGGGAGTTGTGCAGGCTCGTGCGCTCGTGGTCGTATGCAGTAGTATGCTTGTGTTGGGTTTCGATGCGTATGTGCAATGGTACGTAGTCGCCAAATGAGTGTAAACTCAACTGGCGCTTGCTACACGTTCGTTTTTCAGCCTCAAGGGAACGAACGTTAGTTAATCAGAAAAAAAGGAAAACAAGGCTTAATGTCGAAGGCGTCGGGTTCGTGACGCGTAGCTAATGATAAATAATAGTGCTGCGACAAAAGTGGGATCGCCGCTTTCGAGTGACGTCGCGGCGAAATATCAGGTGGCCCAAAAAAGGGGTAGAACTCGCTAAGGCCCTGGCTTCAGGCCCGTACATATTTTGTCGAAAAAATAATACGACACACGCATAACATAAACATGGACGCCGTGGATATGGACACGGAGGAGGATTCTCATGATGACACGATCGAAGAGACCGAAGTTTGTCGAGTTTGCTTGCTCGGACATATGATTATGCGTGATCTTTTCGTCGAAAACAATGTCACTTCGCTCTCCGCCAAAGCTATGAGCTTCGCTAGTGTTAAGGTTAGTTTTTAATTCTGTATTTCGAGGTTATTTTTTTTAATATCGATTTATTTACTTATGTTTCGCTGAATAACACTATCTTTGTTAACATTCAGATGAGATAATATTTTTACCAAATTCGTAACTGCTCGGATTCAATGAGTGATCAAACATACAAAGTTTTTGGAAATAAATTAAACTACCGATCATTCAATAATTAACTTTTACAAATCTCGAGTATACTCATTTTCAAACAATTTGATCCTTCTAAATTTTGCAGATGGTACCCGAAGATGGTTTGCCCGCTCAAGTTTGTTGCAACTGTGCTGACAAGTTAGAAGCGGCTTATGAGTTCAAACTTCAAGTGGAACAGGCCGATAATATACTACGACAAAGATACGACGGACTTAACATTAAGGAAGAGCTCTTTTTCAACGAAGTAGAAGTCCATTTAGAAGCGGAAAGGGGTGACGACGTTCACAGTCTCAACGTCGACGTCCATTATCAGGCGACCGTCGATAGCTTGAACAGCGTTGATACGGACAGTCAAAAGTCCAGTCTGCTCAAAGATCATTTGGCACTTTTAGAAGTGGAAAAACTATCGAAACAACAAAGCACTCTAACAGGTAAAAAGATCGTTAACATTTCGAGCTTATTCGCAAATGTTGGAATTTGTGGGGCATCTACTAAGAAAATTTAATAACAATAGGATGGGCAGAACCAAACGATTTATTTGGAGAGAATTTTTCAAATCATTCGGCATTATGCCTTCCTAATATGAATTCTGATACTGTTTGCAGAGCACAAACAGGATGAAGTCTTGGATGAAGAAAATGGAGTATCCGCGATGCTTGAGGCAAACGATGGTCATTCGCATTATTTGGATGAGAGCGAGGGCACCGTAGTTGAGTTGGGTGATTGTAACAACGTGGATTATCGTGAAACGGTGAAAGCCCAGGGGATTCATGATTCTGATGGGATAACCGCGGAGGAGCATAATTATATAATGCAACAGGGCTATACATTGACGCGCAATGAGGGTGAAGAATTGGTGTCGCAAGAGAGCGTTGATTCTGTAAACAACGAGACGGTCAATTATTTGGCACTGATGGAAGATGAAATGAGAGCGAAAGAGATGCATCGTCAAGAGGAAACTTTAAATACAGTCGAGTCCGAACAGCAAGAACAGGAAAGGATTAAAAAAACTGAAATTTCACCAAACGAAACACGTCGCAGTAAACGTAGGTTGAGTAAACGTAATTGCACGAACGATGAGGACAACTATTTCGAAAATTTGAATCTAAGCAGCAGACTAAAGCGAACGCAATCGCAGGAGAAGAGTGAAAAAACGTATTTCCTCTGCTATTTGTGTGATAAAAGATTTCTTTCTAAAGAAATACTGAAGGAACACATGCACTTGCACGAAGAAGTGAGACGCGCGTTATCATTGAAAAAGCAAGAAAAGTCTGATAAATCTATGACAAGCCCAACGAAAAATCCAGTTCCTTCTACGAGTACTACACCACCAATCACCGGCAACAATTTGTCCGGTAAAAAAGCCAACAAATGTCCCTATTGTGGCAAAGAATATCTCTACGTAATATCGTTCAACAAACACCTTCGTCAACATGAAAAAAACAAAGGGTTCAATTCAAAGGATTCATCCTTTTCACACGAGGATTCTGGACGTGACGATGCCAAAGATTCCTCGGATTATCTTGATTACGATGAGACTAGAGAATCCCCTGATATTAATAACCATATGAATACGAATGAGAACGATACGAGTATAGTTGATGAGGATCTGGACGACGAATTCCACTTTGGAATGGAGACGACTCATGGAAATCCGTCTCCCAAAAAACACAGACGAAGATCGATGCGCAACGAAACGGTCTCTTATCCATGTGAAAAATGTAATCAAAGCTTCGCCAACAAACGCTCACTTCTGGAGCATTCGAGCATACATTTTGCCATTTTTAAATGTAGCACTTGCGAGCGCGAATTTGACGAATTGGAGAAACTTCGTAAACACAGAACCGAACATGTTGTCGAGGGTGTCCTGTCCCAACAAGATCTCGAGGATAACGTTTACGAGAATGAATTCGATGCGCGATCGCACGAGAACGATCCCAATGAAATTTACAAAAACAATGATTTCGAAGAAAATCAGCTGGAAAGTTGTGATCACCAGGAAGAAGACGAAGACGATGATCAAGAGAATAACATTGATACAGAGAATTCGTGGAACTTGGAAGTTGAAGGCGAGGAGGACGATCACGAGGACGATGATATGAGAGAGATGTCTGTAAATTGGAGAGACGGCAAAAATTACAAATGCCCACATTGTACGATAACGTGTTCGAGCAAAAAATCGTTGATACGCCATGTCGAATATCATGAAGGGGCGACACAACGAATTTGTAAATTGTGCAAAGCCGAATTCGCCAGCAAAGAGGAACTGCAACAACACGTCGAGCAGGAATACGCTTGTAAAACGAAAATATTTAAATGTACCGATTGTAGCAAAATATTCGGTAACGAATTGACATTGCGAAATCATCTGTTCGCGACAAATCATAAAACCATTCTTCATGGTGAACCTTACGATCCGAATAAAAGAATAAAAAGAGTGGCTGCGAAAGCAGCTCAGAAAATAATTGATAAAATAAAAACGGAAGGGGATTTTGAGGATTCGGAGGAGGATGAAAAATCAACGAATTCGGAGTATCAAGAAGAAAATCCGGATCTCAGCGATTCGAAGATGAATAACGTTCGATGGAACCACCGCCAAGACGTTAAAATTGATGATATGACATCGCCAAAAAAAACGCAAACGCAACGTAATAATCGTCGAGGGCACAATTACGAGTGTGAAACTTGCGGACGTAAATGTAGATCGAAGCAATCGTTAACGAAGCACATGTTGCAGCATCCTGTCAAAGACGAGAAAATCGATACAGCCGAGAACTTGGAAACTTTGCGTAGAAACAATCTTACACAAATGTCGGAACGATCAGGACCGTTCACCAATCAACAACAAATTAATAGAACGATGAATTTCAAGGGAGAGGAAAGAACGGAGGACGAGGAAGAGAACGATGACAATTCGGATTTCGAGAGCGGTCTCGATTGGCCGGTGGACAGTCACGAGTGTCCGACGTGTAAGAAAAAATACAGTACGAAAAAGTCTCTTTTGCGTCATCAATTGTTACACCAAAAGCCCAATTTTGAGTGCGACATTTGCAACGTGAAATTTTATCGCAAGGACAAACTCAAGTCCCACTACGACAAGTGCTCGGAAAAGAATCCGGATCAAGTGAGAAAATGTAACATATGCGGCGACACCTTTGAAAACAACGATATATTGAAAGAGCACAGAAGTCGTCACGTGGACGAAGGTATATTGACGGAAGAGGATCTTCGTGAAATCGAGCCAGGAATGGACGAGAGAAAAGAATCGACGAAGATAGCTCGAAAGAGACGAACCGATATCGTAGGGCTCGAATGTACCGAATGCAACAAACGTTATACCTCGAGGAAAGGCCTCTTACGACACATACAAGTACACGAGGGTAAAAAATATCTTTGTGACATTTGTCCGAAGAAATTTTATCGTCGTGAACACTTGAAGATTCATGTTGCCAAGCATAACATGATAAAACCTTATAAATGTCCGCGTTGCACCAAGCGTTTCATCAAAGAGGAACAATTGTCGAGCCATTTGTCGAAACACGATCGTACGTTCAAAAAACCCAAGGAGACCGATACGTCCAAGAGATTTTTGTGTGAAATATGCTCCAAGAGCTTTACCCAATCGACCACGCTTATTGCACACTTGAGAGCTCACAACGGTATCAAACCTTACGTTTGTGAAGTTTGCGCGCGTCCTTTCACTACTAATGCCTATTTGAAGATGCACATGCGAACTCACACCCAAGAGAGGCCCTACACGTGCCAGCATTGCTCGAGAGCTTTCGCTCGCGCGGACACTTTGGCCAATCATTTGACATCTCACACCGGCGAAGCTAAATATCACTGCAAATACTGTCCTAAAAATTTTCGACGTCTCAAATCCCTCAAAGAACACGTTTTCATTCACACCGGTCAGAGACCCTACGCTTGTCCAACGTGCGATCGTCGCTTCAACAACAACGGAAGTCGTTACGCTCACAGCAAAAGGTGCAAACAAAATCACTTGCTAAATTCGAATCGACCCTCCAACGCTAACGCTATTGGTACTCCGATGTTGCAAGAAAATATTGTACACAATCAGCTCGTACAACCGATTAGACTTCATCAGTTGACAACCACTCATGAATTAATTTCCGAGCACGATGAACAGACTCAAATTCAGTTGGTCAAGTCGCAGAATATCAAAACTATAACGATCGCGAGAACCACCGACGATCTCAACGGAACTCAAATGATGCAGCATCAGGAAATTCTCATGCCGCTTATTCTGCCTTTGACCGTTACGCTCACCGATCCCGATGAAGAAGTCATTTTGCCCGAAGGCACTAAAATTTATACTACAGCTTAAGAATCTTCTACATTCTCCTCAATGACGACTCATCGAAGAGCGATGCGACGAGAGTATTTCCAAATTTCGTTCTGGGATCGTGTCACTATCGAATTTCACATTCGTATAAACACCCAGGGATATCCTTTTTTCTAGACACGTGACTTTTTCCGAACACACATACACAATTTTATCTCGTACTCACTCTCTTCAAATTCGGATCTGAATTTTTTCCCTCTATTTTATATTTGACAAACGGAAACTCTGAGCTGCCGGATTGCCAGTTTTTTCTAATTTTTTTTTTTTTTTTTTACTTGTGCATATTGGTAGGTCGAGTGGGGGAAAAAAATGTACAGAGAAACCGTGTTATCATTACGAGTATATATAGTACATATATATTGTATGAATATAGAGCTCCGTCTCAGCAAATTTTATTCAAATTATTGTTTACAATTATTTGGCTAATACTAACTATAGTAGACGAACTGAAACCTCTATTTCGCTTATGCTCTTATTGTCTGCATTAGAGAATTCGTTTTAAAAAGTTGGGATCATGTGAACATTTTTAAATTCGCAGTCACGTATCGTTGCTAGTGTAAAACCGCGGCTGATATATATGGGTTATTTCCCATGTAGTCTGCTCCCGGTATTGTAGTACCACCGACGGTATCAGCTTTTTTTTTATGTTCATTAGAAAAATTAACGAGGTTGATGCACACGAGGATAATAATGCAAAGCATTAATTTTAGGTTTTTAACTTAAAATCAAAGTTCTCGTAGTTATTGTCTCCGTAGTGGGCTCTATTTTTTTTTTGTTCAAGCTCAGAAGTAGGGAAAAAAATCTTTTTTTTCATGCATATCGCATCGACGAGTTTAACTTTTCAAACGATCGGCGTATTTTTCAATGAAAGACGACTGTCTCGCGTTTATATTTTAGTGATAAACAAATCTGTATTTACGAAATAAACTATTTCCATTTTTATTTGTACATAACTGTTACTACGAGTGTGAATAAAGACTTTGTAGAATTTAAAAACTTGTTTTTTGATCCGTTTAATTTTTTCTGCTTGCACGCTAATTAAACTATAACGTTCCTTTTTTCGCAAATTTCTGTACGCGACTTGGTGAAATTTCTTCCGCAACTGTCGAAAATGAGCAACATCGTCAAAAGTGATCGCGCAAAGGATTTTGTAAGATTTTACTTTTTGAGCGATCCTGTAGCGTCCGTTCGGGCAGAATGAAAATAATAATGGGGATGTATATTTTGTGTATACACTGTTTCTCTCCGAGAGCAGTCCACGTAGCACGTAAGCAGCTGTTAGGGATTCTACACATGGGTATAGATATATTCATGGTGTATATATATATAGATCTCGATGGGCAAATGTTCTATATGTTGATACTATATACGATGCACAACTCGAGTCAGTTCGAGACGATGTCGTGTGATCGGCGAACTCGTATTGTGTTCCATTAAAACTAGAACGTATAATACGCGCAATTCTTTAATCACAAACCAATGTAACTGTTCCATTTTGAAGCGAAAAGTTTCCAAGTGCTTACAATAATAAAAGAACGTTAAGACTCGTTACATTTGATAACCGAAAATAAATACCAGTTTTTAACCTTTTCCATCCGCCATGTAGTGTGGAAAAAAAGAGCGGTCAAAAATAGAGTGATAACCAACCCTATTATTCCGTATTGTTTTATCTTACCGGATAATTCTACATTATTGAAGAACGGACAAATGAAAAACGGTGAAGAAAATGCAACGTTTCGGCGAATTTAATGATAAACATTTGAATATCAGATGTTGATGAAGATTTACGTTGTTTGCTCAAACTCCTACGAAAAATCGGGTAGCGACAACGTTTCAAGTTTTTTAAAATCATATTCTCCTTTCCTTATGAAGTAGATAGAGAACAATAATTCAGAATATTCAAGAATGCACACTGAGAGCTGTCCATCTTCGAAACTATCCGGTGGCTTGGATGTTTGCTCCACGCCCAATAATACTTTCATCCTGGAAGAGGATCTTGCGCTAAGTTCGTCCACTCTGGGTAATTAGTTATTTTCATTTTAATTATTAAGTTATTTTTATCAATTTTTAACCGTAATCGCTACGGAAGAGATAGTTTGCCAGAAGTTTCCAAATTTGATAATGCTATAAAGTTCTTCAATACAATTATTTTCAATGTAAAGGACATACTTTTATCTAATGAAACGACGGTATGACCAAACAAGTATTGAGCTGAAATGAAAATTTTTTAAAGGTCTACATGACAAGAGTCTGCAGGATCATCCGGATGTATCATCAGGTATATACAATCCGAGCCGTAGCTTGGTGTATTTGAACGAAGAAACTATGGATTGTACCTATTCCGAATCAACGGAAACTCCCAAAACCCATGATGCAACAAACCAAGTATCAAGTCCGGAGATGTTTGAAAGCGAAGATGAAGAAAACGACAAAACAGTAAAAAAAGATTTCAGTGAATTATTGTCAAGGCAAAGTGACAAATTGAGTTGGCAAGACTCGTTGTTAGAGGATAAATGTGTTGGACCGACGGATGAAGAATTGATAGCGAAATCCGATTGTTACCTGCTAGCTAGAATCAATAAATTTCTTGCCGGTGTTCCTCCACCACCGAAACACACAATTTGTCAGAGCGATTGTGGTGATTTGCTGGCTTCTATAAAAGCAAATCGTCAATATTTTCTGATCGATCCTTTCCTCACTCGTAAAGAAAAAGATGCGAAAGGGGAAAGCATTACAACCATAGATCAAGAAACAAAAGCGTTGGAAATAACAGTAACACTCGAAGTAACGAATAATATCGAGAAAAAAGCGGATCAGGAGGACAAAATAGTACAGAATCATTCGAGCGAATGCAGTTTTAATAATCATCGCGGGAAAAGTAGTTTAAGAAATTTGACAAATGCCTTCAATGCCTGTGAACGGAACGACGAAACGACCACAAGTTTTAAGGATGAACCGATGAGGAGAAATTTTTCCGAAACTTGGAGCGCTTGTCGAACCAGCTTTGAATCTACAAGCAATGAAAATATAATTGGCAACATGAGAGAAAACGATGAGACTGAGAATGAAAATAATACAAGATTTGATGAATCGACTTTGAGTAACCTCAGAACGAAAGAAATGATTACTAACAGGGAAAAAACTAAGCATGTCACTTTTCAAATGCCTGAGAAAGAGATTGTTCCATTTTTTAAGACTGTCAGTGTTGAGGATGTAATAGATATGCCGTGGGATCTTGCTTATAAGCAAAAAACACATGGCATTCAGTAAGTGTCGATTCAATGGGATTTTTTGGTCTGATATCATTATGAAACACAAAAACAAAATTTCATCCATGTTTTTAGCACAAAAATATACATAAATATACATAAATAAGGTATCGTCTATAGATAATATTTTTTTTCAGTTACAACCGAAGTAGAGTAGTCGAAGAATACGAAGGCCTTACTTTAAAATTATGTCAACGTTACATCGGAGCCGAAACGCAATCGTCCTGCAATATATGGTTCACGAAACAAGCACCGGGTAGCGTCAAAAAACGCAATTTACTATCACGTCGTAACAATGGACAGAGTCCTGGAAAACGTCTGAGTCATCTGGCACGTCGTAGACGCACGTTTTCTAGTGCCAATCTGCAGGGTTTGGGAATGGCGGACAAAAAACAGCTCGTTCTCAATATGAAGTGAGTAAAAAAATTGAAAAAGGTTGAATTAAATATTAAAAAAAAGTACCGAAGATTGGAAACAGCAAACTTATTTTTTTAATGAAAAAAGTGTTTATTCACAATTTGAGTGATATCTTTGTGTTTCAGGAAGCCAACGATAAGAAAGGGCAAGAGCCCGCGAGGGAAAAGTCCACGGGGTAAAAGCCCACGTGGTTCAGGAAAAAAGAGGACAGGGTTAAGTAGAATTTCGCCAAGTCCCCGAAAAACAAAGCTAGAAACATCAAAGAGAGCGTTGTTTCAAAGTCCACCGGGGGATCGCGCGGGCCCGAGCAACAGAACATCATCACTTGTAAATGCGAGTTCACAACAAAGAATTAAGAGGGCGCTCTTTCCGATTTCTAAATCTAAAATCGATATATCTGCTCCTCCGACATTACACGCCAGTGATATAAAGAGAGCGCTAAATTTCGAAGATTCGAAGAAACGCAAGAACGAAGAGGAGCTCGAAGGTCCGCGATTCAAATGGGCCAAAAGTTTGTCCTTCGATTGCACTCACATTACTGAAAGCAATTCCTCCGATTCTTGGATGAGTGAGAGGCATTCGACAGGTAATTTTCACATGAAGAGTGAATCTTCGTTCCAGCAAGTTAAATCTGAGCTCAGTGAAGCTCACAGAAAAGTAAGTAACCTCAAAATTTTCTATCCTGGTCGAAACCATTGATTTTTCATTTTTCTTAAACTCTTTCGAATAATTATTCGTAACATATATATTTTTTTTCTGTTTGTCAAATATAGAAATTATTGTGGGCTATTGCTGAAGCACTTCGCGGTAAAGGAATCACCATGGGACATCCGCGATTTAAGCAATGTGCTTCGCAGCTCGCCCGGATTGTCAAGAAGTACATGCCAGATTTGGAAAACCCAAATTTGCCACGAAAGCCTGGGAGTACGAGTGATCGTATGCTTAGATTGGCGAAACGTCATGTACTCCTTATTGTAGAGTCAAAATCTACAGATTAAAAAAAAAAAGTCTTTCTCGTTATAAATTTTGACGTTTCCACCGTTCGATCAAGTTCTTCGATTCGATAGTTCGATTTCTTCTCTTTCTTATTTTGTTTTTGGTTTTTCCGTTTTTTATTCTTTTTTTTTTATGTATAATGACCAAGACCCAAGAGCTTCACCGAAATCGACGACTATCAAAACAGCCTTGTGTAAATAACGGCGTAAAAAGAGTGACGGATAAATCATAGAATAATTATTTAAGCATATTTTTTTATTAGCAATAAAATAGTATATTTTACAACCTATAAATAATTAATAAAAAGGCGTTTCACTTAAATAAAAAAAAAACCGTAACTCATCTATTAGTAGTATTTGTTGTTTCTTCTTTTCTTCCTTCCTGTTTTTTCTTTTCTGTGTGTTTTGATTTCGCATCTTTGGAGAGAGATGCATCATTTACATACATATATACGCTTGCTAAAGTGTGAGAAATTAACAGAGAAAAATTCAAATCTGCATACATCACCGGCCGTGTATCATCGCACATCATCGGTCACATATAAATAGCGTGGAGTAAAATTAATACTTTGAAAAAATCGAAAAAACGCGAAGTGAAATACATGCGAATCAAGCACAGTCGAATAGAAATCTAGTGAAAATCGTTAAAATAGTATCATCGTGATCCGATAGCGTTCGAGGATCCTTCTTAAATCGTAAAGCACCGGTTTTTTTTTCGTTCTACGAGCTCTTTCAGCCGATCTCGACAATACTATTCTTTTTTCTTCTCTATTTTCCCGTTTTTACTATTATTAAATATCAATCAGTTTGTACAAATGAATGGTTGCGTTATTTACCGTGCCAAATATATATATATATATATATCTATATACTATTTTTTCCTCATGTACGCAGAATTGAAAAAATCTCTCGTTACGTTGTTTACAATGAATCCACACCGTTTCAGTACGATAATAGAGATCACGACGATATTAAGATTGCTATTCAAAAAACGATGAGGTATCGAAAGGATTCCTTTTCAGTGGGTTAGTTTTTGGGAATTGATCGTTCAAAAAGAAACTAAATCATTCCGACTTGTTGACTCCAACCCTTGCAATCAGCTCATCCAATATTTGCGTTAACTGATTGTTCTCCTTTGTTTTTTGCTCGACCAACTCTGCCAATGAATTACTCTTCAATTCGGCTTTTCTCAACATTGCTCGGAGTCTGACAGTTTCGGAGTCGTTCTGCTTACGGATTTCTTCGAGATCCAAGTTAGCCCTGAAAAAAAATATATTAAATTGCTTAGATCTCGTTTGATTTTTTTATTTGTTTTTAAATCTCTCTCAAAAGTTATATTAACAATATTTAAGAAGATACAATATATTAAGTAATATTATGTGGTTTCGATTTTGGAAAATTAATAAAATGAGATAAAAAAATTTGTTTGACATACTTCTCGAGCCTCGCCGTCGCATGACTCTTGACCTGTTCGTAACGATTTTCCAAAGATTTGATTATTTCAACGTTCTCTTGTATGCTTTTTTTGAGCTCCGCCTCGTTGTTTTTGTATGTTGCGACAACGGCTTTGAGTCTCTCATATTTCAAATGTACATCATTGAATGCGGCTTCGGTATTGTCGAGATGATGTTTCGCTGCCGCGAGTTCTTCCTGCAATTTAGCTTTTTCGAGGTCAAGATTTTTTCGATCTCGTTCCCGTTCAGCGACCAAACGACTTATCGATATTTCATACTCATCGACAACGACCCTGAAAGATTAGGAAATCATAATTTTCAACAGTAATCCCATTATTAATGTACGCACAAGAGCGTTTTAAAAATTATATTAAGAATAAACGACTGCGAACTTACGTTATTTCATTCTTGTGTTTAACTTCCTGGGCAAGTTGAGTTTGCAATTGATTGATTTTTTCTTTATAACTGGCTTGCTTATCTAACGCTTCTTCATGATCGATTTTCAATTTTTCCAATTGCTCCTCAAGTTGCAACACCGTCGTTCGAACCAATTCCAACTCTTTCGCCATGTTTATCGTATCCTCGGTGGCTTCATCCGCAGATTTCTGTTTTTTTTTTTTTTACATAAAAAACATATATGTCATATAATTAATCATTCACTTTGAATTTGATAGTATTCCTATCTAACGCAAATTCAAAATCTGCAAAGATGTCAAGTTCTTTGCTGGTTGAAAAAACAACCTAACAACTTTTAAAAATGACGTTTGACTAACCAATTTTTCCTGCCCATCATTTGTCTTCTGAGTTGTCGTACTTGTGTTGGTCGGTGTCGCGTTGCCTGACATTGGGCTGTAGAATAACAATCGGTCAATTGCTGCTATTGCTGGATTTCGCTTTGGCGTACCGACATTCGGTACCGCGGTATTATTTTCTCCGTTTCTCGCCTCACTCGTCGGTGGACTGGCGCTCTGAATATTTCCTTGTGGCAACATACTTGTGTTCGATACCAATGGATCAAACTTCACGTACAATGACAAATCTCGCAAATTTCGATTCGTATTTCTCTTCGGGGTTTTCGATAGGAAGAACTCAAAATTTGACGGATCTTGAAAAACTATGGAGACGAAAACAAAGAAGAAACATTTAAAATCGTGGAATAAAGAATTTTTAATTTCAAAGAAAAAAACAAGATACGTGGGGATAAAATGAAAGCACTATTTTCTCACAGCTTCTCGTTTTGTTTTTGCAATTTTAAAAGATAATATGACTTTTTTTCAAATCTGTAAGTATCGAGTATTAAGGTTAAAATTTATTTTTTTTTATGGAAAAATCAGAAATTAGATGAAAAAGTATGACATTTGAATAAAAAATCGTAGTTCCATTATATTTACCTTCGGATTGCGCGCTCACGTAGTGTTCGTTTTCTTCGGGGAGGTCAAGGGATGAGTTGAAAATATCATTGGCAACCGAGTTGGCAGCTACTTCCAATTGTTCGAAATTGCAGCGATGATCAAAGCTATTGACTTGTTTGTTCGGAGTAGATTTTATTTTCTCGTTTATCGATGATTCTTCGGGTTCGGATAAAGCTGTTAGGTAGTGTGTTCTCTGTCTCTCGGGTTTTGAGGACACAGGAGACGTGAAATTATTCAAACTTGTACTTTGTTTTTGTGGTCTGAATTCTTCGTAGTTTTCGTTCAAGGGGACGGGTGGACGAACGAAATTGTGTTCTTCGGTTGCACCAGCAATGAGGGTCGATTTTTGTGGTTCTAATTTATTTAGTTGCTCGAATCCGGTGCTTTGTCGTTGAGGAACGAATTCGGCGAATTGATCGCTCTCAGGAAAATCATCGATGTCCAAATCATCAGCTGTTACAGTCGTATCGAGTTCATCATTTGATCCATTTTGTTTTTTCGTAATTTCTGGAAAACTTTCTGTTTCTATTTCCGCACTAACGGTTCCAGATTCCAAATGATCGATCTCGTTGTCCGTTAATAGTTCTGGATTATTCGAATCCCTATTGATTTTTCTCGATAAGTTAAACTCTTCGCCTTGTATTTTCTCTTTTCTCAATTTCTGTTGAATCAAATCTTTGACGCTGTGACACGTGATTTTAGGAACCGTACAATTTATAATTTTCGAAAGTTTCAACGGTACGGGCACCGCTGGTGTTGTCAGTTCATATTCTTCCGTATCAGGGTCGCAAACGCCTACGCCACCGTCCACTAGATTATAGGCACTGATAAAATTCGTCAATGGTTTTGCCAAACAATTTTCAATGGTCAGTGGTGCAGCGAATTTTTCTGAAATTGAACACCCTTCTGTACGATTTTCTTCACTATTTTCGCTCTCTTTTAGTTCTAGTGAACGTTGTGAATTATTTTCGTTCGAATGATCGATCTCCTGGATTGAAGCTTCTTGTATACGTAAATTTGTGCTCTCGTTCAAATCAATTGGCGAGTGAATACTTGACAAAGTTGGTAAGGTAGGAATTGTCCAACTTTCCGTATTTTCCTTTATCAGCTCTTTCGATTCGTCGACGAAATTATCCGTTTGTTTCGTTATTTTCAAATCTTGAGCGCTGAATTTCGAGAAATTTTTTTCCGCCGATATGTCGGATTCGTTGATCGACTCGAAGTTGGGAGCGCATAAATTTTCGTGGAATTGTGAAAGCGACGGTGTTATCAATTCGAGGGGATAATCCTCGTACCCTTTCAATTCCTCCTTACTTTCTTCAACGGTAGATTTCAAAATTTCAGTACTTTCGATAGCAAAATCTAAGTCTTTCAATGCTACGTCGGTTTCTTTAGGCTCCGATAATTGTGCAATATCACTGACGCACTGAACGAACGTTCCGTCCGATTTTTCAAGCTCGGATGACGTACACAGTGCATCGACGAATTCAGGTGTGTGAGAGTGCAATTGAGTCGAAGAGCTTATTGCATTTTCATAAAAAATTTGGGGTTTGTCTATACCGCGAGCTTCGCGATTAAGCTCAGAAAATTCTCTGGTTACTTCTCTCGTTGTATCAAGATCAGGAGTAAAATTATTGGGACATTTGTTCGATGAATCGTCGTTGGAAATTATCCTTGTCGAATCGAGATTGAGATTAAAATCGACAGAACATTTGATCGGTGAATTATTGCTGGAAATTACTCTCGTTGAATCGAGATCGCGTCCATCCGGACAATCGTTAACAAAATTATCGTTAATTGCATCGGTAGTAACGTTCAATATAGAATTTCCTTGACTCGAAGAAAGCGCAGATGTTTTCTCGATCTCTCGTGCAAGATCAGAGCCAAATTCCTGTTCAATTTGTTGGTGATTCTCTCTCTGAATTTCAGTGGTAACATTCAGATCAGTATTTTCTTCCTTCTGACGAATTACAGGTGAATGTCGTTCGTTATGGATTTCGGTGGCAACGTTGAAATTAAAATCAGGCTCGGAGGGATCTTTTTCAATGTCTCTTGGAATATCGGGATTGCAATGAGCTTCGTTATCAATTGATGATTTCGGTTCCGTTATCTCTGTAGTAGTATTGAGATTAGGATCGGTCGAGTCCGCCTGATTAATCGGTGAAATTGGTCTGTTTATATCTGCGGTTACATTAAGACTCGGATCAACGTCATTCTTCAAATTAATCGGCGAATTTCCTCTCGAACGATCAAGACTGGTGTTATCAGCTGCCGATGTAAATGTTGCATCGGGACTGTTGTCCTCCGAATCGGCTCGTAATTCGAAAGATTGTTCCTTCGTAGAATCGTTCAAATGGATATTCTCACACGCTGCTATAAGATCATCAAGACCCTTTATTTCCGGACTCAGATACGAATTGTTCGCACTTTTATTCGGGCTACTGTCCACGCATATTCCACTGCTGCATTTTGAACTTAATGTACTTGCGAGACTCTGAAAGCTACTCGCCGACGATAAACTGCTGCATTCCGGTATTCCTTCGCGTATTGTCGTACTTGGCGCGTCCGCGAATTCCCTTATAAATCGAACTTTTACATCGTGCTGTGGCTGCTGTTGTTGAGGTTCGATTTTGCTCGTTGATCCTTCATTGCTGCCCTGTAAATCATTGCAAAACACTCATTATTTTCTCAACGTAAATGCGAATAACAACGCAACTGAAATGTTGCTTCAAATTTTATGCCGTACTATCAATACGAATTTCGTTAAGAAAATAATATTTACGAGAATTAAAATCCAATTATTATCGGACCCGTTAGTATCAAAAGAATGTCAAGGGTGACAAGTCTATAGGACGGGGGGGTTCTCTTTAATTTGTACCTCAAGTTCGGGAGACGAAAATCCCGAAGTATTGGGAGAATTCCGATGAAATAAACGATTTATATAATCCATAGTTCAGTTAATATCACCGAAGTACGTATAAGGAGCTCGATGGAAAAAAAAAACGTGCGTTGTACGAGAGCCTGCCACGTTTACTGATGTTCTCCCAGCATCGAGATCAGCTGTGCGTCCGAAATTTCGTCGCATTTTTTGCGTCCCCAATATAAAATTGCGCAACAAACAGGCGTTTCGAGAGGCATCAACGATTCTAATTATAAAATATCGGTCGGAAAAACCTCGAGAGAGGAAGAGAGGGCGATTCAACTTCACACGATTCGCAAATTGCGTCGAGAACGACACGGGACTATTCGTCACTTGTGAATCCACTGACCAGCGAGAACGTCATCTTTGATTTTGCGTTTTACAACCGCCGTTCAAGCATGTGTTACCCGAAAACGATTTTGTACTCATTTTCACTCGAGTCCGTGTGTTATTTTAAATACCCGAATTACCGCGAAGTAAGAATCGCGCTACTAACAATAAATCCTCTTCATACTGCGGTTAAAAAAATCTATTCGGTGCAAGGCCACAGTTTCGCACGAGAAATACATGTCAAGTTTAATTATAAATTAAGCCTTTGTCTCCTATTCGAATCAACTGTTCGGCTCAGATTGAATTTCAATTTAAAAAAAAAAAATCATGATTCAAAGTTTGTGCGGGGATGAAAAATTAAACAAAATTCAATGGAGTGATTGGTAGAAAATGTCAAAATATCATATTTTAAGGACACCAATGTGTATAAACAGAGAGAATGAGTTTATAAAAATGAAAATTTTCATTTGAAAGAACAAAAAATTAGACAATGGAGTTATTTTGGTTTTTATGATGAGTCAACGGTTTTCTGCGAGGAAGCCGCGGTGAATATCGTCAAAAGCTTCGGTTTTATACTCGAAAGAAGAAAAAATAACAAAACAAGTATGAAAGATGATAAATTCACGAATTTTCAAATTGGTGAAAAATCGAAAAAAGTTCTGAGTAAATTTACCTTTCTCCCGATGATGTTACCCATGATATATTCTGAATTCAGAAACTGACTCTACTTTCGGCTTTCACCCCATCTTCAAACTTTCTTCCCTTCCAAATTTACCATACATCTTGAGTCTTTTTTCGAGCATCCCCTCCCTCTTTTTTCTTGACACAAGCGTGTGCCAGTTGAAAGACGCGCAACTCGGACCAAGAACGCACGAGGACAAACGTCAAAATATCGAGATTCATTCTCGTGCGGAGTGAATGTTGAAAATGTGTGTTCAAATCGTGGAGAAGAATATAAAAAAGTGTATAGAATTTTATTTGGGTACTATCGTTTAAGTATGATCGAAAAATTGATATATTTTTCTCAATTTATCGAAATTGAATTTCATTATCCAATTAATTGGCTTCACATTCTTCGAAAAAACCATCTTTTAATGGTTTTATCTTTATCCAATCTTTGGGATCTCTTTTATACAAATTTCTCGAATAAAATAAATCATTTGCTTGTAGTGAAAAAAAAAAAAAAAAAAAGAAAATCCATGCGAGAAACTGCAATTAATGAATCGCGCTCTCGTTTTTTTTCGTTCTTCTTTTTTCACTGTTGGCGTTCATTTGCGCAGTAATTATGACGAATCAACATAACGTAGAGAGGTATAAATTGGTTGCGGGCCGAGAATGATGAAAAGAACAGTCCCGAGGAATAAAGTAAGAGGAGGAAAGAAAAAGAGGCGGGGGCAGGGAGGGAGGCAGAGGGAATTAAGAAACGTGTTAGGCCATGAGAAACTCTATAAGAGGAGCGTCCGTGACAGCGTGCAAGAGCGTGACTCATTCCCATCTGGAGAAAACCGCGAAGCCTCGCTTATCAATTTCGATATATAGACACGTATACGTTGAAGAACGAGAAAAGCGAAGATTTTGCCTCGGCGAGTGATTGGCAAAGAGACCGGAAAAGGGCTGACCGACACGTTTTTCCCTTTTTTTCATTCAACTCTCTTAAGCCCAAAGAGAAATTCTAATATTAGAACAAAAGTCCTTTACTATGTATATGCCTTTGTATGTTTCAACGTCGTCCCACACAAACGCGTGTTAACCACTGCAGCAGCAACAGCAGCAGCTTTTAATACCGATGCACGAAAAACTGCACATAGGAAAAAACCTCGGCAAATAAAACAGGATGAGTTATTGATAATGATTTTTCTTTATATTTCCGCGTTTATTTATTGACTAAAATAGTGTCTCGAGAATTTCAGCAACGATGAATTTTGTGCAGGAATTAATGTAACACTAAGAGGAAAAAAATAAGAACATACGAATTATTTACTCACGAAACATATGATTTTTCCACGAGCTACACAACTGTCAGATTACAGTTAGTTTTTAAAACATATTTTTCGTCACGAGAGTACGATATTTTTTTCTCACTATTCGGTGATAACACTTGGCATTAACGAAACTGCCGAGTGTTACAACGTATAGATACTAAACGTATTGCTCCGAGAACACCCGACAGCGCACGCTCCGTCGCTTGTATGTGGGACGTTACATGTGTGTCCGGGTCGGTCTTTCTCTCTCTTTTCTCCATAGGTCTATGTATTTCCTACCTCCCCTGTAGGCATGTGTGAGTGCACTTGCACAGTATCGCCAACTATGGCGCTCCAAAGACTGGACATTTACGTAGCGTAGACCTCTGTGTTTTCGACGCTTTTATCATACTCCGGAGATACTGACAAGTGGCGCTATCTTCATCGCTTCTTACGCAGCCTCTTTTCCAGAATCTTTTCATCCTCGGTAATACGATAAACCCATCGTTTGTCCATTAATTTCAAGGCGTAATAAACTATTTATTAAACCGTTGCATGTCTTTATACGATTACTGTGATGCTTTAAAATGGAATTTTACATGGAAATTAGAGGGAAATTATCCAATTATCCGATCAATCGGATCCGTTTTATCGTACTTCCGATTTTAACGCAATATCCAGTTGATACTTCGACCGCAGATCTCGGGTGCTCTTCCGTTCTAAAATTCAAATTCATTCCGAACCATGCCCGCCTACTCCCCCGTTATTCAATTTCCGTGATAATATTATAATTCGTTGACAAAAGTTCTGACGATCAAATATTTCATGACTTTTGGAATCTCCAAAATTTTGTGGAAGTCGATTCAGTAAAAATTAAAAATGCAACAATTTTTCGTTTATGGAAACATCTCTGTCTCGTGCAATTTTTCGTCTATGCCGAAATAGTCTGTTTTGAAAAAAACAAAAAAAAATGACGAATAATAGACATGATTTGCGAAGTGACGCCTTTCAAATGTAAACTGTTTTCATTATTCGAACAAAAGCGTTGAGAATCGATATAATTCGTAAATGTCAGCGGATCCTTAAAACCGTTGATCCGCGAAGCCCCGAGCATAAATTGCACACAACATAAACATACATATAGATAACGTTGAATCGCGCGCATAAACGCGTCAAGTCGTACGGTTTCAAAACTTCCCAACGGAAGCGCGGAAGAAAAAAAAATGAAAAGAAAATAGAGGACCGAATAAAAAAAATATTGTAAACGAAAGGGGGGCTCTTTCTTCGCGCATGCATACGGAATGCGACAAGTATTTTTACTGCGTCAGATCTCTTCTTGCACGATGCGTCTCGGGTTTTGTGATATTTATAGAAAATATACAACATATGTAAGTCCATCCTAGCTGTCAAGCGGGGTTGAGAGTTGGAATGTTTTTCTCCAAAGTTTGACACGTCAAAAATATTGGCGACGAAAAATGGCAATAATAGTATTAATATGAGAAATACGAAGTGTAAGTAATGCGCTAAATTTTCATCATTTATGCGAAAAAACGTGGCGAGAAAAAAAATTTCGAACGGGAGCTGGCTGGGGAGAAAGGTCATTTTAGCGGTACGTACAGAAAAGGAATAAAAAGATCCAGAGACCACGTGATTTATTAAACCGGCTGCCGCACACCCGCTCTTTTAGGCTCCAATGAGAAAAATAATAGAAAAAAAATTTCTGTCAAACATATCTGTCAAAAACTTACTCTGCGTTTAGGTGAAGTTCCTGGTGGCGAATTTTGCAAATTAGCCGTTATTTCGCGAAGTATGACTCTGGTGCCATCGCGAATTCCGACCGAAGCTCCAGTAACGTTGCTCGGACTTGACATTCTTCTCACGAAGCGTCAAACGGCACGCAATTCCACTCCCCGTTCGATTTTTGATATTGTTCCTTTATCCCGACACTATTGAACAAAATAAATGATATTGGTTGACTTTGGAAATAAAATATTAGATAATTCATACGACGGTTTGGAAACGAAGATGATTTTTTTTTTCACGCTGCTAGCATCAACGATCAACGATCGACGTTCGTTCGACGAGCCACGAGAGAAACGAAGAGTGAAAAGACTGCACGCATACGCACACTCGCAAACTTCGGACATGTAGACCTCTCGCGACTGCACTACATTGAGATCTCTTTTCTCTTGTACGAAGATCTTCTTAATCAATCAACGCATATATACAAAATACACCCGATATTGAATTTTTCTTTTTCTTCACGAGCCGGTTCTTTTACTGGTTTCTCTTTTTTTTTAGTCTTCTCTCTTTTTCGCACTTGAATACTTTGACGAGAGAAATGCGCGCGGGACAAATGCTAACGGGTAACGCGAACGAGGGTACCACCGCCGGGAGTATTAATTTCCAACGGCTATTCTCGCGTTTGACAAACTTGAATGCGACCAAACTCACCAATCACAGAACACGTCTCGAACTGTGATGGCGCTAGCGTCCCCTTTATCGACTTCGCTGGTAAGGTTCACTTGCTAGTATAACGATGTGACACCGAAAGCGTTTCCCCCAAAAAAAACCATGAATTCGCATTATCGTTCGTTGGTTTTAAAGAAATAAGAAAACGGAACATAAAATACGACTCGCAGAATTCTACTTGACCCTCGGTGAATAAAAAAGTCGACTTCGCTGATGAGGTTCATTTGCTAGTATAAAGATTTGACGCCGAAACGCTTCCCCCAAAAGGCCATGAATTCACATTATCGTTCGTTGGTTTTAAAGAAATTAAGAAAACGAAACATAAAATACGACTCACAGAATTCTACTTGACTCTCGGTGAATAAAAAAGAAATCTGGAATATCCCTTGTTTTTGGTTCAACTTCTTTTTTCAAGATAAAAAGATGTAATATAATAAATAAACATATAAAAAAAACTTGATGGACATTGGTATCATCTTCCAGTTTTTATTAAAATTGTTCCATCAATTGACATGTATTTAGTCAATTTGGATTGGTTCTCCAAATTGGTTATCCAATGAAAGTCAACTTGTTCCACCCACACCCGTCACCAGAAATAATAGACTTGTAATTAATAATACCCAAGATTAATAGAAAAACTTGTGTCTATTTAACATATTGAATTTTATGAAAGATCAATTCTTTTGTCGTAATACTTGATCAATTGACCAATTGCATTATCGAGTCCAAAATACTATCAATATTGCTGTCACAGTCATTGTTAATCATCAAGTCCCAATGATGAAGGTCATCGAGATCGCATTCGGTTTCTGCATCGTCTATACCTTTGTATTAATAAAGTTCTTGAATTATAATACAGAAAATAGAAATTAAATAATTACATCAGATTCAAAATTTTTTCATATATCACCTTCGGTAAAAGACCATCCCCGTTTTTCTCTGGTTCTTTGATTGCTCGAAATTCTAATAGTTTTACACTTTGTTCCATAATTTTCTTGGAACCATTTGACGTCAGTTTTTCTGCGCACATCACTAACGATCCAATACTTTTTGTCTTTTGCTTGAATAAGAAATTACATAAATAATTCAACGAATGAATATTCAACAATAGAGTAATGAAAATTTTTACTAATCAGCATGGAACGGCCTGTATAATGTTGTACCGTTATACATGTCGATGGCAGCACGACAAAAACAGCCGGGATCTTTCTTCCTCATTTCCTCGCCCCATTTCGCCATTTCCATTCGATATTTTTCTTTGTACTGTCCATCACTCAACAAACCATCTAAATCAAGATTCAAAGCTTCCGCCCAATGACTTTTAATTGGACCTGATATTTTTATAACGACGCTCCTATCAGACCCAATTCTAAAAATAATAAATTCAAACTAATTAATTTTGACTATTGCCACAAGACCGTTGAAATGAAGATGAAAATACCTATCGTGTAATATATCAGTGATAAAGTCTTTGCCGGACTTCCTTTTACCACTAAATAAGAGAATTTTATCTGGAACCTCGGACGCGTCTAAATTGTGTGTTGCTCTGGGAGTCGCCATATTGAAATTTCTGTTGACGCCACGCACCACTGTTCACAGCTGACAAGACACTCGCATCTCACATGCGAGCAAATATACTTTCCCATTCTAACGTATACAAATATATACATTTATAATTTCCATTCAAACTTTTAGAAACTCACATTTTACCCATAGATGTATCAAATAAATTTGAATATTTTCAGCATTTCCAAGAAATTCCACTTCACTTTGCTTCTCTGCATAAAATTGTATTGATAAATATTCTAATTCAAGGGCATTAGAAACTTATCTATTGCAGTTATTTTAAATTTTTCTTTGTTCACTATCACTGTCATGTATTTCAACTTTATGTGGGAAAATGCTCGCTTCTCAGCTCTTTATTTAATTAAGGAAAATGAATTCAAAAAGATTTGAAAGACGGTGGAAAATGAATAAATGTGCGTTGATGTTTTTTGTTTTATTTTTTATTATTTAAGCATAGAATACGAAATCAAGACCTATTTCTTGGCTTCTTTGGCAGCTTTCCGCTCTGCCGCTCTTTTCAATTGCGCCTTCGGCTTGAGATTGTGCTTTTTGGCGAATCGTTGATTACGCAGGAATTTAAGGTCCATCTATAATTCACAAACATTTCATTTTTTTTACTATATCCCAAAAGTATTACAATATTCAAATATTGAATAAAAGTACTTACACCGAGGGTAGATTCATGCCTATTGTGACTAGGTTTCTTGATTCCATTTCTGTGAGCTTTCCTGTCTAAAATATTGAGAAAAACAAATATCAAACCGAACATCCAAACAAATCAAGTTTTAAGGTTACGTTATGAAAACTTTGATTACTTACTCTGATTGTGATTCGTGTGATTCTTTGACTTCGCCATTATTGAAATTCCACTCGAACTGTAAGAAAACAAAAAAACGAGCGAATTATTCACTGGTTGTGATATCTAACTGGATTGAAATTCATCCAACACTGCAACATGATTTTTAGGTTAAATTGTAGAAATAAACTGTCAAGTTCCGAAGAAAAAACGAATGGTCAATAAATAAAGATTGGTATGAATACGGAGATTCACTCGGATTAATTTTTGATAATTCTTTAAAAATTAACTTGATTGCTCGGATTTTGTTGAGAAAATATTTCGTAATTTTGTCCAAACACGTACCCGTTAGTCGGAAAAGGAAATGCAAAAGAAACTTAGTTCCAAGAGTGGACGCTTTACTCATGATCGCAGCGCTGCACTACGCAGCGTCGGTTTTTCAAACTACGC
This sequence comes from Venturia canescens, assembly GCF_019457755.1. Taxonomy (NCBI): domain Eukaryota; kingdom Metazoa; phylum Arthropoda; class Insecta; order Hymenoptera; family Ichneumonidae; genus Venturia; species Venturia canescens. The sequence goes on from NC_057429.1 coordinate 21,049,235, forward strand.
ACATTTGGGAATTTTGCTGCAGTCGGTTCGGTAGCCTCGAGTCCTCTTCCCAACAAACCGACCAACCGACGATACACTCGATATCTCGATATAGGAAAGTATGACAAGACGGTATTATAGGCGGAGCGCCAGACAGGAGGAGATGCAGCAGGCGCAACAAGCAACAATGTTCGCTTCACTCACGCACGAATAAAGCGGATTTCTCATTCTAATTGTTCCTCCTCAGTCGTTACGTAGTATTATTGTAGTATAGAAAAAGAGACTGAACGTTCTTTAAATGAGTCTACAAAAAGACTGGAATGTAAATTAAAAAAGCTCTATCGATTTTATGTAAAAAGCTTGACGAGCTTATACGATTCTTAACCTGCATGCCGTTGGGAAATTTTGTAGAAGGTGAATATCGCAATTAGAATGTTTATCAAACATACTCTGAGAAGAGACAGGACCGTAAGCGAATATAGGAAACGGGGAGTAGCGTTTTGGACGTTGAGACAAATGTGCGGAGATACTAAATTGTCAATTTTCGTAAATTTACAATATATATTACATCCATTTATTCATGAATTTTTTCTTGCACATCTTCAATATACAACATCGCGCGTACACAAATTTGATATACATAGCAATTCTAGCCAGGTGTCATTATTTCCACTTTTATTTCATAAGGATAACTTATATAAACAATGATTGTTTATTCAATGTAAATTAATATTTGTTCTTCTACAGTAACGATTCTTTCGATTAACTACAAGTTCTGATGAATCAAACAAAAATCTTGGATTATTCTTTGCAATTGATTTCCATTTATCTAATTAATTGTAGAAAAGTGCTAAATTCTTATGAGTTTTTTTCATTCACTCATTCTGTATCAATCGTGCAAGTTGCTGTCTATAAACATTAATTGTATATCGTACTGAATCTGAGTAATTAATGTTAAATTACATGCATGTTATTTCACTCATGAAATTCTTATTTGATTATTTGTTCAATCAATGTTTCAGAGTTAAAATAAAATTTTGTACAACTTTTTATGCATTATGTCCTTTGCATTAATCACTTTTTTGTACTCGTAGATAATAAGAATAAGCTGCAAATGACGATTGAACTTGAATTAAAAAAAACTAACGTGCATAGGAATAAATAAGGTAACTAAGTGTATTGCGTTGTATCACAATTAGGTTTCAAAACTTGTTATCCTTTTGGTCTTTGGAATACGAAAATTCAAGATTGCAATGCTGTTGAAGAAAAAATGACTGCTTCATGGCGAGATTTATTTTCCCGTGTCGTTCGTTCAGAGTTTCGAATCACCATTTCGTTCGTTCGTTCGTTCGATCGTTTTTTTCGTCATGTATTATATTAATTAACCGAATTTGCGGGTAATTTTCAATTCGCGGGGTAATCGAAGACGAAAATCGTTCATTTTTCCGAGCACTCTAAAGGCCCATCAATTTCTTATTGAGAATGCACCAGTCGGCCAATTTTTGAGTTGGACTTCTTTTTTGCGTCAAAGCAGCTGCTGCGTGTCTAAATTTGGCCTCATTTTTCCTGATATACATCATCGCGTCACCCTCTAGTTGCATTATTTTTTCTGGTCGTATCTCTTCCATAGAAAGCATTTCTGTGAGGTAGGGATTGAATCGATAGTAGACGTGATCTGGTAAAAGGTCGTTCAACATCGTATGAACGGCTGTAAAAATGATTTTAACTTTGAAATAAAATCTCAGTAGAGGTTATCCATCGGAGGACGTATAAGAAAACTAAATACCCTCGGTATCGGTAGCACTGGCCAGAATTTTATGAAACTTTTCCTTCCAACCGATGGTCGATTCTCCGACATCGTTGCCACTGTCACCTATTACCGTGGGAATTCTTCCAGTCCCAAACGAAACAACACATTGGATCGGTGTGTTGGGCCACAGTTGTTTGGCTTCGTGAATCGCGACAGCACATGGATTATTTACCATCAACCCTAATTCAATCATACACAGCATTTCTACATTTCTGCCATCGAATTCAATATTAAAAGTTTTTTTACATTCAACATTACATTAAAAATAATATCAATGAAAATATAATTCATATTATATTCGTTATATTTATTACTGTGTTTTGCATTAATAATGGAATAACTGAAAGACTTACCACCGTCTGTGAACAGATAGTCTCCTTGCTTGAATTCTCCGAAATATGTGGGTGCTGCTGCTGAAGCTCTGACAGCTTCCCAAACCTTGTGTCTGTGGGATCCCATGTACTGACTCTCAACTCGATAAGGGAGAGTATAGTTTCGAAAAATATATACCATTATCGGAGCATGATTTATTACGGCCGAGACAGCTGCGAACTGCATAGATATAGATATTACTATTGTGTCCCGGTTTATAGATCTCTTCGAAGCACAAAAAGTGAATTATCGTATTATCTTATGTACCTTGGGTGAATTTGGATCTCTAGCGGTTTTAATAAGATCTTTATCGCCCAAATGTTCTTGCAACATTTGTTCCCAAAGCTCTGTATCGTAATATGAATGACTCCAAACCAAATTGCTCGCTCCCCGAATCGTACCACGGGTGAATATTTTCGTGCTTAAAGCTTTATACAGTTCGGAAATTTCGTCCAAGGATTTCCTCTTGAGTCCACCTAAATGGAGACAATTTGTCTTCAATAGTCGTTTTTTTTTTTTTTTTCATCATTGTTAATATGAGGAGAGCTATGTTATTCCTTGAACAATACCTCTGCTATATTCTTCAGCATTTTTAGCTGCGTGTACAAAAATCATTTCATACTTAATATTTTCGAAAATACAAAAAATTGCGCCATTATGAAAAAGTTGAAATTTGCATACCCAGAGTTGCCGATAATATCGCGCCTGTGCTTACTCCGCACATGTAGTCAAACATCTCGTGTACTTTCTGGCCCGTGAGTTGTTCCAATTTTTTCAACATCTCTAGAACTACAAGACCCCGTATTCCTCCCCCGTCTATAGTCAAGATTCTAATTCCACGACCTGGCAAAGGATCTACATGGCCCATTACAGCAAGAGCTTCTCTGATAGAACCTGAATCATGGATCATTGCATTGAAATGAATTAATTCGACTGATATATATTGCATAAAGCATGACTAATATAAAGTTTAACTACCAGTAATCTGAGGATCTTTTGTTTTTGTTCTGGCTTTGAGTAGAACGGCGATGGCTCCTTCCTTAATGGCATGGTGTCGAGCTTCGGGATATTGTTCAATATGAGCGAGCAAATCTTCGACTCGTCTCCATCTCGAAGCGGCAGATTCGGCTGTGGCAATACTGTTTAGGACATGTCTAGTTCTAGATGTGATGCTGTGCTTAGAAATACTTGTAGGTATGTTCATTTTCCATTTTGGAATTGTGGTATGTTTGAGGTCAACGGCTCCAGGGATGAGAGAATCTTTGTTATTTTTTGTTGAATTAAATTGTGGCAAAAGCGCGGAAAGAACCTGAGGGAATGCATAAATCTGATCTCGAATTGATTGTTCAACGACGGGAGAGTTAACTTCCTTAGGTTTGGGTGGTTCTTCAATTTTCTCTTTTTCATTCTCAGCGGGCACGGCTACAGCTACGGCTTTTTCTGTCGACTGAGTCTTTTCAATTTTTGACTCTTCGTCCCTGCTTCTCTCACTCAAATTCTTTGCTACGGAGAATTTTCTCATGCTTTCTATTTGAGCATATGTTACTTTTTTGAAAAGCTCCATCCATTCTTTGCTCATTACTATCTGTAAGTTTCTGTTATATTCAGAGATTCCCGAATTTCCACTGCCATAGCGACTCAACAGTTTCCAACTGTTTTGCAATGACATTTTTGTTTTTTCTATAATGCTCGACGTTCCTGAAAGTTTGGAGGCCATTGTCGGAGCGTTGAGGGCCGCATCTCGGCTTTGTGCCGCATTCGTGAGCCGTCTAGAAAAATTTTCACACAATTATATATTAGTATAGAATCACAGATCATATTCCAGAACTTTTAACATATTATGCGGTTGTTTTTTAACAAAAAATTCACCAAATTACGATGAACATTAACAAATAAATTTAAACGCCGAATTATAATGTACATAAGGGAGTGTTTTCTCGAATTTTCGAGATCTGTATATAACCTCAAAATGAAGCAACTCAACGAAATGGTCAACTGCTAATTGAGCCGATTTTTTTTAGTATATATATTTATGAATAAGTTTCAGTGAATTGTCCATTAATCCATAGTAATGCAACATAATTCTTATTTCCGGAATCAATAAAATGTCAAATCTTTATAGACGACCCAATATATATGTACCTGGTTATAACACTGAGATGATCTCAGTGCTGCGTCTCGAGACGCAACCACGACATAAATATATCAGATCTTTCCTCCGATAAGGATAAAGCTGATTGTGTATGACAGCGTTTGATAGAAAAACGATCAGAACAGAGTTTATTTTTCGTATCGATATAAGCAAATCGCTCTTTGTTTTAAACTGTTGTTCCCAACTATATACAGCTGTCATGATCAGCTGTTTCGGTTTGAGCTTTGTATAGATAGATGTCATATCTGTGTATATTGACTGAGTGAACGTAGCCAATTATAAAAATACTTTACACGTGTGTATTTGCATTACGTGATAAAATGCCGGAAATAACATGACTCAATAAAATATATGAATCTTTATAAAACTTGTAATTACGTAGCAAATATATAAAAAAATACCTGGTAACTGCTGCAGCGCATCGGGTTCGACAATGACGTACATGCTTGCTGAGAACCATCATCCAATGAAAATTGAAAATTAAGGCAAAAGCGAGAAGTCACAAAAACTTCACGAAACAGAAATATCACCAAAAATATTACTGAAACTGATTCACCGAAATTCTTAAAGTTTTATTTGTTAGGAAACTTAATGTGTCAATTTGCTTTGTTCCGCACCAATATAAAAATATTCGAAATACAACTTTTTTGTTCCTCTGTATATATCCTTTGGTTTCAACTTTATCGTGTAATTTTGTTTTTTTCAATTATCTTTCCAAGAAATCGCACTTGTGAGACGCAATTATACTCGCGTTCGCAAATCACGTGGTTTTAATTATCAATATATATGAAGTTTTCCACTTTCTCGTTACCTAATCATATGTTTAGTATAGTTTGACAATGTAGACGTCGTGTACTTCACTAAATATGAGTATATATATATATATATATCGTAAAATTAGATTGTTTTATTAATCGAAGCTTAAAAACTAGTCGAGTTATTTTTATGCCAAAATATTTCTAATAATTTTATAATACTACTTTTTAACAATATGTAAAATATTATAAAGCCCGGACTTGAATGTTGTTTGGTTGTTTACTGAAGCGAGCGGCGCAAAATCTAGTCTTTTATACGTTTCGCGTCTATATGTTTACACATTTTTAGCCAAAATGGCGGTCTTTGGGCACAGAGCCACGGCAATTCTTGCAAATACAATCGCGCGATATTGGAATTTTGTTTTTCCGACGCAGTTCAGCCAATCGATGCGCGATACTTCTATACATATATACATATATGCGTATTAACTGCTGAATTAAAAAAATGATATGTTCTTTTTGGAAAACAATTGTGCGATGTGAATCCAGCGTTTACATATACATGTATTTTGCAACGTTAAAAAAAATTACAATGTTTTAAGTTTTTCAAAATTAATATTTCTTCGAGTATATAATACAGTCCTGCGCAGATTCAAAAATAGCGCAAATCGCGTACGTATACTTATCGCCGTATCCTAAAAACTTATTTACGACGTTTGTTTGTTGTTGATCAAATGTTGGATTATTTATATTCCATAGGTGGAAACTGACTGACTAGACAAATAATAATGCGACTTGAAGCACGAGTCAACAAATATTGCAATTTCCTCTGACTGAATCATGATTTTCACGTATGCAGTTGCGAGAGATGTAAACACAAAAACAACACAAAAATTCAAATAAGTTCATTCGATTTTGCGACGGATGGCCAGGATGGCGTTTCAACAGCGACTGTAATCGATCGAAACTTCAAAAAACATAACCCTACTTTTTAAAAATTCCTGGTAAATAATTTGTTCACCCGTGACATTTTCATATTATTATACGACTCGATTCAATTTATCCGAAAAAACATTTATCCATGACATTCGTCAACAAAAAAAGATTGCGTTAACATTAGGTGTTTGAAAATTCACGATGTTTCAAAATTGAAAAAAGATGGGCTCTCTCCAGACGGACTTGTGCTTTTCATTTTAACTAATTTCCGATAGCGTCGATTTTCCGACAAAAGATTTTATACTAAAAAAAAATCATAAATCCAAAATTCGTTGCCAATTTCATAGAGGTGAAAGATATGTTTATCCCCATTGAGGTAATTCCGGTGTACGTCTACAGAGGGCAGTACTATCACCAGTTACAGCGGCGCTGTTCGATCAGCTGATTTTTTATACTCGTACGCGGCGAATAAACAAGTTGATGTTTACTCGCCGATTTCATTGCGCAGAAAAGTTACGGAACTAAAGGAAGAAAGTAAATAACGATAGAGTATCAGAATGGCCGATCAGGATCAAGAAACTAGCGATCGTGGCGATGCTGATAACGTTAAATCTGACAAACTTTTCACCTTGAAGAAATGGAATGCTGTAGCAATGTGGAGTTGGGACGTCGAATGTGATACATGCGCGATATGCAGAGTTCAAGTAATGGGTGAGTTCGATTCTAATTAATAATCTTCTTAAATAAATTTCACTGCATTTTACTTGGAAAGAAAATTGATATGGAAAATTTTTCTAGAAATTTTCAAGGGGCAAAATTACTTGAAAAATTTGTACCTGAAATAAAAAAGAGCAAGACAAGGTTAAAAAATGAGAAAAAAGCTCATATATTTATATAGTTTTTATAGATCAATCCAATCGCAACAAATTAAAAAAAAAAAAATGCTCTTTATACCTATGTATCAAAGTAGCATATCAAAATATAGATTATCTGTCGCATTTCATTTGGTCTTACGACAACATATTAGTTTTTCTAAACATAAAATTATTCCTGTACCCGACACGTGGTATAAACCTCGCGGTACATTTCAATCGATCCACTATATTACATAAAGTACTAAAAAAAAAATACAATTTTTCAATATTTTCATTCCTATGTACAAAGTTCTATTCGAGTAAGTTTGGAAAACATTAAAAGGCCTCGGCCATCAACGAAACTTGGCTATTTACAAAAAGATTCTCATGTTACATATTTACGTAGACAGATATTTACAAATTAAATATTTAATCTCTCGCATCGATAGATCGATTAATGATAGAGCATTAATCAACGACGCTATTATACTTGCGTTATCCTCTGAGGTAGAGCTTGCGGGACTCTGTTGATTCGAGGGGCGAGATAAGAGCAAAGGAATACGCAGCGCGCGTCAGTACCATTTGAATCGTAGTTTGTTTCCTTCGCACACCCTCGAGTTTGTAAAGAATAACAAATGCATTTTTCAGTATGAAAATGATACAAAATTTTCCATGTCCCTTTGTTATTTTCGTGCTGTTTTTTTGATACCCTGTTTGAAACGGAATATTGGGAACTTTTTGGGCAAAGAACCCAACAAAAAATATTCCAACAAAGATTGGATAAAATTTCTGTAACATTAGGAATATGAGTTGGTCGTATCCGAATGAGTACTCGCTCGCTGGGACGGCATTTTTCTGAACTATCACGTTTTTTGGTATATTTTTTTTTTTTTTTTTCCAAAGAATATTTGATCGAGAATATTGAATGAGAATTCTGGTTCCGAGGGGCAGTTGGAGATGATAACTCAAATTATCATAGCTGCCGCTCCCCCCGGCAGAAAAACAAAGAGGCGTGCGTCAATTGTTCGAATGACAAAAATATTTCTAAACGATGATGAAATTGTATAATGTAGCTAACTAATACCGTATTAAAATGCAGCGTATGCAGGATGTCTGAAAATAATAGTTCGAGTATAAGAGTCGTTGGCTATTTGTCTCTGTGTTTTATGGACTTTGGTTGAATAAGAAAATTTGGATCGATTCCTGTATAAATGAATATCCCATTGTAATATAAACAACGAGAAGGGACGTTTTTTGTTGTCCGGGATATCATTAGTTCGAACAGGCTTTGTATGCGAAATAATCAAGACGAACGGTTAAAAATCTAGCAAGCCATTGGCATAGGTTTCATATTGGCAACCGCGCTCATACGCCTCACCGGTCCGGTGAGTCGTTTCTCTATTTCTTCGAGCGAATGTCCTCTCGTTTCCGGTACGAAGAATATGACGAATCCTAAACCGGCCAAGCAAATAACTCCGAACATCCAAAATGTTTCTCCCTGGCCTATCGCTATGACGATATCGTTGAATGTTTTCGTCACGACGAAGGTGCACATCCAATTGAAACCGGTCGCTACACTCGCCGCCGAGCCACGTATTTTCGCGGGTAATATTTCACCCATCATGAGCCACGGTATCGGACCGAAACCAAGCGAAAAACCAATAACGTATATCACGAAACTCATGAGCGGTACGTATCCTATTTGCGACATGTCGACGTGATGATCTTTCGCGTAGAAGTAACATCCGAGGGCGAATAACGTTACGATCATCGCAACGCTGCTTATGTAGAGAAGAATCTTACGGCCCAGACGATCGATCAACGCCGTTGCCACGAAGGTCGATGCGAAATTCACTATACCCACGATTATCGTGCACAAGTTACCGTTTATTGAGCTGCCCGCAGCCTGAAATTAAAAACAGCGCGAATTCCTTAATTAAATATTGCTCGTTAGTAATATAACAACGGGCGATCAATAGAAATATACCCATATGAAATACGCACCTCAAAGATTTGTACGGTATAAAAAATGACGGCATTGATGCCGGACAATTGTTGGAAGAGCATGAGTCCCAGAGAGATTGCGAGTGGCTTGATATTGGTCCTGCTGAATAATTCAAACAGCGGACTCTGAGTGGCGTTTCTCTCGCTGTCGACATGAGTTTTCTCGACAGCGGCAAGCTCCTCGCTGACGTCCGCATTTTTGCCTCGGAGCCATTCCAGAGATTTACGAGCTCGCTTCGTTTTGCCCTTGGAAATGTACCATCTCGGGGTTTCCGGTATGAGGAACATCAGCACCAGGAACGGGAATGGTAAGCAAGCACCGAGGAGCGCCAGATTCGACCAATTCAGATACATTCCCGCGACGAAGCACAGCAAGATTCCTATTTTTATTTAATCAAATTCTCAATTTTATCCTCAATAGAGAACGTCGTATTTTTTTTAACGTCCATTTAACAACTTTCTTTCAATCGTATAGAAAGAAGAAAAAAAAACAAGAAGAAGGAAGGAAATAAATTACCTATGTTTCCAAAAGCCGTTGGTAAAAGTCCTAGCGTTCCTCGAACTTCGGGCTGAATAGTCTCGCCGAGATAAACGGGTAACGACAAGGAAGCGATACCAACGCAAAATCCGGAAATGGCACGACCGGCCAAAATCATAGCGACATTGTTAGCCAAGCCGATCAATAGCCAAGCTAAATAATGATAAACAAATGAAAAATAAGCAAACAAAAATCAATGAAAAATGATGACGAAATTGAAGCGGCGAAGTAACAACGATACGGGGGAATATGATTATTCCAAATGATAGAGATCGATCTGTGGCACAGCAATGATCTCAATAGACGCTCAAGGCCGCATTCGAAATATATACACATTATTGGTAATAGCGCAAACAGTAACAACGGTGTAGCGTATTTAAGTTACCGCCTTGAGAGTTGAGAGAAAATTATTTGTATTCAATTCAAGAAGGCTATTGAGTACACGCGGAAATGTGTGTGTGTTCTTTTCTCTCTGTGTCTCTTTCTCATTGGGGGTCATTGAGGGATGAAGGTGACGATACAACCAAGGATTTTTTTTCAACCGACCAAAGGTTTACCCAAGATTTTGTGTTTGTACGTGATGCGCTTGCCGTTTATGAATAGAATACACGGACGAGAGCTTCGTGGTAATATTTCGCGCGTGTCCCGCCTCTCAAACATACTTCATAAGTGCGTGAATGACCTTCCAAGGATGTTACTCATCGATAAAAACATACGAATCGCAAACTCTGAGCGTGCATCTATTTTTCAAAAGGAGTTTTCCAAAAATCCATTATTTCGCGATGTTTGATTTTCAACTCACCTCCAATGAAGGGAAACGCAGTTGCTAATATCGTGTTTCGTCTTCCGAGATATTCGATGCAAGGACCACCGAAGACTCCCCCGAACAGTGCACTCAGCGGCATAATCGAACCGATCCACGATTCCTGTTGAAAACAATGATAAAAAAACAACCATATAACGATTATAAGGGGACTTGGGATTTTGGAACGAGTGCATGGCAGCAGCACAAATGTCAAATTGGCAATACAATTAACAACAATCGCGACGCTCGTCGAATGACGTGGTTTTGGAGGTTAAATTTTCGAACCATTGCATTGTTGAACTTATGGCCCCTCTCAATCGATACGATAAAAGAGAATTGAAAAGGGGAAAACAACTGGAATATATTGTTGAATCGTTAGAGACTTCGCTCATTGATATGTGAAATTGCGTGTTCCATCGAATATCATTTGTCAATTATTATTCTTCCTTTCGAGAGATAAGTACATTTTGATATAGAACGATAGAAATAATGGAATAAGAGTTTGTTTGTTTACCATTTGAGGGGTTACTTCAAAAGTAGCCGTTGCGTTGTTTTTCATGGAAACGAGAGCCGGCGACGTGTACGAAGACGCGAAACCGACCACCATCGAGCCCAAGGATACCGAGAGAGCCGCTACGACCTACGCATAATATTCACATTCATCATCACACTTTTACGAACATTTTCGACATTTTTTTTTTTTTTTTTCAAGCGATATAGATATTTTTGACAAAACTCTATGCGAGTCCAATGATCCGTGGGAACATTCACACACGAGCCCTCCAAATATTTTTATTCCTCTTATTAAAATTTCCAGATCGAACGATATTTTTTCTAACGTATTGAAAGTTCAGTAATAAATCGTTGGTATACCTCGGAGAATATTTTTATTTTGAATTTTTGTACCTGAGAAAACGTGCATTTGGCAACCGGAGCATTGCCCGGAATTTCGATGTTCACGTGAGTATCCGCTCGCATAAGAATCTTCATTTTGTAATTTTTTTAAGAGACACGTGATCACGAGAAGGACGAATTAATTAAAGGACTACAAATATTTATCAATTTCGGTTATCGTTGCGCACACTTATACACGATAGAAGAAAAAAAAACAAAATCGTATTTGTGTTACAATGGAATCGCGCGAAATGTCATTGAGCCATGGTAGAAGAAGGTAGAAAAAAAAAGAGTCTCGTAGTAGTTGAGGACGACAACGACAACGACGACGACGTCTGGCTAACGCGACTGTTGAGCCAGCAATAAGAAATTCCGTCTAATCGGGATTGACTACCAAGGGGGGGGCGAAGAGGAAATGATAGGATCGAGGAGAAGGAGAAAAATTAAGAGATCGCGAAAGGGAGTGAGGACGAGGTAGGGGAGAGGGAGAGGATAGAGCAAGTCGGGGCGAGGACGAAAAGAAGTCCCTTCTTCGTCGATCGAAAAGTCCCGGTCGATCGTTGAGATCAAACAAATTCGTCTTACTTTCCTCTTTCCTTTCGAAAAAAAAAAATGGAACCTTCACGAGTCATATGATAAACCGAATTGATAAAAATGAATTTTTAATTGGAGAGGGTTCAGTTGGAGAGATGTAAAACGAAACTCGTCTACCGAACTGCGAAACAATACACGATCGAACCTCGAGGGTCTGTCGCTTGGCTTATATAGAGAACTACGTACATCAGGCTCGGTGTTCGGTCATGTGGGGGTACGCGCAGAACAGACAATATTATATCCCTTCCCAGACCTCGCGAACAACCATTCTCAATTTTACTTCAATGTTTCTCTTTTTTCTTCCGCATATAACAGTTCGTCCGTTGTTGGTATGCCGATCCTTGATGCCCGAGATACTCGCGCGGTTACTTTCGTATTGGTCCCAACCGCGTTTAACGCGCACCAACCATCATGGGCACGTCTATTCGACCCCTCTGATATTCATAACACGAATGCCTATTTTGCATTTGTACCCACAACTCGTAGAAGCTTTTACATTTACAGCGGATCGTTTGTAACGAAATATTTATTTATTATTTCGTTTTTTGAAGGTAAACTCCTTATTTGAACGTTCTCGTAATTTAAGACCTCCTTTGAAGCTTGAATTTGTCAACATTCTTTGACGCCGATTACTAGAAAATTAATAATTTTATGAAAGGTCGTGATCAGTCGTGTGACGAGTTTAATTCTATAGATTCTACGGAAGAGAGCGTTTCCTCTACCGACGTCCATTTTCATTGCAATTTTTCCCCCCACGACGCATATGCCCCTCGTCGTGCTCCGCCGCCCCATTGCCACTTGGAGAATGAAAAAAATAAAAGCGCCGATTCGAAAATAGTTGAAAACTGTTCTACGAGCCTCGCGGGCCTCGGGGTCCGTCCCGCATAGACAGACCTTTGTGCAACGAAAAAAAAATCATAATAATAATTTCCAACGGTCTCGATGTCGCACGTGCCCCGCACAGTTGTCTATTCTTAAAGTAGATACCAATTTTGCGAAATATAAAGATGATCGACGTGGAGCAAATTATCGTTTAAAAGTAAAAATAAACAACACCTGTTTCGATCTTTTGTCGTCGCAATTACGTAACGCGACAGATGCTTTTCGGGCTGCGCTTCCAGCTTCCCAGTGTCTGAAACCCCCGATTATTTTTGCCCGGTTCGATCTAGCGAAGTATTGGCAATTAAATAAATCGATCGATATCAAAAGAGAAAATGGTAATTTGCTTTTTTTTTTGCTTCAAGAGCCCTGTGCGTCGAACCGCGAGAGCAAACGTTCGCACACCCGGATTGCTCATGCATCCCGAATGTAAACCTCGCCGCGGAACTGTCTGATCGCACGCTCGCTCGTACTACTTATAAACTAACCTCGTCTTTTGGCTGACCGTCCCGGAGAGCGCAATCATATTTTATTAATGTTCTCGTATCGAATCTTGAAATATTAAAATTTACGCGAGTTCATTGTGAGAAAGACCCGAAACAATGAAAAAAGAAAAAACTGTTGAACGACGCTTACCTGAGAGGCGTAAATACACGCGGAACGACGGAGAGTTGACTTCTTCCGTCGATGATGCGTGGGAATAATATCGGAATTAATGCTGGGTTCGTGTTCCCGAAGAAATTGGTGCACCTCGGTCGCAGAGTCTTTCGAACCCCTGACCGTTTCTTTGTCCGTCATCTCCGTCATCATTTCTTTGCTCATTATGGGAACGCTCAACTGTTTGTAATCGGCGTTATCTTTGAGCAGAGGATCATAAATTCGGATCTCTCGTTCGCCGCAATAATGACCGCTCTCTTGGCGTTGCGCGTGCCTCAGATTTTCTTCATAATAATGCCGATTGTTGTTGCTGCTGCTGCTGCTGCTGTTGCTGCTGCTGTTGCTGCTGCTGTTGGTTCCACCGTTCGAATCCCTCGACCTTTTCGTCTTGCTTTTTGTTACTGGGTGGTTGCTCTGATTCGTTTGTACGGGCTTGGAGAGCAACGCCTGTTGACTGTTGAAAGGGCTTACCGTAGTTGCGATGGTTGCGCTTGAGGCGCAATCCAACGCAAGGCTCGAGGTCGTCGATGCGATCGACGATACTCCGCTTCCTGACAATATCCTTGTGTAATATTTTGGCAACAGCGATTGTTCGTGCTGAAAAATATGAATTAAAAAAAAGTCATTTATTTTTAATCATCCTTTTTCTTTGATGTTCACTCTTAAGATTTATCACGCATTCACACTTGAGCTCAAAATAAACTTTTTATGAAATTCGAACAAAAGTCAAATGTTTGTCAATCGATCGAAGCCCGGATCAAACGAGTTCCAGTTCAATTTATTTATTTTTTCGTTAAATTATTCCGGAGCGCGAAATTATTGTAGCGTCGCACTTTTATTTTTCTTTTCGTTCCATTCGGATGTCCCGATGGTCGTCCGTAAAGGTGTTGACCAGTTAGCAGCCAAACACAGGAAGCAGCAAAATTTTGACAAACCTCGCGCTATGCTCTACCGTACTGAGATTGATTATTTTTATTAACGTTATTTAAACAATAACAAAAAGGATAAACGTTGAGATATTGAAAAAGAGAGTATATAGTTGTAGAGAAAACGAGAGCACGAGGTTATGCTCGAACTTACGCGAATGTATAATTGAAGGGATGAAACAACGAATTTGGAGTATTTATACGAAGAATGGAGAGTGCGATCATCGCCGAGGAGGCTGAGAGAGGAACGTTAGTTTTCTGATAATTTTACCAACTGACCAATCATTTAAAAGCTTACGACACGAATGAAAAACAAACGCGTCCATATGTATATGAGCTAAATATTTACACTACCATTGAAATTTTGCTCTGTGTGATGGTATTGCTGACTTTTACCCTCATTGCTAAGAGATAACCTTTTTGAACTCGATGATTATTAGCTCGGACCTCACAGCTGTATAACGTAACGTTATTTTACTTTCCGCAAACTTTACTTTTGTCTCTTGGGATTCTCCGAACGAGCACCGGCCTCGATTATCATGCCCGGTGCATCTTTCACTTATCGATGTTTGCGTATCCCACTAATTATTTTCACGCATGTCGTCGATGATGCTTTCTTTGGAGGAAATAACAATGTTTAACGTAAATTTGAACCCGCCTTTTATCGGTCAAATCCTATTTTCGTTAATTTTTATTCTCGACTTTTCTATTAAACTCAAAAGTCGAATAAAACAATACCAATTTTTATTCTGCTGTAGTAAATGGTCGATCGTGAAATGATGGTAATGTACCGTATAGACGTTGAAAAATTAGCCGCGCCGAAAAAGCGCGGGATTTCATGTTTCGTCGAAGATTAATAGTTAGGGTATAAGTCAGTTTATCGTGACCCTTGACTCGTACGGCGTTTTCATTCTACGGTTCATCGGATCAATCTCCCGCGCGCGCCCGTCCCGTTTATTCTTATCACTTGCGCCTTTGTCAGTTATGAGAAAACAATTTCTGTCCCCCTGCTGCCGCCGCCCGCTACGCTACATCGCGTTCGGTATCACGCGCAATCGCGTGCTCTTCTTCCTTTTCGAGGGCTTACCAAACGCGTTTTTTTTTAATAATCTCCAGTTGG
Organism: Venturia canescens; assembly: GCF_019457755.1. Taxonomy (NCBI): domain Eukaryota; kingdom Metazoa; phylum Arthropoda; class Insecta; order Hymenoptera; family Ichneumonidae; genus Venturia; species Venturia canescens. The sequence goes on from NC_057429.1 coordinate 21,064,510, forward strand.
AACGAAACTTCATGACGTCAAGACCGAAAAACATAAAACGCACGCGTGGAATGCATGATCGAAAAAATGTAAATTTGCTCGTGGATTTAATTTTCAAATGATTTACGCATTAGATTTTCGTTCTGCATTTGATTTATTTTAATATTATGATTTTCAGCTTTCGACCTATTGTTCATTGGCTTTTGTTAAAAAATTGATAAATGGTCGCATGACGAGCTGGCTGAGATGGAATCCCCTCTCGTGTGTTTTTTTCATTCTTGGAAACAAGTGGCACGAAGTGATCACGAAACTACGAATTAAACGGAGCACATTATCTGCATGAGCAAAGCTATTCAGTGACGTAATTTATCACGAATCACTATCGCTGCCGTTCAAAAGTACATTCCATTTATATTTAGAAAAATTAAAAAATAAGCGCACATTTTTTCATCAAAAGATTTGCTAAAAGCAGATTCAACCGATTCTGACCTGAACCAAACAAAAAAATTGCCAGACTATGATCTCGATTAATCTGCTACTATAAATTTTCGATTTAAATATAACTTTTGTCGGAAACTTGGAATCCTAATGCGCTAATTAAAAATTGAATTTGCTCAAGGCAAATATCAGTCTGTTAGGCCTTAACTAATCTTCGGGTATCATAAATATTCGGTTCAAATATGATTTTTGTTGTATATTATTTTAATTCTTTGGCCCATTCGCGTTTCAACGCATACACATGTAGTATGTCGGTCTTTCGGTGATGCCTGCCTCTCGCAATCAACGCCAATTCTTGCGTCATATATATATACATAAAACTCGTATTTTCCATATAATTATATATCGATACAAATAAAATCCGACTGTAGCACCTACGGAATCGCCAAGTCCCGTCGATGTGGGTTTTCATTGCTCAAGAATGAAGAAAATACGATAAAAAACAACTTGCACAGCGAAAGAATCGTTTTTTTCATGTGGTTTGTTCCGTTGTTTGTGTATTTTCTCATATTTTCTCATACTCATTTGAATACTATATACTACTTTCGCTCGAGGGAACACAGATCCGAACGGCTCGAAGATGAGATTGATGACGAAAAAGAATGCAAAATGCGAAGATAGTAATTTAGGAATTTTTCGTTGTACCACAAAATAAGAAATTAACGCGATGTGACAGTCATTGGTGAAAATCCTCCTCGAATCTATCGTTTTACCCCAATGAGTGTCATCGTGGAAAAAAAAAACAAAATTACGGAGCATTTTTTTCTTTTCTTTTCGAGAACACAAGAATTCTATATACAGAGTGTCCTATTCCCTAATATTTCAATGTGTGCCGTGAATGAAAAAGAAAGAATTGAGCAATTCTATCGGCCGTTTGAAATATTGCGGCGAGACTCGCTCGATTAATCGAGCCAATTGAGGCGTTTTCGTGTTTTGTGCTTTACAAAATTTTAATTCCGATACTCGGCGGTATTGATGGAAGACAAATTATTGATATTTAACTATAGTTTGTTGCTGTGCAGATGGGAGGGTTTAAGATGTATAAAAATTTATTAATGCACGCGCGCAGCGGCAGGACTTTCAACGTTTTGCCTAGGCCCAAACGGATAAATTATCATTTGCAATGCTTCAGCGGTCGCGATACTAGCGAATATCTGCGAATTACCATGCGCTCTATACCGACATTGTAGTATAACGAAACGCTTCGAATCACGTACGCATTTTCATTTACGCGTATATCTATGTTTTAGTATCGACAAAATATGAAATTGATAACAATGATTCCCAGTTGCTTACCTTTCTCGAAGAGTTTTCCATGACCACGATCGATGATTAGAACGAATAAATAAATAAATATCAATAGAGAAATATGCAGCGTGGCGTTTGCATAATTTATCATCCGAAATATATAGTCGCGATGAAAAAAATGTGTCGAATCAAAGTGAATACGGACGGAGTACGTTGAAACGTAATCGAATCGGTAATGGAACAACACTCGAGACTAATTTCATAGAGGTTTTTGAGAAGGAATCTATTGTTTCACGAAAGATGCAACAACGCGACTGTTGCGTTTCTCATGATCGCGCTGGGATTCATATATATATATATATATATGAGTTGCCCCGAATGATATTGTTTTGCATGCGCGAATTTTTGCTCGATGCTTCGACGAAGCTTGTTAAATCTTATCTCACGTCATATTGTCGTTGCGTACATATAATTACCGACGAATCTTCCTCTTGACACTATCGTTCCACGTAACGCTACGAAATACGCGATTCGGCGGATAAATTATGCGCGGGGAACGGCTATCGAAAACATCTCTTTTCGGGGTGAAATTAATTTCCAGACTCAACTTTATTTCTCAGGTTTCCAATTCTTTTTTATTGCCTAAAAAACAATCGTGTACATCGATTTTTCTTTTTGTCCTTCTATACATAAATATTCATCGTTGTAATTAAATATTCGATGCGGTTTTCCGTCGCCTCGATTATTATTGTGCGCCTCACATTTTTTTTTGGTACTACTTATGTTTCAAGAATTTTTATGCTTATTAAGCCAACCGAATTCCCATTGAAATATAAAAAAATTCAAATATTTTTTTTTTATCATTTTCATTGCAATAAATTAAGGGAGTTACCCTGAAAAACCCTCAAAAATTTCGGCTGCCACACGCTCCTTAAGCATCGATAGACAAACCGAACTGCGCCGTCTCGCAAATTAAAAACTTGGACGAGTAAATTGGATGAATCAAAGAATTCAAATTTACCGAGCGTTTGTCTTGTTTGTTTCTAATAGCTTTCGTGTACTAGTACATTTGAATTAAGAATATTTGGATAGTTCAAATATTTGGAATGAATTGGAAGTGAGTGAGAGCTATGGCGTCACGACGAGGACACCCTGTATGTCAATTCTGCAAAACTTCAACGACCCCATATATTCACGGATAAACACGCTCATACATGTAGCAATGGACGCCGACGCACCTACACGAATATAAATCCATGGCGACGGCAGTGTCTTGACGCCCGATAAATGTAATTGTGCGTGAAAAATTGATTTGAAGTTTTAAAAACCGGGCTAGAACACGGCGCTTGCTGTATACAAATCATAGTAGCGTCGTCGTGCATGTGTTTTTTCTTCGAGAAATGTACTGATATCCCGAATTTCTAATATAGGAGTAAAAATTTGAAGCAGGTTCGACGCACGCACACATACGCGCATCCATAATTCAGTAATTTTCAATATTGCAATACGAATGACCTTGAAAAATAAACAGTTGGCTGAAATTTTTTGTTGGTCTTGGTCACAAAATGTGTAACGCTCGGATATCTAGAAGGAATTCAAAATTCAGAATTATTTACTGATATTTAAAATTGTGATTGAAATGATAACGAATAAAGGCAAAAAAAAGAGATGCCACGAAAGATGATTTTTTCGAACGAAGCGACAAATATCCAAACATTGAAGAAGAAGAAGAAGAAGAAGAAGAAAGAATGCAATTTTCTCCCGCGATAGCACCGGACTAATTATTATTTTTGACTCGGCTTCACTCGAAATAACGTTGCAATCGAATTTAGAAAAAGCAACGAAAATTTGAAATCCATTTTTCACAATAAAATAAAAAGCAAACGAAGCTGTCGGCACATAAAAGAGTAAAAGAGCCGAGAACGCATACACGCGGCCAATGGAAATTTCCACAAAGCAAGCGCGCACGGAGACGGAAAGAAAGATCGAGAAGCCAAGTCGGCCGCGTGGACATGTCTATATATATGGAGTTTGTAAGTTTATATATATAACCCGGTCGTGGTTTGCGCGAGAAAGGCGAAACTTTGTTCGGAATTTGTGTCGAAGACGGTTGTGATTCGCTAGTGGATCGTTATAATTCCCGATAATTCGGCTATTCGATAACCTTCGAAACGGGGATATCGGTCAGCTCAACGATTCGTTGAACTAAAAACTCCACGGGTTAAAAAAAAAGTGCTTTTCTCCTTTTACACCAGTGATGAAAATTTTTTTTCAAATCAAATTGTGAAGAAAAAATCGCCGTGACGGCTGTTCGGGCGTTAACACTTGGAGCTACCGACTACCGAAAAACCAAACTTGGTAACTCGAAGGATAGTCGTCGAGTTTAACGTTTAAGTAGCGTCAACTGATGTAGCAGAAAAAAAAACGTTTTTACTGATTGATATTTTCAACGACATGAACCGGACGCGTCGATATTTCACAAAGGATAATGTTACATTTCAAAGGTTGATAGGAGTCGGGTCGAAGGACGCTCACCTTTCGTTTGTTAAAGGACATCAGGCAAAGCGGCCACGGCTGGAGCATTTGTCTTCTCTGCTGCTGCTGTTGTTGGAGCGAATTTTTCCCGCTTTCCGACATTTTGGGTACGCGATTTTAGAAGCCGGCGGTGATAAGTGACAAAAGTTTTTTTTTTTGTAACCGTGGTCGGTGAATCGATGATCGGACCGTTTTTGCCGGACACGTGGTTGTGTTATGACAGCGAAGAGCACAATGCGCAACGCTCTACCAACAGTCAGTCTCGATTCTCCGTCTTGATTCTTGTGCAAGTGCCCCGAAAATCGCGCCGCCTGTTGGCCAACTTCAATATATAAAAATTCGACTATTCACCGTTTCTTATGCTTTGCGACGCAATTATAGTTAATTAAAGTAATTTCTGTTTATTCCCGCGAAGTTAATATTGCGAGTCGACACGAATGCCGACGCTGTTTTTTTTCTCACTGCGAGTGTCTTTTTCGCTCCCACCCCCACTCAAACATCGATTCTTGATCGTTATTATTCAATACCAATTTACTTAGCGGTTGACGCTTTTTATGACGCGAAACACCGGTAAACTCGTGCGCACACGCGCCCGATACTTTCTAGATTATGATGGGTTTGCGGGATTTGTCCCTTGTATATATATGCACCCGGGCAGTTTGAGTTTTGCCTCGGCTAGTCTCGGAACACCTCGGCGATATATCGACGATGAAGGTGGCCCCGCGCGTTGTTATATACAAGCGACAAACCAACGCCGAAACCACTAGAGAGGGGGAACTACCGCGCCAATTCCACTTGTCTCTTCGTTTCCTTCATCTTGCCCATCCCACGATACGTCTCCCGGCCCGCCTGTCCCGTTGCCCGTTTCGTTTTTCAATAATGACTACAATAATGCGCACGTATTTCGTCAGTCGATTGAACGAATTATTAATGGCTCGGTATCTTCGTTTTAAAAATAATATGACGACGTTCGCGCGATTTGAATCCTCGCATTGAAACGCGTTTGATTGGACACACATTTTTTTTATTATTAATTATATGAAAAAGCAGTCGGCAGTAGTCGAAACGGCATTTGAAATCATTCAAAACAACGAACGTTTCAGTAGTATTTTTCTGCTCGCCCATTCTACGATGAAAAAAATTGTGGAGTGGGGTTTTTTTTTTTTTTCATTCGAGAAGGTTCCACCGCCTCGATGGTGTTGATACAATTCAATATTGTCTTGAGCAGTAACGCATCTCCCCTCTCCTCTACTTACCGGGCTGCTTCATTGGCGCCAATGCGAAATATTGGCCGATGCGGCGCGGTGCTCGCGATACTAACCTCAAAATTTGTTCTTCCACGGTCCTCGGTATTATTGAATTTGGAGAAAAACATTTTTCAGTCCAATTGCAATAGAAAATCGGCCAATTTTCAAGCTGGCTTTTACGCGATTGAAAATTCGAAGGTAAAAACATTGCAACAATTGCAAACAAGTTAGGGTGAGAATTAAGAGCTCGTCGAATCCCTGGGATTAACAATATAATTCTTCGTGTGCAAATATAAAAAACCTTGATAACGGTTGGGCGCGACTTTGATTCGAGCCCGGTATCTCGACGACGCGTCAATATTTTGCCAACCATTTTTTCGTTAAAAATAAAAATAAACGAGTTCCAATAATTGACTACGAATCCTAAGTAGGCTCGCCAAAAAAAAATCTGCTTTTTCGTACCGTCCGAATCCGAAAAATCACGGCGCACAAAATAATTCACGTTTATAATATAATTTCGTATTTTCGCGTTGATTGCATCATTATTTTTTCCCCTCGTCCCTTTTTACGCACCGCGCTCAATCGTATATTCGTATTAGTGAGCGGGAGTGTCGCGGGAAATATGCAACGATCGCGCTGAAATTGTCATCGACTGCTCGTTTGTTTACACAAAAAGTCACGCTTCGTACACAATGCGGATTATCGCGTGTCTGGACTTACGTGAGGAAAGGAAGAGATAAAAAAAAAGCTTAATCCAACATACCGGAACGCGTACACGAGGAAACGCTATATTCGCGTGTGTGATACATACACATATGGGAGGTTTAATCATGCAAGATAGGATTATATAGAATTCGACGACGCGCATCCACATATGTATGTGTGTCGTAAAAACGTTGGTCGAGCCTCCGTTTCTTCATGCAGGACGATGACGTTATGCCTCGCGTCTATATATCCATCGCGCTCAGGAACAAAGTTTCGTATTATCGAATACGAGTGACTCAATTTTTTTTCTCGAGGATCTTCATTTACCGCGGAAAATCGATTGTTTCCCCTTTTTTGTTGCTCAGATAATATCCTTCGGGCATTGATTACACGGGTGAATAAAAAATTTAACATTGACGTTTGAGTATGGGATTTTGGCAGATTGGATCATATTAGACGAAGAAAAATTACAAGCCATAATAAAGTTTGTTTTTGTATCGAGGAGAAGGGTTGAAAGATATTTTTGAAAATCAGTGATTTCAATCATTATTTTATAATAATACCATACAAATATAAATGTATATTATTTTGATTCATTTTAATTATCAAACTAGCTTGTGGAAAATTATTCGAAAATGAGCACTGGCCCTGTTGTTCCATGTAAATCTGTCTTCTCTGCTCGTACAAAACACCTGACTGTTATTTGTCACTCGAGTGCCATCTGGAGACACTGCATGAATGTGAGAAGCCCATTTTTATTGCGGCATATTTTTGAATGTATCAAAATTCATGAAAATTCTTATGAAAACGTGAAAATGAGTATTATCAGTATATAATTATAACAAAAGCAAACTTTATACGAAATAAAGGTATATTTTCTTCGTTTTTGTGCACAATTAGCCAGAAAATCATTAAATGAGCTTTAGGACGAACAAGATTTTTTTTATAGAGTTGTTTTATATATAGATATAGGTTAGGGAAAATAACGATAGTGCATGGAACGCGTCGCAATGATAAAAGAAAGAAAAAAAAAACGAATAGTCACAATGACGCGATCGATAAGAGTATAAGAGAAAAACTAATTTTTCAGCGCAATAAAGTTTCCAGAAGCGGCACAAAAATCACGACAGGTAACTTTCCAAAAGTGAATCATTCTCGTGTTGCGTCTTTAGCTGCGATAAAACATTTTATCGATGGAAACAAAGAAATTATCATTTCGAGTACTGGATAATCTTGGGCAATTATTGTTTTCAAGCGTATTTCCTTCTCGTCATACGAATCATTGAGCGCACATCCGCCTCGATAATCGTAGCATTTTGACAAAGCGACAAAGTAACGATCGATTGTTAATTTCACATAAAACCGTTTAGCGGTTTGGGCTCGTATGGTGGTACAAAGCAGAAATGAAGTTTGCGGGTGAAAAATGTATTCGATGGAAAAATAGATGAACGCATGGGTATTACGTATTCGATGGGGTTAATCTATCGGGTTAAACGCGCGAGATCACCCGCCACTGATCCGCGTACGTGCGTTGTAACGCAAATTTTATCCATCTATACATGCGTATATAAAATAAAGAATGGTTCAAATATTTCGTTGAACGTATTTAGAAAAACTTGCGCGTTTGACGAAATTCTCATCGTTTCTCGAATATTCATCGAAATATACATCTGTAATTTGATATTACGAAAAGTGAATTGGTTCTCGGTGTTACGGAAGATCGAGTTGATTGAAATGTGAACGAGTATGATGATTAATAGAAAAATAAATAAGTAAATATAGGATTAAAGCAATGAAGAATAATAATGAGAATGAAAAGACTAGAGAATATAGCGGAGACATTTAGTATATATCGACCAATAACGTGCAATCATTCAATAACTCATCTTCATCGCTGACAAACGAATCGACCCCACTGCGAAATTTTTAAACGATTGTATATGTATTCTCTTTTTTTTTCACCCATGATTGGCATGATACGCATACAAGAGCGAGATTTGGAATATTCCTAAACCATTGTGACGTTGCCAGCATCCTTCTCACTCTCGATGTGATCTCGATAGTATTTGCTAATCGCTTCTCTTTCTTATTCGTCGTCATGAGGAAGGCTCGTCGATTCGCGATGTGTTATTAGTGCCATTGAAAAACTTCCACTCGTCGATATCGAGCTACTCTCCATCGCCGAACGATCCTTTTCTCATATATACACACATATAACGCCGTAAATGTATTCACAAATATCCTTAATCGCGAGTCTTTTGCCCTCTCTCTCTCTCTTTCTCTCCTCGTAATTTATTGACCGATGACTCTTGGTGCGCGATCATTGTTGCATATGCTCCAATTATTCGCCCTCGTGTTATTTAACTTTGCCACGGACCTTCGCGTATTATCTATCACCAATACCAGCTTTTAATTAAGGTCAGCACCGAGGTACGAAAAAAATGCTGCAGTTCCCATAAATTCATTTGTTTTTAAAAAATTTAATATTGATTTACAAGAAAATAATGGATTGCGATGAGTCTACGAAAATGCAAATAATGCTCTCCTCCCTGCACGGGGTTTAATTTTTCTTTTTATTTCGAGGCTTAAGAGTGTCGAGTACAGTACGAGCTCGGTTAATTGTGATCCCCGCGGTTCCGTGTTTCCCACCACCGAGTTGACGAATTCCGCGCTCCAACATTTTCATTTGTAAATAAAAATTGTCCCCTCTTCGGTCATCTTTGCACGAGTGAGGAAATAAACGAGAAAGGCAAAGCAATATTTGGAGAAAAATATGGTAAAACGGAATATGAGGTTTTACAAGTGCACGCTGGGTAAAGGTCATTGGCACATTACGACAGCGAGTGTATACTGAAATCATTCTCGTGTCGTCTTCTTCGTTGATTCATGAAAACACGATAGTCACGAGCCGGATCTTATCAGTCGTAGATGCGTGCCCGCGACAGAGGTCACGGGCAACTTTGCGTTACAGATATCAGAGTGTCTTTCTCGTATATCCTTGGCACTAATAATTACATATCATTATGCACGCTCTGGTTCGTGGAGAAAAAAAAAACCATTTTTTTTCATCAACGCCCGGAACTATTTTTTGTAATGGCGCATTTCCTATTGAGTTGTACGAGTAAAAAAAAACAATATGGAGTATTTAACGAGCGTGGAAAAGAAACGTGAACGACGACGAAATAAGCGGACCTTGATTGTCGTATAAAAAAGTACCCGAACCAACTGAAAACTCTGATGTGAGTGCGCGTTCAAATTTGGTCGGCATAAACTTGACGGCTTAAAAAATTGATGTTTTTCCATATAACCGTAGATAAGAGATTTTTCCAAGTTTCTAAAAATCATGTCCGAAGGTTTCTCCGATTGAGTTTCATCAATTTACGAGGATGAAATTACGAATACGTAAGGAAGAACGTAAGGAACATTGTGGTGCGCGCCAGAACCAACCAGCCACACTTGTATTACGTATTATTATTGTCATTATCATTATATAACTGCCGAATGGAATTTTACCAAATTATTCAATAAACTTTTGGTCGCTGGTCGACTCGCCACTGCGATCTATCGATCTCAATTGAAAACACTTGATTTTGTTTGAGCTCCGTTGATGCTGGAAGAAAAAAAAATGAAATTAAATATCATTCGATCGAAGAATTGGAGAACGCGCACAAACCACGAATGCTGCACATCTTTGAATTTTGAGCTCTTCGTGACGCATTGTTGCTAAAGCAGACGTTTTTTCAAAGATTTTTCTTTCCAGCTATCGCACGAGCGATGGTTCGTTCTGTCTCGTTAAGAAATTACGGAAAAGACGCACCGCGCGACCTGTATTCTCATAATAATATTTTTATTTACGGCGACAATTTTTATTTCTCATTCGTCTCTTCTTCGGTCATTAATTTTGCTTCGAATTTGATAATTTATTTGTCTTTTAGTGAATTATCAAATTATCGATATTTAACGCCTTCCCAGAAATTCATCAATTAATATTTTAGTATTTTCGGAGAACCAAGCTTTTTCTCATTTCTGAAAATTTAAATTATTATTTTTTTTTTATGATTTATCAACATTTCTGAAAGAACTTTCAGGAATGTAAATAAATTCGATGGCTTTGCTTTGGAAAGGAAAGTCTTGAAGATATATTGTTGTTGTAATGTGAAGAGATAATATCGATTAGAGGACGTTCCAGAACTTTTCGTATTGTGAGTGACGTACGAAGAAAAGAAAGAAGAAAAATAAAAGGATGAGAAGAATGAAATCAAAGCCAGTGGGCGAGACAGAAAATCGAAGAAAAATATCGCTCGTGCGATAGGAGAGGTCGATGCTGTGTATATGTAAATCCGATTATGCATTCGCAAAAAGGACAATTAGGATCATATTGAATTCGTCGAATCAGTGAAAATTAATCAAGTATTTTTCTCCACACTTGAATATTATTGAGAAGAAAGTTATGAGTAATATTTATTCAATGATATGGATATTAAAATTGTTCATCGTTCAATCAGCACGTTCCGCGAATGTCCCGGAAGAGATAATCCGCTTATTACTTTGTAGATATGTACATGTTTTTCGTTATCATTACTTGTGAAAGTTCCTCCATTCTCTTTCCTCCCACTCACGATTTTCCATTTGGACTTTGTTGTCAATTTGTTTAAAATCTATTTCCTGATATAATTTTCAAAAAATAAAAGCAAGATTTTAAAAAAATTCAGAACTAAACAGAATAACGATTGAATCTTCAATTCAAAAACCTGATGATTATTACTTTATTCCTTTTCTTTTTCATTTGGGAAATAAAATGAATAAAAAAAGTAGCTCGTCGATGTCATTATGTTTGTATTTCATTCGATGTTTTTGTTTTTGACAGACGCTTGTCTCCGTTGTCAGGCGGAGAGCAAAAAGGACTTTTACGGTCGCCAGGATTGTGTGGTCGTATGGGGCGAGTGCAATCACTCTTTCCATTATTGCTGCATGTCCCTGTGGGTGAAACAAAACAATCGTTGTCCCCTGTGCCAGCAAGAATGGTCGATACAACGTATGGGCAAGTGAACTACGAGGATAAGTTTTTCATTCAAATATTTCGAAAAAAAAGCTTGTACAAATTTCCGTGGCTATTTTCTGTTTCATAAGCTTTACTGGAGATTTCCAAAAAAGATGTAAAAGAAGTCGTGATGAAAAATAAATATAACGTTGGTTGTACTATACTACGCTCCATCCGCCTTCTTCTCAACGAAACGTTGTATTTTTTAAATACCAACATTGTCGCAACATTACGTGAAACCATCGCCTATATACTCGAGCAAAAGATATTTATCGCAATAATTACGGCCGCAGTTGAAAATTAAATCTGCAACGTGTTATCATTAATCTAATCGATTGTTGTAATCTAGACATTGAACATTGAACTCGGCTTGAAACGATGTGCTTTTGGGATTTGACAAATGTATACCTTTTTTTTCACTAGAAAAAAAATGCGATTAATAAATATATAGAAAATAACTAGACGGTTGATAGATATATGGATACGAAGGAGGAAAGCATGGTCGACTAGCGAGGGGATGGGCGAAACCGACGAAACAATACTATACGGCGATTTGTATTGTATCGTTCCTAATTAGTTTGTCCGATAGCCGCTGACGCGCGCCTCTGAGACTCGCAGGGGGCAAAAGTAGGCGCGACGGAATATTTGTTTTTTTTTCTTTTCTAGTAGCATAGGTTAATTGAGTGTACAACGCAATAGCTGGACTCTCGATTGACACCGAGTCGCGCCTCCTCGTCGTTATTTTACTTGTACCAATAAATTCTTGGTCCGTTGAGACGCACGTAGACACAACGCGAAGGTCATCGTTTCACGAGTGTGCCTTTTCGCATCGCACGCGCGTTTCGTTCGCATGCCTCTCTTTGTACTAATTTACAGGAAACATGTATATACATATATACGTGTATCACTGAAGCGCGCGCACATGCGAACGCTCACGAACGCGCACGAACGCGCGTGACGTCACGAATTCTCGGAGGCTCGACCCGGAGCCTCGGCCAATCGCAGAGTAGAAAGAAATCTCGCCTCCGCTCGCCTTTGGCGACTCGTCACTCTCCCGTGTCTCGACCGTCTCGCATCGTTTCCCCTAATTACTATACCCATTTCACAGTGATTCTTATCCGTGTCCCGACGAGCCCACCGCAAACACCGCAAGTCATCGTCCACAAAGTCCATCAGGCTCGAGCAGAGTATCGATGTGGGTGTTTTTTTTTTTTTTTCTATACTTCCACTACCAACTTTCCTTCGGTCTCCAGCCCGTTTTGAATTCTTTGGAACCAACGGGTCAGCCAGCAGCTGCTGCCCCTCCGCTTAATTCTTCGATACCGTAATTTATTTTATTATGTATCCATAAAAACACTTTCAAGGAATTTCGGAACCGAGAGTGAGAGAAATCGCACAAAGAATAAAGAGGAATGTTTTTCAATGCTGTCGACAAATGTCGAGAACAAGAGGGAAAACGAGGGAATTATAAAAATTTCGAGAGGGTCTTTTCGTTGAACGACGAGTTACTAGAAAAAACAATGGTCTGAAAATCAGTAACGTATGGAAACCAATGTCGATGTTTTTAAGCTGGTTATCTCCAACGAAAAAAAATGTTTATGCTGTAAATTTGCGATTCGCGAAAGAGATATTTGGTTTCCCGGAAGCATAGTAACTTTTATATGCCTGCAGTTGAGAAAATTGGCGCGAGGCGAGCCTCCAAGAATTTGATCATTATCATCGGAACTCCTTTGATGAATCATTGGATATTTTAGGCAAATTCATCACAACAAAATCCGGGGCTGATGCAAGTTTCGTAAAAAATTAGGCATGTTCCTGCGTAGCCCTCATTTTTTGGTATTCCCTATTAATTGAAAAAGAAAAAACAGTTTTTTCGAACAGTGTGGGATATCGTCGTTGTATGACAGATTTGAAAAAACAACTTTTCCTGAATTCAAATATGTAAATGATGAATATGCACGAAATAAACTTCAAGGACTGGACACACATAAGCTTGCACTTGTCTCGCTCATTGTCCATATATGCTACGATTATTTTTTCATTTGAAAATCAAATAATTATTCATGCTTATGTAACTCCGTCGTTTGAGACAGTTGCCGTTATCATCAGTTAGAAAGAAAAATGCACTATTTTATTAGAATTACCAATACGTATCTATACGAATGATTGCACCCCTAATTGTAATGGGTACATTTATCCCGAATGTGGAAAGTATTATTGCTGATGCAACTAGTATTCGGTAGTCCGGCAGTTCGTAGCGACGATGGCGCCTGTTACACAGAAAGTGCAATCGTGCAATCATGCGGAATGTGAAGGTCGTTCCGGTCAAACGAGAGGCTCGTCAACGTCTTTGGCCAATCGGAGCTCGAGGTAGCGAACGCATACTTTTCCTTTTTTATTTTTACTTTTTAACACAGCTGCTCCGAAGTCTTTGCCTGCATGGTAACAACAGTGAGCTAAAGGAAACCTGGTACGCGAGGAGACGGGGGAATCGCCGCCCGGGGTCGGTTAACCTATCTGGCTGACGTCTTCGTTCGAGAAGCAGAGCTCTCTCGGTCAATCAGATTGTTATTATGATTGTAACGATGATAATGATGAAATCGCGAGACTAATAAAATATGAATTATTTCGTATCGAGTTCGATCCGGTAAGAGTCTTTTTTCTCTTCCTTCCTATTTACGCTTTTTCGCTTTTGCTCTTGAATATTCAGAATAATTTATGGACGTTTTATTGTGTTTTGATTGTTTCGCTCGTTAGTATTGAATAGGCGCCATAGATCTAAGGCGTCGTAGAAAAAAATCTCTCATGGAATTCTTCTCATGGATTGGTTTTTCGGAGGATAAACATTTTTTGTTTTCCATCTCGTATGTTTCAAATTTGAAAGAAGAAAGATTTATATATCCTGCCTGCGATACTTTTTCGAAGAGAGATAGCTGCAAAATGGTTGCACGTTTTACTCGGAAATTCTTGATTTTTTTTTGAGAAAAATAAAAGCTATACCTTGTTCTCTGATAAAATGAGAATAGCCTGCAACTCATATTTTTTCTTTAACGTGATCTATATCAGTTGTTCAGTCGGTAAAAATCCTGCTGCACATTTTATTCCGAGTAGGTCGATATTTGAAAGAAAATATATAAGTTACGCGCTATTCTCTCTCATTTTATTAGAGAACAAGGTGTATAACTTTTATTTTTCTCAAAAAATCAAGGATGCTGTTCGAGTAAAACGTGTAACCATTTTGCAGCTATCTCTCTCGCACTCACGCAAGTGATAGATCACCTTATATCAACCTACTCGGAATAAAGCGTGCGGCAGGATTTTTACCGACTGAACTGATGGATCACGTTTCATGACTGCAAGAGAAAAATTGTTACACTTTTAACGGCTATAGAAAAGGTAGAGAGTAGAGGATAACGATTGACGATCAGGAACAAAAAGTGGTAACCCCACCAAACTGGGTGCAAGCGCCATCTCGGAGCTGCAATTGTTATTACGTCAAATTTATTAAAATCATACTTTGTTTTGATCCATTTGAAAAATATAGCGGTCTTTTTCATGAGTTAATTACTAAAAATGGATGGGAGAGAAAATTCTTCAATTTTTTTATCGTTTTCATGAATTGGTCATTGATATATTTTGCACGCGCTCCAATCGTATTAAAAACGATCTAACGATTAGAAGTTTGTTTTATCCGTGTTACATATAGTAAGGATTCGCGTTTTGAAAAACTTTTCGGAACGGAGGTTTCCACGAGGAAAAAAATAAATTTCAGTAGTGTTCACAATTTACTTTGAAAAAAATATTAAAATTCAATCATACTGCTCCCATTAATGGTGACAATTTCGAAACTAACTCGTTCGTATTTTAATTTTTCGAATGTCGTTAAACTAATGCAAAAAAATTGTTAATATATTTTTTATATTACTTCTAATTAAGTCTACGAAGGCTGTGACCAAAGAATGGCTGTGACAATGGGCTCTAACAAAAAAAAAATACAATTTCACGAAGTCGTATTAACAATTACAATGGACGAGTTTGAATTTTTTAGGTCACGGCCGATTCGAAATTTTAACCATGCCGTCAACTTGATCATGAAGTTTCGTCAGATCTGATCACTTGTTCAAAAAATCATTATTAATTTTTTTTCGCGATTTTTCAAGGCACTTGGGTTTACATCTAGCTGCCAACTGCGTCAATCCTATTGTTATATTTAAATCTTACAATCTCGATTTGTGGATAAAGTAAGAAACAAAAAAAAATTATTTATATGTATAATAACCTTGACGATATTCGATGTCAAACGTCGTGTCGAAAGTTCGAGATTCCAGTAATATACTGAAAATCGTTGAAGAGAAAATTCACCTCGCATTGATTTCATGTGAATTCAGAAGTCTCCGTACTCCTTTGCGCGTAATAAATCTAATCATAATTTCTTGCCGCTGTTATCTTATGGATCAGTTGTTTCCCAGCGCATTTGCCAAGAATCAGGATTGACAGTTTTCTTCAAGTTTCGACATTAACAATTGGTATGTCTCGCACCTCTCATCAACGGTATCAAGATACTTGGGCTCTGGGCTTGTCTCAGGAACGGGTGTTGTAAAAGCTCAGCCGCTGTTGCTCTCTGATTTGGATCACGAACGAGCATTCTTTCTAAGAAGCCTTGGAGTCTTGGACTCACCTATATTTACAAAAATATTATTACTGATTGTTTACATCACATTTATATACTCGAATGATATCCGAAGCATTATCTTTGTGTGAATAAACCAGACTAACCTTGTGAGAATTTTTCAATTTTGGTGGTAACATATCTCTAATTCGACGCATCGCTTGGAGAGGTGGTTCATTGAAAAACGGTGGTTCACCATCGACCATTTCGATGATCATGATACCGAGAGACCAGATGTCGACTTCCGGTCCGTATGGTAACCTAAAAATAATTTACGAATATTTTTTTTTGTTCACAGTACGCAGTGAATCTCTTGTCGAATGAAATGGTAAATCATCTCGATTAATTTGGCTCTGGATGGAAATATTTACCTGGAAATAACTTCAGGACTCATCCAATATGGAGTACCGACGAGAGATTTTCTCTTTGGAAGTTCCTGAGAGACTTGAGCACAGAAACCAAAATCCGTGAGTTTGACCCGTCCGTCAGCAGTCAAAAGGATTGAATCGGATTTAATGTCACGATGAATAACACCTTGAGAGTGTAAGTACGATAGAGGTTTAAGACACTGAGAACAAACAGTGGCAATTTGGCTCTCGTCCATTCGCGAATGTGTCACGATGTCCGTGAGAGCTCCACCTTCAAGGTATTCCATCACGACCCAGAGCTCATCTTCAACGAGAAAACTGTCGTACATCTCGACGATATTCGGATGATGGTAATCCCTCATTATCACTACTTCGTTGAACAATAATTCCCTCCTTTGTTGCTTTCGAAGATCCATTTTTTTCACTGCAACTTGGCGAGCTGTTGTTTTGTCCGTTGCAATGCAAACCGTTCCTGTACTTCCTTCTCCAATTTTTACAAAATTCTTCAGGTTTTCACGAGGATCACCCCGACTCACCTGTGGGAAAGCATTGATAATCGAATTTCCAACTATGGGAGCTCCGGAAATTTTTGTAATTTTAAGAAAAAACGAAAATAGTAGATATTTTTTAAATTTAGGAAAAATCTTTCACACGGATTTCAGGCTGAATCATATTTTACTTACGACCATCTGCAGAGCAGCTCTGAATTGTTCATGAGTTAGCCTTTGATCAGCGCTCTGTTTGTTAGAAGTGTTTTGTTGCACAACAGCCAAATTTCCGGAAGAAATGGCTCCTTTCATATTTTGATTCTGATCCGGAGTCGCGCTTGTAGCTCCTCCTCCTCCTCCTCCTCCTCCTCCTCCTGTTATTGTTGAAGGCAGACTCGGAGGCTTTGACAAGTTATGCATCGATTGTGAACTCTCCAAAGGTTTGTTGAACATTAGATTGTGTAGCGGCGGTGCATTTTCACTCGCTACATAATTTTGAGAATGTTTGTTCACGTTGTGTGAACTCAATTGGCTCAGAGGACGCTGCGAGGCGATTGAGCCGACCGGCGAAATTTTTGGCTGCAGTTTGTGGACCACCATGTTTTGGGGGGCTTGTTGATGATCTCTGCCCATACCTTGATCGTTCTGTGGCTGTATACAGATGTACATTTTTTATATGTAGAATATGAATGAATAAACTTGTAGCAAAATGCTCAATGAACTCGAACGAAATTTTTTCCGTTCTGAAAAAAATCACCTGAATGTTTCCGTTGAACTGCCCGCCAACTGTCGAAGCAGAGCTCGTTCTTGGAAAATCTGGATCAGAAACTTGGCCAAGACTCGGATTGGTGCTGGGACTCTGAAGATTTGGAATAGGACTCAAATTTTGGAAGTTTAATGATAAATTAGTCGCATTGCCAGCCCCATGAGCAAGATTAGGCGACGATTGCATGTTGGGATTCAGATTCTGAAGATTGGGAACCAGGCTCTGAAGATTGACGTTGCTTCCTGGCCCCATATTCCCTGAATTTTGTCGAAGCTTATCTGCATAACCCTGGGGTTTAGGAAAACTCGGATACGATTGAATTTGGCTCGGACTGGACGACATCTCTTGTCCCTCTGGTACCGATGGCGGCAGGTTGGCATTATTTCTACATAATATTTAAACGATTCAAATAATTCAGATTCGGTATGAAATTTTATCATCACAAAATTCATCAGTTACAAACCTGTAGTCTCTACGAAGTCTAGGAGGACTGGAAGATCTGAGAGAGTTGGATCTAGCGACCGTGCTCGTTTTGGGTAAACAACTATCGGCACTTTTCTCATTAGTGACAAGTCTTACAATCCTAGGATCATTATGTCCACGGACGATAGTTTTTAAATCGAGTATTTCCGTGGGTGTTATTTCACTGGGATCCACGAGTGGTAAGGGACGATTGGTTGACTTTAAAATTTGATTATTTCCAACGATAGATGCCCATTGGAGAGGCAAACCGACGAATTTTCCCTCGCGTTTGTCAAAACCCGTGTGGACCCTGTGTTCGAAGTTGGTGGGAGTCGAAATTTGCGGCTTCTTTTTTTTCTTCGCGAACATTGTGCCGATTGATCCTTGATGTTGCACTCACTCGACTATTTATTATATTCGTTTATAATGAGAGGAAAATTCAAAGTGTTTCTGTTTCAGTCATTTTTACTCGCGATTCGACCGGTAGGTCGAAAATTTTGGCAAAATTGATCAATCATTAATTACGACATGGTTGATTCGTCGAATTAAATCACCGTGTGATATTTTAATGTAGGTCTTGAATCGATGATAGGAAAGTCGCGGATCTTGTCAGCTCGGTGAAAAAGATGGAACACAACAGGCACAGTGACAGCACGAGATACGCCCGCTACGCCTATACCGATCCACTGATCGTAATTACAAAGAGAGAGTGTAAACGACGAAAAAACTTAAACGTATCGACTCTCGCTCGTAAACGTACCGAATCGCGATTATTACTGAGGCCTCAACATTGTCACGAAATGAATTCAACACTTATCACCAAATCACAGTATACTAAATACAGTATTTAGGCTAATTTCGCACGAAATAATCTATTCATTGTTAATCGTAAATATAATGTTTTGTTTTCGTTGTGTTCGCTAGAATCATTAGAATACTCCGACTTGGACAGGTTGTTTCGAACCTGGCGCTCCTAGCGGACTGCTCGATTACTTTCTGCGGAATTTGGGTTATAGAGCCGCCCTATCGTGAAATCCTATTTCCTGAATTCACCCAATTAACAATTGTTTGCTCCAAAATTATTTATCATTTAATTTTATTTATTTTCAGTAACGGCAATGATTATTTCGATATATCGGCTTATATTTGACGGAAAAACTCCAATTAAAAAGTAAATAATACAATGACGAATATTATTACAAATAGGTCGTTTTATTGCAAATTAATGATTATAATCGATTATTTAATATCCTATTATATACATTTTTTTCTATGGATTCCAATTTTTCAAGGAACCGTATTGTCGAATGAGATTGACTTTTTTCATTAACAATTCATCCTTTACAACAACTTGAAATACGTGAAAATTAATAGAGGTAACTAATTGTAAATCGTACACAAACGTTAGAGTTTGTAATTGATTTTTCTGTACAGTCGATATATAAGCAGCTTTTATCGTGCCACAAGTAGTTTTTTTTTTCAATTCCGACGACGATTTGATCATTTTCGAGCGGAAATGTTAATAAACGACGAAAAGCCAATCGATCACTATTGATCGCATCTCGAAAATTTCCTATAGATTTTGTTCAAATACTGATAATGATCTAGTCCTGAAACGAGGCAAAACGGGCGGGCGGGAATTCATCGGAACAATAGAAAAGTCGGTTATCTCGGATCCATGCAATCGATAAGGATTGTTGCGCATATCAGATTACAGGGAATTGATATGACAGAAAATTTCATTGCTAAGGCAACAAATGGATTCACAGCACTCTCCTTTTCCCTCTACCCTTACGCACACTTAATATGCAGTGAGGTTGACCACAACCTGACCGCGCCGTGTATATATAAAGGAAGCAACGCATACTCGTGGTAGCGCCGTTATGGATTAGCCGTTGCAGTTACGAGGCCGAGCGTAAAAATAAGGCTATTTGGTCTGTGACTATTCGGACACGAACAGTATTAAATATGCCAATAGTCGTAGATCCACGCGTCCGAAGAAACTAAGTTCAGTTTTTTTTTTGACTCGTAACATCAATATTTACAATGTTTAGGATTTGTAAAATTTTGTGTGTTGCATACGTTTTATCAGAGCGGTACGTCGATGGTAAAATTCTTCAAGGGCAACTGGTAACCCAGAATGTACGAACGCGACAGCCCCTGGATTATGTGCTTTTGTTTTGATTCTCGTTTTACGTTTGCACTTCACCAGTTACGATTGTGCAAAAATTTTTCGTTTTCGTACAATACAATGAATTTTTTTTTTTCACCAGATTATTTATTGAAAATAGGCAATTGTAGAAATTTGATTGAAAAATAATTAAAACTGCCACTGGTCTCTTATCGTTTGAATTTCCAAGTTGTTTTTTAACTATCGTTGCTTGCAGAATTGGGCCTTCCTCGCAAGATTCTGTTTTCTCTCGGAAAAAGGAAAATTCCGATTCGATTTTAGGATTGCTGGTGATATCCACGAAGAGAGTAGAGTGAATTTGTTGCTTTATTTTGACGCGGCGAATCAATGGCCGAGCATTTATCCGTCGAATCGATCGTGCGAGGAAAAAACGTCGATACTCAGTCCGGAATACGGTCAAATCGTGCCACTTTTTATGAGCGATGTAACGCAACAATTTTCCGGATGTGTACCGAAAAGTGAGCTCGAAAATGGTACAAAAGCTCGTTGCACGAGTTATCGCGAATTCAAATCTTCCCGGCCTCGATGGTGGTTCATTGCATTGGCCGATTGTTCTTCGCGGCTCGGCTTGAACGTCACTTATTGGATATCTCTGACCAATGCTTCGCCCGAAAGCTTTTGGAGGCATCATTTCTCTGCCGATGAATTTTGCAAGTATTTTACTCGGGTTGTGTAAATATTTTTTTCATATTTCGGCTTTTCCAATTTGTTTGGATCCCTGAAAAAAACACTGCTATATACTTGCTATAATCGTTGATCAACTATTTCATTGTAAAATTGTGAATTTTCAGATATTTTGCCGGAATTAATAGCGGTAGAGTGTGTCTACGTGATCCTATTGGCTTGCAGTATTTACACAGCGATTCAATTAAAATTACGAAGGCTGCTCCACTCGTCTTACAAGATTTTCATGCTCTCGTTGATTTGTCAGCTAATAGGAGTGTCCTGTGAGATTTACAGTATGGTGTGTCTAGGACTGACCGGAATAGAAGCGAAGAGATCTTCCGTCATAGGTGGTATTCTGGAATCGTACTCGGAGACGTTGTATACCGTCCTAATGTTACTTTTGGCTCTCGGTTACACGGTGACGAAAAGCGAATTAACACGACGACAAATCTTCTGGCTTTTCATCTTTATCACAACGAGTGTAATTTTTCAATTGTCGATGTTCGTATACGAATCTCAGGTGTTCGATCCGGGCCTAGTGCTTTACATTTACGAATCGCCGCCGGGCTATGCTCTTCTCATGTTGAAACTGTCAGCCTGGCTCGTATTCGTTTCGTGTTGTTATCGAACCAGTCGAAAAACCACGACAAAATATCGATTCTACGCTTCTTTATTGTCTCTCGGATCTGCTTGGTTTCTTTTTCATCCAATTATGGTAATTGCTCATTTTTCGATTGCATTTCATTATAGGCGAGTCCGAAGCTTCTTCATTTGACCTACGTTTTTTCAGGTTCTAGCGATTACTCTGCTTGTCGATCAATGGGTTCGCGAGAGTGTTGTTAAAGGTTGCTCTTTGTGGGTTGTTATGCTGGGCCACGCGCTCTTTCTCTATGTTACCAGACCATCGATGAACAACGAACGTTTTCCTTTTCATATAAGAACTTGTCAGGTTGTACCGGCTATGGGAACGGGACAAAATCACAGCTACGAACCAAGGCCTCGTACGCGAACGCGCACCGCCGTTTCTGTCTTTACTTTAACCCCCTTTGCCGTCTCAAATACGGCTGGAGCAAGATGATTGTTTCCTTCAATTATCGATTAGACGAGTTTCAATACTTCTACATTACATTTTGGTCATGGCTTATGTTTTCATATGATGAGCAGCTTTTGAAATTTTTCAAATGTTGACTTCTCAAAAGGGACAAGTCGAACAGAGTTCAAATTCCGCACAATCTCAATTGCTATTGAAAAAAAAAAAGAACAATTTATAATTAGAATTGACAAATAACGAAACAATATTGTCTCTCAAATGAAATTAATCGGCTTGTATATAATATATACATTATGTATTTAAAATATTTTTCATGTGTCTTGTACAGTTTTCATAGATATATAAATTACTATTACAAAATTCCTATTACATTATTTTACATAAAAATCACGCGATCGACAGCCTTTTAATTAAATACCATTCTTCTCCCTATTTCGTTTTTATTATAACTGATAGACTCACGCCTGATTTTCCATTGCTCTTTCGCGTTAGTGATCAAATCCTCAATCGCAAGAACCATCCAACCATCCATCTTTCCATCTTTGATTAACCAAAGAACAATCAAACGAGCGTTTACCTAATTTTTTATTAACTTCGTTGTGCATCCTGCATAACCACTGACTCAATTGATCTTGAGAATCCGTCAATGGTGGAGTTTTTTTCAATTGTTCTTGCAAGTCTTTGGCACAGGTGTTGCACGGATAAAACTTGGAAAACACCTGAAAAAAAGTTTTCATATCCGTTCTTTGTTGAATACTTGGCTTCTCCGGATAATAAGCTGCCATTGTGTGCAAAAATGCCCAGGTTTTCGATCCCAATTCATCCTTGTCCAATGGACAGTCCGTTCTTACATTTCCCAATGAAGTCGGTTGAACTTCTACCTTATCATCTTGTTTTTCTCCTTCATTCTGTTTGCCACATACAATCAATATTATTATCATTTCAGGAATCAACAGGAAATTCACTATTCACTGCTTCATTGTCTTTATCATAAGCGTTTTAAAATTTTATTATAATTATATGGATTTTCAAATTCCATAACCTTTTTGGAAAAAAGGTATTATTCACTGATTTTCTTTCATTGTAAACAGTTTTTGAAATTTATCAAGACTGCCATTATATCTGAAAGCCTTGACTGAGGCTTCCCAAGATGTACGGTCAAGATCATTGTAATGATTCATTATTGTCTATATATTTGTGATCGCGTTAATATTATTAATTTTCTAACCTTTTCCGAGTCGTAAGTTTTTTTCTGTATCGCCGCCCATGTCTTGAAATCTGTGCAAGTTCGACATGGCTTTTCTTGGACCATTTTATTATATCTCACGGCATGAAAATACTTTTACAACTAATTAATATTCATCGATTAATTACAATATGACGCATAACTTTATTGCGCTCAAACGTCTGTAAGTGCTGGTCTGAAACATGATCACGAGTTTCGGATCTGTGAAAATACGAAATCACTATTAGGTGGTGTATATATAGGGATGGTGCAGATGCAGATTCGATAGAGGGCAGGTCGAAAGTACTCGAGGCGCCTCTAATGTCATAAATTATAAGTTTTTGGGGGTAGTAGCACTTGATGGAAATATAATCATAATAATGTAATATCATATATATATATATATAATAATACAATAATGATAAAAGACCCCCAAAAGCTTTCACTTTTCATCACTAGTGGCGCGGTAGTCTACTTGCACCATCCCTATAGGAGATCGACGACGACCGCTAGCGGGTAAAAGCGCCATCTGCAAACTTCAATATTTGATTAGTATCCTGCTCCGACGACTGAATTCATAATTTTTGACGTTTAGTAGTTTTGTGTTATTCCAATTTTCCAGTTAATCTAAGTTCTCTAGTTGAGCTAGGTTTTAAAATTTTTTATTCATTTAAAAATGTCGATTATAAGACCATTCACCTGCAATGATTTATTCAAATTCAACAATGTGTAAGTATAATGCGGTTAAAACGATATTCTAACCTCTTCCAACACGGTTTATTATTGATGAATATACCGAATTCTTTGCGGAATGAATTGAAGAATTGTGTTTGGTCGGTTTCAGAAATTTAGATCCACTTACAGAGACCGTATCCTTTAGTGAACGTTTATAAAAATTTCATAGTACTATTATTAATAATTACTTGGTTGAAAACATGCTTTCCTTGATATCGATGATAAGTACGCGCTCTCCTTTTATCTTCACTACCTCGCTCACTGGCCAGAGTATGTTCAGGTTGCGGAATCTCCCAGCGGTGAAATAATGGGTTATAGTGAGTAAAAAACCACAATTTTGTAAACATCAAATTGTTATCGTTAACTCTCCTCAATTGTTGCAGTTATGGGAAAAGCAGAGGGCATCGGAGAAAATTGGCACGGTCACGTAACTGCCCTCACTGTGTCTCCAGATTATAGGAGATTGGGCTTAGCAGCCAAATTTATGAAATATTTAGAAGAGGTTTCTGAAAAGTAAGCTTCGTTCAGCTAGTTTTTTGAAAATTTGTGTTAAGGGATAGGGAACAAAAATTTAAAACTAAAAAGATCGGCAAATTTTTCTAGGAACCCGATTTCTGACATTTCTGATATTTAATTCCCTTGGTGCGTTTTCAGGAAACAGGCTTACTTTGTGGATTTATTTGTCCGTGTTAGCAATAAAGTTGCCATTAACATGTACGAACGATTAGGGTATATCGTTTATCGAACCGTTTTGGAATATTACAGCGGGGATCCTGACGAAGATGCTTATGGTGAGGCGTGTTTTGGAAATTTAGTAATTATCGTAATTTTTACACAATGTTATTTTTTTCATTATTAGATATGAGGAAAGCTCTTTCGAGAGACACAAGGAAGAAATCAATGATTCCATTGACTCATCCAGTCAGGCCAGAAGATGTTGATTAATGATATCTTTCAGTTCGAACAGTACAGAAGGCAAAAGAGAAAAACAAATCTAAAGGAATCGCTTTACATATCGGAGCATGTTTTATTTCATTTTTGTACAATAGTACAATACTTCGTATATATATTTGTTGTACCGTACATCTTTCACATCTTTCATGCGTCATTTTATGCGAATAATAAATAATAAATAAAGATTTATTGAAATTAATTTTCGAGTAGCGTATAACGAATGTTTACTAATCGTGTTTTTCGTTCTTATTGAATATTTATAAAATGGAGTAGTACATTAGTGATCGATCAGCGGCCAGTCATTTTCGTGTTTTTTTTCGTCTTTTTATCTACAAATGATCGTCTAATGAAAACTACAATTTCAATCTTATCGCAATATTTACAGATTTTTTACCTCGCACATGCATCCTCTTTTCTTTTCTCTCCTTCGATTTTTTCTGGTTCGATCTCCATTTTCCATACATAGAGTCATTACGATCAGAAGTTCTCGTATACCATCCACGGTTATATTATAAAAACTACAGACAGTGTCGGTTGTGTCGTCATTTTTATTTCATTTTTTTTTTGTACTTTTCCCGATATCCTGCAGCTCGATTCGACATTCTTGAAATTTCCAGGCTCAATTTTTGTAACCAATCTTCCGGTAATCGTTTCCTTCTCTGACGCTTTCCTCACGCAGTTTATCAGGAATAATAATAATAATAATAATAATAATTTCGTAGGAGATCTGTGTCCCTCGCCAAGTTCATCTTACCACATTTTTACCATATTTATGTATTTTTTTTATTGAGTAGAGGAAGACGACCGCTGTATACGTAAGATTACTTCGTTGGCACACAAACCTCTGACGACAAGAGTTCAAGACGACTTTCGTGAATACTTATTGTAGAAATGATTTGCATACATATTCGGTGCAAAGTTAATGCGCCGTAATAGATTGTTTGTTCGATGAACGAAAACAACAGTTATTCCCCATCTATAACTACTTGGTCGTTTTTTTCGTTTTTTATTTATCCATGAATCAAAATTACGCATTACGTTATTTTCCTTCTCGTATAAATGTGATGTGACCATTGCTTTTGTTAAAAATATCTCTTATATTCGGAGAGTGACATAACTTGATGTGAGACTAGCTTTTACATGAAAATGGACAAAAAAATATTACAATTATATCAGTAAAAATAGTTATAGCAACAAGAGTGATAATGGTGGTGGTGATAATGGTAATAATAATAAGAATAATAATAATAATAATATCAATGCTTCGTCGGTGAGGGGTCAATTTTCGATCGATAGCCGAATTCAATATCAATTTTTCAGTGTTTCGCCACACCAATAGCTTCGAACGAATTTTTTCTTTGAGGCACCCTTTATGTTTTTGTTTAACTTGTATAATATATGGCAACGAATGATTAACGCTCCCGCTGTGGGACAGGGATAATCGACACTTTACGGATAAAAAGAACGTACAGAAGGAGAAACAGATCTACGTGTACACAGATGGCTATGCATTGTTGGTTATTACACCGGAATGAACCATTTCAAAGCACTATTGTGGCAAAGTCGTGTGTCTCGGTTGAACAACACTATGCGTTAGTTGAATGATTGATAAATGGTTTATTATATTATATAGCATTCATATGTCTGGTATACATTGTTGAAGTTACCACAGATACACGTCGAGGTTTTCACCCCCTCCCTTTCTCGGACCTCCCAAAAGACAAATACAAAATTTATTAAATTCGTACGGATGAACTTACTACAATGAGATTCCTTCGTCGCACGATTTATTATTTGGCAAAAAGATTGATGATGAATAACTCGATATTTTGGGATTTTCAAATGCGGAGGAATATCGGGATCAATAAAAGTTATGTATTTACAACTTGGGCGTATCGTCGAATAATTATAAATTGTACGATCGCGCTTTTTCTTCTTCGAATTTGGTATACAAATATTGTAATAAAAGTTGCCACATTCGCATACGCGAGCGCGTGCACACAGCCACACACACACACACACACACACACACACACACACACACACACACACACACACACACACACACACACACACACACACACACACATTCGTCCACTCGGAAGTTCACAGGTACACACGCGCATGATCTTTCTACGACTCATTTACTGCTTTCTCAAGAAAGAAATGAACGGTTCGATGTGGTACGAGCGAACTTTTACTACGATACTTAGGCAGTGTTTTTGGAACTTTGCTCGATCCCTGCATGACATGGCACATTGAGCGAACGCCTTTTAACAATTGGTGGCTCGCTCGCGAGATTTCACTTTTATTCTTTTTTCCTATTTGCCCAAACTTTTCGTCAATATTTTTCTCCGACTGGTTTATTCGTACAACAGGCACAGGGTATCAAGACGATCACGTTTGATGATCTCTCGACTTGTTGGATCGCGTATAGCACATAAACGCTCTTATAATAAGAAGTGGCTTCAATACGTTTGCGTACAGTATTAGTGCCTCGTTAAGTATCGGATTGGCAAATACGAGACTCGTTGTTCTCGTGTTGTCTCTGTGTCACAATCGCTCGGATTTTCGGATTGTTCTTCAGGGTCTTTGGTGATCCGGTGTTGATTTTAGAATATCTGGTTGTGTTGGAAGACAACTCGAGCCTGCAATCGTCGTCGTATATAAATTCTTAATCGAGGCATTTTTAACGTGGAATCGCGATGCGTCGAACCGAATTTCGATTATTCTCGATTATTATTTGACTCACCGGTTGCAGGTCTGAGGGTAGATTTTATTGAGCGATGCGAAC
This sequence comes from Venturia canescens, assembly GCF_019457755.1. Taxonomy (NCBI): domain Eukaryota; kingdom Metazoa; phylum Arthropoda; class Insecta; order Hymenoptera; family Ichneumonidae; genus Venturia; species Venturia canescens. The sequence goes on from NC_057429.1 coordinate 21,092,132, forward strand.
CATTCCGCGTAAGTGTGTTCATCTGTGGGGTACCCGGTAATGCGTGGCCAAGCGCATTCATATAGTCAGCGATGAGAAGAGTAATTTCAAGGATCTGAAAACGATTCGCGGCTTGGTATATTATTCTTGTACAACGGGATAAATGATACTTTCATCGGTCGAAGAAATGATCTGGTTCGTTAAGAAAGAGCGTACCTTCGGTTTGCTAAGAGCGAAAAGTAACTTTTGTTCGGCCGCACCTTCGTCGGGACAAGCGACGAGCATGAAATCATTCAAGCAGCCACCGAACGTGACGATGTTGGCGTAATTATAACGGCACATAACAGCCATTGACTGCAATTCCAGTAGCGTTACGCTGTCCTCGGAAACTGCGATCCAAACGGTAACCGGTTCGTTCTGCTTGAGCTACGAAACCGGAAGAATAAAAAATTTCTTTCATTTCTAATACGCGTAGAATGAGCGATTTCATGAATTTCAAATAGTTCGTAATCGTTACTTTGGCTTGATACAAGGTTGCTCCGAAGAACGGCCATTTTCGTGTACAAGTTAGATATATCCTGACGCAATCGACAACGCTTCGTCCTCTCAGAGCGATCCATTTTTCTTGCAATTTTTCTTGGAGTTCCCTGTCGATCAGAGTTGACGAACGACGATTAAGGATTATTATCGAATTTATAAGAGTTAAATCTATTCGTGCAGAATAAATACAAACCTGAGTTGCTCGGCAGTGATGTTGGTACGATAACGAACAGGATAAAATTTATCGAGAGCCTGGAGTACGAGATGATGAGGATTCCCGGGTCCGCTGCTGCGAGCTTTGTCGTGATTGTACTCCCCAAAATCTATTTGCGCCATGAGGGAGGCCAGTTCGAAGGCTAGTTCACGATTCAATGGAAACTTGCCTTGCACCACTTGTTGATTAACCTGATAGCAGAGCAGAAGCCTCTCACGATCGGTTTCCATTTTGGCAGCTTGTCTCCAGTAGCATCGAGACTTGTACGTTAACTGTATGACTCGAGTATTTTCAAATTTTCCGGAACCTTTTTCCCTCAAAGCAGTTTCCCATTTCGATATTATGTCGCAGAGTTTGGCTTGCAGATCGATAAAGTGCTCGAGATCTTTTTCAATTGGATCGTCGCTGAATAGGGTGAAACCCGATTGATGAACGTCGCGACAACCGATTTCTTGATTCAACGTGTTGAGAAATTCCTCGATCGTCGTGCTACCGTCGAAACTGACGACCTGATACGTTCCGTTGGAAAAGTGGACCGGTATCGCGTGAGGCAGGGAATGATGGTAAGGATTCTTCAGGAGAATCGACAATACTTCCATTCTCGATGGTTTCACTTCGCGACCACCGTTCTGAAGCGTTCTTTCGAGCGCTCTCTCGCAATACGCCGCGTATTTACCGCACTCTGATCTAAAGAATAAATTTAATGATATACATTATGGGAAATATTTTCTCTCGATGATATGCTGACGCTAGAAATAAATAATTAGAGCTCGGGGCTTACTTGGAATCGGCGTTTCTCTGGAGATGAAGTTTGAGATACCACAGCAACCGGTTGTTTCTCGGCAAGAAAAGTGAGACAGCAAGGGCGAGAAGTTGCCATCCCTGTACGAGCACGTATTGAGCCGGATTCGTTTTGCATTCGAGTATCGTCGATGTTGAGTGTCCCTGCGTTAGCGGAGGACTGTGAGAAGTTGATGCCGTCGATTGCGCGTCCGCATTATCACCACCGCCGTTTGACGCGGGACTTTGCGTATCGCAGGTGAAGAGCGATTGTGTTGCGCAGAGGAGGAGCTGCTGCAATGGTATGCTGGCATACTACTACCATCCGTAGAATGGAAATACACACCTAATCTAACCGTTCGGCTGTTTACTTTTTTGCTTTTTTTTTTTCCATTTTTCATTTTCTTTTCTCGCGAGGTCATTGTTCCGTCACAAAATTTGCTGTATGCGACTCCATGAGTTTCTCGTTGTACGAGGTTTTTTATTTTTTACTTTTTATTATTTTCTTCTCAAGAGAGGTATCATTGAATGAAGAGACCGTACAACAGTAGTCTTTGGTCCATTTCTGTTTTTCATAGTTATTTTTCTCTTCGGCGTACCGAATTTGTTAGTACGAGAAAGCAATCGAGGGATTTCAACACCAAACTCGATTAGTTAATCACATAAAACGGATGAAATTTGAATTCCTTGAAATTTGAATAATTATTGACTATCGATGACTCAACGAATGTGGATGAGAAGCACCTTGGTCTAATGAAATTTCCTTCGTAAAGCTCCCAAAGCACTAAGTGGTGATAATCTATTTTTACGTACTTAACACCGTCCAAAGGATCGCTAAAATATTTAGCTAAAGTTACCATTTACATATTCTTCAATTTTCTATTTTCAAGAAAAAAAAAAAATTTACTTTATAGAAATAACTATATCCCGTGATTCGACAACTCTGTATCGATCTTTCAGTGGTTTTTTTTTTTTTTTTTTTATTGTTCTATTGCCTAAAGTTTTCTAAGCAGCATTCAAAATAAAGTATAATAATATATAAAATCTCAATGAAGAATATTGCAAAATAACTAGTTGACAGAACAAAACGATTCTATAAAAATATGTTTCTCTGTGTGTGATAAATATTTTTTTATGTACACCAACATACCATTCTGCAAGTGTAGATGCGAAGCTCGACATATTTCGACTGCGTTATGAAATATTTTTCGCGGTGAAACTTTTGTTCAGGCGTTTGTCTCTAATCGTTTTTGCCGTGCTTGAATGTCGAAGTATGCCGAACGCGCGTAATTGGGCACCAATATCGGGTGGTTTTAGCGTATGATGTAGTATAATATATTATAAAAAATACGTGATAATACAAATGAAACGAGCTTGACCAAAAAAATGAGGTCAATAACGATAAGCATGCGTGTTGTAACTTTTCATAATATTGAAAGGGTAGAGTGTCAATTCTACATCGGGCAATTCGACATTGTGTCATCTCTCCATCGTTCAAACTGTCCAAGTGTAGCAAGTATACAAGCGCGTCAACCCTCCATCGAGTTGAATTCCTATTGTCACAACCCGCCGACATTTCCTTGACTGTTATGTGTGCTCGTATTTTTCGTTGACTATATGTTTCGCACGGAACCGCTCGTACTGGACGAAAATCTTTGAAACGTTTCAATCTTTCTACAAACCCCAACAAACCCAAGCATTCCCAAAAAATATCAAACAACTCCAAATAAGACTAAACAAACCCATACAAACCCAATAAACCCGAACCAAAATAAATTCCAACAAGTTTAATCAAACTATGGTGATAAAGGCCAGTGGCAAAAATTAAGAATATCTGTACATTGAAGTAGAATGAAGCCTTCAATCTTCTACCTGAAGGTTATTCTTTGGAAAAAAAACATTTTTTTACACACACCCTAATAAATATATACCAAGAATAATGAGATGGATTTTTTTTCAGATTGTTTTAAGAAACTAATAAGTTATGAAGTTAAAATGCTTATCGCTACGTTATGAAGAATTATCATTTCAAAAGACCATAGAGAGATTTATCATGATTGTCATGAATATATGCTCGTAGCATTATTAAATGACAAAAAATACATATAGAAAGATTGACAGGTTTCCAAAGATTTTCGTCCAGTACGAGCGGTTCCGTGTGAAAAGTACAGTCAACGAAAAATACGAGCACATATAACAGACAAGGAAATGTCGGGTTGTGACGATAGGGATTCACACTTGGCACGATGTAAAGTTGCTACACTTGGAGAGTTCCAATGATGTAAAAATGCATTGGAGAGGTGATACGATGTGGAATTGCTCGATGTAAAGTTGACACCCTGCCATTGAAAGAACGAATAAATTAAAAAAAAAACTCTTACCAACAAAATGAACGTAGCATTTATAGTTTGTAGCACATTCAAAGCAGCAAATGATAGTGAAACGTGAACGAATGTTATAACTAAAATTTTTGTTATGAGCTTGGTCAAGTATTGTCGAATTAATTTTGTTTTTTTGTCGTTTGATCTCAACGATAATCGTGTGATAACTATATGTTAGTGGTGTTCAAGGGCACTCCGTACAAATAGTGTTTGAGGGGGAGAAAGGAAAAGAAACGAAAAACAGCGAAAAACAAAAATTTTTAAGCCCATTGCGCGTTCAACGACAGTAGTTAATGGTTGTCGAACAATACTTGACCAATAATTTCCAGTGTAACATTTCGTTCGTTTAATCTTCTTTTCTCTCTGTGAATCGAGATCGTCTTGAGGCTTTGATTCAAGACATCTCTCTCTCTCTCTCTCTCTCTCTCTCTCTCTCTCGATGGACGAACAAAAATGGTACACGTAGTAGTTGAACTTTGTTGTTAAACAATAAGCAGGACTTACAACGCGCGCAGTACCCAGTGAGACAAGTCTGGCGGCCTTTTTTACCTGTACGCCCAGTCGTTGTTGGGTATGACGGCTCGTTTGTTTAACCAAAGCACATATAAATTCAGTCTGAAGCTCAGGCTGATCCAAGCACTGTTGAAGAGCATTCTGAGCGAGTACCACGTGATAATCTATTCCGGCTTGTTCCACGGCGACGGACATAAACAATTGGCAAGCCTAAAGAAAAACAAAAAATCGGTTATAAAAAAAGGTACGAAAGTTTTTATGAATCATTTTATTGATTCACTGTGCACATGAATCGGTGAAATGAGACAGTGCGAACCTTGAATAATTTGATGGCTTCGGATTGGAGTGTCTCCGATGTGAGACTCGTCAACGGGCTGGTGATATTTTCTTTCGTATGTAACAGTAACGGATGTCTCCAAAGAACGCAACTCGGATCACCGTCAGTTTCCATCAGTCTCTGGACCAATTGTTCATACTGCGTACCGGCGCTCGGTCCACCACCAGATACGACCGTCAAATGATAAAGCCAATTGTCTTTGTCCTGCTTATGCGGCATGAGAAGGTACGTTGGACCCTGATGAGTAGGAAATATACCAATCGTTCTCTCGTGAGGGCACTCGGTGTCCCTCTCTTCGCTGTCACTGTCGGACATGTGTTCGACTTCCTCGACCCTAGCGTCTCTCATATTAATCTGGCCCACTGGATTCTGCAAAATTAACGACGTATCCCACGAAATCTCAATTGGTGAGCGTCTCTTATGAATTTTTACAATGAAATTATTTTTCATCAATGTTTGAATACGCGAGGACTCACGGTGTCACTGGGGCACTTGAAGTAAAGGAACATTTTGCCGATGAGGACGCACCAGCATTTTTTGGCATGACCATTTTTCACTTTGGTCAACCATCCCTGTATCGTAGGTTTATTGTCCTCCCGACTGAGCAGCAACTTGGTCGCATTCCGTCTCTGTACATTTTGCAATACTCTTATCCAATCTTCCATCGTCGCTATACAATCGGCTGTAAGATAATAAGTCTTTTTTCCCGTTGATATTTCGAAGGTCGCGGCCCCTTCGGCCCGATTTATCCTGCATACTTCGTCCAGTAATATTTGTCCCTGTGGTTTGCGATTGACGTCGTTCTGACTCTTCCAATACGTGAGTATACCATTTTTAAGAACGAACCATCGTTTGCGCCATGTTTTGAGCTTGCCACCGAGCTTAGCCAGGTGACCTGTTTTCTCCAACGATTCGAGTCTTTTCGGGCTCTCGCCTGAAACTCTCATAAGAAGGCTCGGCATGCTGGACTCCAACGAGGTCGAGCTCAGAGCATCCGGGGGTATCGCGTAGTCTTCCGAGAGTCCCGACTCGAGCGACGTGTCTGCGGATCGAAAGAAAAATTTAGCCTCAACCACTTTGCTTCTTTGAACTTGATTCCCCCCCCCCCCCCCAAAATTTACTCAACCAACCGCGTTTAACACTTTTGCTCGGGGAACCGCTGGAACTTCTCTTTGCAGGGCTAAGACTACTCGTCGTTTTAATGCTTTTCGAGGGGCTGCTACCGCTACCGAGGGAAGAGTCTGTGTTGTCGGAGGAACTGTTCGTTATTCGCGTATTCGTTTCCGTTTGATTAGGATGTTCCTCACCGTCCGAGCTGTCGTCGGAGCTATCCCCAAACGGCATTGATCGTATTTGACTCGCTCGACCTGTCAAAGTAAAACGCGATAGACATTTTTTCCCGTTCGATTATAAATTGTGTGTTACATGAGATGGGTCGTTTAGAGAGTTTTTCAACAATTTCGAGAGGAGCCTTGATTTTTCTTACCTTTGACGGTAGCGTAAACCGGTACCGATATATCACAGTAGCCCTGTGAATTGTGCGCGGTAAGATTGTGACCAGTTGCGTGGGAATGTTTTGACGAACTTGTCGTGTTCGTAGTGCAGGTCGATGGTCCCGATTCTTCGTTCGCCGAAGGTCCTATGCCGAGGCCACCGTCCGCAACCTACCAAACCATATTATGGTAATCAACTATAATGACAAATTCGATAGAGTTACTCAACCAAAACAAGAAAGATAATAACCTGATAAATTTTTGCCTCCCAGCTTGGAAATCTGTGCAACGGCGGTGTGGGGGGCCTCGGTGCGGTTTGTCCACTGGCCTGAGCCCAGTTGATGCCTTCTCTGCTGGGTGTATAGATTTCAGCGTAATCGTGGATCGCTTCGGAGCTGTTGCTGTCACGGCTGCCCTCCGAGACACCGGGTATGCTTGGCAGCATAACGAGGTTTTCCACCGCAGCCGCCAATTCTTCCGAGAGTAAGCTACGATCGCAAATTTATGAGTATTAATTCATTTCGATCTCATTCAAACGTTTTTGAGCAGTTCAACATTGGTCATCGTGAGTGGATTCATTTCGGCTATTGGGAATATTTTATTATTGTTATTGACGGAAGGACGGACGATAGATCCCCGCAGGAAGTCCCAGGACGGTACAGGGTACCGCGTGTTTGGCTAATCGGGCGCCGCTATCACGTCGTGAGGCCTCCCAAAGAGAATTACATCCAATCTTTCCATTTCTTTATCTTTTTCTTTCGAAATCCTTTCCTGAAATTTTCGTTTTTAAGAATCACTCGTTATATAAATTATACATGATGAAAAATTGCGAGAAAAATTGTCTTTTCTATATCGCGCTACGAAATTCACCGTCCGATCCTGAAAGGACAGCACGGTAAAGAAAGAAAGAAAGGAAGAAAGAAAACAAAAACATATACGTAGGAAATTAAAGGAGAAAAGAATATAATATCGAGGTGGTATTTTTTCAAAAGATTTCGTTTTTTCTATTTCACCTAGAGTCCATATTCGTGGCGGCGATTCCCTGCTGTATCGTACCACAGGCTGATAGGTGCCTCCTGTGTCTCGTCGTAACTTGTTGCTCGACCGCTGTGCTCTGTACGTTTCCCGCGACTGTTTGCGGTGTGCTCTCCAAACTTTCGCTACGACGTCGCAGGGTAGGATCAACTTCCAGCGACAACGAGGCTCTCGTTGGTGCCTGGAATCGGTGCGAGTATTAAATTTCATCATTTTTTTTTTCAATTATTCATCATCCGCTTCGGATAATCTTGAACCAAATATCTGATAAGGGGAAATGATTTACTGACCGGTGGCCTCAGTCCTATGTTAGTTATGTGATTTCTCAAAAGTTCGAGTTGTTGGTTACACTTGTTGTTCTGCTCACGAAGATGCTGATTTTGTTGTTCAAGCTCCCGTAATTTGTTCGTAACCCACTCTTTGATACGAGCTGCTTTTGCTTCGACCTGACGCGCGTCTTGTAACCGCAATTGTCTCTGCGTAATCGATATTGGAGAATGGTCAATAATGGCAACGAGATATCGTCAGAGACGTCATCAGATATATATCAATTCTACGAAATTTTTTCGATAAATTCAAGCACGATTCGACTCGTCACATGATTTTCCGTCACAACCGATACTAATTCAATACTTAACTTGTAAATATAGTATATGAGGATATAAATATTTACACGAGCGTGTTACAAAATTGAGCTTTTTTCAATTTCGCTATAATTAATGAAAATCTGATGTTACCTGTTCTTCGACCTGTGTTTCTAGTTTTGATATGCAGGCACAGTGCACATCCTCGTTCTTTTCGTTTTTTACGTTTGACGTCGATGGCAAGGATGTGTGCGGCGGCGTACCGACTCCGGTTGTACTCAGACTGTATTCACCCTTCACCAGCCGCTCCTCCATCATCCGTACCTATATATCACAGAATGACACAAACATTTTTTAATTTTCATTCGTCGATCAAGAGATGATTCTTCAATGTTGTTCCAAATATTGTCGTTTTTAGTTCTCATTTTAATCATCGACTCGATCATTACAAGATATTTCTTTTTATTGTCCACCTCAGTCAGTTTCACGATCGACGGATGTATCGGAAATTGAAATTGTTTTTTGCACATAAAAAAAGGGTCGTTTAGCGAATGAGGTGCATAGCCCTAGGTGGCTGTTAATGAGTCCTCCAGAAACCGGTAGAATGTAAAATTAACATGGGAGAGCGAAGGGTTCGAGCTGATGGACGGGTTGTTGGCTGGCCCTCGTTCGGTATCGGCGTCGCGTGCAGTAAAACCGCCCCCTTCATTCGCACACAGAGACACATTTATGTACAGCCATTATGACGTAGAGGTTTACGGGAAGTTGTCGAAGCAGCTGTCAAAAATCGATATCGCTTATGTCTCGTGTATACGATGTGCTCGCTATTTACACGAAAATTTACCGAGTTGTGTTCTGAATATATTTATATATCATTGGTACACGACGGGGGTGCACAGAGTTTCAGTAGTAAAAGCGAGTAGATATGTTGGCTATGGCACAACGGGAGATTTTTCGTTATCTCTGTCTCGCTCTCCTCGAGAAAATCAATACGATACAGGCAAATCCGTGAGGGGTTCCCATCGTACTTTGCCGTTTCTCGTCTCCGATTATAGAATACTTTGGAGTTTCGAGCTCGAAACGAGCGGAGCAAGGGAGGGAGAAAGAGATAAAAAGGGAGAGAATCCTGAAGCAATGGGACCCTACGCTGGTATCATACGAGAGTGTGTATGGACCATGATGGGGTATTTCTGTCGGGCAGAATACAGTACGACGATAGTGGGTGGTCTCTCTAACATCGTCTCATTCATGTTTTATTGACCCTCTTTATTATTTTCATTTCTCTTCGTAAATTTTTTGTCCGCGTATCCATAGGGAAAATCAACATCCGAATAGCAACGAAAATGCGAACTGTACCGTCTTCAACATTAACGTTGCGTTAACTATAGTCTCGAAAAAGTCTCTCGGACGCAACGGAAAAGCCACGCGCACACCTTTCGTTACACACTTTTGTTATTGAAGAAAAAAAACACTGGAATATCGTATGAACGAAAGAAAATCTCACCCTGGCACATGTCGGACATGATAATTATCCGTTGGCGAATCCTTTTCACTTCAAAATTTTTATTATTGACACGAAATTGTACAGAAAAAATTAAAAGGTCCGCTCGATTGATCGATCGAGATCGAGTGGATGATCGCTCGATGCTTAGATCGGTGTTATCGACAATTTTTAAAGAACGTCCAAGAGCTAAAAACCGAAAATAATGATAAAGGAATGAAAGAGTATTGTGTATTTTCGTGAAAGTCAAGATGAAATCGGGTTTACAGATAACCGAAGAATATAGCGCGCGCGTACGCGCGACGTTCGAGATCGAACTAAAACGTCGGGAGTTTCCTAGAGCCCTCTCGGTGAGTCACGTTGGCTCACAGCCAAACGTTTTTCCCACTACACAGGGGGTTCTTCCGTGGGCTTTCGTCGCGTCGCGTCGTGGTGGTTGCACACTACATCCAGAGTCAGACACTCCGCGCACTATGCCGCTACGTATATATGCCACATGTATATACGCATGACAGCAAGACACGCATCTTCGTCGATGCTACCATCATTCGACGCAAAGCTACACCATGCTGAACCAAAAGATTTTTTTTTCTATATTTCCGCCCATGGTGTATAAATATTCTCTATCGAGAATTTCCTATTGCAATACTCGGGCAAAAATTCCTTCAATGACACAAAAATCTACGCGGTATATCCGATTTATTATAATTATTCATAATCATGTCCAATTCTCATTTCCATTATTTACAGTGCAATATTTGAACGAGTTTGTTTTTTTTTTATCAAAATTTTATCGAATTCGGTCGCACAGAGCATCAGTTGGATGAATAAACTTATATAGCATTCGGCAGTTGCGCTAAGTGGCATATACTTTTCCTAGTGAAAAGAAAAAAAGAAGAAAATAAAACGCTCGAAGGTTATTGCTCTCGGTGTGTGACACGGTACTTTGGTCCGAGTCTGCAGGATGAGAGAGACAGTGACAAAACTCCAAAGGATATTCCATTCGTGAATCACTCTGGCACGGTGCCACGAGGTCTGATTTTTCTCTCTCTCTCTCTCTCTCCCTCGCTCATGTACTACAAACTACCTCTCTCCCACAATAATCTTTCTGCAAGCTGTAAGATTTCTCGGACACTTTCTCTTGTCTCTGTTGTTGCGATCGCTAAATATCTATTCATTTCTCGAATAGGCATGTTGGCCATGGCCTTTGGCGACGAGGAACACAGGCGGGGACATGTCCGTCGCGTTTAGCTCGAGTACACAGATTATTGTGTATATAGATACAATATAGCGCCGTTAAATAATCAGAATGATCTTACAGAAAGAATGATGATAATGTTACGTTTACTATGATGGTAAGTAGCGCATTAATCTCCAAGAAGTTCGAAGGTTAGTCGCACCAATTGGCTCATATTTTTAATGCGCGTACATGTATTGTATTTCCAAATTTATAGTGCATCTATTGTGGCATGACGAACTGTCGAACAAAGAAAGTTATTGAAAAAACAGAAGGGAAGAAAGGAAGAAGTTTAAATTGGACGTGAAATTTTAGTCGAACGCGCTTGTCCGCGAAAGAATATAATGAACGCGGTGCGGACACGTGCAGTAAAACGATTGAATATTGATAAAACAAAAATAAGGTATATTTGTAGGCTTGCAGCTTTGATTTTCAAAATGGTATACGCGGTAGGTTTGGTCTAAAGTAAATTTTCAGAGCGAGAAAATAATGGGAACCTGTGTTCGCTGGATCGGGTAAAAAAGTTGCGAATAATAAAACTACATATAAGATGAGAGATGAGTCGACGGAATATATGATCAAAAAAATATCTGCCGGAATAAATGTGTGTAAATAATGAAGAGAGGCATGTGCGTATACATGCGAGATCGATTGATGCACAACGAATTATATTTTGAAAAAAAAAGTTGAAACGAACGGAGAATAAAGAAATAGATGAAAAAATTACCTTTCACTCGTATCAACGAGGCTCCATAATTTGTTCATCTCAGGCTTGTAAAACGAGCGAACACGAACGCAAAATCAAGAACTATCACAAGTACATATACATACACACAAAGGCAAAGGTATACACGCGCACAGCTACCCTATCACGAGACTCGTAACGCAGCGTGGGTTAGGAGAGACAAACGACTAGACCTGGAGAAATGATTGAAAATCACGTTGATTTTCTTTGGACGTTGGTCGAGTTTTATAATATCGGTTCGAGTTTTATCGCTTTGGAGCATTTGAAATAAAAGACTTCGGTAAAGACGATAGTAAAACGGTAACGCGGGGGTGTAGCTTCTCTGCCATCTTGCGGGCTATTATATATCGCCTGAGCAAAAATCAATGGTCACCCCTCTACGCCCCCCTCCCCGCCGCCCCCAGCACCCCTTGTTCGCGTCTTACGAACCAGAGAGAGGAATCCGGTGATGTAACATGCGCGCTACACGCGCGCGTATCGCGCGAACAGCGTGTGCCCTCCTGCTGCCGCTCGTCCGTGCCTTTTCCCCATACAGCCAAGACCCCAATGCCCTCCGTACTCGTTCACCACCACCTATTCTTCCGACTCTTGCGAGGACCCTCTCGTTCGAACCAACCCCGATAACTCTCCCAACTTCGATGATAATTGATCTTTATGAAAGCGAGCACGCGACGGGCGGTGACCGACGCGCCCGAGTAATTCCAACCCCTACCGTTGATCACATACAAAACTGCCCTTATAACGGCGATAACGGCCAAGGGATGATTTACCCGCGGTCGGTATGTTTTCCCCAATTTATTCGGGTCGGTAATGCAAGCTTCCTACAAATTTTCGTGCGATAATATCTCGAGGGTCTCAAAGTAGTAGAGAGAGAGAGATCGTTAGAAATGTACTCGCATCATTCGAATGGTGTGCAGCGTCGCTTTTATTAATTGATTTATGTATCTACCGTGTCAGTACGTGTGATGCGGAAAACAGTTGTTTTTACGAATGATGACAGTTTTAATATTCGAATTTATTGCATATGGGAAATACTCACTTTGTCCTCCGCTTCGTCGGCTCTGCCCTCGGCGTCGAGTACGCGCTGCTCAAGTTCGGAGAGCTGGAACATACGGGAAGAAAAACATGAAACAAACATCTGATAGATTTTAATAAGATAAAGTCAAACAAATTTTGGTGTTGCACATGGTCGATTCGTCTAGTATCGCATTCGGGTCCTCTGAGCTCTGTTTTGTAGGGTAGCGCCGGTAGCGGTAGACAAGGAAATGTATCGCGTGTGGCCTCTGGTGCGCGGGGGAGTTATTTGAAATTTTGTTCTTATTATTTGATTCGTTCGAATCGAGACACGGTGTCGTTATGATCGCGCGGGAACGGTTCAAAAAAACTCGTAAATATAGCGGGTGGTAGCGCTTTCGCAATGTTCGTACACGCGTGTGCCCGAAGTGTGCGCATACACAGGGTGATTAATTAAAACAGAGGTTAATCTTACGGTCGAGGTGAAGATCGCAGAGCGAGCGGAACGTTTTCGAGCTCGAAGTGCAATTCGTTCGCTTGCTTCTGTGCTTCTCGGTTAACCATGGCGTATAATTAGTCGACGAGGAGCAACGGAGACGGGAGGAAGGGAGGGTCACGTGCAGAGAAAAGGGCAGAGAGAGATCACAGTGCTACCGCGGAGGTCGAGGCCTCTCGCCTCTTCTTCCTCCTCCTTCTATACATCTGCCCACACAGAGGATCGCGCCGGCCTGTACACATCAAGAGACTCGGCAAAGTCTCTACCAGGAACAAGTACATTGACAGTCATGTCCGTCGTTTGCTGGTCCGAGGCTCGCCTCGAGACTATACTATCTCTGAATAAAGTCGAATCAAGTCAATTTGTTTTGTTAAAAAAGTCTTCATATGTTTTTTCCTGCGACACTATGAAAATAGATATTATTGGTACCCAGCGAATAATGTTAAAATTAAATAATTCAGTTAACGATTTATTAATATTCCGAATTGTAGGAGAACAATGAATTTTAATGAGGCTGTAGGTGATGGCAATTAATACACGTTCTTGATCTCTTTCACTTCCTTTATTATACGTACAAGTAAAGCCTATAGCTCTTGCACACTCTTTGTACGTTGTTGCAACAACGGTTGCTTCCGTACAACTATAACAGTGTAGATGGTGCGAACAGCGCCACTTATATACACACATGTATTTCACGACAAAGCTATTCTTCTCACGAATTATCAATAAATACTTGGCCTGGAATTTGAGTGTTGCACGTAATTCAGATGGAAACTTTTTCAATTCATTTGGTTGTTTCTTCGTCCGAATAACGTTAGGAGGATTGGGCATCGGTTTTTTTAAATGTTTAAAATGTTTTTGTGTTTACTAATTATTACATGACAAATTGTCCACTAATTCGTCTGGATCCGCAATGCAAGGATATCAAACAAACAAACAAACAAACAAGTCTGAGGATCGTTTTATTTGGAAAAATGAGTATATAATCATTTCGTTCATAATTTCATACAACTTTCGTTGAGCAATCTGTAAATTTATGTAAATCTGCAGTGAGAAACGATGCGTGTACGAAGAGGCTGTCAGTTTGAACGAGTGACGTTTTTTTTATTTTTTTTGAAGACGAAGGTTTTCTAACTTGGTGAAGCTCGTGGTCGTGAAGAAGTAAATCAGCGGAAGAACGAGGAGGAAAAGAAGGAGGCGAGACTAAAAGGAAAAGATCTTGGTTGACTGGCTCTTCGGGGTGCTCGCCACATTAGTCGCAAGGGGAAGGAAATAAGAAGCGGAGGACGGACGCAGAGATCGGATCTTTCAAACTGTCATCAGGGTTTGGTGGCGGTTTTCTTCATGAGCTTTTTTCCCCTCGTTCGTTCCTGCTTTCGGGACACACGTTGCGGTTAAGACGCTTCGTTGAAGGAGCACACGATGCGGGAGGAATTCATTCGACATATATGCGTATAGTATGTCAGTATATAATATATTGTTACATAGACGTACACGTACATACAAGTATCGAATGAGACGAAAGCGCGAGAGGATTCGAATTTAGCGAGTACTACATTTTTTTTTCGAGATCTTTCGTGCTCATATTCCTTTCAACGGAAACAGTATAGATTGGTGCTCAAATCGAATATAAGAAACAGATGTAGGTATCGGAAAAATTGCGTGTCAAAATAGTAAAGAAATGGGCGGTGGTTAGAGTTAAGATTATTAGAAACGAATGCTGTGAGATGTTGCACGACCGTAAAAATATCTTTCTAATAATTCTATTCTGCCTCGAATCCTCTTTTAGCAACCTCGTTAACGAGTGCGAGTCTCGCGATACTTGAGAAGAAATTCAATTCTGCAAGCCCTTATGTTTTGTAGTATATACGAACAGGAAAATCTGCTCGTTATCGAATCTGTCCTTATCCCGTCGCTCCGCGATGATCCTCAACAGCCTTGCGCGACCAAGTTTGGGAGGACGAAAGGAAGAGAGGGAGAGAGAACGTCAGTCAAGGAATTACAAAAAGATGTACGCGAGAAAGAATAAAAAGTGTGAAGGGTCGTCGTATACGGGCGTTGACTGAAAAGGAACGGCATGAGTGCGGTCTTCTTATACAATAAAGAGACCGTTATTGCCCCAGCGGCGTGAAAATGATCTCCCAAAAAAATATTTCCCTTTTTTTAAACAAATCATGTCGTAGCTCTGCTGGTCATATTTCTTTGAATTAAAAGATGAAAGGGTGTTTTTCCAACGACTAAACGCTAACATACAGATAAACTTTTTTGCTTTAATAAACTCGGGAAAAGAAGCGGGATACGTAGATCCACTGTATACATTATGTGCAGGTGTATACCCAGTAATGGAGATGATGCTAAGCCTGTAGCTGAGAGAGGACGAAAAGTCCTCTTACAACATTGGAGTTTCTCCGACATCCTATATGAGCATCTTCAACCCCCTTCTGGGGTGCGCCTGGTTCTTCATGCATTAATTATACGAGAGACGGCAAGTAGCCCGAGTGGGAGGGAGATTGTTTCCAGAAAGAGAGAGAGAGAGAGTGTTCTGATCTTCGTACTAATGGTCTGAGCCATGTATATGTACATGTACGGTTTAATAGTGTCTATATGTACACTATCATACTCGAAGCCTGGGCTTATAGCCATCGGAAAAGGGTGAAATGGAGCGTGGCAGAATGCGTGAAAGAATGCGCATCCGCTTATATCTTTCTTTTGTTTCTCTTGTAGGAAAAGCACGGGTGATAAGTTCGATAAAAATTGACTACGTATTCACAAAAAAGTATATACTCATACTCATTTTTTAGGTTTACGAAGTTGTTTGGCGATGATTTTATTAGAATTTTATGAGCAATTATAATTATTTGCTTGAAGATAAATTTGTATCTCACCGAGGACGCAATCGTGTTCGCAATTTTCATTGAATTATATATAAAATAGAGAAGAGAAGTTAAGAAGATGTACGAAAGGGCATTGTCGCGACCTCTAGGATTTGAGGGGCGCGGCCGAAACAACCCTCGCTACTCCGCGAAATCCTTCAATCTCCGGAGACTTGTACGTTAATTATACAGTGTCTGCATGGTGGAGAGAAAAGGGACGAAAGGAGGAGAAGAGTCGCCTCGTGGTGCAGGCAAGGAGTACACGGTAAGAGAATGGACACGAAGGAGCTTGGCCCCGAGGGAGAAAGAAAACGCTTCGAGCCAAGTACGGAGGACACGTGGAATAATGGAGGGACTGGCCAATAATTTACGTATATATGTACACGCGGGACAACCAAATAAGTTACCATCTTACAGTTTTATCATTGATTTTCACTGATTTCAAAATTCATTCAGGTCAATTATATATATTTATTTTGATAGTCATCGCTCCGCTGTCCTATATTTTTCGGTACATTTATAACCGGAACATTTGAGAATGGATATGAAATTCCAATTTGTTTGGGATTTGTGGAAATTCCCTGGTTTTCAGATAAGTATTGCGGTCGTATTCTTATAGTGGCACATGCATTCATGCTTTATTTCACATTTTACAGTGGATTTTGATAAAAAAGCAAGAAGATAAAAGTGATTGAGCCAACGTTGTGGCTTTCTCTCCTGTGGGATCTGTTATACTCGCTGCGATTCGTCAGTGCGTCTTTCGATGCGATTGCGAAAACATTTTTATTTTCGGATGAAGCAGAGGAACGGAACAGCGAAAAGAGAACAAAATTGTCCGGGAGAAAATTTTCTCAAGCTCCGCGGCACAGATATAACCAACGGTAAACACGCGAATGCTGGAAACATTTGTGCTGACTCTATTTCTCTCCCCATTGTTTTATCTCACCACCGTCTCTTTTATCTTCCATTTTCTGAGGCTTTGCACGTTCTCGTATGAATGCGTTGTAGTCGTACCTGCAATCGTACTCCTTGTTCACTCTTTTTTCTTCATACAACTTTTTCCATTGTCATCTCGGGCTTGCCCCGTGTACTTGGCTATGATTATTATCACTTTCGTTATTACGATCGAGAATGCTGATGCTATAAATGGGGTCTGTTATGTTACGCTTAAACAAAATCGGGCCCAGTTCTTCATTAGTTTTTGCTTCGATATAGCGTCAGTTATCGACATATAATATTTGTTTATCTCGGAATGAAAGATGAATCAAAGGTAGAAGAAGGCGACGAGGCTCACGTGCTCGCATCGAAGGTGAACCGTGAGTCAATATTTACGAACCAAGGCAAAGTACATCTTTGTAGAGCTGTAGAGAGAAGAGAACGACGAGAGCAGGTGGCTCAACAATTTCAGCAAAGTACGACGAACGTCTCGCGACGTCTGCCAGATTGGTTAGCTGTATTCGAGTATGTTTGCTCAGTGTCTGGCGAGTCATGTACATGGATACACGCGTATGTAACATAGAAATATAGCGGAGTAGGCAAAAGACGGTTTGGAGAGAGGGCTCTTACTTAGTGGCTAATTGATAATGCAGTGACTCAAGCAAGCTTGATGTTAACGTGCATCAAGCAGGGAACAACCGACGCTCCGATGCTCCTGTCCGGTTTGTAATTAAATACGCAGCCAAGTTTCAAATTTGCATGGTCCGATCAGACCTATAGGAAATTCTCAATGGAGTTACGTGATACGACGGTACACACGCTTAATATATTTACGATCAATCTAATTCTGCCAATCGAATAGAATAAAAATATTCGAATCGAAACGGATAATAATAGAAAAAAAAAAATAATCCACTTTGAAACGATTCGATGGAGCGAAAAGGAAATAAATAAAATGCGAGGTTGAAATTAGAATGGTGGGAAATGGGGTTTTTAAAATGCTGGGAAAAGTGCACGAGGAGAGTTCACGGGCGGGTGAATTTTTTTTCACCGTGTCTCGTTGCATTGCCCAAAAAAGCTTCGGAACGAGCTCACTCCTGTAACCGAAAAAAAATTAAACAGCTTTTATTCCCGCTCTACATTCGCCAATGAGCCCTCTCATTACGAGTACCTCACGGTTATACCGCGCGCCGGTTCATGGCCCTTTTATCTTTCTCCCTCGATCCCTCGACACCCTGAGATCTGCGCGGTGTAATGGCAAAAAACAACGCGAGGGCCGAGGAAAAAAGCTCCGCGAGGACAGAGCATAAAGTAAGAGCGGGTAAAAAAAAGAAATGAGGCTGTAAGGTAGGTCCGCCGCCACGATCCCTTTCTTTCGCTCTCTCATTCTCGTATAATACACACGAAACGGGTTACATAACTCCGGTGTAATAACACCAGGTGTATTTTAATTTCGGTAGGGATCTCTTGCTCACCCGACGCGAATACGATATCCGAGCTATGCGTTTAATTAATAGACGTTGGTACGTATATAGAACGGTTGAGAGTATAATAAGAGAAATGGGTATATATATATTAAGCCCCATCGCGTATTCACCGTATGTATATATACGCCTAATGTATACTTCCTCGTTTTTCCGAGCCCAGTTTTCCACGTAAAATGAAAAAAAAGAGTTTGCAACTTTTTCCGATCTGTTTGAAGGCGGGCCAAGTGTGTGACAGTAGGTACATACTTTTTTAGTTCACATTAAAATGAGAAAGATGATCGTTTATGACGAATCCGATAGTGTCGGGGCCTGGAGGCACAAAATTTCGTTGGTAAATATACTCAATTTATAATAGCGGGTTGTAGCTCTCGCACCCCCACCCCCTTCAGTCTCCTCTCGTGTCGCGTTGAATCCCTTGCCGACAATACGGCGGTGTGGTTATTTCAAGTTGGTGAATTTTACGATGGGTGTAGAGGTGCGAGTGGTCAATGGCGACTGTTGCGGTGAGACGTCCGAGAGTCTTGTGTATATAGGATAGGAAGGAGAAAGGTGGTCGAGCCAAAGTTATGAAATATAGGGTTGAGAGAGGAGGATAGCGCGGTTTTAGTCCTCGGAGGGATTTGAGGAAAATCGTAGAAAGTACGGAAACTCGCGGCCGTATTAGCCCATTTTCTGCGGGCTATACCGGTTATACCGCAAGGCCGGTGAGAGCGTGCGGAAGCGAACCACCTTGGCAACGTAAACTCTCTAGCCGTAAACGCAAATCTACGTAAGCGAGTAGTTTGTATGAGATAAAATGCAGATATAACATGGAAGGATATGGTCGGGTGGGTTATGGACCACGCGTCCACTTAAAATCTCGCGTATTTTTCTCGGGGAGCGAAAGGGCGTAATCCAAAAACTTTGACACTTTCATATCAATTGCCTTGCGCCCTTCGCTATTCCTTAACGATTCAAATGTATATTAGTATATGTCTTGTATATACCTATTTGTACATGGTTGGTAGTACAATCTGCAATACAAGTACGCGGGCATTGAACGAGTAGCGCGGTACGCAGCTCGTACTCTTTAATACTTGTAAAAGGTATGTTTGTATTTCATTGTTTTAGGGGCTCGTAGCTCAAACCTTTTGCCCCGGCGGCAAGTCCCTTTCTTTCTATCCCTTCACCTCCTGCGTTAACTCCCCACCGTGCGAGTATACTGTACGTCATGCCAAGTTGCACGTTATTGCGGCTGGAATATTACTTTCGCAAGTGCCCAGCAGCCCGACGATACGTGCCTCGCTGCTTACCAACGACGAAATTAGTTTCCATTTTTAATTATCTTTATTCCAGCTCTGGTGCAGAAACGGGCCGCAATGACGGAGAATGGTTATACTGTTTCTCTCCGTTCAGCCAATCGCTATTTTTATACCTCGTATGTCAACGCGGGTGAGATATGCGCGATCCTAATTGTGGCTATTATTATTATTATTATTATATATATTTTTTGGAAAATTAAACAACATAGTGAGCGGAAAAGTAAAAATATTGAGACAAGCTGTTTCGCGTAAAAGGAAACGAATGGGAATATGCCCCGATTTCCACTCAATCAGCTCAAATAATCGAGAAGCGCTGTGCGCGATCAGCAAGATGGGAAACTGCTAAAATACTATACTAGCGGAGACGTCTCGAGTAACCGATAAAGGCAGAGTGAGGTTTGGGGAGAAATCGCTTAAGAGAAAGAGGGAGGTGCCAGGATAGTGGCGAAGCAGGTAGGCGGGAGGAGGGACAGGTTGAAGAAACGATGGGTTATACGGGGACAAGATAAAGAAAAAAGCTAGTGCCTTGTAAAGCTCGTAACCCAGATGCGTCCCGTGAGTTTTATTGTCCTTTTACGGTCGACGTCTTGTGCGGTAGTGGAAGAAACGAGAGGCAGAGGATGAAAATAAGGA
Organism: Venturia canescens; assembly: GCF_019457755.1. Taxonomy (NCBI): domain Eukaryota; kingdom Metazoa; phylum Arthropoda; class Insecta; order Hymenoptera; family Ichneumonidae; genus Venturia; species Venturia canescens. Next base: position 21,112,211 of record NC_057429.1, read on the forward strand.
GAGTAGTCGGGGCTGGAGGATCGACGAGGAGGGCTCGGCGAGCCAAAACTTATCCTCCGACTCTTCTCTTTTTTTGCATCCTTTCGGCGAGATACTATTCGCGCTCCAACACCGCGACAAATATGAGGTCCGGAAGCTGCCAATAAAAAGGGCGGGTCCTTCGGAAGATTAAACGGCGAATTGAGCGAGGAGTATTATGCCATTTGAAGGTTCGGTCAGAGCGCGGCGAGTCCATCGAAGACATTTTCAGAGCTACAGTAGTGTAGAGTGGGTATATGGCGACGGCCTGTGGCGACCGAAAGTTGCGCGTCGACGGGAAAAGCGCTTCCAGAAATGAAAGTGGTTTTGGTGGCGGGGGATAACGAGAAAATACCCCGGAGGTATCGCACCACCGTCGATTCCTCGCCTAACCGTCTTTCATATCCCTGAGCGCTTTTTCTCGTACATATGCAGGCGCGGAAGAAAATAACCGCAAAAACGACGCGAAAATATATGATAAACGATATTTCGAAGATCGTAAAAGAAAGGTGTATGATAAAGGTCGTGGAACAGGTTATTTTTGAATGCATAAATGTTGGGATAATGCGTGTAGCGTGCGGTAATAAAAAACTGATATATTCGGTGTACTTTGGAACTTGCCTCGACGAGAATATTGTATATTAGCACGGAGAGGAATCATTATTTTGTAAAAGTTAAAGTTTTTAGAAACGTTTATTAGTATATAATCTGGCAATTTCGGTACTTTCGGTAAAAGAGGCTCGCGTCGTTATGCCTATATAGATTCGCGATTTTGGCAATAATTGTCTACAATGAGTTTGTACAATTTGATCGACGAAATCCTATTAGGGGGAATCTAAGGGAGATCGAGCTGAGGCGCAGAGCACTCTCGCGGTCAACGTAAGCTGCGAGTGGAGATCGGATTATTATATTTTTTTTTGTGATGACCAGGCTATTTATGAGCATGTTGGTTATATAGATAAGTATACAGAGGAAGAGAAAATAGAAAGAGCATTGCGAATCTTATATACGTATATACATAGAAGCCTCCTGAAAAACTTTTATATTTATAATGATAGCAGGGAGGTATATGAGCGCGAAGATGATGAGAGCTTAGACGAGGTCGATAATGCGCATTTGGACCGCAAAAAGCTGCTTACGTTGGGACCATCGCCAAAAGTGCTCCGAGCTTTTCTTCACTTTCACGATCCTTCTACTCTTTCCCTCGGGATAGACGAGAAGATATGGAGTTATATCTAACGACATTCAGTGAGAAAAGCTCGTTCGCGTTTTGGAGTTTTCGAGCGTGAATGCGAGAAGAAAGATGCGGATAAGAGTTGCTCTAAAAAGTAACCAGGCACAGATTTTCCCACGGTGCATGAGGTATCCTAGCCTAAGTCAAAAGTCTTGAAAACTTCGCTCGCTTCGGTTGAGAAGGACCAACGAAAGAGGTCAAAAATTTTAGGATATTTAATTCGGGAAAATAAGTGTCAATTTTTTTTTCTCGTCTATTGATTCTGCGTTGTTTTCTCCACCCCTCCTGCTCTTTTAAATCATGGAAAATTGCAGAGTCGAAGGAAGATATGGAAAATGGACTTTTTGCTAGCTCTCTCAATCTTCTCTGTATTCCGCTATATTCTCCGGTGTCCTTAGGTGCATTATCGATCGGAACGTGCATATGATGGAAAAAAGGACGATACGCGTATCAGCATGGTTTCTTCCATTCGAAGTAAATTAGCGGAGGAGCAATATAGGTATTATTTAATTACGTTTTTTTTTCGTATATCTATAGAGTCGTGATAGCGGTTAAAAAATTATTCCTTTCGATCGTAACAAATTACTGTAACGGTGCAGTAAATTCTCGCCTATTTTTTTCGCTTTATTCATTTCTATTTATAATTTTTTTATGGCATCTGTGCTGTTAGTTTTTCAGCGCAGCATCGCAGAGTATCGCTTTTCTGAGCTGATTGTTCTAAGCTCATTTAGTAAAACGTAAGAAACCTGTATGCGACGAAGCGAGTCTATTTGTAATGGAGAAGCCTGTGCAATTGTTTTGGGAGGTAAGAGGAGGGTGGATTTGAAATATATGTCAGGGTACTGCCTATATATGGTGCATCGGACAATCGGTCGAGGGGATTTTTCGTATCACATAGGGTAGCTCGCCGGGAACTACAGGAGAAAATACAAAAAGAGATAATTCAGGTGGAGTAGCGGAATCGAGGGTAGGACCGATGTGCGTATAGATGGAACAATGAAGAAAAGCTGGCGAGCTTTCCCACCCCATCTGACGCGATAGTATATTGGTATATATAAATCGTAGTCCGTTTGATCGTCATATTTATCTGTTTTTCTCCATCTCCCGTATCCCATATATAATTCACTCGAGATGGAGAGGTATTCTCGTTGTTGTACAGGAGTTATTGATGCTGGGATAACTCTTGATCTTTTTTGTACTCTTCTTATCCATCGCAGGAGTCACTGCAAAGCCGTTTTTTCTGTTCTTCCATTCGGGGCCCCCACATTTCCGTTCGCCGAAACTTTCGCGTATCGATGCAGGCACCACGAGCTACAATCTAATACTGGTCTTTTTCATGTGTGTTCCGTCGGCGTGGCAGGAAGCTCGCACAGAAGCGCGGAAAAGCCGGTGAAATATCATCGTGATTTGCCGACAAAGCGTACCCAACGGTTTGTTCCAAAGTGCTCACGCGAATGGCGGTTATTTTTTCTCACAACTAAGCCCAACGCCGAGCACTATACCAGCCAAAATGATTCTTCATCCTCTAGAGAGCGATCGATAAAACATTGACCGAGCGTAATGGAATTAAACTGAGCTTAGTCCTGATCAACCTCATTTATTGATGCAAATATTTTGCCATCCGCGCTCTTATAATATATTTATTTTATAATTTTTTTCAATAAGAAGGGTTTCGTAAATCTGCTGTATTATTTTACGAGAACATTCCGTGTTTTGGCACTTTCGTTTAGGGCGCATGGCGAATGGCGCCGCAATCGACCGCAATAGAGCAAAAAAAAAGAGCTGAATGACGATGACGAGCCAAGACAAATTTTATCGTCACCGTCCACGTTCCGAGCCGTCAGCTGAGATATATTATATTACGTGTATTGTACGTTGTACGGGCCTAGAATATATTGCATTACTTCCGTGGTGACGTCTACCGAGCGAGAAATTTCATCAAATTCTGCGTGCGATGATACGTCGGAGGGTGCAGGTCTTCCTTGGTCTATACGATCCACTTAAAAATGAATTATGATTCCGTCACTGTGAGCAATAAATACTGGCTATTCCCCTCGTTAAAAGTCGTTCCGATTCGTCCGGAGTCATTTTTACGAATCATTATGAACAAGTTCCCATTTTATTTTACGACGAATGATCCGTATATAGGAGATAGTGCGTGAGGTGAAATATAAAAATGAAAATGAAAAGTATGAGAGCCTGAAATAAAAAATATGCGGAAGCTAGCGACTTCGAAAGCCCGAGAAAAAGCGGTGCGCGTTTGATGAAAAATTATCAAAGGGACCAGTAATTTTCGCGTCTGAGACTGATGCGAGAGCTGCATTAAAGTTGCATTAACGAACGTATGTACGCTCGCATGCGCTATACGTGTTTGAATGTGGATGGATAAAACAACGCTCCCTGCGCGTACTTTGTACTTTCAATGAGCAACGAGAAAGTTCGGGGTTGTTCAGACACCGAAGCAAGCAAATTTTGTTACGAGCGTATCGGAAAATATGTAGGAGCAGCTATGAACAAAACACGCAGGATTCATTTCATAGACTTTCATATACCTATCCCTGGAACGAGTGTTGAAAGTTAATTTGCAATAGCACTTTATGCGCGAGTCTTGCGAGAAATTCGTAGGGCACAAGAAGCTTCAAGGAGCAGAAAGATATACAGAAAGAGACAAACGCGGAAGTTAAAGAGATATCGTCCCGTTCCCGTTGACGTCCTCGATGATTCATTAATCTCGCGTATAATACTGGCATCACCTACTTCTAGGCTTGCTATGTGTGCGTGTGTCCATATATATATGTACACACATATATAATACATGCAAACGCATACACGCACGCACACACGTATATATATATATTATGTATTCTTGTATATATATACTTGATATATAGATATAAAACAGGCCAAATCCCAGCGTGGCTACTCCACTCTGGACAGACGTATTTCGGTCAAGCGTACAACGGAAACGAGAGCTACTCCCGTGGGTAATATATAGTCGGCATATACGTCGAGTGATTTATGATTTGTGACTTTTTCTCCAATCTTTATACGCGCGGTGCTAAATACATTTTGTCAAATCCGAACCTCGACGTCGTTTTTTTCACCCAGCATCGCTCGATCAATTGGGTCATATTCCGATTCAATTCAAGGTCGAAATAATCGAAGCGGTACGTTCGTCGATATTAAATGCGAAAAATGCATTTTTGCAATTGGAAATGGTCGAATTTTTGGATACAACAGGGGACGTAACGAAATAAGTGTAAATGAACGCTGATTGAACAGACCGAAGGCGGATGAAAAAGATGTGGGGAATTGAAAAGAAACTTCCAGAGATTCGACGTGTTGAATCGAGTCGTTAAGCCTTGTCTCTCTGCCTCTGTTTCGATGGTGCTCGCAGCTGGTGTTTCAACCAGCAAAGCCGTTTCTATATAGCCACAGAGGCGTAGGTGTACGCGGTAGTGCCAGAAGAAGTGAGGATGTTCGAGGGAGAAGCGGGAGAGGGTAGTAAAACGTTCATGCTCTCATGTATAAAGCACAAGAGGACCTTTGAGAGTTTCGCTATCCTCTGCACTTTTCGAACCCTCCCTCTTTTTGGCTCATCATGACGCGCTAGCTGGTATACGCGCGTGTACAGATATGCGGTCTGAGCAGCAACGCACATAAAGGTGCTACACGTGTTAGGGGGACGGGCGCATACAGGCTGAAGCTATTAAAAAGTCCCATACGTGAATGAACATTCACGTTTGTAACGGTATAAACGAAAAACATGTGAAGGAATATTGCATGTGACGAGAGATGGAGAGACGGGTGTTTATGAGGACGAAGATATACGTTTCGTGTCGTTGTGTACAGGACCTCAATTCCGTCCCAAAATTTCGCTAAATCCGCAGGTACATCCTGCTGGTTCGGGCTCGAGGAAGGCCTCCCCCCGGTCGTCAACGTCAATCGGATTCCTCAGGAGAAAACACCGGATAAGCATCTTCTCCTCATATCGCGATTACGAATTTTGAGAAGTGTGAGAAGTAGCAGCAAGTATGAATATGGGAGTGTATGATCAATTAGTTGAAATTGTTTTGAAAAGCGAGCCCATTAGTATATAATAGCGTAAACTCTTCGCTCGATGGCTCGGTGTTCGATCTCGTGACAAAGCTTCGCGCAGTAGCACGCTCCTATACGTGGGTCTCTAGAGGGTGTCCCGAAAGGGTTATTCGAGCGTGAAACGCTGGCGAGGTTTTAAGAACGTATACCGTGCGCGTGCCAGGTTGGAGCGCGAAAGGGCTCCATAATTCTGATTACTCGCTGGCATCTATCGGGTGTCCCAAACCTTGGCTTACCGCCTTGGCTATGAGCGCGATGGCGCGCGTGCAGCGGATGATGTAAAAATCAGGTCACATTGTACGTGTCTGATAAAGTTATAGCGAACGCGTGTGGATGCGATGAGTGCGCGAGATGACGCTGTGCGCGCTTGGTGCTCGGAGCGTACACGTTAAGTGGTTCATTCAGGGAACGAGAGAAAAGAAGAAAGAACGAAAGAAAGAGAGCGAGCATGCACCGCCGTGGATTACATTACAGGAAGTAGCAGTTAAAAAGCCCTCCTTCATCGCTGAGCTAATTCTTATTAAGTGCTACACTACATTATGTAGTCTATATGCTTCAATTCTGATCATTTATATTTTCGCTCTTGTTTTTCGTTTTCTAATGAATTTGCAAATGCGAGACGCGAAAAAATGTGAAAATGAATTTTTCTTGCTCCCCTAGCCGAAAGTACGCACTTTCCGGCCGCATTTCACGATATTTTTGCGGCCGGTGATCCTTTCTTAAAAAAAGACATTTCGATATATGAATGTGAAGCCTGTATTCGTTGCCATGATTTTATTTATTCGTTGCCAAGCATCATTATTTGCTTTCAGAGGGCGCGTATAGCGTAGCTTTCATCATTCATGTTATACTGCCATGAGCCCGGATGAATAACATACATTTGTTCGTCCAGATTCAAAAACAGAAAATAATGTAACCGGACTAATAAAATAAATATGGTCGTCCGGAATAATGTTGTATTTCCAGATTCCAGATTCATAGGAAAGCACATATTCATATAAATTGTCAAGTATAGCGGGAAATATTCATATATATAGAAATTGTTAACTATCATGAGACTTTAAATCAGACATTTATCAGCGAATTATTTATTTGTACTAATAATATTGTTGTATTATTGTGTGATATATTGTGTGTGTGCTTTTTTACTTTTTGTTTATGTTTTCAATCCCGCCCCCTCACGATTGCTAGTAATTATTGAACGTACTTTCGGCTACGGGATCAAGAAAAATAGTATACAACCCACAGCCCAAATGTTGGATGCCCTGGCATGTGCGATTGAAGGCCGAGGTGAAGCCGTTATTATATCCAACTTTCGGGCCTAGGGTCGTAATATACTAATTCTTCTTGTATGCTAATTCATCAATAGCAGCTGTGTAAAAAAAATGAAGGATTATATATATTTATTCTTTTCGTTACCTTTCGGAGCATCTCCTCGAGGGACTCCATGTCCAGGGCAGAGTTGTTGTTTTCGGTTTGCACGGGCTGAACCATTTGTCAGAAAGTTTCGTAGCTGTTATAGCACCGCACAACGTACTCGCGGTTATTTTATTTGTAGATATAAATATATATGTTTATATGTCGTATATCGATTTAGGCGGTTTACGTTTGAACGACGGTCGATTTCAGTCCCAACAAAAAATTATTGTTTTTGCAATCGGCTGGATTGCAAAGATTCACAGCATTTATTCACTGTATAAACTGAATAAAGACGAATAGAGAAGTTATAAGAAATTGTGTCGTCGGCACACTCGAAGGGTTAAGGGTGGGTGGAATTGGTTACAAAAAAAATACTACAAAATACGATCGCGTGTCTTTCATCAAGAAAATAAAAAAGTCCCGAAAGTTCGCTCACTGCTGGCTAGGACTATTTTAAACGGAAAGCAGGTATAAATTATGCGTCGCCTGAGACCGGACGATTCGTCTTTTTGGCGAATCGCAAGAAGTTTTCCGACTTTTCGTCGACGCACGTTGCTACCTACGTTGCTCGAAATGCTTTTTCGGATAGTCTTCAAAAGTGTAAATCTTTGTGCGCGAATAAATTATTCATGGAATATAAAATGCGACTTTTCATTTGAACGGCTATTCTTTTTTGAGAGGGAAATGAGGAGTAGAAAGAGTTGATCCGACCCGGAAATTTACGGTTTCAAAAGAATGATCGTGTGGATCATGTTTGTATACAACGGGGAGCTGGAATATGTCAAGCTGCGACGCGCGCGATGAGTCAAGGGTACACGCGCCAAACCGTAAAAACTAATACGCAACAAAAATGAAGAATATAGAATTCGCGATTCTCCGGTCTCTCTCGGTCTTTTTTTTAAATTATTCTTCTAAATATATAATTGGTTAAGGGCAGGTTTTGCCGAAAAGGTGAAACAAATGTGCAAAGTGGAAATCTTTTTAGTCGTATCGTTATATATGTCGGACTACGACGGCACTAGGAAGCACTGTTTTTGAGGGTATGCAAACGCGATATGTATAAGAATGAAAGTGCAATATATAAACTATTTCAGGGAAAGAGTATTTTTAAGTCTACATCGAGTCTTTCCCGCTATCTTTTTCTTTCTTTTTTTCCCGTTCCCCTCGTTCTCTCTCTCCGCTAAGTTCTTCGTAGCGAGAAGGGGAGAAGAGTCGTCGCCGCTGGAGAATGAGCACAGAAGAGAAGAACTCGCGACAGTAAGAGAAATGTCGTTTCCTGTGTGTGCCTCTTGCCGAGATGAATTTTCGTTTTATTTTTTTCTTTCTCATGTTCCACGTAGCGAGAGCAAAAAAGAGCGAGAGGAAGAGATGAAAAGGAAATGGAAGAAAAAGTGTACATAACTATATATATGAATATTACGCATCGATTGAATCGAAATAATTCGGGCTTTCTTAGTCTCGTTAACCCTCCACCAATGACTTGCTACGCCTACGAGCACGTGGATTCACGAGCATTGTACTCGAGTTCGCGTGGAGACATGACTCAAGAGGCCAGAAAAATATAGTTTACGCGAAAATATATTAATTCGATTTGATATACCAGCAAAGTTTATTGATTTACAAGGCGTGCGGCATTCCAACCAATGGAACGTAATGAAATTTATTTCATTCGCATTGAAAACATTTGAAGAGGATGAAAAAACAAGAAAAAGTGTGTGTGCATGAGAGAGAGAGAGAGAGAGAGAAGGGGCGAATTTCGAACGAGGTTTATATGGTATAGGAACGGTTGGTAAGTGGAGACGGTCCGAGGAGGTCAGGCGTAGTAACTATAAAGACGTATTTCGCGACGACCAAGACTCTCGAGAACGCTAAATTGAACCATTCAAAAGGTTAATCTTGTTTCGGGACCTCGCGGCATTAAATTTTTTATTTTCAATCGTGAGTGCTCCAGACATTGAGTCCCGTCGATACCCGAGAATTTTCATTACCGTACCGAGTATGTGGCTCTTTTTTAAGTATTCTATTGTTATGGATGAATCCATTTATTTATTTAATATTTCGATAAGCTCTTTTCATCGCAAATGTAATATAATATAAAAATTATGATACGACCCTGCTCTTTGTGGGGATGGGTCGGTCAAATGACCTCGCCTCTAATTTTCGCCCCTAATAACCGATTTATTCGATGTATCCGGTTTTTTTTTTTTTTAATAAACGTATAAGAAAGAGGATATTCAATGCTTATGAAATAGAAAAGACGGATGAATACATTTCCCATTGATTTTTCAACGTGGCCCTCTTTGAGTTGAGGCAAGGGCGTGTGGGATGCCATGCAAATTTTCTTCAGGCTTTAAGAAAAGTTATTTAATTACGGGATGAGTTAGTAGCAAAGTCTGGTAATTCAGATTGACCGAAGTCCTCTCTATTCCACTATTTTTTTTTCCTCTCTTATCGTTTCAAATTTAATTCGCTTGATACGCTCGCTCACGTCAACGTAAATTGGTCGGGATATTCTGTGGGGAAAAGCGACTTTTTGTGTATCTTCGGATCAGCTCTGAAACGAGATTACGAAGGTAAAGGCGGGGGGCGGGATGAAGAGGACTTCGCTCCGGTATCGGTGAAACTCGCAACGAGGTGCGAAAATCAAAAGAAAAAGAAGGAAGAAAAAAGTAAAATAAAAGGAAAGAGAGAGTAGGAAAAAAGTTAGAGGGACGGGGGTAAATGGATAAGGGTGTGAGTGAAAAGAACTGACGTCGACAGAGGGGTTGCACCAGAAACGACAGGTATGTTGGCCCGGTGCCTTTTCTACCGCAGTCTTACATACAAGTAGTTGCAGAATGTTGCAGCGTTCGTCTATATAGAAGCACATAGAGAAGAAAGTATATCGAAAGTAGCGTAATAAGACAGAGAGACGGGAACGGAAGTCGTTCGTGAAACGAGGTTGGAAAATTACACTCGACGGAGTTGTATATATTAACGGCGGGGAGTGGAAAACGAAGGAAGAAGAAGAAGGGCAAAAAAAAAAGCATATCGGGAAATGGGGGATAACGCGCGGGAAGATCGAAAAAAAGAAAATAAGTTATTAAAGCTTCGCCGTGATGCATTTACGTTGGTGTTTCAACCACATCGAATAATCGAAGCGCATATTATCAAAAGTCTCTCAATTAGCGTGCAAATAGCCGAAATAGAGACTATCGCGAGAAAATCGTACGTAAAAAATGGAAAACAGTCTATAACGAAAATTCGTGCACAGGCTCGATTTTCGATCTCTGTCACGATATTCCGCTCTGGAAACTATTCGCAAGAGGTATAACCATAGTTGTGAAATATTTTACGAAAGCTATATCAAAGCTGCTGCTTCAATGAACGGATAAAACAACACGAACGTGTACGAATAACGATTATTGCTGCGGTGAGGTTGTTACGATCATTTGTAAATTTTGTTCCATGTTCGAAATGAATCTCGCGCGGGAATATTTCTTTGACCGATGGCCGTTGTTTCGGTGAATGATCGAATTTGATCAACACAAACTCGACCAAATGGTTTGCTCATTTTTCGAATTTTGTATAATAATCGTTGATATTTTCAGAACGGTGATAATTTTGTATCCACATTCACTATGACGAAAGCAAACCACTATTTAAAAAACACTCGAAGAAGAAGAATTACTCAGTTGATTTGTTTTTTATTGAGTCGGAGGACATTTTGGAAAGCAGAATAATCGTGGTTAGTTACTCTTCAATGAAGAGATGGATCGATTACGGGAGCGAGATGAGAAAATCTTGTTATTTTGTGGAGACGCGAACGTACGTGCGCCTGCGAAGGCTGTGTACGGAACACTGGTGGAGTGTTGTGTGTCTCGCGGGGGCAGAGAAATAGAAAGAGAAAGAGAGAGGATCGCCGCGACGTCACGAGAGACGAGACGAGCACGTTGAGCGCAAGTCCAAAACAAAAATACGCGCCGCTTCGCACGCGCTCGCGCACTAAACACACCACAAACGTAATGGGGAATGAGGGATAGACGGACAAAGGGAAAGATATAGAAAGAAAGAGAAAGAGAGAAAAAATATATAGGCAGAATAAAAAGATAAATCGACGGCACGCGTCTGTCCCCTAGCTTTTCGTTCAATCAGACCAAACGCTAACGCTCCTCCTTATTTTCGCTCGGAGGTCTGACCGAACGGTGCGGTCACTACTCGTTCTCACAGCCATTCGCAAGAGCCAGCAGTATAGTGTCAACGATAACGCGAGGAGCGCATTAAACGGGATAAGACAACAAATTTATAGCCATAATGTTGCGTCGTACTTTGATGATATAATTAACATAATATAAAAAAACAATATCCCCGCTTTGAGAAACGTGAAAAAAAGAAATTGCCTGGCGATTTACTTATTACATTATTGGTACAAGAATAAGAGCAGTAAAAAAGTGGATAAAAAGAATATCTCTTCCATCGATAAGGTGAATAAGATTGTTAAAGAAGAGCTGACAGTTTTACTCTGTACATGCAGATACGCAAATAATTGAGCAAAGTTGCCGAGGTTGTCCGACCAAACACAGCTTCGACTACTGAAATTCAGGCGCGAGTACGCTCGAAGGTACTTCGCAATGGCACAGTTGTTACAAGTGGGTGATCGCGGCGGAGTACGAAGAAACGATGTAGGCCAGACATAGGAGAGAAAAAGAGAGGTGGGTGGGGGTAAGGGAGAGGGTGAGAAATGGGGAGCAGTCGGAGTAGCGTTGAAACTTGTGGCGGAGAGGAAGGACGTTCGGGTCGTATCTCGATCGGCCACGTCGTCCGATTGCTGCAGCACCTTCCACAGTTACTACCGAACAGTCTGTAGTCTGTAGAGATGGAGAGATAGACGACGACATCAACTCCCACTCCCCCCCCCCCCCCCCCCCCCCGCCCGTGTACTACATACGCGCGCCTGGGATTGCATGGATATACCTACATATACGTACATTCGTGTTTAATTCTCCAAAGAGCCTGGGCTCGGGTAACCTTGGGCACAAAGAGTCATAACAGGGGGACGAGTCGGTACCTGAAATACTGCGAGTCGGGCCCTTTTGATTATCAACGCGGGATGATGGCGTCGAGCTGCACAGATACGCGTATATAGTTTCGAGCGATGAGATATATAACTCTCGTGACGCGTCGAACGGGCCTCCGAGAACACACGCTACACACGCGCGCGCGCACATGTTTCATACACGTATCCGTTATTCCTGATGCTCTGCCTCTCGAGTGCACCCTTAATGTTCCAGACTACTCCGAAAAAGCCAGTACAGTGAGTGACTCTCTGCTTCTTGCTTTCTCGATATACCTTTCTTCCCTCTCCGTGCTTCTTCCATTTTATCGCATCTCACTTGCGCTTGCACTTTGGTGCGAACGCTAGAAAGAAAGAAAGGAGGAAACGCAGGGAGAGTAAGAGGCCGAGGTTATGAATTTAGTTTCGCAAGTGTCACCCCCCGTAGCAGACAACCAAGTGAGCTTGACAGGAACGAGATTGTCTGCTGTGGCAAAGTGGCTCCGAGGTGTACGCATTACCCAGAGGTTTCCATCCCTATAACTCCAACTTCTATATTTCTATTTTATTATTTTCATTTATTATAGTTTCATCCGCGCGCGTGGACGAACATTAACCCGAAGAAATTAATGAATTTTCACACAAATTACCTCGATTGCGAGAATTATAATGAACTTGATAAACTGGTAAAATTTTTATTTGCTGAAGCAAATGAACGAATGGTGAAATATTGAGAATGTGACAAAAAGTGCATGGCTCTCCGGCGATTCGAAAATTTGATTTAACGGAGCGAGCTGAGGGTGTATGAGGTTTTGAAAGTTTAAATGCGGCGAGCCAGCTGGCTCGGCTTTCCCGAATTTCAGGAGGTTGGCGCGAAAGTTCGATATATCTGCATGCGTACAAACCAGCGTATATGCCTATAAACACGGTCTCCATAATAATTTAGCTTTTGAGACTTTCTCTCTCGCTCTCAGGGTGATCAATTAATTCGACTGGTTAATTAACCTGTAGTACCGCGTGAGGGTTACAACACGGTAGGTGAAGCATCGCTGGGCGGTTTCATTAGGCTATACGGGAGTGCACACTCGCTCGTTGCACGCTGCTGTGCCAGTAGGAGAAGGGTGGCCGGGGGCCATAAAACCGCCGAGAGAAAGAGTACGTTCAAGAGAACCGAGGGGCTCTGTTCTCATCGAGGCTTATATATGCCTGGAATTTTAGCGAAATTCCTATGAGGCCAAGCTCGGTCGCGCCAACGGAATTTCTAGTGCGTTCCTACGATATATCGAGATATATTATATATACGAGTTCGTTGAGGACAGTATGCTCGAGGGCGGCCCATGAATATTTGCCAACGATAAATTAATTGTATCTTTCTTTCGATACTCCAGCCGCAACTTTTTCGAGTAGTAGACGGTTTTTCACGAGAAAAATTATAAAAAAATGGCTCGATATTCGTAGCTATATAGGTAGTTGGTTTTCAGGGGTGGACCAAGATGAAATTGCGCCCTCTCGAAAAAATGTCGAGCAGCAAAAAGGAACGCTTCGAGCGATCCGAGATTTAAAAAGTCAGCGAGTCCTCGCGTGAGCTTCGGATCAATATTTAATTTCGCGTATTTCACTGAAGCAACTCTCAAGAAGTCGAAAGAGAAAGCGGCACGGTGCGAAAATGCGAGGATGGAAACGTTTTCCTGACTATTCCGGTGAATATCTAAGGAAAACTCGGTAAGAGCTTTACATCGACGAACGACGAATTGGAAAGAAAAAATTTTCGAGACGATGCGTGAGAAAAAAGGAAAGAATTTAAGGGGCCGGGGGGTTCACGGGAATATATGAACAGACGAGAAACGATTTTGTATATGTATATGATTATTGATACGACGCGGAAAAGGCACAATTACGAACGTTTCATCTTTCGCGGAATTCGAGTTACGCCCTTGTTCTCAAAAGGGAGTTAATATACTATATACCTGTACATATACGCACGGATTCTTCGGGCGTACTTTGCAGAAACCATTTACGCCCGTTTATCCTACAAATATTCTCTCGCGCGAACTCACTTCCTTTTACTCCATCTCTTTCAAACCCCCTTCGCCCCCCACTCTCACAACTCGCGCCCTTTTTTTTCTCTCTCTGCTCTCGTTTATACTACGTGAGAGCACGTCGATCGTTGTAGTTTCGAACGTGCTACGAGCACGTTGCCCTACGTACGCATTTTCTATACTCATATTTATATACGTATGCCTAGCTGTGGAAAGGGCGCGAGAACGGCCACGAATTCTCGTCGACAAAAATTGTCTCTCGCTTTTCTTGCCTCTCCTTTGGCGCCATTTTCTCGTGGCGTTACCCTCGCCGAACACGCACGGATCGGAGCTTCTCGATCGTTTCTGCAAATTACTTGAGGGAGTTGAAGTAAATTTCATTTTTTTTCTCTTTCCGGCATGACAAGCTTATACGGGGGTCATTTGAGAAAATTGTAAGAGCACTGTGATAGTTATTACGTGGTCAGAATAGACCCGCCCCTAGATTTCCTGTTGTTTCCGTTTTTTTTTTTTTTTTTTTTTTTAAACGAAAGAATTTTACACTAGAAAGGATATCACACACGCGTCACAATATCGTTCACAAAAATATTTGTCGCTATTTGTATACAATATTAATAAGGAATTTGACAATGATTAAATCCGTTCAGGTATTAAAATATGTATCGAATCGGATTGAATACGAGTTTTAAACGGATTTCAAATGCAATGGGTTTTGACGTAAATAAAAGTTATTCAATTTCAATTACAAAGCGCCCGTGTTACATGTTGAAAGCGCGCACTGAAAGGGTTGCACCGAGTGTGTGTAAATACGTACACACACATATACATATGAATATATTGTTCGAGAAATCAAAAGCCGCTTGATATAATATGGAGCGAGGAAGATTGACAAAGCTCCTAAGGAGGAAAGGTTGGAGGGGGTGTTATTCACAGCAAGAGGAGTCTATACAGCGGAGGAGATATCAATGCGAGCTAGTCCCTCCCTTATACTCCTATACTCTCTTGCGATAGAATTTCTATTGTGCTGTACACGCACACGTGACGGCTCTGGAGCAGAGAGAAACGGCAGACGTTTGTACATATACGCGTCTATATATAGGTGGTATATGTATAGAAACGAATATATAGTATACGTATCCAAAGCTACCATGTATAGGGGAGTCCGGGGCAAAACGGGATACCCGAAAAATGAGAGAAATTTTGTTGTCTTTTTTTTCAATTTTTATACTTGTCCGAAAAGAACATGAAACATATTTATTTCAAAATATTTTGTTTTTTTGGATTTTGATTTTTTTTTTCAAATTCTCTTTTTTTTCCATCACTTCCAAAGTGAAAACGTTTTTGCACAGATATACGAAAAGTATTTGTATATCTGCGATTACTGCCTCGCAGATTATTGTCTACGACAGTAATCGCAGACATATGTTTGCGGACCATCATGTGTGGTTACACCTGCACACGAATTATGTGCCCACTCCGCACAATTTTGGCACTGAATCCATGATTCAGTAGACAAAGAATACAAATTTTTATAAAATAAACATTGGCAATCTTCGTTATTATTCATATAATTAATTTTGAATTGAATTACAGAGGGTGCGTTCGACGTACGTTAGAGCGTTGTAAGCGCGCCGAGAGCGCTCATAGCGTGCGCTCGACTTACGTTTGAGCGCTGTAAGCGCTGAGATCGCTTTCAACGCTTACAGTGGTAAGTCAGAAGCACTCGGTTACGGGTGCAAAATGCATCCAAGGTGCATCGAATTAAAATCATAGGAAAAAAAATTTCATGAGTTTTTGAGGGGTACCCCGTTTTGCCTCGGATTTTTTTTTTTGAAAATTGAAAAGAATTCCAGTACATTTCTTAGTTTTTGGGATTAAAAAATAGACAGAGCGTGCCAAACTTTTGAAAAGTTCAATATTTCCTTAGGTATCCCGTTTTGCCCCGGTCTCCCCTATAGGTGCTTTATTCGCATCATTTTCATTTCCATCTTTTGGTTCCTTGTCCGTTCTACTCAATTCATCAGAATCTTGCATTTATTATACTTCAATGCTCAACCGGAGTAAACTTTCTTCTCACGCTTCCGTAATTATTGTGAAAAAGAAATCAATAGATATAAGCACGGACAACGGTTTTTCACTCGCGAGCTTCAACGCGGAGGATCGATCGAGCTAGCAGCGACCTTCTTTTTTCTTCCTCCGAGTTTTTTCTTTTTATTCCTTCTCCTCCTCCTTTATTTCTTTTCGCCCTATTTTTCCATCAGTCATGATTGTTCCCCATCCATGACCTCAATTTCACCGCGCGCATATCTGGTGTATAACGTTAGACTCGAAGTCTTTTATCAAAATCCTATGCGTAATTCGCAAACGCAGGGTGTATTAAATTGTGGTTTATTCATTAACACGAGCTACAAAGTTCGGAGACAGCATCCGTTGCGCGAGGAAAGACCAGCAATCGGAGCGGGGAAGAAACAGTTTCGAGCCTAGCACCTCTTTGGACAAACTCTAAACTCTTTTTTGGTGCATTCGGAAAGCCAAATTATATGGATCGTTCAAAAACTCAGGTCCGGGTTGAAGCTCTCCGCTATAAATGTATTGCTATATTTGACAGCGCTATATTATAAATGAAAAGTTCTATGCTAATTTGAATTTTATTGTCACTCAAGATTTGATCCATTTTTAGGTTGCACAAATGTGCGATTGAAAATAATTTCTTTCGTCATTTTACTTTTCTCCGAAGCTAACAGCATCGACTATATGGGAATGTGGGGCAAGGTGGGCACTTGAAAAATTGTACATTTTGGGGCAAAGTGGGCACTTCCAAAAGTGAAGAAAAAAAATCATTTTCAACATTTTTTTTTTCAACTCAGATTCTGGTTCCATAACCACTTCTACAAGTTTTTATGTGTTATTGCTCAATTAATTTGGGATAATAAACGAAAAACTTGGAAAATGTTAAATATAAAAATTGAAAATTTACTGTAACGGAACAGCCTTACCCCCTGGCACGATTTCTGGTTTGACAGAAGTCTGTCAGAGGGCTACGGACGGAGCGCTTTCGCGTCAGCGGAGCACCGCCCGTACGACAATAAGGCTCCCAACCTTTCCTTCATCCTCCTCCTTATTCCTACCAAAATTGTACAAAAACAAAGTTATAACGGAGCCTATCATTCCTCGATAACGAGAAGATTGCTTCTCGCAGTACGCTTTAGCGAGGCTAAGCCCGATTGCGTAGCGAGAAAGCAATGTAGAAGAGCATTAGAAAATCCTAAGTTCCGATATTTGGGAATTGACCACCTCCCGAATATCGAAACGTTTCATTACCTTTTTTGTAAAAATTGTAATTTTACGAAATGATTATTTTATTTGTATTAATTACAAAAATCGCATCGGTAACTGACGACATCCTTGTCGACACCTGCACATGACGAAAATTTAGCGGGCTTCTTCGGTTTTCTTGATTTTTTTTTATTGTAAAAGAAAATTTCGCGTGCCACCGGTGAGTTAATTTTTTTTCATTAATTTTTGTACGAGATAGTCAAGAAAGAAATGGGATAAAGATAGTTTTCTGTGAAAGAAAGATATTTAGAGTTGAGAGCTAAGTTTCTGATGAGGGAAGGAAAAATGGGTCCAATGGCAAAAAATTTGAAATTTTTAATCGAAAGTGAGATTGGATCGGGGCTGCGTCTCCTTCTTGCAGTGTTTGGTTTCTCATTTTCTTTCAATATTTTTCAGGTGACGCGATGCAGTGATTTCGTAACATTTTGAACAGTGCGGATGATGTTTATTCTTAAAACTAATTTTCAAATCAACTACGCACATGAAAAGGTACAATTCATATTTTGAGACGGATGATTACTATGTGAGTTGCGTTTTGCCAAATGGAGGTAAGCGCGTACATTTACAATTTTAATAACTTCCTTTTTCCAAAATTTCATTATAAAAAAAAGGGGCAATGTGGGCATAAAAATTTTTCCTCGCAACGAAGTGCCCACTTTGCCCCATAATTTTTTTTTTTTAAGGATATGGAAAATAAGCATGGGGATTCAGTTTTTGGACACAACAGTAGACGAAAGACCATATGTAAACCGATACATGTAGCTTAATCGCTTAGGGTGCCCACTTTGCCCCACATTCCCTTATCCTTCAAGAGCAGTATATATTGTCCTTGGCGTTTGTCTTTACATAACCACACTTAGTTTACCTAGGTCTCGGAAATTGTTCTGCTCTCACTTCCTCAATCTCGCTCTCTTTCTTTTACTATCTCACGTTTGCCAAAGACAAACGAGTTTTGAAACGCGCGAGTATATACCACGAACTAATTTACTCGAGGATTCATAGCCTCTGCGGTTTCTCGATGATACGCCATTCTTGTCGAGACATATGAACTCAATCTTCACACACGTTCACGTTAGCATACAACATCGTGGCGCAATTGAATTGTCATTTTTAAATTTTTTATTCTGTCGAGTTGCTTCTCGCTCGGATGACATTTCGGTCGTTCAAAATGAAAAACGTTGAGAATAAGATGACTCTTGTTACAAGGGACCAAAGAAAGGCGTCACGGTGTTTTTCAAAACTACAGTAAAATAATGATTGATGAAAAAAAAAGCGTTTCATTACCCATGCAGTTGATTTATTCATGTGTATGCATCAAGAATACGTCTGGGGATGTGCAATGACAAAACCACGCTATAAAGAAAAAGTATAGTTGAAAGCTCTTCGAACAAGCTCGCAAATAAATCGCGATGGATGTTAAAAAAAATTAGTTGTTGGGTCATAGAGAGGATGATGCCTATCCGATTGTTCGTAGGCGCTGATCGAAATTGATTTCATCGAAACGAGCATTCCATCCCCTTGTCACCCACGCACAGAGACCAAACGAACTATTATACATCGTTTGAACATGGATTCCATTGGAAAAAAAGCCAGACAGTTATAATTCGCGGATCCTGCTCTCGAATATAGCTTTTGTAAAATGATATCAATCGTGCGAGCAGGTAATCCTGTATATTCGCACAACGACCATTCATTTTCTTCCCTCACTTCTGTTATTTTGGTGGCTCGCAAGTAGAATTTCCATGCACTTCATTGAAAGATAATCGCATTGATTTCCCATTGGTCTCGTATTGAAAGGAAGGAGACTCCGGATTGACATGTCGTGCGGCGAAAGAAAAAAAGCTGGTATACTATTACGATATTCCGACGATCGATTTATGTATTTGTAAATCGTGAAGCGCGCCGATGAACCGAGGGGAAGCTTCGAGTGAACACAGTTGTACTTAAACGTTGACGACGTATACAATCGAAACGATGGGACGAACGATGCCGGTATTTTATACAGGGTATATAGAGTGCGGATGGGAGAGAGCCCAAACCATGATGTTCGATGCGGACAGCATACGTCAGGTACAGGAGCATTTATCGTCAACGTTCGTATATTCCGCCCTCTTTGTTGAGTTATTGTCATCGTTTACATACGCGGAAAGCGTAACAACGAACCAGGCTCGCGAACAAACGCGCATCAAAGTTGACGCACAAAGCGGCTCGAACAAGCCGCGCTTTCTCCTTTAATCGAGCAAGTTACGACCTTCTCTCTGTAAGCAATTGATATGTTTAGCTGCATGCACATATACGCGTATACTTTATGACGTTTCGCACATACATGTGTGAGCAGCCTACGGGAAAACGTCAGGTTATTGTAACATTTCCAATAACCGTCTAGGCATCGAGCTTCTATATCGAACTGCGCATATATACGGGATGTCTGAAAAATTGTGGTCCAACCGTGTGCGTAAAATGATCGAATTCAATCGCGATTCTCATTGTTCGTGGCTTTTTGCGGCTAGAGGATGCTGGCGAATTTTTCGTTTAACAATCTCGTATGCCTCGGTTTCGAATTTGAAGATTATGTACGCGCCCACCCAATTTTTCATGAGTACATGCCCTGGCAGTCGATCGCGCGGTTGCATCGCGATGACGGAAAGTGAATAAAATGAAAGAAATGCGATAGGAAGGGATTCTGAGCTCTTAATTTTCTGTAACTATAATATAGAGACATCCTGCTCTACACGCGCTACAATTGTTCCTAGAAACGAATGGCAATAAAACACTACATGTTGTATTTTGAAAGCCGTGGCAACTGGTAGGTTTGCGCTGGAACAATCTCAGCCAAGTTTTAGCGCGAGTGCTTCTTCCGGTTTTGGTCTATGGAGAAATGATGAATCGTCGTTCGTGAGGCTCATCCGTCATTGTCATAAACAGAGCGCGGAGGCCACGAGAAATGGGGGGAAATGTGTGCGGTCGATCTCTGGTGGCATATATTTCTATATAACACTCGGATATGGAAGGGAAAGGGAGTGTCAGGATATGATACTAATGCACGAGAAAGGGGACTCGAAGAGCTCGCATCAGCGACAAGATCGTTTCTGGAGTATTTTCCGGTTGGAGGTGTTGAGTAGCAGAAGCAGCAGAAAAAGCATGTTATCTACAGATGCTGCGAGAAATCAGAATTATGATTACTCACCATATGATCATCACAAACGTTTGCTCCCTCTCGCTCTCTCTCTCTCTCTCTCCCTATTACAAAATTAGGTTCTCCCTGATTTTGATATAGTTATTTAAAAGTCTTAGCAAATTATATAGCCTCTTTGCGACGGATGCAACTTTGATGTTTGTATATCGAGTCTACCGCGGGACATCCATGTGAAAAGGAATAAAGAAAGAGAAGGCGGAGGCGATGACGAGATGGAGGTGGACTATTAGGATGAAGCATATGGAGAATCACTATTCTCGTCGTCCTCGAATACGTCGTCTTAGAACTGGTGTGCTCTTTCATCGGGTCCGGAATTAACGAGCGGACGCAGACACGATTTTACATACGTCTTATGTACAGCAGTGTCTCTTCGTGTGATATATAAGCAGTATACGTATATATAACGAAGTTTATTTGGAAGACTTTTACTCGGAGCATTCATCCATAAGTGGTTTCATCTGATATTTTATAAACAGACCTTACGAGGAATCAATCTTGGTGTGCAGAATTTTCAAAACAAAAGCTCGAAACGAACCAATTGACAGCAGAAATATTCATTCAACAATCATAATGAAAGTATAAGAGTAAAAGAAAGATTACAGAGAAATTAAATATAAATGTACACGAGGAATATAACGCGCGCAGCCTCTTGTCTTTTCCCGCTGTATAGCGTCCATATCAAATCTCTCTCTCTCTCTCTTCTTCTGCATCAACCTCGGTCCCTTTTCCACGCCTCTTGGGCGTCCGAATCTTCCATCTGTGAATCTACCTCTCTTGTCCTTGCCTTTACTTCTTCTACTTCTACCTCGAGTCATCTTACCTGTATCTGCTTTTCCACGTTTAATCCTCTCTTGCCTCTACCCGTATATGCTCTGCCTATTCTGCCCATGCTGCTTTTGCCTCGGCATATTTTGCATGCCTCTGACTTATCTACTTCAAACCCGTTCCTTCGTCTCTTCTACCTTAGCTCTTGCCTTTTTTACTCCCGTGTAAATTCTTGCTGTGAAGACTCGTCAATAATATCCAGAAACGCGGCAATGTCTTTATAGTTTGAGCGAATGAAATAATGTAAGCTAGATCTATTTAATTGTTACGAATTAATTTTGTTAGTTGTTACGGTGACGATCAAATATGAAATTGGCTGTTACCCAATGACCAATCGCAACACGACGAATAATAAAATGAGAATCGAAATCGTAGTTCGATTAGTCATGAACTTTTTATTTAGGGGCATGAAGTTGGCTGTCATCCAGCGACCAATCACAGCACGAAGGAAAAATAAGGAGAATCGAACACCCAATCCGACATTCGATTGGCCATGAACTTTTTATTTAGGCTTATCCAGAAAAGCGGTTACGTTTTTACAATCTCGTTGATTCCCCATTTGTCGATGGAAGATTTGATGGAAATTTCAAACAGGTCGGATCGGTCATTACTATTTACTCGAAATAAGTTGGAAAGAAAAAAAAGCAACTAGGGAAAGTTTGATAAATTTGAGAGCGAACTTTTGCTCGTAGAAAACAATAAAAATACGCGTATCAGGTATCCACTGTATCGTTTACGAGAAGAAGCGAGAGCCGGAGGCAGCAGTTGAGTTCGGTTACTTCATTTATCAAGGCAAACAATGAAGGGCGGTGGTTGTGGTTGGTATATATATGCACTTGGCTGGCTTTCGTGCATCATCGCAGTTTGGGGATTATAGGTGAGATGGGTTTTGTACGGTTAAAGCTCTCTGAGGCGAGTTCTGATGAGGAGTCGAAGATTTCTCGAGCTTTCGGAAGAAGGAGCAGACGGAGAGTAAGAGAAGAAATGCCGAGAGGAAGACAATGGAGAAAAAAAGAAGGTGGGAAAAAATCGAAAGATATACATTTATACAACTGTCTCCTTGCTTCAATTCTTTTCCTTCTGGATTTCTTCATTTTCTGGAGAAATCCGGAGAAACGCGCCAAAATATACTCACATTGGAGCATAATATTAGTGAAATCTGTCATCATCGAGTTTTGACCTAAGAAATTGGAAAACTAAGAAGAATGATACGCGACCCGAAGATCGAGTCTTCGTACTACAAAAAGGGGAGAAACACTGACGAAAGCTCACCGGACTGAGAACTTTTCGATTAAATTTTATATTCGGCGTATAGCTCGGATGATAGGTTGAAGGCGATAACAGGGGATGAGACAAGTGACAATAAGCGGACTTTACTGGCAATTGTAGATGATGAGAAAGAGATGAGAGAGGGACTAGCGAATTACGTCGCAGTAACCGGAATAAATTTCAATTGTTTGACAAAAACGTCAAGTGGGTGAAATTAAAGTGAGGCACATGTGAGAAGATGGACCGTTGCTAAAGGTTGTTAGCGAAGAAAGAAGTATTCATAATTAATTCGTATTCGTTAATTAATTAATCCAGTATAATTAAAAGTCGTTTATTGGATATAAATTGGGTGATGGCCGGTCGATTTGAAATTGATGATACCTTGAACAATCCGACATATAAAGCAACTCCATTCCAATGGTTTTTTTCTTCACTTTCGGTTTCGCAATACATAGACTCGCTAGTTGTTTTTCTCCTTTAAACTTACGACCCTTACCCTTATCGGCCTCCGGGGGGACTTTTTCGTTCAATTGTTCGATGAAAGAACGATTGCAGCCATACAAACACCGTTATACATGGATACCTTTTTATATACCTATTTCTTGTTTTTTTTTTACCTTTTCGTCTCTATTTAAAAGTAACTCCCCAGCAATTGTCTTCTTGCACATTCTGTTGCACATATTCGTTAATTCTCGTCTCCTTTAATTAGCTTACATCTCTTACATCCGTTTATTATCCAACGATACGAAACGTTCACGGGTTAATGAAAAACCGTATTACACCGAAAAACATTTCGGGTTTTTGTCTTTTTGACTGTATTATCGATCGCGTTTAATTTCGCTTTTAAATATTCCACTTTTTCTTTTATGAAACCCCGTCAAATTTGTAGAGGGAGGTGTGTCCTTCATTAATTTAAAGCAAGAAAGGATTTTTTCTGTTATCGTATTGGCGATTAAATTTCACTGGATATCTCCCTGCTTTCTTGTATTACTTTTGGTAGCGTGGTTTTCTTTGCTTTTCGGTCGGTGTTTGTTGCCAACAAAACCGGAGAAGCGTTAATAATAATGAGAAAACTTGAAGGCGAGTGTACACACATTCGTGTGTTAGTGTATAGTAGATTCGGTGGGGTACGAGGCGCAGGGTTCAAGATGGGCGAAAAAAGAGGGAGAAATATGTAAAAGGTATGAGGAGGAAAAAGGTGGAAGAGTATACATAGTCTCGCTAACGTACCCCATGACAAATTACACCCCAGGGTTTTATTGTTGTTCTTGGTTCTTGACTCTTGGAGTCTTCTCCTCGTTCTCTTTTTCCCACCCACGTTCGCTCCTTATTTTCTCGTACGCGACGACGTACCCTCGCGAAATAAGGTGCAAGCTGCGATTCCCCAGCTCACTGCTGTACGACTTTCCACACTGCCGTAAAGAACTTTCTGCGTTTTCTAGTCGTCTCTCTCTCTCTCTCTCTCTCTCTCTCTCTCTATCTCGAGACTTGGAAGCTGCTCGAGCATTTCCTCCGTTTCTCGACGAGAATGAGAGAGGCTAATTAATATTTTGCCTCGCTCGGGTCAGTCCTCTGCCACCGGTTGCTCCGACTTCCTCACTTGTTCTTTTTCCTCCATTGTTCCATCTCTTTGGAAACCACCCATCAGCTTCATGCCAAAGTTGAATTTATTGTTGAATAACGTTCGACCACAGTTGAATTTGTCACGATTTATTTGGTTATACAGACTATTGGTTCGACTTTTAACGAAGCGATTTAAAGTCGTAAAATGTTCGAGCTTTACCGTATTTTTTTCCTTATCGGCTCAATTCAATGTTGTTTTTTTTTACATTTCTATTGTCAGTGAGCCTCATTGACTGGGTAAAATGAATAAAAGAATAGTTTCAACGAAGTCGAGTTTCGCGATATCTTTACCGATAACTCGTGTAATCGAGCCTCGTTTGCATGAATCTGGGGAAAAATCATAGCGCACATCCGATATTCAAATTTTATATGGGGTTCGGTGTATATGAGTGAAGTGTAAATAGCGAAATCGATGAAGATCTTTTCGGAATAGTAGAGCACGGCGAGCGAAGCTCCGATACTTATCGGGCCACTCGCTCGGGCATCGCTCTTCATCTTTTTCTCCTTCTCTTCGGCAAAGTGTATTTATACCGAGTAGAGCTACGACGTCCCGAAAGAATAAAGGATCACGAGGGACATGGCCGAGAGATAAAAGAGAGAAGGCAATATTTTTACCATATACACCGGGATCTATTTCTTTTTTACGTTTTTTTCTCACTTTTCCTCTGCGTGGCTGCTGAACTAGAAGCTTTAGAACATAAAAGGGGTTGCATGGATCTCCTTTCTCTTTTTCTCGATGTTCTCCAGTGGCCTGCAACGCGCCACCTTCGGTATATTTCCTTTTGACAAGCTGATGTAGCGAACGAACGAACGAACGAGGAAATGCGGATCTGACCAAACAAGAGAATAGAGAGACGGGAGCAGGCTACTATAGAAAGAAAGAAACCGAGGGAGAAAGAAAAAAGGACGGTATAGCTGGAGGAGTGTATTTGGCGCTTACCACTCGTATATCTCGAAAATTGGATTCTTCGGAGATTCGAACAGTGATAAATCCTCTCACGCGTAACCCACAAGAGAGGTGTGCTCCCACACACCCCTCTTCCTTTTATCCTTATCCTTTTCCCTCGTATTTATATGTTTGCTTCTACACTTTTTATCTATTTGCTTTTATCTCCTTTCTAACAAAAATCCTATCGTTTTTTTCCCCGTTTTCTCTCTTGGTCCCTCCGCGTTCAATCCGATACGGTTTCCAACGACTCGCTCAGAGATACTTCGCTTGTTTCTTTTACATTTCTATACGATTTTCATCGCTCTGCGACAACAATACGGAAAGTACAACGAGCGGCGATAAAAATTTTATCGTCAAGAAAAATCATCGGATCTTTATGCAAAATAATCGGCATGCACGCAAAAATAACAGAAAAATAATGTTATCCAATTGATATCGGAATATCAATTTGCTAATGAATATTCGCCGAATACGCGGAATTCAAATATTCTGAAAAAAAAAGAAGAATATATATACAGAGAAAAATTGTTTATTGTTATGTTAACGGGTGAGAGAGTAAACAAACCGGAAGTTGACGCTGTAAGAAGTCGAATTTCCGGAGGACTCTGACGGTAAGATCTATATGCAGCAGAAAAACTGGGCAAGTGGATGACCGTCGGGAAATCGGTGAGGCATCTATCGCCCTCTCGCTTTCTCTCGTCTTCTACGCTATACCGTGTGTTTGCCGAGGCGCAATAACTTTCCTGCCATAAATTTCCGGGCGATAAATCGCAGCGAGTCGCAAATGGGGTGGTTCACCAACGAAAGAGAGAGGAGGAGGAGGAGGAGGAGGAGAGAGTAAGAGACGAGGGGGAGGGATTGAAGAGTCCGGGCTACCATCGCGATAGTCCGAGAGTGAACGAGCGAATCAAAACGCGTATTCTCGATATTCCCCTTTCTTTTCCGCTTTCGCAAGAGAGAATTCTCTCTGTCTGTCGCACTCTCGCCCGGAGTAGCGACGAGCGCAATTAACACGACGAAACTCGTGCATAAACCCCCTGGCTTTTCCCCCGATTTTCCTTTCAGCCGCTGCGTAATTTACTTTTCGTCTCTATGTATATATGTACTACATCGACTTTCAGGCTAGTCACGTAGCAACTATATTTTTTTCACTTTAATTCTATAACCCAGAATTGAATCAAATGAAATTGATTCGCGAATTCCAATATACTCCATAAATAACCTACTCGACGTAGTTTCACATTTTAAATTAAAGTAAAAAAAATTACTGAGTCGTAATAGTTAGTGAGAGAACATGATTGAAAAAGTCTGGAACCATTGAATATCGTTAATTATTTATTTTGCAGTACACGCAACAATCGCGTAAATATAGTTGAATCATGTGTCATATGATACGACTGTATATGAATAATAATAATGATTAAACGTACGGAAAGTTGTGTCACTCTTACGTTTGACGCATATTTCTTTTTTACAATGCGGCTCTTTTCATTTTTTTTGCGCAAGAAACTATCTCGACGAAAGAAAAGAAGGCAAAGTTTTCCCATCTCAACCGAGCGAGAGACAGCTTTTCTTGCTCTCGCGGACTTTCTGTGATACGAGAATATTGTGCATATATATTCGTATATATATGCATTCAGTCCAGAGATACAAAACTCAGAAAGTGACGAAGCGAGAGCAAATAAAAAACGAGAGATAGGCAAAGAAGGAAAGAGCCCAAATATCATTGTACACGAATAGACGGAGCGACATGGAAATATCTACGTGTACACGGAGCCTAAAATATTACAGGGAGAAAAATGAGTCGGAGAAAAAAAATTGTTCCGACTCGCGGAAAGTAAAGAGACGAAATGACGAAGGGAATTCGAGCGGAATCGAAAAAGGGCATTACGAAGAAAATTATGATATTTACATGTAGTATGTACCTGCGGACCTGGTATATACTCTGTCGCAATATCGATCGTCGGACCAAGCTTGCACATACCAACAGAAGGGAGCCACCCTTCGGTAAAGCTTTTGCCTTCGTTAAAATAGTATGTATGTATCGAATTTTGGTGTAATCGAGAGAGCTTCACACGACTCTGCAGTCAATGTACAGAGATATACTTGAAAAGGTGTGCTCGTTTAAAAAAAAAGCCCCGCTCTAAAAATCTTATTGCACAATCGGAAATGCTCACGTAGATTGCGAAAAGGAATCGAACAGTGACTGAACTGTTACACACCGATTCCTCGTTCTCGTTATCCACGTGGATAATTAAGAACGAATCTCTCGACACATTTCTTTTTTCTCATATCGACAATGCACACGTGTTTGTTTATACGATGGGGTATGCGGTGTCAAGGGTTTTTATTCCAGATGCTTTATAAAGGATCATGAACAAAGTGGTCTTTGTTCATGTCAAGAACAAGAGAGCAAAAAAGGAGAGGGGAGAAACGGTGTTATAAGCGCCGAATGAAGTTTGCGAGGGTTGAGAAATAAGAATGCACCACTCGCAGAAGCCATCCTATATGCACCGGGGACTCGTTTTCTCTCACCAGAAACCCTCTTTCGAAACTCTTGACTTTCTGCGCTCTCTTTATCATTTTGTTCCTTTTCGTCTTGTTGCTCACTTTGATCGACGCGTGTGACAACGAGAATTGAGAAAAAGTGTCGGGAGAGTGCAAAAATTTTCGGATTACACGAGTGATACGCGAAACACCCCCCCTCGAAAACAGTAGTCTTTGTGTGAATACACAGCTTCTTTTGGTATTATAATATTGCGATCGCGGATAAACTCTTTCACAATATAATTTGGTATATTGCCAACATCTATCGCTTCGGAGTTGATTAGTTTTAACATTTTTTTTTCGGTAGCTCGATAAAACAACGTGTCTTTTCCAAAACAACATTTCTCAAACGGCGGCCTTCGCTTTTCCCAGAACACGATGATGATATTGACGGTCTATTTTACGTAATGGATAAATGCACGGGATATCAGATTTTATCCGAAAAATGCTCGTATATCTTCAGCCAAATATTCAAGATACAATAACGGGAGTTTCAATTTTCAAGGGGGCGCATATCTAGCAATAATTTTTTCATCAATAATTGTCGTAATAAAAATGCAACTGCGGTTGCGTTGTGTGATATTTAAAAGAAGAGGCACGAGATATTAGTTCCGTTCAGTTAATTGGAATGTTAGAATTAAGAGCGAATAAAAAAATGATGACGATGCGTCGTGCCGCGAAAGTGCTTTCGAGCTATAGAAAAATGGTCAGGTCGGACAGGATTAGATTCTGTCGTGAAATTGTTCTTCTTAGGCGCCCGCAACGTTGATAAATAATGGCAAGTCCACTTTATAAGGAGCATTTCTCTGTCCCTTTTCTCTCGCTTCCAGTTCGGTGAAAAAAAAAGATAAAGAGCAGGTCCGGGCAATATGAGGCGGGAGATGCTTTCTCGCGGAAAGCGTGCGAAGCTTGAATCCCCTCGGGGGTCCAAAAAGCTCTCTCGGAGGGTCGAGTAGGTCAATATTCAGCCTGTTTGTTTTTCATTTTTAGCCAAATCTCGTTGTGCCAACCTGCCACGGGTCCATGCGCCATTTTTCGTTTGGCCAAATGGCGAAAGTTATGTCCTTCGTCGTCGTGGGAGCTTTTAATAATTTACCGTCTCGCGGAACGCCCTGTTTTGTAAAATTACTTTTGTTGCGCCATCTCGCATTTGTTCCCCCGAATTTCGCTTCCCCCGTTCATCGTCGTTGTTGCTGTTACTGTTGTTTTTTAACATCGTTGTATCCACTCGCCTTCCGCATGAACGCACATGCTTTTTTTTTCGTCGCACCCTCTCGGTACGGCGTTAAATCACTCGCTTTTTTCCGGCATCCGGATGAGGGCATATAGCGCAACGTGATTCTCTGTTACTCGTACGGACATACGGGAGAATGGTTGTTCCTTTAATTTTTTCAAATGCTATTTCGATCAAAAATTAATATTCTATAACCGTGTGACTCGTGTCGTGATTCAATCCGCATGATTCGAAGTTTTATCAAGTAGGAGAGTATGGGGTAAAGTGGCCCACTTAAGGAATTATTTAACGAGTTTTGTCGGTCAGCACATGGTCATTTACTTATTTTTATGTCCCAAAAATGATTCCACCTCCTTATTTCTCGAATTTTGAAAAAAAAAAAAATTTTTGGGCAAAGTGGCCACCCCCTCGAATGCGTTGAAAATCGATAATTGTCACTTCTAGTTGAATAAACGTTATAATTGACTGTTCCCGCATGGAACATTGAAGGCTGCGATAAACCTGCATAGTAGGGACCCTCCTTCGATGGGATGAAAAAAAAATTAGTCGGAATACTTGGATAAATTTTGCCATTACCCGTGGCAAAACCCCGTTCTTATTGGGGGCAAATCGTGGGAAAACTGCCATTATCACGAGTCCGTCGTATCGCGCAAATCTTCGTGAGTAAGGAAAAAGAGATTATCAAAAAAGAAAAATTCTTCTCCGCGGCGGACGTTGCTTGTATTTTCTGCGATCAACTTTATTCGCATTCCTCCGAAGACTGGATTCGCTGCGAAATATGCCTAAAATGGGCGCACACCTTTTGTGCAGGTGTTGATGAAGATCAAGTCCGTTATAAGTGCGATTTTTGTCAATCAAAATAAAATAGACATTTATCAGTCATTCGCAAAATGATTCTCACCCTCTGCCTCAAATAGCTATAAATTTCTCAGAAAACATAGAATTCTCACTGATTCTGTGCCCCAGAAATCGGAATTTCGTGGGTGGCCACTTTGCCCCCTGAAGATCGAGAAGCTTTTTTTTTCGCAAAATCGCCACAATCGATCAATCGAATTTTTATCGCACGCAGCAATTGTAATATAACTGCGTTTCGTTTGTTCAATGCCGCGCATAACCATGAAAAATATGAGTCGAGTGGTTTGCAGAGAGAAAAAAAAAAGAAAACAGAGTCCCGGGGACACGCACAGCGGCACAGAAGAAATGAAAAGAGAGCAAGTCGGGAGGGGTTAGACGAGGTGGAAGTGAGATAGATGCCTGAACGTATTGAACGTATATATGGCGAAGACGATAAAGCTGCCAATCGCAGGTGCTTATTGGGCGGTCGAAGGGTGGGTTTGGTCGGAACTTTCTCTTTTTTCCTCGTGAAAACGACGAGACCGTGAACGTCAACGAACACCATTTATACTATACCTATATATGTAGACATGTATTTTCCTTTCCCTCTCGATTCCTGCTCCATTGCCGTACAAGCGCGTGTCTGGTCACAAAGTGGACGGTGTCTCTGTTCCGCGATAATTGAATTCCCGAGCTTACATTGATTTTTCTTCCCGGCGAACAATATATATAGGCGCTTACGCCGTATATACGGATGCGGTCTATGCGACTCGTATCAGTAACATATCGGCGAGAAAAAAAAAATAAACGCCGCGTTGAAGCACAAAAACAAACGCGGGTGAAATGCTCAACTGGTCCGTTCATCACTGAATAAAAATGGAAATCTTGTTATTGATTTTTGTGCAGAAATAACGACGACATCACGCGTCAAGGGTTTTACATCGTTCTCGCATCTCGCATACGTTATTCATAATCTTTCTGCTATTTCTTTGGTTATCAATTGGTGGATGTACCAGACTCGATGAATATACTTTTCTTTAGAATGATATTCTTCCGTATGAAATGGATGAAAGCAATCATTACGAGGAAGAGCAGGTTTTACAGGTCTGAAATAAAGGTGGCAATTGGATGTGTATGCGCCGCACAAATGCGAGTGTTTCAGCCTTAGGTCAAAATCGATATTTAGACAGCCCAAGGCTTTTCAATCACTGGCATTGGCGAGTCCTTGAATTTCCGGCTGCTCGAGCTCAAAGGCAACTCGTTGCGTATCGCCGAGTATTCTCTACACGGGCAGCATTTTATCGTTGCGACACTTCCGCGCTTACCAGCTTTTCTCAACAGCAGAATTAAATAATGAAACGAGAAAATAAATTGGAATGATGTCTTTCACGAAATGACTCGATGAGTTAACGGGTATGTGACGGAATAAACGCGTTAAACGGATTCGCGTAAAACTTTCACGAGGTCCTTTATTTTTGGGATAACGCCGGGTCAAACGAGTAATTTGGCGCTCATCAGACTAAAACATCCGGTCGAAAACTTGGAAGGACTCTCGTTATGAATGCGAGACAGGATAACGAGGGAATCGCAGGTGCGGTGTGTGTCGGGGATTCGTAAGTTGGACCGACAAGAAGAATGAGTATAAGAGATGGTAGAAGCGGTAGAACGAAGGGGACCAAACGAGAGCAGGACCGTTCTATATACGCTCCGTTACACACGAGCATTATCGTACGTCAAGCCAAATGCGATCCTATCGCGCATCTGCTCTCCCCCCTTCCGTCCACCTATATACGTATATATGTTAACGAAGAAGATGGAGTATCGTCTTTTCCCCATTCATGGCTGTGGCCACTTTTGTCCCCTGTGACGCTATCCAACGGGTGGCAACAAATCCTGGGTTATAATGAACAATCGGCATTATTATATTATCCCTCTCGGACTGTATGTTGCTTCTACGCAACATGCGCTTCCAGGCCCAATAAAACTGCATCGGTCAGTAAGGTCGGGGTTCTAACAGCCTATTTCCATCAAGCAAGGTTAGATTGCACCTTAGATACTCCTAAACCAAGAGATAAACTGCTTTAACTCATCGAAATATCAATATGAAGTCGGCGTTTCATGTTGAGTTGGCGTTGCGTGAAAAGGTGCTTTAGTTATCGCAAAAGAAAAGTGGGTATACATTTTTTTTTCGTACTCCAAACGTTATTTCCTTTCAAAGGGAAGCCAATATGATGTATTTAAGGTATTCGGTGCTAGATTCATTCGTAAATTTTCCTGATTTTGCTCCCCAAGGACCTCGTGCTGCGCGCAGCGAACATTCAAAAATTCATATTTCCCAACAAAAAAACCGAAATGTCACAATAATGGATTCGGAAACTAGAAAGTATTTTGAGATAAAATTATGAAGGGAATCATTTTCCGTCAACGCGAAATAGGTCTCGGTCTGAGAGGGTTATTGTGAAATTTTACGCCACTTTTGAGCGATGGAATAAAACCCAGCGGAATGGTTCTGAGGAATCTACGATTGACGAATTTCCGTCTGGAAGGAGGAGCAAATGCTGAATCGCGATGACTGACCTCTGGATTCCATATTCCAGAGATTTACGAAGATGCAGCGAACAATTCAACGAATTACAAGCTTTTTTCATTGGTATACGGAATGCGCGCGCGACACGCGTGACTTTGCCGGCTTCGTAGATTACAGCGTTGCTAAACTTCGGGGGCCCTTAATCCCGTATTGGTAAGCGAGCAGCGGAATATCTTCTGTGTTCTCGGAGCGAATAAGGGACGAAAAAGAGAGCATCACTGCGCGCAGTATTCTCTGCTACGGTAATTTTACCTTCGCAATATAGCGTTTCTATCTTCGAATAATTCGACACAAGCTATACGATTTTCGAAATTGTCGACAATTTTATTTGTGGGTGGCTTTTTTTTGACTCAATCATTTTCATCGGTGACAATTTTATGACTTTCCTTCGGGCGAAATATTTTTGTCTCGAGATGAAGAAAAAAAATAGTTATAACAAACGCGAGGTTTGTTAATATACGTTTCAACAAAAGTGAAGAAAAAGAACGGAAACAGTTGGTAGCGTGTCCGTGATTTTTCATTTCTTTCGAGTCCTTCAACGTCTTCCCTTGGGTTTTCGCGCGCGACACGTAATAATAGCGTCGGGTTTTTGAGGGACCCGTGCCAAAGGAATATTCGGGGAAGGAGACGCGGAAGAGGAAAAAGAATACTAAGCGTATAAGAGAGAACGAGATGGTGCATCGACGCCGTCTTCGTCACTGGAGCTTTATTGGCGAAGAAGTTTTCGTCGACGCCGAGAATCGTGGCGCCGGTTGCACACCCCGAGATGAGGCCAAAGCTTGCGACTGCGAGAAACAGCGGGAGAGAGAAAGAGAGAGAGCAACGACGACGCCGACGGCTTTGCTTTTTTCTACTTGTATAGCAGCGTTTTTCCTACTCAACTCAAACGAACTCACGGTCCATTCACCAGAACCGACGAATTTCTTTCTTTTCTCCTCGTACACTCTCGCAAAAATATACCAGCAGGGATGCCTCGTATTCAAAATACTTTGGTCCGTTATTTTAGTTGGCTGGAACAAACGTTTGATTCGGGTAATCAGGAAATATTGGAATATTTATATATCGTATAGTTTATAATCGTTAAATTCAATTTTCGATGTTTTTTTTTCGTAAAAAAAAATAAGCGTCAACTTGAGAGAGAAAATAGGATAAATATGAAAATAAGATCTGACCAAACGTCGGCATGAAAAAGTTACGATATAACATACGATTTGTTGCATACAAAAAAAATATGAATAAAATGAACGGACAAATGAAAATAAATAAGAAAGAACAAATTGCGAACATGGTAGATCTGATAAAATAGAGAAATTCGAAGAAAATCTAAGAGAGAAAGCGAAGAGGATGAGGCCGCGAAGTGGTGGAATACTTGGCACGGAACAACTGATAGACGTCGAAATCCGTCGATGTATGAGATTCGATATCAGTCCGGAAATATATAATATCCAGGTATAGGGAGAAGCGAAAAATACCATTTGAAATGAGAATATTTCTCGTCTGGCGAACCGTCACGAGGTCGCTTATATCGATTTTTTTCCTCCGTATTCACGAAAGCTGCCAATAAGACGGATGTGTAATACGACGGGACTTCCGGATGCAGGAACTGGAGAAGGCTGAAGCGCCGCAACTCCGCCGCTGACCCGGATCTCGCGAGCGAACAAGTAAAATACGAAAAGGTTGGAGGGCTGCCGTGGCCGGAGAAATAAAAACTTGCTACATCTCTTGTGGAGAAATAGAAATGAAACTGAAGATGAAAATGGGTCTCGAGAAAATAAGAGAGAAAGATTTGCTGCTGGTGTTTCTGGGCGTATCGGGCAGGAGAATAAGCTGCTCCGGCACGTGTGCACTTGTTCCAACGATGTACCAAGTCATCGTCTCGGTAGTTATGTCTTGGAAGGCAGGAAGACCGAAAGAGTAAGAGAGAGAGGAGAAAACACCGCGTAGGGAAACTTGTCTTTGAGAAGAGCGTGGTCTCTCGAGATGAGACCAATTAGAGACACCCTTCTTGTGTCCTCCTTTGCCAATGTAGCATTTCGGAACATCTCACAGAGTGAACATTACAAAGATATACGGAAGTTAGAGAAAGATGGAAGAGTGGCACAAAACGGCGAAACGAAAGAGCACATAAGCAGCCTAGTCGACGTCGTCGTCGTCGTCGTCGTCGTCGTGGTAACGGGTGTGACGATGAAAGAGACTTCCCGCCGACCGTTTCCATTTCTTTCGCTCCCTCTCTCCTCTCTCTCTCTCTCTCTCTCTCTCTCTCTCTCTCTCTCTCTCCTTCTTTCTTCCTCGTCCATCACCTTTCTTTCGTCGTACTTGACGAAAATACGTCACGACAGGAACGCAACTTTTGCATTTTCAGAACTAAGTATTAAACAAAAGGAATTAAAACATACACGTCGCGAGAATAATTTCTAGTTTCAGAATCACATTAAAAAGTACAGCAGTGCTATAATAGTGAAAGATAAATGAGAATCGAATTTGATGCAATCAAGATATATAATCGCAGGGAGTACTAACATATATAATGCAACGGGTGGCTGAGTCGTGCAGCTCTCTTGGGAATTCTCTACGATATTATATCTATGTATTTATAGACATCGAAGAATTCTATATAGAAGATGGGTGAACCACGCACAAACCGTATTCAAGAGAACCCCGTCTCGACGTAACGTCGTTCGTATCAATCGAAAAACGAACGAGCCATTTTCTCCCTCGGATCTTGTACCGTACGTCGCACGAGACTCATTTGATTGTGTTGATGATTTTTTTATCGCCGTTGCGCACTTATCCCCGGGATAACAATTCCATGACGGATGACGTGCATATATGGAGATGGATGAGAAAAGGAGCGTTATTCGCAGCGTTGCAAACAGTTTCGGAAGGATGAATCTGCGCGCACGGGGAGTACTACACTGGATACTATGCAAATGAGATTGAAGACGAAGTTATCTTTCGCTATGGTGAATCGTTCGTGATCCATTGCTAAGTAAGAGAGACCGGAAATGATATGTGATTTGATATATTCAAGTCGAGTGATACGAGCGTACGAGAATCGTAAAGACTTGAAATTCATCGCTGCTGGGGCGTGTGTAACTCGGAAAACTCGGTCGCTGTCTGTTCGCTGCCAGCACGGATTCAGGCCGATGGGCTTTCGTTACAAGAGAGCTGGGTTATGACGCGAGAGTGCATATTGGCCACGATGGGTTTGGGAGTTTTGGGGAGTTAAACAGCAGGAAAAGGTAAAAGCGAGAGGAAAGGTCGAAA
Source organism: Venturia canescens (assembly GCF_019457755.1). Taxonomy (NCBI): domain Eukaryota; kingdom Metazoa; phylum Arthropoda; class Insecta; order Hymenoptera; family Ichneumonidae; genus Venturia; species Venturia canescens. The sequence goes on from NC_057429.1 coordinate 21,147,718, forward strand.
TGAAGGGCGAGAGTGACCGAGAGAGCATCCGGTTTTTCTTTTGGTACTGCTGGATGCGGTATAGCCCTAGACGCGAGGGAGCGCACTGTTTCGTTTTACTTCTCTTTACACGGTATTTTCATTCGCAACGACGGTCCACCGACCCAATGAACGTAATTTCCGGCTGTCCGACTCGGGAATTCACGTCGTCGTTTCGTTCCCCATCTTTCTCCCTCTATATAGCTGCTCTTTTGGTTCTCTATCTCGTTATACTTTTCTCTGCGCTCGCTCTCGCTTCGATCATTCTCCGGCTCGGTTCCCACGAAAGCATAGACGCACATTGGCTCGATAGCAATGTTCGAAGCGCGGTTTTTTCATTCGGACATCGTTTGTCCGTGTTAACGGGATAGGTGGACCACCAAGTTTTTGAGCAGCGATCCGTAAATCGAGACTGCTGGAAACACGAGAGACTCTTGAAAAACGTAGCGAAAAAAAGAAAGAGGATGGGAAGGAAAAAATATATATATCGAACAACGCGCGCTAAACGAATGATGTATAGTAGTCCGCTGAAAGATCGACGAGCTGCTACGAGAAAAATCGAGCTTCGTCAATTAATTTCGTTCGATCGAGGCTCGAACGTGAGTTCGAACCATTTGTTATGAGTTAAAAAATGTTCGACCGTCGCTCACTGTCTTCACTACTGCGGTGTGATCTATTATTTTCTTGTTTCACCGCAGCACTATAAAGAAAACAAAACGATTCTTGAATTACTACGGAGCATCGCACCGTAGAACCGTACGAAAATTCCGGCAATATTTTCGTCTCGAGTTCGCCCGATCCCACAAACAAATATGAAGAGAGTAAATGGAAGGGCGAAAAACTTGAAGGGGAATTCATCGCGGGTTCTTATCTACGCGGTGTAGGGTGGCTTTACTCTCATCTCGCAAGGATGAGGTTCGGGCTCGAGTGATTCAATTTCATTTAAAAGCAGGCTTTGAAGGGCTTCGCGAAGTGGAGAGCGGTCCTTGTTCGTGCGGTTATATAATCGCCCTTTGGCAGAAGCAGCCAGCACACGATACAGGCATGCAGAAGAGAGACGGGCTAAACGTTTTTCTTTGTCCCAACTTTTATTCGCGTTCTCTCCATCTCCCTCTGCATCCACCCTCCTTCTTGCAGCTCCGCAAGCATCGAGTCCAAGTGAGGCTTGTGTTCTCTCCCGGGTGCACGGAAAACGGCGGTGTGCCTTATCTAAGGGTTAAATGATGGCGTTAAATCGTCGCCCGTGACTATGCATATCAAAACGAGTTTCGATGGTGGACGATGGCATGCGTGCGGAGGGAAAAAAGCAAACGAACGGGATTGCGAACGCCTGTGAAAGAGATAAAAGACGCACCAGTGCTGGTATATATAGAATCTGACGTATAGTAGATATATACGCAGTGTGGATACAGAGGTTTAAAGAGTTGATGACATCGAACGAACAAGGCGTAAAGCATTCTCTTGACGTATTATTCACGTAAAGAAATAGTCGCGCATATAAAATTATCATAAAGTTTAAGTTTATGCGTTGGACAAGTAGAAGAAAATAAAAAAGTAAGTGCGCGTATGAAAGCGAGGAGAGAATAGAACGAGGAACGGAGCAGGTGCGCGGACGAGAAGAGAAAAATAAATGATTTCGCCGTTCAGTTGACCGAAGCTACGATAGTCACGATGAGTTTGACGAGGCGTTGATCGAGCAAACTGCACCGAGTATAAAAAATAACGCAAGGGATTTGGCGCGATTAGCGCACCAATGGGATTTACCGAAGGCTTGCGTATACGCGCGCGTTGTCCGCCATGCGAATTAGTTTAGTCTCTGATAGATTGCAAGGGAGGAGGTATATAAGAAAAACGAAAAAGGATATATAAAAAAATAAAATAGAAAAAAAGGAAATTGACGTGGTCGTCGCGCGATCATCGCCCCTTATTGGTTCGGTCACGCGTCGTCCGTTGCGAATTACGACTGGTTGTTTCGACGCTGCGCATATACGACCAACCCCCCGTACTCTGGAGATACGAGGGTCGGAAGACGAGTGCTGGAAAGAGAGGGAAGGTGAAGGAGAAAAAATCGTATGACGGTGAATGGAAAAGAACGTATAGTCGAAGCGCATCGATTTGCCGTGAAAATGGACCAAGTTCGTTACGGTTACCGGTAAATAAATTGACTCGACGCAATCGAAGGCGGGGGCGGAGCAGCTTATTAGAAGAACTACATTATTTAAATAAAGATTGCGGACACGAATGAGTGAAAGACAAAGTCAAAGGTCGAATCGTCGATATTGCGGGGTTAAGTTTGAAAAGAGATATGACGTCGAGTAAGACGCGGAGGAGTCCGGCGGCGGTGGTGGCAGCGGTGTGCTACGGTGTTGAGACGAGAGTAACGGACTCGCGGTAGTCGAGTGAACGTGCGCGAGGCTTTACGGAGTAACGGCGCGGCTCGGTGACCCGATTAGCCTTCCTTTACTTCGGTCACTCTTTCAACCACGAGACCGACTCGCGCTCCCGAGTCAACTAGACGAGGGATCTCTAATCTCAAACCTATTGAATATTCAGTACGGCCGCGTTAATGAGGTTGATCCCGTCGTGTATGTCCGCGTGTACGTATAGCTAATAATACATATATAATCGCTGGGCGAGTATACACGGGGATTCGGAAGAATTCGCGGAGGTAAGTAAAATAAAAAATCGTTGAAAAAGTTGTAGAGATTCGATTGTAAAAGGATGCGGCGATTTGGGGAGAAAAGCGCGATGAGAGATTAAAGATAAATGTAAAGGTAAATGCGACTGACCTTTTCCCGCAACATATCTCTGACTCTGGTCGCTTGACTCCTGCTCCTGTGAAGCTCGAGCTGAAGTTCCAAGCATCTTTCTTGCCAATTGAGTTCCTCAACCGTGGTGGAATAGCCATCGAAGCTTTTCGAAGAACCGTAACCGGGCCTTTCTCGCGGGGATTTCTCCTTTTTGGCGTGATCGGTAGTCGGAAGAGCGGAGCTACTGGTCGTTCTGGCAGTAGCGACCGATTGGTTGGAAGCGCATGCGAGGGTCGCCGCGGCTCTCTCTATGAGTAATCGATGAGGATCGGCCACGTGATCGCGTCGATCATCGATCTGATGTTGTCTAGCGTTGAAGGAACAACTTCCGTCGATATTTGCCACTCTACTACCCGAAGTTCCAGGCTGTTCGTGAAAGGATTTTCCCAGTCGGTTGAAATTTTCAGTCGCATCGAGGGCTTTGTTCTCAAAGCTATTGGGTCCGAGATCAATAATGGCGGGGGTCGGGTAATTTATTTTTTCACCGATGTCAGCGTATTCGACGCGACCGCTCGACTCTGAGGTGAAACTGTAGGGATTGCATTTGCCAACGAGATTGGTGAGAGACTTGGCGCCGGTCGCGCTCGCCATTGTCGTCGTCGTCGTCGTCGTCGTCGTCGTCGCCGTCGTCGTCGCGGTCGTCTCTCTAAGCTCGGAGTAACCAGCACATTTAGCGCTCTCGGCGAAGCTCTTGTCCTTTTGGAAGACCAAGTTACAGGGTACATTGACGTAGGGTGAGTTTCGAAAATGAATAGGTGGCGATAACGAAGACGACGACGACGAGGAGCAAGTTTCGTTGCGACGCTGATAATGTTGATGATGATTATGATGATGACGATGATGCAGCTGATGCTGACTCGGTCTCGGCGGTGGAACGGGCGGTTGTCTAGCTCGCCTAGGCAATAACCGCGGACTCTCCGGACCGCTGGGTGTTCCGCGACAGGGTTCGGACCGCGCGATCTCGATGTTATCCCTGGTGCTGCTGGGGCCGCGAACCCCCATGCGGGGGCTGCACGGTGCAGAGCTCGAACTACCGAAATCCGAGGCGAGACGAGCGATCGGATCGAGAATCTGTGAGAGCCGGCGACTCGGTGAACCACGTATCTCGTCCATTCTACCTCACGCTCTTTATCCTCTCCCGCTGCTTCACGCACCGCTTCTCAATATCAATTTATACCCGACAATCGTTTCAAAATAATTCATCCCTCGTTCTTTCGCGCTTTACCAGCACCTTCCAAAGTTTCAAATCCCGTCTTTGCCAACGGGCTGGTTCTCGATCTTCCTCCGCCGCGTTGCTTTTTCTCCTCATTACCCGGCCAGATTCGGGACAACGACCATTTCTTCATTTATCTCACCCGAGGATTTACCCTGCAATCATTCATTAAAAAAGCTCATTGTCTCAAAATCCACTAAATAAAACATAAATGCTTAACGATTTATTTCGCGTATCAAATATACTTATTTTTTTTTCGACAAACGGATAACCGTTTTGCGATTATAGACTGCACGGCTATATACACTTGATATTTTGGACTATAATTATAGAATTACCATAAAATTATTTATTAAAGAGGTACCGCGACAAAAATTGTAGCGGCATTTGATGCATGGCACAACGGATCTCATACACTCGCTTTATAGCTACTCCTAACTGCGTGTATTCAGTCATTCATATAAAGGAAATATCAGAGAGACGGAGTCTCGATATTTCGAGATTCAGAATGATGCGACGAACAATGGGGCCCGACAATAAATTGGAGACTATTCCTCGCGGATATTAAGCCGATGCACACCATATCACCCTCGCTTACTTCGTCTTCATTCTCGTTTATAGCTCAGCGTGAGTAAGTTTGCCCGGCACCAGGCGGCACCAAATTGAAAGCTGTAACTTTTCTCTGGCTATAAGTGAGAAGCGGCGAGCATCGGAACGGTCGGCCTCTTGACGATGTTGGCTCGTACGAGCGGTGTAAGGACTATATGCGCATGATATGCGTATATAGCCGCATAAAGTAACGATGCTACAATGTGTGCGAGAGAGCAAAGACAAGAAGAAAGGGCTCTTTTTTCTCAGTTTCAGTCCCTTTCGGAAGTCTTAGTCGTCGCACTTCCACTACCTCCTACACACGGACCAAACGATCCGCGTCGTCGTACATGTATACCCCTCCGCCTTCACACCTCGCGCGGTAGTTTATTTTAAGACCGTGCCACACGTCGGCTCGAGATTCACCGGCGCGCACTCCCTTCAAAGAGAGTACGACCGAGTTGAAGTTGAAGATCGACCGCGGGACGCGCGACGACGACGGGTGGAAACGAAAAACGGAGTTGACCGGATAGTCGCTTCGGTCGAGGAGAAAAAAGTGAGTGTGCTTTAGACCACACAACTGAAGTAAAACTTTTTTCGCAACGTACAGATGTATAGGTCATTTTACCAATTATGGAATTAATTTGTGTTGGGGGGGGGGGGGGGGGGGGTACAGTCGACAGTTGAACAAATTGAGCGAAGTACTGGATCAGAAAAGGCCATTTACTGGGCAAGGAAGCCGGCAAGTCATACTGTTGCGTGACAACGCTCGACCTCACGTTGCTCGTGCGACTCAAAAAACCCTTTTGGATTTGGGATGGGAAGTTCTCCCGCACGCGCCATATTCACCAGACTTGGCACCATCTGATTTTCATTTGTTCCGGTCAATGCAGCAAGGCGCCTAGTGGATAAACAGTTCAAAACGCTGGATGATGTGCGTAAATTCGTCGATTATTTTATCGCCTCGAAGCCTGCAAGTTTCTTTCGCGACGGCATCCGTATGCTACCTGATGGATGGCGCAAGATCATAGAGCACGGTGGACAATATATTCAAGACTAAGTTCGTTGTTTGCTAATTTTTCATAATTAAAAAACTACTTATGAATCTGTAAAAATTAAGTCATACACCTAATAGTAGATACTAAATTTTTGCCACTGTCCTTTGTCACCATGGTTTGATAGGACTTGTAGGAACTTATTTCGGTTCGGGTTTATTGGGTTTGTTTAGACTTTTGGGGCTTGGTTAGGCTTTTATTTGGGCTTATTTCAGATTTTTTGGAAATGCTTAGGTTTGTTTGAGTTCCTTTGGAAATGTTGGGGAAGAGCCACACAAACCCAAGTTAAGATTTTTTTGAGAATCCTTGGGTTCATTTGGAATTGCTGGGGTTTGATCTGGCTGAGCCATGGTGGTTAGTTTGGGTTTGTTTGGGTTAAGGTGATCCATCACTTGGGCGTGTGCGAGAGAAAAAACTGCAAAATGGTTGCACGGTTTACTCGGACACCCTTGATTTTTTGAGAAAAATAAAGGTTACACCTTGTTCTCTGATAAAGTGAGAATGGCGTGTAATTCATATTTTCTTTCAAATATCAAGCTACTCAGAATAAACCGTGCAACAGGATTTTTACCGACTGAACAAGTGATAGAGCCCAAACAAACCCCAACAAGGCCAAACAAACCCAAGTATGGCCAAAACAAAAAAAAATTATATGGCTTCTGTTTCACGTGATCCCCGAGCCCATAGCTCGTGCCAGCGGGGCAGGGTGTTGAAATTGTGGTTTTTCTGGGTTTGTTGGGGTTAAACTCAAACTAGCCCGAAATAAACACCAATAAGGCCAAAACAAACCCAAGTATGGCCGAACAAAAAAGAATTATATGGCTTCTGCTTTCCGTAATCCTTGGGCCCATAGTTCGTGCCAGCGGGGTAAGATGTTGAAATCGTGGTTTTTCTAGATTGGGGGTTGTTTGGGTTGAGCTCAAACTAACCCCTAATAAACCCCAATAAGGCCAAACAAACCCAATACTATTTTCAGTGACAAGGAAAATATTCTACGCATAACAAAAAAAATTGTCATCATTTTTAATATCGTAAAAACAATAAAAACACGATGAAATTGATAATTCGATCTCATGGGCGCGGCCGGACAGCCGCGCCCAAACGTCCCCGCGCCGAAACGTCCTGCTCCCTTGTCATGAATATTCGCTCGTAACATTATTCAATGACAAAATTATAACTGATATGATTCCATTAGAAATTTGTCGATAAACTTGCGAGCTGGCTATGCGGGCAGCTGGTACATATCGAAAGATTGACACGTTTCAAAGATTTTCGTCAAGTACGAGCGCTTCCGTGCGAGAAGTACAGTCAACGAAAAATCCGTGCACATATAGCAGTCAAGGAAATGTATGTAATGTAGTAGAGTTGCTACAGTAAGAGAGTTTCAAGTGAGAGATGACACGATTCCAAATTGCTCGATGTAATGTTGACACCCTGCCCATGAAACAAGGGGGCCTAACCCAGGAATGCAAGTAATGGATGACACTGAAGTTTACAGTGTTCGAGTCCAACGAAATGATCGAAAAAAACTCGCCGATAATTTTAGTAATTCTCCAATTCTGTTATACCTGCCTTATTTGCAATCTGTAGTTTTTCAGTCTACATCAATGATTCGTGAAAAAAACAAATTCATGAATGACAAATGTTATTTTCGTTAATTTCGTTGGACTCTAATTTTGCTTTATCATTGTTATTGTTGCCGCGAGGGAATGAGCGAAGATTGTTTTCACGATTAAATGTACAACGATACTGAGATACCCCCGCTATTATCTAATCGTTGAATCAGCCTCGTAATATTTCATTGGGCAACCAGCAAGGGGGCTGCAACGCAGGCATGAAAAAGTATATATCATGCGCAAAAAGAATGAAGCGAAGCGTTTGAATTTTTTGGAGCTACCTTTTCTAAATTTCTTTCGCTCGATGACCAAAGATTCCGTATTCCGAATGGGAGCATATATGAAGGGCGAGACGAGAAGCAAAACATAGAAATAAGTTTTTCAGTGACCATGCAAGTTTTATTCAAGCAACCCTCGTTTCGGGTACGAAACTTTTTCCTACCGTCGTAACGCGTAACCAACTCTTCGACGAGCAAACAAAAATTGACTCGGCTTTCTTTTACCCTTTTCTCATTTTCGATGGAAAATCATGAAGAACGTTAAAGGTAATAGCGATGGTGAGGGTGAGAATAGAGAAAAACTTAAAAGTCCTTGAAAACGAGTATGCATGGAAACATGCGGCTCGAATCTTGTCTATTATATTTGTTTAAATCATGGCGACTCCCGCGCAAAGGATGCAAACAGTAGTAATTGATCCGAGACAGCCGAGCAACGAATATAACTCTTGATTTCTTAATTGCCGCATGTGCGGGAAAACAAAAGAGAGAAGAGCAGAAGGGCGAGAGAAGCATGTAGATTACGTATTCATAGGAGCGAAGCATTATGACTCTTGCACATATATTTCTTGCCTTTTTTTTTTGCTACCCTCTAATCTTCCCGCTTTTCTCTTCTCCCGACAAACTTCTCCTCGCCCTTTGGCTATTCCCGTCGCGGGTCCTCTACATTTTTTCCCTTATTCCTTTACTCGTCGTGCACACCCTACGAAATGTTCTCTTTTTCTCTCGCTCTAGCTATAGCTCTTTCATATATTACATTTATACTCTGTACCTTACATATTTACATGTATAATGCACGCAGGGCTAACATGCAGCCTGGTCTATGAGCAGACGCCTCTCTTCCGCATCTCGAGGAGGCTTCTTTCCTCGGCTGCATGCTGCTCGTTCATGAATAAATTTTATATTAACTTGCCAACGAAACTGTCGTACCTGCTCAAGTTATACCTCGATCATATCGCCTATGAAACGCAGTCTCACATTTAACAATCCCGTTCGCATGCTCCGACTCTTGAAAATCTTCTCTTCACTATTTAACGTTATTGTTACGTAGCCCCGTCCACATCGAATAGAAACGAAGCTCGCGTATCGCGCGCTTCGTTTCTATAGCCCGATTGTTTCTTATTGTCTTCGCATTTTAACCCCATTACTTATAAATTTTATTTGCTTTGTCGAGTCACCATTAAGACTCGGAGCCAAGGTGCGGAAAGGGGCTGTACAGCGGAACGCTTGGGTAACCTCTTGGGTAAAGCCACGATTTTATCGATTGCTACGACAAAAAAGATTCATATTGGCGAGCAATATTGCGACCTACGGAGGCTCAACGACGGGATGACAGCGCTCGACTATCATCGCGTTCTATACGATACCGGGGATGTAATACTTATTGGAAGTTCACACGGTGAACGTTCCGAATATCGATCGGTTAGGAGTCGGGGCTGCTGAGTGTAAGGGCCAGAAAACAAATATATTCAAAATATCTATGATATTTCTTATGGTTGTCAGAAAGGAATATGGAGGTGGCGAAGCAGCCAGAAGCAAGAACGACTGTAATACTTTTTCTGTGTAGGAGGTGCGTTTTTTTGTTTTCCTTCTATCACGTTCATCCGTTCCGTTCGGGCCAGCATCCCGAGGGCACATGTATTATTTATCCTTTTGGACAGATCCTCCTCCTTGGCGTATACGAGACAGCAGCAGCAGCAGCAGCAGTGGTAGCAGCAAAAAGAAAGCATATTCTACGCAGGAGCCATCCATATCAGGCCTTTGCTATACGATTTTCTCCTCTTTTCCACTATTTCAGGCAAAATTTATCCGAATATGCCGGACGCAGCCGCCGCACCCGAGAGGTAAACCGAGAAAAGATCTCGCGTCACCCTAGATTCGGAGCGAGGAGAAAAAAAATCACCCTTTCCTCTCTCTCTCTCTCTCTCTCTCTGCCCGCGATATACCATGCATACACCGCGTACGGAAAGGAGCTTTCGTTATTTATTCGAGCAGGTCCTATATGCTAAGTCGCCAGAGTGACGCGGGTAAAAAAAAGCGATAAAATAAGGGCAAGAGAGCCCGTATATAGAGGACATCGGGCCATTATCCATCCCCAGGACGGATTCCAACAGGGCGTCAGCGTTCAGGAAGCAAGAAAATATGATTCTCCATCGATTGTCTTTTATCGTATTGCTTTGTGTGCTCCGGAAAGATTGATCCGTGAGAGTAAAATATGTCAAGACGAGCTATAGACGTGCTTCGAACGATTTCCATGGTTATTTCGAGGTGATTGAGAGTCGAGCCGAAATCCGCCATTGTATTTTTTCTTTTATTTCAGGCGATTCCGGAGTCACTGTATTTCGAGTATGATCAAAAGTACGATTGGTGCGATCTCGATGGTACACGAGAGCAGGGAGGGGGGGGGGGGAGAGAAGAGATCTCGTAAACCCTCTCGCGCGGTGAACCATCGTCGGAGAAGTCTCTCGTAATCGATTCTATACTTAAGGAGAGAGAGAGAGAGAGAGAGAATAGGAGATGGAAAAGGATAAGGCTCGTGAATCGAGTTTCAACTTTTCTCAACAGCTTGTTTTAAAAGTTGGCCGCGTCGTCGTCGGGGTGAAACATCGAGATAAAATGACTTTGCTAGCTATGCCTTCGAGATGGATCGACCTATCACTTTTTTTTATTCTTCCGAGTTTGCCAAATTTTGTCATTTTCTTCCCTCGGTCTCGTCGACGTAATACAAATATGTGACGAAAATATAAAACAACAATCACCCTAATTTAAAAACAATTATACCATCATTCAATATAATATTTTTTCTCATTACTGAAAGAGGTCGCGGTGGTTATAACCAGTACCACGCACAATAGTATAAGTACTTTGAAATGGATAAAAAAAAAAAACGTAAACCCTCATCTGTGATCGAGCGCGTTGAGTTTTATTCACTGTGACAATGAGTACGAGTGAGTGAATGATTGAGAGAAGGAGAGGTACGACTACGCATTGCCGAAGCGTAGCTCTCGTTACGTGAAAGTCGCGACTTGCTCGCTCTGCTCAACCACATTAGTCGTTGACTCGAACCGTTGGGCACTGCAGTTCTGTGTGCCCGTCGTTCCATTTCCTTTAATTCCTGCGGTTATCCTGGGAGGAGGAAAATGAAAAACAAAAAAGAACGTGCCAAAATAGAAAAGCCTATGGAGGCCTTTTCAACGATCGACGAAAATCGAAGAGAAAAAATGTTTTCAATATTGATAAACGTATAAAAGAGAGATTTATCGAGAAAAAAACAATGAATTATTTTGTACAATAAGAAAAAGCATGAGAATGAAATCTGCGACGGTGACTTAAAGCGAGAAAGCTCATCGTCGCATTCCTCCCCTCTCCTTCTACCGGCTCTTATTCTTCGCTAATCTTTGGTGCGGAGAGAGTTGAGAACTTTGTTTGGGCTTTTTTGCGATAAAAAGGCGTTAGGCATTTGTCTAGCGATGTACTATATACGTAACAAGGGAGCAGCAGGATAATATCTATGGATAATCGAATCTAGCTGAAAATGGGGAGAGGGAGCGTGTCCCAAGTGCGATAAGCTTTGTCCGTATACATGCATGCCATACGTAGTACACGTATACGTAATAAGAAATAGAAAGACGTTCGCAGTTGGCACGAAAGGAACATTAGTGCTCCTGTGCGTGCTCTCGTATATAAAAGAGGAAGAGAGAAAATCGTGCGTGTGTCGCTTTTATATATAAATTATAAGAGTTATAAGTGAATTTTGGGCGTCTCTGTACGCGCGCAGCGCGCGCGTTAAACCAAACTCCTGGGGGAAACGAAATGAACGAAAAAAAACATTATGTGTAATTGACCAATTTTTTATTTCACCAAGTATCGGTGCAGGTTGAAAAACTGCGAATTGTAAATTCGGCAGGGAACGAAATTGGAGAATCACTGGAAGTATTGAGGGGTTTTTTGCAATAATTTCGTTGGATTCTGGGACAACCACGGCCTGAACATATTATATATAATATTCTCAACGTAAAATAGGGCCTATGACGGGGGGATAGGAAGAAGGAAGAGAGGATCGAGATTGGAGTCTCTCGTTGTGCGTACTGAGCTCTCGGACTCTCCGCCGGCTCGGTGGTTACTACCGTATCGGGTGTGCGGCGCGCAACGAACGGCTTCCTGCTCCCTGAACTCTTCCTATACATCAGCCAATATATTCGTTACATATCGCCTGTATATACCTACGAATTACGCCTATATGACTTTACTTTTGTATATATATATATGTAGACTCATACAGTAATAGCGAAGCAAAACGAAGCAAGTGAGAAAAATAAATAAATTCGTATGTTATTTAGCCAGCGCATTATTTTGTAAGGGTACGGTGTATGCGCGTTCGCCGCATGTGTAATATATAGTGCCGCGGATGCCGGGGCTGGTCACGTTGAAAAATAAGCTCGTTTTCATTCGTTTTCTCGGTACGAATCTCGTCTCCGTCCCGCTGTCCCCGTATGTATGCTCTTCGTACACCGACCGTCCTCAACATTGCGGCGCGATATACTACATATTTGGTTTAATATTCTCGTTAATTTGCCGCGAGTATAATATGACATGACGCGCGAGACAACGCATGCATGCATAGGCAACCAAAAACCAACCAAAATTATGCACAGATAGTTGAAAAAATAGAGGGGTATATGCGCGAGGAAAAAAAAACGAGCGTACCGTCTCCGTCCGCTCGACGAATCTTCGGAGAACGGTTGCGACAACCCAACGTTTGTACTTCGCATTAAAACGTAGGCAGATATCTTGATTGCGAGGAAAAGAGGAAAAAAGTGAGAAGGTCGCGTCAAGAAAAATTTAAGAGAACGTCGTCACGCCACAATTTTTACTATTATTAATTTTCATCATTGTTATTATCGATGTTGCGTGTATACCTCGTAGTAATAACGATAATAACAATAATACGAAAATAGAAATAAATATACCGAGGCGAAACCCGTCAACCTACGCGCCCGACTCGCATTTTTCTATCCCCATTTTCAATTCAAGGATGAATTGCCCAACGATAAGTAGGTCACGTTAAATTCCTCCTTTTCCTCTACACAAAGGGAACAGGGGTGCACAACTTTTGAAAAAAAAATCTTCATCGACCCTTTATCGAGGCAAAGTGCGCCGGTATGATTTATCATTTTTTCCTTTGTAGCCGTAGAGAAGAGCCGCAGGCAATGTCCTGTCAAATGATCGTGCATGTGACGATACACACGTTGCCTCGAGAAGCACATTCTCCAGGGTGCGAAAAAAATTAATTTTTCTTTCGGGTCTAATAATTGTTTCAGGAAAATCGACAAGTACTCACCGAATTCTGAGGATCGAACGAACCGTCGACGAAGCTCGAAATAATTCGACATTTTTCAGCTCCATCGCGTACTATAATCTCAAAAACTTGGGAGCCAAATAGACGACAACAAAATAAAACACTTGCACCAAATAAATGATGATGAAAAGAACACACTGGCACTGAAAAAAAAAACAACACTCCACTGAAACACTCGTTTTCAATATCCGCACGATATATAACTTGACGCGTTGCGTCAATTTTCTTTTCAATCCATGCTTCCACCGAATAGCTAGTTCATATTCCGGAGCGTTGACTCTTTTTTCAATTTTTCAAATCTCTCTTTCTCTCTCTCTCGATATATATATATATATACACATATTCATGCACGAGCTCTTGATCCGGAGACTCTGCATGGACACGTTACTTCAAGAGCGATCTCTTGTGTCTGAGCTCTTTCTCTTGCTTTTATTGTCGTTGTTAAAAAAAAGGATGAAAACTGGGTGTAAGATTCGCCCCGAATATTCGTTATATACGCGCGTTACGTGGCCGGTCACGACCGTGCGAACCTACACGGAAAAACCGTTGTTTAGGATTGACGAGTGGCGTGTTAGTGTGTCCCTGCGTCCGTCCTTACCTGTTTGCGCGTGTATATATGTGTGTGTGTGTATGTCTGTCATGCACATCCGTGTTGAGCGATGTCTTTTTTTAAAAGAATTCAATAGCAGCTTGGCTTTTTCGGAGCACAATCGTGTCACGAAACGCGCTTACGAATATGTTTGAGTTAAAAAATAAATAACTCTCGAGCGAAAAGATCCGTGGATAACGACGACGATGATGATGATAATGATGATGATATACGAGTGTGTGCGAAAAAGACATAACATAACCGTGTAAGTGCGCGAAAGTCGGCGAAAGGCCAACGACGACTGGAGCGCCGACTGGGGGCAGTCCCCTAGCCGCCGTGCGCACCGCCATTTTGTCCTCCCTCTCTCTCTCTCTCTTTATACCTTGCGTTGTTGTTTTTGCCGACTCCTTCTCTTTTCATCGCATATAAAAATAGATCGTTCTTATACATATATGAGCTTGCAATGGATCGTGATTCCCCTTACCGACCGAATTTCAGTGATTCCGCAAGTTTGGGAGGCATCTCTCGTCTTTTAACAGTCATTTTCATAAAATTTTAAGCATATACCTCATGGTGTATATGACCCCAAATTACAAATTCGATACAGCGAAACAGAAATTTTGACTGTTTGTAATTTGATTTTTTCAAAACAAGTAATCGCATGAACTATTCTGATGACAAACGGTGTAATATTAACGATTTATATAAATATTAAATTTTTATACTCATCGATCGATAAAAAGTACGCTATAATTTTCTAGTCATTTTATTTGCCGTACGAGAGCGCTGAATGTCACTTTCTACCGTCCTACATTATTAACGCGGCAATTTTGATCATCGGTCCCAAGGGGTTGACTTTGCTTTTTCTCTTACGCTTCTCTTGAAAAAAGGCTCGTTCTCTTTTTTCGGTTCTTAGTGTGCTGCGTCAATGCGGTGTACGATTATGGACGCTTTCGGAGCGTGAGATTAAAGAGTATGCTCTCTGTCTGTATTCAACCAACTGTAATAAGAACCGTACAACTAAAAAGAAATATTATTATAGTCGAATGAATTAGACTTTATTACATTATTCATCAGTTTTATTTAATTTGAAAATAACGAATACATACGTAACAATGTAAGGAATATCGGCGCGAAGCCTCACTATAACATATGAAATGCATTGTTCGAGAGTTAAGAGTACACAGCACAGTATTTTTTTAAGAGTCATCTCGTTTATGTGTCTTTTATTATTTAGAGCTAAAGGTAAAGTGATAAAAAGTAATTGGCAGTAATAGAGTGAAAATGTGAATAGTTTTATCATTCATTTAACCTCGCGATAACGCCAACTCGGATCATGTAATCGTTCCAACGAATTCGGTCGTGTCGGATCATTCCAAGGAATAAGGTACGATACTCGATCCTCCGTGACCTCTTTGCCCGTTGGATATTGACTGGTAGAAACGACGGTTTCTCATATTATATATTATCCTCTTTAGTTTAGATATTAGTATTATAATTGTGTATAATTTTCCGTCATAACTATTCTAGTACGAAATAATAAATGGAAAAATTTACACGGGAGGCAATGTCGAGTCGAACTTTTTGCACGTTATAAATTGGAGCATCTTGTCATTGTACATTGGATCCGTAATGCCTTCGAGCTGCAATGCGACTTCGTGCATTGCTGCCTTATATCTCACGATAATCAAACGAGCGCATGCAAATTCTCGAGGCTCGATTGCAATGAAAAGTTTCTCGGACAACCAGCGTTTCACATCGTAGGGTAGTCCGCTATTCTCATCATAATTTTCCAATAGATGTTTGAACTCTCTTACGCACAAATTGGTTATCGTCAGTGGTTCGAAGATTTCATAATTGTAACATTTGTTAAAAACCTGCGGAAGACAAAAAAAAACGACAACAATTCTTCATAATATTTCTTGATGTCACTGGGAGCTTTCCAACCTGCAAAACAGCCAGGAACTCACATCAGATTCGTCCATTTGATGATCTCCGTCTCCTGACAACGCGGTCGCCCACGTGAACAGAGCTGCAAAAGCAACTGCCTGCTTATTAGCCATGTAGCTAGAAAATGTGTAGAAAAAATGGTTTATCATACTGGAAATACATTCCAGCTGCGTTGGGGGATCATTTAGTTTCCTCAGAACTTGCGACGCATTGTTTCGGACTTGGATATTATCATCGACCAACAAATTCAGTAGGGTTGTCCACCAATCCAACAGTAGCCCTGACAAATTGTAATTGATATAAATATTATTTTCAAATTCACCCTTTACTTGTGATATTCGACAAGTATTTCGATAAATAAATATAAAGCAATGATCGCGAAGGGCGACGGAGGGATTAAATAAAAGAAAAAAAAAAAAAATTAACGATCATAAAAGTGACACGAAAACTCACAATCATCGGCACAAGGATCTTCCGGGTCTGGTAAGAGATTGTAGAGGACACTTGAAACAGCGAGCCTGCACGCCGTGTCCGCGGAACCCATCCAAGAATGATCGTGGAAAGTTTTGTAGATCGTCCGTTTTTCTTCAGTGCCGAGGCATTCGGCCTTGAGTAAAGTGGGAGAGCAGTAATAATTAAAAACAAGTTGCTGCTCCGAAGCTACGCCCCACGTCCCTATCCCCAATAACTTGTTTCAAAATCGTTAAATTCAAATTTAGCCGCGGTGGCCCGAAGATGAAGAATAAATAAATTGAATTAGCAAAAACCTTAGGCTCCGGTCGCAATTGTCCATAAATTTC
Organism: Venturia canescens; assembly: GCF_019457755.1. Classification (NCBI taxonomy): domain Eukaryota; kingdom Metazoa; phylum Arthropoda; class Insecta; order Hymenoptera; family Ichneumonidae; genus Venturia; species Venturia canescens. The sequence goes on from NC_057429.1 coordinate 21,163,991, forward strand.
TCCAAGAAGTCTCAAGAAATGGGGGCTTTCCGGATAGCAATTTTTGTCTAAATAAGAAACAAGAGGAGTCATAAACATGACGGTCACGCTATACACGAGATCGGCGTCAAGAGCAGTTGCTGGTTTATCCGTATTTCCCAGTCTCGTTAAAATTTCATAGAAACAATCGTAGATGGCATTTTGTAGCTCAGGATCGACGTTTTCACTCATGTTTTCGATTGCCATGCGAATGATACCAATAATAAATTGATGATCATTGTCCATTGCAATGAGGTTTGGAAGCGCAGTCCATGCGACGATTCGAACTCGCACATTCGTATGTCTGAGTAGCTTGATCCAAGTTAATCTTCGATTATAAGCAATTCCATTGGCATATTGCTCGTTGAAAATTCTATTTTCCATAACATTGATGAAAAATTTAGCGAGCACGAGTTCATAAACTTCTCGACCGGGTCGTTGTTTCAAGCGATCAGAATGCTCCAGATGAGGTCTCAATCGATGAAATATTGTTTTCACCTCATCAGCATCCAACAAGTCAGCGAGCTCCGAAAGAGCAGTGACGTGAGCGCTAGCAAGAGGGAAACAAGCGCATTTGTCGTTGTCACTTTCAAGATTCTCAATAATCCAATGAGTACCCTTGAGAAATCGCTCGACCTGAGATTTTGTCAAATCCTCCATCTCGAATTGAGGAGCCTTCGTGATCTCGAGAATCTGGAGCATATAACCGTGCATCGCGTTCAACGACAACTTTCCCGGCATTATTTTTTCAAAAAGCTCGACGGTCAAGCTCCGTACAGTTCTTTTTGTCAACAGCGGTACTAACGCGCGAGCTGCGAGTTCACGAGTCTTGTAGACTTTACTCTTTGCGCACGCCGATACCAATTGTATGAATTCGTCGATCTGAAACACATTGATTCCATTAAAAAATTATCACGAAACTAAGAATAATAAAAAAGAAGAAAAAAAAATAAACAAAATGCATGGATCAAGCTGCTTCTAACCAGTGTAATTCAATTATAGTCGTTAATGTTCCTTTTTCAAAGATACCAAACTATAACAGAATAACTTACTTTCCACTTGGCATCCGCTTCGTCCAAATTGAAACTCGGATAAAGTCGCGACAGGAGAAGCAAGATAGATTGAACGCTTGGTTTAATAAGAGTGTCACTCGAATCGACGAAGGTTCGTAGATGTTTCAGCATAAACGGTAAAAGACTCGGATATCTCTCGAAGAATATTCTTCCGGTCATTTTATTATGCAGGGTGAGATTAACGTGATCCTTCGTTCTCTGTACCCCGAAAATACGAGTTATGAGAGAACTAAAGAGCAGAGTCGCTGCGTTACGTTCCTACGATCGAAATATGGTTTACCATTAATTTTTTTTTTTTTTTCAACGGGGTCGGTGATAGCGGTAGCGATGGGAAAAATTAAGCCAACTAACCGCCCAGGTTTTTCCATCGTAACTACGAATCGCTGCGCTCAAACCATCGGCAGCATAAGTTCTCGACAAACCGCCCAGTTGGGCATGTTTGAAAAGAGCTCGAAGTATATTCAACGCGTGAGTCTTAATTTCCGTTATTGTTACGTAATTTCTTTTGGACATGTCAGGGGGGCTCTCACTATTGTTTAGATCTGTATCTTGCAAATCGGCGAATATAGTTTTCTCATACAAAAGAGATTTTGTCGTCGTCGTCGATATTCCAGTACTTTCCTCGAGGTCCGTGAAACCGAGCAAGATTTTCATCGTCGGATGAAACACCGCGGATGCGGGACAACTCTGTACAGATGGATCTGACGAGACCAATGCCTAAAATACTTTCGATTATTTCTTCGAATAAACACCAAATAAATAGAATTATTTGAATTTCTCTTTTTCATCATTTGAAATGATTAATGACCGAGATCTCACCTGTACCATGAAGGGAATACCGGCGCTCCGCCTTGTGGCGCACAATTTGGGATTGCCCGGTGTCAAGCCTGAGATTGCCAGTAATAAATGGTGCAGCCAGATTCTCGGTAATTGTTTGAGAATTTGGTGACTCGAACGCCAGAGCCTATAGCATAATTGTTCAAAACCAACGTGAGCCTGCTCGAACGCTCCTCTGTGTTTTGTTTCGAACAGGAGACTGACGAGATGTTCTCCGATTTCAACCAATTGTTTCTCATGCAACAGACCGTTTGGTGAGTCGTCCTGAGTTATCGGTGACTTGGACGACAAGTGGCCGAACAGAAGACTTACTTCTTTTACCGTTCGCCAGGAACAAAGTAGTACCATTTGTGGCGTCACGGTTGTCATTCCGTTAGCATCAGGCACGATAGACGATAAAGCGTTTGATTCCATGTCCATCGGAAAATGGCCTTCGGGCGACGAATTATTAACGATTTCCGAAACTGTCTTATTCAATCGGAATGATATTTCTATTATTTCCGATATTGTTTGTTGCCATACTTGGAAATTTTGCTCAATAACTTTTCTTAAAGAACAAATTGAAAAAATCAGGGAACAGTTTCGTCGATAAAAATTGCTGCTGATAGTATAATTTGTTTATATTACCTCAAATCACAGATACCCAATAAATTTCGAATACAAAACAAGTAGCCGTAGAGAGAGTGCTTCCCGGCTGCAGCAACAATATTCGTTTCTGCTAATTTTAGCGGAGCCTGGAGAAAAAAAAAAGTTACAGGAATGTAAAAAATTAAAAGTACCAGTCTCGCTGGTTGTATATTTTTCACAATATTTTACCTTTAGTTGCTCAAGCACTATTAAGATCAATTTCAGCGTCGATCGATCGACCGTTTCATCAGGTATATTCCCAATACTTGTTGAAAATTTTGACAGTACTTGATTTATCACAGGTGAAAGAAGAGAAATTTTCAATATATACGAGGCTGTTATGCTATCTATCGGCCTCATGCAATCAGCCAGATTCAGAGCAACATGAATTTTTTTCTCTACTTCATCAATATCATCCAATTTCATAAGAGAAGGATTTATTTCCTTGGCAATTTTGTATATTATTTCCTTGTTAGCTTCATAGGTGTCAGTGTACAAACACTCCAACAATTCTGTAGCTTGATGAACCGTCCATGGCAATTCTGGGAATTCCCCATCTAATATATCTTGTCCAAGCTGCAACATCAGCAAACTTGATTTTTTTCTGTAGTTGGTGGATCCGAGAAGCAAGCCATTAATGCAAATATGGCGATAAGATTTCAAAAATTCCCTGTAATCTTCGACGTGAGCTTCCGCAAGCCGGGCAGATGCAGCAGCCTCTTCTCTCAGCGATTCATAAAGTTCATGTTTCGTGTCTACCTGACTCTCGTTCTCTCTCATCTTTATCTCTTTAACAATGCATCGGCGCAATACCGCCAAGCTTTCTTTTAGTCTTTTCAGGGCCTTGCAAAGAACGAAAAGTTTTACTTTCATTCAAAGCCATATTGAGATGGTAAAGTGATCAATCGATCTTACCTTCTTAATTAACGGCACATATTCAAATCGTTCTGCGAGATTATAAGTCAAAAATAGCGTGACAAAAGTCAGATCCGTTTTCGAGAAAGCTTCGGTACTTTTTTTCGACTCTACCAGGAGTGCAAGAGTATTGAGTCTGATCTGTGTAATAAACATGGAAAATGACGTGACACTTTGATGTTATTGTTGCAGAGATTGTTCTGAATTCTAACCTCGTCATTGTGATGTTTTAGATATTCAGTCAACAAACTGAATTCCAATGTGTTTCTCCAATGAGTCTCCTGATTATCCAGACTCTCGCGGTTATCCAAATCACCGGCATTCTTTAATGCTCGTAGCTCTTTCAAGAACTTTAATGTATCGTCCTCGTTCATTTTGTGAATGAAGATCGGGGATGAATGACGGATAATAGGCAAGACACGTGAATAAGAACTCGCGCGCGTACTAGAAAATAGAAAGACAGATCTCGTATTTCGTATTAATAATCCCGTGTTGAAGTCAAACGTGTGAACGTGAACACCGGCTATTAGATCGTTCGTATACATCATATACATATGGTACAGTATTGCTGCTGCATGGTCCTGTACTCGATTGTCAACAAAGTTAAGAACTTCCGTCGTCGAATCTTTTGTCTCGACGATGTGGCGGTTGCTGATACAACAGAGCTCTTCCTGACCGACGTTATTCCAATAGGATCTTCCCCCCACCACTCTTGACAAATTTTTTCCCACCGAGTTTTCTCTCTTCCTCGATCTTTGACCTGATCCCTACGCGAGCGTATATATATATATATATGAATGACTCTTTTGTTCCCAAGTCCGTCTAACGGTAAACAGTTACATCAACGAGCTCTGAAAATCTTCGATTTCATTGATCTAAAATAATTTAATCTTTGTTGAAAATATTCTGTAGGCGTTCTAAATTTATTTGTCTGGACGACGTTCAGGCAAACCTACATAGAAAGTTGTAGAACGTCGAGAGTTTCCTCGGGTAAAGAAGGAATGGTTAGGTTGGTAAAGGAGATCCCTATGTGCAGTGCGTGGCTGTGGAAAATATTGGGATCGTTGAGTTTCGTCTTCGGTACGGTCACAGACTAAAACTGCCTCGACGGATTCATCGCGTACTGGTGATGTTGACAACGAAAACGACCGCGGCGACATCTGTGCTTAACATTTGGAACTAGACACTGACGTTAGAGACCTGCGTTAGACTAAGGTCTTTTCGCGACCGTAAACGTGCGCCGTAAACCCGTAAACCGTAAACGATCAGTAGCCGTCTGGCGGTGCATGCGAAAAGGCGTTGAAGTCCCTGCCATCTCTAGGATTTAACAGACACGAATTTTTTCGAACAATCTCCACCTTACCCGGACATGGTGCGTGAACGTGCTCATGGACATGAAATACTCGGAGCGCTCTTAGTGGCCGGAAGCAGAAGCTTGCTCTCATATCCACCAAACAAACGACCTGTACGTTCCGTGTCCGAGGGTTCTTGAGTTCCTTGATTATTTGATACTATATAAATACAGAAGTCATCCTATTACCAAACCTCTGTAATTAATTATGTATATCTGACTTTTTTAAGTGTAAATAGTTATTGAGACCCTTGTTGGTGATGGTTGGATCCAAATCAAAGCTTGTGGGAAATGAATTTGATGGAATTTGATAAAAAACAATAATTTGTGGAAAATTGGCTGATTTTTTAGTAATATTGAGATATTATGATTTCTCAAACACCTATAATCGGAGCAAAATCACTTGTCGCGATCACACAAACTTCATAGGGATAAAAAGTTTGTCGGATGCTCGTTAATTAGAAAAATATGAAAAAATTATTCCTGCGTGACGTCCACCGATTTTTCTCAATAAGTTGTGAAATATATATCACATACCGCTGTCGGAGCATTGGTCAAAGCGCGCTAGTTTTCCATTTTACGATATTTGTTGTTTTTGTTGTTGTTGAATTTTCGTTCATTGTATAATATAAAAACATAAATATGCGTGTAAAACAAACCGCAATTGTATCTTTTCAAAGTCTGAAACGCGTTATGAAAAACAATTGAACATTCGATCGCAAGTTTAGTATTCTCTATTATCGGATGAAAGCTAATATCTATATATCAGGTGAAAAATAATTGGATTTGAAAGGAAGTACGCTCAGATCGGTATAATATAGATGTAATCTTTTCGAATAAATTTCGAAAATTTCGAAAAATGACCTGCGACGTCTGCTAGTTTTCACGTTGGAAACAAAAATTGATGATCCGATATAAACAAAAATTTGTCGCAAACCTGGAGTTTAATTCCTGGAATTCTAAAATATATAAAAGCCCGTTCTCTTGGTTTAAAAAAATGCTTTCTCATCCGATAGCAACGAGTCTCTGGATACCTGCTCGGGCAATTTAGTTTCGGCTGTTGAATCATCACAGTTTTTTTCAATCAAAATTTATGGAATGTATGGTGTTTTGACGATGGTATATACACATATATCTCTTTCTACCGCGCACGTGTGCGGTAGAAAATTCTACCACGGGTAACCGCTAACCGCCAAGAGGGGTACGGGGTTCAACCTTTGGACCAGCAAGTTTTTCAAGCTGTTTCCGAACCATCGGGAGCGCAGAAAAACGCTGACCGGAAAAATTACGTTAGTATGTTGCGCGCGCGCGCGCGCGTGGACGCGGACTCCAGGAATCGAATCCGGACTCACTGGTCCGTGGTGAGCCGCACGCTCGATCCTACCGCCTAGCTTATTCTCGCTTCATAACGCACAACCGACGTGCATTCATTTTTCTTTACAAAGGGAGCACGAAAAAAAAAGTATTTCACACCAATATCCAAGATACGAGTACGCGCCACCGTGGCGGCATGCATGAGCGTAGAGCCACAGGTGTGCGGCAGCGAAAGCGCGAGCCAAAAAACCTGTTGGAATTATATATGATCAAGGTCGTCGCGCGCCAATTTTGAAAGAACAATTGCGTCGATTTACGCCCGAAAATGCGTCGATGGCATGAAATCGAAATGGGTTACTCGATTCATATAATTATCGTTGTATTCTATCTTTTCACTCAATAAATTTCGTTCCATCGATCTTTCCATCATAATATGCGCGAAGAGTATCTCATTAAAAGAAATATACCGTTTTTTATTTCTCGAAAGAGAAACAGATAGCTCGGAAAAAGTGTGCGAGTTGTATGATTACATAAAAATTTATCACGTCATATGTTTTTTATAGCTTCGCGATCACCGTACTGGCAAGCAGTTTTTATTCCTGTTCGAATTGTTTGAACCCTTCTTATAATTATTTTTTAAAAGTATTCGTATATAATGGATTCCAAAATATCGTGCAGCAATACACACGCACTGAGACTTTATTGCGAACAGTAAAAAAATCTCCGTCTCTAGTTTTTTTTTCCTCAATTCACTCGGACTCGGTATGATAATCAAATCCTGGATATCTTATTTGTCATCGGAGGTGAACAAGGTCATACTCGATATTCTTCTCTGCTGTGTGTCACATATTCTTGAATTATTATTTGCATTTTCGTTATTTCCGTTCATATAAACTCGCATTCATATTGAAATATAGCTCAAGTGGTGCCGGCTTTTGAAAAGTTTTTTCGATGCACCCGCGCATATATTTCGTATACGAAACTTGAGAAAAAAATTTTTTTTGACAACCTAATACTAGCCAAAACCTTGTAACGAGAGGCTTGTGGAATGTGGAACCGACAGCGATAGAAAAACGCGTGAACGATAAAAGAAGGAAGACTTCTTTTTCGGACGTCTTTTGGTGGACCGGCGTCCAACTATCGCGTTGTTATACTTTTATTTGCCGGTTTTCTCCGGAGTTCTATATATCTTAACGTATAGAGAAGGTCACCGGTGGCGGTAGTGGTGGTTTTACGTTGATTGGCAGCACGCATCGTATTCGTTGCGGGAACTCTTTCTCTCTTTGTCTCTCTCTCTCTCTTTCTCTGGGCATAAGCTCGCGAGGCACCGACCGACAAATATAGTGGGTAGTTGTCTCTAGTCGACACTCGAGAACAGACGGGTAAGGAAAATTTGCTATTACGAGGAATAACATAAGAAAACGCGCTCGAGTGCGAGGCGACACATTTATTTGACAATTTTGTACACATATAAAACATGCGGACCGGTTTGTTTTTGATCTTTATTAATACAAGATGATGAAATTTTTTTAATTACTCTGGTATAAATTTAGCGTGTTCGATCATCGTAGACTCGAAAAATTTTTTAACATATGCAATATCGCGAATGTGAGGGGATCCCATCGTATTTACGGACGATAATCACTCGAATAAAGTTTTATAACTCTTTACGATGGAACTTTGAGATTAAAAGTATCTTGATTTTTTTTTTTTTTATATTTTGATCCGTTTTTCACAAAAGCGTTAATGAGAATTTTATTCTTAATATATCCGCGCGGCAAGGAACTTTAAAATCAAAATACGGAAGGAGAAAAAAGTATGCGGCAACAGTTTTAAAAAATTTTGCGTGCATTGACAAACAAAAAGCAAGGTGTAAAGTATGTTATTGTTGACCGTTCGAAAAACAATTTAGATTATCAGTTTTTTCGACGAGTGTGCGTGCACGGCTATTATCTTATCGTTGCGATGTTAAATTCGGTATAAAACCAAACAAACAGAAATAAGAAAGAGAAAATGCTCGAAGCTTGGTTGCATTATATGCTATTGGTGAATCCGCGGATTGCGAAATACTCGGACCGTATCAATGTCGATTTTATCATCGCGGGTAAAGAGAGAGAGAGAGAAACATGTGTGCACCGCATTCGCGCAAAGACAAAAAATCGAGGCAAAAGCCCGTTTCGTGCGCTCTCAAACGAAACTGAATGATCCTTTCGCTTTCGCGTTCCCTGCTCGGTTTCCCGCCAGCCTCGCGCGCTCTCTCTCTCTCTCTCTCTCTCTCTCTCTCTCTCGCTGCTGTTGCTGCGAATCTTGAACGCAAAACACCAATTTATGAATATTCATATTTTCATCTGGTATATCTGTAACGATAAATGCATGGGGAAACGAAAGGGCCGAACAGCTCCGAAGAATTAACGGCTATAATCTCGTAAATTAACCACGTTATTTTTGCCGAGCAATCGACGTATTTCTATAGCTGTATGTATGTATATGTACATGAAAATAATGGATGCATGTATGAATCGGCGCTACCGCTACTATTCGCTACTGCATGCGCTCGCTGGGCTCGTGAACTCTCCGGGATATGTCGCGCGCGCATTAGAGTGTGCACAAGGCATTCTCGTAGGAATTTCGCTCGCTGCAATCCACACTCGTTTTCAATCAGCCTCGTTTCACGAACCGGTCATCCAGCTGCCTCGGACCAAACACCCTTTACTTTTTACTCAATATCCCTCCTCGATTTAATGCGTCGCTCGCGAACGCTCATCATACTTTTATTCATTTCGTCCGGCCGGTGCCGGGGCGGTATATACTCGTTCCGAATCTATCAATTACAATATTTTCCTCGTTCCTAATCTTAAACAAATCCAGGTTAATCGCTCAATTTATTTCGCGATGATCCATTGTTTATTGCACGCTTCCGGAAGAGACGAACTTTGGCCAATCTCTTCCTCAATTCCAAATTCAAGACTCTTCCGCGAGTACGAAGACTTTTGTTTTGATGCTCTCAAACGAGTATATACTCACCTGCGTTTAAAACGCCAATTTCCTCGCAGGAAGAAAAAAAAACATGCATTTTGTTGAAAATTCTTTGCACGCTATATGAATACAGAAATTGCGAAAGATAACGCGGTTTCTTCCCTCCGGGGGCAGGGTGGGAGGCTGAGTGGAGCAAGAGGGGCTTCTCGCGTCGCGTCGCACCGCAGCCAAGTTACAATTACAAGCTTTCAAATGAGAGTTTCATTCGCGTCTCTCGGTAGATTAAGAACCGTCGCCGCCGCTTTGTCTGTAAAGAGCAAAAAGAGTTAAATCGAGAGGTCAAAGGATCCATCGTTCGAATCGTGACTGAAGAAAAAACGCAGATTCTTTGCAAATTATTATTATAAATTGCATATTCGGATACACGCACGCGTATGTTTTTTTTATTCATTATTCTCAAATCAACTTCCGATATTCCAACGGATTCTCTACGAATTCCGATAATAATAAAAAAAAAAACATATAAAAAAAAGGGGAAAAATAATAAAAAATAAAGCCAAGTGTCGCAATAAATATTCGATTAAGATATTATACTTGTCTTTCTTTTTCATCCGTCGCTCTGTCCTTCTCTCTCTTTCTCTCTCTCTCTCTCTCTCTTTCTCTCTCTCTCTCGCACTCTTGGTCGCTCGCTGGCTCGTCGACTTTTCTCAGAGTTGACACGATTCGCAACCATGGTCAAGGCATACGAGGGTGCGGTAATCGTTCTCGACGTGCTCCTCCTACTTGTCAGAATAGTGTTCTGGACACTCGAGGGTATTTTTCGAATGATCGTGCCGTGCGAGGAGAGAAATGTTGCCGGAGAAATCGTATTGGTATGCATCTTTTATTCGTCTTTTTACGTCTGACAAAATTTAAAAAATTTTTATCATATTTTACCAAAGGACAAGGGAAGGGGATCCGCGGGCAAGTTTTATTATAAATATAACGGAACTTTTTCGAATAGTTCATTCGGGAGAATGTAGAGATCGATATTGTGAAACTCGTTCGCGTGCGGAAATGTTATATATATGAATTATCGCCAACGAAACGATGAGCGGGAAGTGAAGTTGTATAATACAACCGTAATAATAAATTTATTGTGTATCCCGCGATCAAACCTTGGTATAGTCGTAATTCCATATAATAACTCGAAACATCGATACGACGATTCAACAACTAAGCGCAGTTCTTGTATACCCGCTCGTTACATAATATATAGGTATCATCGGAGAAGATATTGAATTTCCGCGTATAAATGCGAATCGATGCCGAGTTAAATAAACTTGTCACAAGATACGTATCTCATTGCATTTTTTTTGTTTTTTAAATCCCTTCGCGACAATCGGCAATTGAGGGATATTGTTGTATACGGAAGCTGGGGGTATATCGCGTTATTTCAATTTAAACGAAATAAAAATACAAGATATGTTTTCGTTGTTGTCGTCGTCGTCTTCGTTGTTTCGGATAAATAAATATATGTCAGGTAACGGGCGCGGGTCATGGAATTGGTCGAGAAATTGCATTGAAATATGCGAGTCTCGGTGCGACGATCGTGTGCTGGGATCTCAATCCTCAAGGCAATCAGGAGACAATCAACGAGATAAAAAAACTTGGAGCAAGCTCGGTTCACGGATACCAGTATGTTAATCAACGTTTACTTCTTGTTATTATCGCTTTTTCCAAATGATATTGTTTTTTTTGTTTTTTTTTTTTATTGTTTAATTATCATTTCTTTTACGTTTACGTATTGATCCTCATTCATGAGGTATGGTAAAAAGTTGCAACTCGCGGAAAATAACGAGCGTGTATCATCATGTCCAGATGCGACGTCTCCAGCCGCGAGCAAGTTCTCAAAACGGCCGAACGAGTCAAGGCCGATGTAGGAAATGTTACGATTCTCGTTAATAACGCCGGCATAATGCCCTGTAGGCCGCTCCTCGAACACACTACCGAGGAGATTAGAAAAATTTTCGACATCAACGTTCTCGCGCATTATTGGGTAATTTTATTTTGCTTTCCTAAATAGCTCAACGCCCATCACTCTTTTCGTCATACTCTTATTATAATTCCTGTCCGCTCGCTTCTCTCTTCGAAGATGCTGCAAGCATTTCTACCTAGCATGATAGCCAAAAATCACGGTCACGTGGTCGCGATGTCCTCCATCGCCGGACTCATCGGACTACCCAATATCGTTCCTTACTGCGCTTCTAAATTCGCCGTTCGAGGTGAACGCTCATTTTTAACCTTCTCTTCTCTCACTCCATCGATCACGATCCATTCATTCAGAATTTTTTTTTTTTCTTTTCCGCAGGCCTTATGGAATCTCTTGGTGAAGAACTCCGCGCTCGCAAGGACGGACAACCGAACAACGTTAAGCTCACCACCATTTATCCGTACATGGTCGATACCGGACTCTGTAAAAAACCCAAAATCAGGTCAGAGGAAACTCGTATTTTTTCTCATCATCATTCGTTCCTCGCCCTCGCCCAAAATTCCTTCCCCCTTTTACCATTTTTTTTTAAATTCTTCTAGATTTCCCAGTATAATGGCCCTGGTAACTCCTCAAGAAGCCGCGGAGAAAATAGTTTCCTCGCAGAGACGGAGCTATCCCGAAGTTTCTATCCCGGCCTGTTGGTTACACTTGAACACGATAATGAAGTAAGTGAGCGTTGTATATAAGCCTCTGCTTAGCTCCGTCGTTTCGATTCTCAATATATTATTTAATTCCGTTTCAGAAATTTACCGCACAAAGTTTCGCTCCAACTGATAGATTTTCTCGACAGCGGTGTTGAGTCCGTTGATTAAATGCGAGCAACTAAGTACAAAATCATAATAAAGTATCAACATTGATACGCCACAATGTTTATGCCGATGGTTCGGCGGGCGGTGATATTTGTTTTTCCAAATACGCAACAGTTACATTTTATATGCATGATTTACTTGAGCGACGATTATTGAACATCAAAGAGAGTGCGTTTATATTTATAGTATGTGCAGCAACGAGAGAATAATTATTTTAGCCGCAGTCATAGATACGTCATTGTAGTGGCGTCATGTCATTTTCAGTCTCACAATTTATTTTTTTTTCACACGAAAGAAAAAATATAGATAGTATGTTTCCAATGTTTTTTTTTTCTATCGAATTGCGTGACTGACAATGAAAGGTTCGAGTTGTGTGACACTTCAGTATAATTGTAATTAATTAATCCCTACTCTCTTTGTCCATTACGTCCCGATGGATCGCAACAATAAGTCGTTTTTCGTAATCTTAATCGATGCATTGGAATAGGATAATGATATCAGATGTTGTGTTGATATATATATATATATATATATATGTATTATAAAAAAATATATATATAAAAGGTAAATACGATGGATGCGACACGTGTAATCGGAAAGATTCCAAAGTTTGTTTCATCATCGAAAAAGTTTCAACGAGCAACGCTGCTGCTCAAAAGATCTTCGGGTGCCCGTGAAACAGCGTCGTAGCCTCTCGAGCCGACCTTTGAACCGGCAACGCGGCAGGCGAACGTTACAGCCCCCTGAAGAACTCTCCTATCGATAAATTCCGTCCGACTGAATTCAAGACTCTCGATATTAGAATTTTGCGTCACTCGCCGATGTGGCAGTTCGCTTTTGATTCTCCCTTCTGCCAATGACGACGCCAAATTTGTTGGCACTGCACATGAGGCTTCTTCCGTCGCCGTCCGCTGCTCGCTAATTTCGCTAGTTCGAGCAGCTTGAATTTTTCGTCGAGAAATCTTCACCATGTTCAGATAATGTAAAGTAGCTGCCGTGAATGTGTCACCCGCTCCGAGAGTATCGACCACTTCCGGTGGCGAAAATGCCGGCGATTGAACTATTGTACCGTTCGGGGTTTTCGCCATTGCTCCTCGGTCACCCCAAGCGCAAACGATCACCGCTCTTTAACACGCGTTGGTACAAATCAGTTGTAAAATAAAGCTTATAAACGTTTTTTTTTTTTTCATCATTTAATCCCTCACCCAGACTTGACGTCTCTCCCCATATTCTTCAGTGTTTCGCCCATGTTGCTATATCCCCTGCTTTCAGCAAAATCTCTGGAGATAAAAGCGACATCGGCGTACGGCAACAAATCAAGCAAATCAATATTTTTTTTCTCCAACTCAACGCTTATAGTTATCGTCATCTTTTCCATTTTTTCTCCGTCATCGCTCGGATTGTTCTCAGGATTTTTTATACCATTGTTGTAACTTTCTAAGTATTGCATCATTGAGAGAACACGAGGAACATTTCTACCCTGAAAGCGTGCATCGATTTGTGTTAGAGTACAGAAAAATAAGTATAATACAAAAGCGATACCTCAAAATGGATCCAACTGTAACGTTTCAAATCCAGTTTTTCCAAATCTTCTAACTTTAAGTCAGGAGAGTTTGAATTGTAATGTAAAATGGTTCTTGATCCTGTGTTGGCTGTCAGAATAACGGTTGATATGGGACACTCGACTCCTTCGAGGACCGGACAGTGAGAGAAGTCGATCTCATGTTTTCTCATGTCATCTTTGAGAAAATCCCAGTTGTAATGACCCGTACCCAAGATGCCTAAAAATTCCGTCGGTGTGCCTAGTTTTGACAGGACCGTGCAATTGTTGCACGCATTTCCTCCTCTTTGCCATCTGTATTCCTGACACCTGTAAAAATATATTTTTGGATGATTATCGCTTCGTGCTTATCATTCTCGCATTATTTCAGTTTATCAATGATTTTGAAACAAAACTCGAAACGATATAACTGTGTAACACCACAAACACTTCTGCGTTTATTCAAAACATTATTTTGTGTTACTTATACACTATCCATATGATTTCAGCTGGTTAATTAAGAAAAAGAAGATGAAAATATATGTATATATCTGCATGTGTACAATTGACATGAGTGCGTGGATACCTCTCGTCAGAATCCTCGACCGGATAATGTTTGCAAACGTGCACAATGTCTAAACAAGGATTACCAATGCACAAAATTTTTGGCTCGTTCGGATCCGCGGGTGGTGGTGAGCCACCGACGATTTTTTCGTAAAAACTCGAGATCATGTTCTAAAGATTTTTCACAATTATAAATATGGCTTACGAAAAGGTGTGAGCACGAAGAAAAAAATGTACACCGAGAACTCGAGAATATAAGATTTTTTTGTTACTTTATCCTAGGCGATATATCACAGGAATGACCTCTTTTGATCGAAATGACCGTTCCGAAAGATTGTGATTGTGACGAACGGCTTTTATTGCGCGATCGCGTATTGTAAACGAATCCGTAAAAGGATATATATAAGGAATTCAAAGTACGAGAGTCGAACGAATTATTTTCGTGGAATTTTTCTCATCACACTTATATCAACTGGCCAATTTTCATTTATTATTTCGCGCATCTCTGCCTGCTTTCACTAAATTCTCACTCTATGTGTATATATATAGAATGGAAAAAAACTAACAAAAGCAATCACGTTATGAATATACGCGCGATCAATGAAAAGAGCCGTTTTTTTTTTTATCTATATACCGATTTTACGCGATGATGCATGCATACAACACGACAACACGAATGCACGGGTAAAAACAATGAAAGAAATATCCCCAAGGTGTTGAATTGCTAATTATTCGATAACAGCAGCAGCAGCTGCAGCATCGCACTGGTTCCGAGTGTTCTGACACACGGCGACGACGACAGGTTTTTTTTTTTCGAAAAGTACGTTAAACTTATAATGGCATATTAATAGCGATAACAGCTGTCGCACAAGTCACAACATAACCTGAAACTGTTACAATCAAAAATACGTGTCAGAAGAGTTGGGGCAGTTCAAGTTCGGTGGTTTATGATGATTGCGAGTAGAAATTTTTTTCTTCGTTTCGGCGGCATAAAATTTTAAAAATCATGAGAAATTACTTTATAGGATAGAACCTTACGAAAAACTGAATATTTTCGTGAAGAATCGGTGCTGGAAGTTTGCCGTCTTATTTCCATAATCTTTTCATCACAGTCATCGTGTGTGGATATTGGCCGTTTATCAAGCGTACAGCAGCATGTTTAAAAATGCAAGAGATATGCTTGCACAGCTTCAATGAGGAATATTTTCATCGATCGTAAACTATATATGATAATTGAGAAAAAATAACAACTCTTTGTGACTCAACGAGAAATTCTCTCAAATTTTCGTACGTAAGTCGATCGTCTTCCGATTTAAGCTTAAATTATATAACCTAATCATGCATGTGAATCGCTGTTGGATTATAAGCGTATTTTGAGGTGTTTGAATTTTTTTTAGTTCGTATGTCTTGAACTGGCGCGTAATTCTATGTGCCCCTCGATATTCGACATACATCATATACTCGTCCGAACGTCCGAATATTATTTATACAGGCTCCGCGAGGATCGGATGTGCACACCTCCGGAGACGCAATAATTTTGCGAATGGATTGGCGAGTAAACGGAATATTTCCGGCTGTAATTGCCGGTGAAGAATCTCATGGTTCTGAAAATCTTTCGCAACGTGTATCCGTTGCTTCCTTAATGAAAATCACGTCGGATGACAGCAAAGAATTCATATGTGGCTGGGGTGCTGCTGTTATAAATGTCGCTGTCACTTATCCTATTAATAAAATCATATTTAGACAGGTGAGCCAACTATTCGCTTCCATATATCATCAAATATATTGAATATATTGAAGATAAAAAATGTTACATTTTTCATTCAGATTCGTTTAGCTACATTTTTTTATAAACTTGAGTTTTAATTCAACATATTTCCATTTACCATAAACTTAACAAAATATCATTAAGTTTATGGAGTTACTATAAAATTAGTCATTCTGTGAAATTTTTGTGAAAGGAAGAATATTCAAAGAAAATCCCCACATTGGGTGGCTCTCGGGTGGTATGAAAGAATCATGAAAGTCAACAGAGTCGATGAGACGAATGAGAATAAAATGATTTCGCAGATATTGGAAGGTGTGCCCGCGGATACGGCGGTTAGACAATTGTCGAGGGAAGGATTGAGACTACTCTACAGAGGAATACTACCGCCGTTGTGTCAAAAAACTTTGTCGCTGAGCATAATGTTCAGCGTTTACGAAGGCTGTAGAACTAGACTGACAAGATTAACGGAGAGAAAAATGTTGGCAAAATTTATAGCGGCTAATGTTGCTGGTACGACGGAGGCGATGTTAATGCCTCTCGAACGGGTACAAACTTTATTGCAGGACTGGCGCAATCATAGTAAATTCAAAAACACGACTCACGCGTTCCGTTATCTACTAACCACCTATGGAATTGCCGAATGTTACCGGGGTCTCGTACCAATTATTTATCGCAATGGCCTCTCCAATTTAACGTTCTTTACGTTGAGAGATTACTCGAAAACTTTGATGGGGGAGGACGAGTCGTTGGTCGGGAATTTCGTCAGTGGTGCTTTAATCGGTGGTTTCACCAGTACCGTATTTTATCCAATGAACATTGTTAAAATACACATGCAGTCCAAGATTGGCGGAGATTTTGAAAGAATGAGCGTCACCCTTCGAGAACTGTGGATTCTGCGTGATCGTAGTATAAGAAATTTTTACAAAGGCGTGCATTTGAATTACATGCGCTCATTCATCAGTTGGGGCGTTATAAATGCGGCCTACGATTTTTTGAAACATTTCCTTTTTTTCACCAACTAATCGATGTATGGTAAGCTCTCATTTCAACGCCTTGTACGTTTGTCGGATCACAATCACGACGAATCGTTGAAGTTTCACCACCATTTATTCATTTTGTTACATCTGATTTTCTATCATTAATTATTATTGTATCGACTAATCGGAAATTCTACTCTACACCAAAGAGCGTCACAATTTTTCCATTATTTTTATGTATATATTGAAATTATATTGTGTTTAGTAATGGAATAGAAAAAAAATTCTCGTGTTTTGTAGCTCAATTTTTTTAATTATATTATTTTTATATAAGTGTTCGACCATTCGCGATTATAGGCCGGAAATACGATATCGTATTTGAACGAATAATTTAAAAAGTGTATATATTAGATGTAATAATTTGAGTCGACAACGTGACGAAAGCCATGGATAATGATTGTATCGATGGGGCTAAATATATATGTAACTCGGATTTGATAAAAATTATTAATTCATTCACGAGTTGTATTTATTCGAAAAAAAATTGGAACGGTTTATTGAATATCATGGTGCGTGCGTAATGAGTGCACACATTTTGAGAAAAATAAAAATACCTTTTCAAAGATATACAATATAATCCCACTGAGCAACGTTATTTCAATTTAAAAGATTAATAAAAAAAGACCAAGCTTTCCGAATTTCACTGGATCTAAAGTGTGTTATATATGTAACGTCGTTGTGTTAGCCGTTTTCCCGTCATCGATCATAAACTGTCAAATAAATGAAATAGTATACCCACCACGGCGAGATATAGTGATAATAATAGATATACGGGGGGGTTATGGAGAGGAGCATATATCTATACGAGAGGCTCAGGATCCTGAGAATCGAATTAACTCTTTGTCGCTGGGTACGGCGATGAGTTCCGGATTCCATGTAATACGGAAAAAGTGGAAAAATGGTAGAGAACTGAAGAATAGTGTGCTCGGCTTATGAAAAGAGTGAAAAAAACTGCTTTTGCAGGTTGCAGTGGCAGCAAGCAGGATCTGTGAGAGACGTACGGACGAGCCTGCGCGCTTGCGAAGCGTTGGTGTTGATTTCGTGTTCCAGTTCCAGCGCTCCGCGCTGCCTCACGCGCGCTCGTGGCTCGCGGTGGTGGACATAGGAAAAAGAGGTGGAAGGATTGAGGGGCAGAGAGATTTTTTTCAGTGTCCAGTGTTGGGTCGGTAGTACGCTCTGTATAGTAGATTTATTCGGTATATAATCGCGGTGTTGACTGTTTATAGTGTTCCTCGAAACTCGCAGAAGATTCGATTAGGGCACGAGCGCACAACCGGTAATCCCCGGTACATATTAGGTCTACTAGCTGTACAACAATAATGCGCAACGAGATGTATGATATGTGTAGGTGTGAAGTGTATATCAAGAGTCGAGAGATGAATCGAAGAATCTGATCTGATCGGGTAAGGTGAAAATAAAGGATCTCCGAGAAAATGTTACTACTACCTTTGAGAACGTGCAGTAGCGATGTATCAACGGTATCAACGACTCATGTTGTCGTCATCGCGCATCCCTTCGTACGAGCGGCAACAGGAACGATAAGCTATTTTTGGCTGATGGACGGCGCAACAGCACGAGGTTTAAACGAGTTTGAATAAAACAAAGTAATGAGAATCAACGCCACAAAAATGAGTACTCCGATCGAGGAGAAGATTGATCAGAAGCTGAAGGTATCGGTAATTATTACGGTCATGCTATTCACAGTACAAAAGTGCTTTCCCTCTTCGATCGCTCGCTCGCTTCCGCACACAGCTCGCGAGACGAACAATATAACTTTTGGTTGACTCTCATTTCACGATTTATCGAGATCAATAAGTCAAGTAGGCTTGTATTTGTGTGCCGACAGAGTCTCGACGGTTTCTCGTCGCGGCTGAATACTTGATGACGCTCCATTGACATTTACCATGCGATTTATGTACTTCTCTATTCATATATATTGATATAAATAGCATTTTATTTTCTTTTGATCGTCAAAAACTCGTGTTTCTAGATTTTCTGTTCAAATGTTTTTGTTATTACTTTTTTTCACTATTCTTTCATATCCCTATCTATGGTCGATATAGCAAAAAAAACAATTACTTTCCCCAGGTGAGAACGGGCATGGTCACGGTGAGCGACGGCAAGAGCAAACCGGTGCCGATGTGTCTCAATCTTTCTATGGAGGTATTAAAACTTCAGCGAGAAGATTTTGAGGTACCGTCTCCCATTTAATCTCGGTTCGATCAATGGCAACGAAGCTCCGTAAAACTCTGATTTTTTTGTCCCTGGCAGGCTGAGAATCACAATAAACCGCCATTGGATGCCAAAGAGCGAATGGTTCAGATAACTCGCCAAAAAATAGGAGGACTCGGCTTGAGCATTAAGGGAGGCGCGGAGCATAAACTTCCTGTTCTCATATCAAGAATCTACAAAGGCCAAGCCGCCGACCAGTGCGGTCAATTATTCGTCGGAGATGCCATAATCAAGGGTAAAATTATTTGTTGACTTTTTCATCATTCCCTGAATTCCATATGGAATTCAGCCTCGATAGTCGGATAAATGAAAATATCCTGCCACGCCGGTCTTGCAGTATTATATAGCATTGTTGGAACTAAGCGACAGCTTTTCAATACCGTGATACGAGATAGAATTCTATTGTTTTCTCTAACAATAGGATACCGAGCCTGCTACTCTTCTTCTTTAATTTCCATTTTGTTGATTTTTCATTGAATTTTTTTCAATCGGCCATGGTATATGCGAAATTGTATACAGCAAGTACGGATGAAAGAACAACAGGTAGCAATGAAATGTAAATAATCCCAGATACTTTTGCATATTAACAATATGTAGTAAACGGGGAATATATCACCGCGTGCAATCACGACGATGCTGTCAACATTCTGAGAAACGCTGGTGACCTCGTCGTCCTCACGGTCAAACACTATCGCGCGGCAAAACCATTTCTACAAAAAAATGGTAGGTTGAGCAGGATGGTTATTTTAACGTGAGAATTCATTCGATCAATGGGTAATCCCTCCCCGTGTGATACGTGTTGGACATTGTGGTATCGGTTGGGGGTTGTAGAGAAAGAGGAAAAGTTGGACAACTGCGCGAATGCAACGAATGGCGAGACCGAGGAAGAATGGGGGATCTCGGGGAAGAGACGTTCGGGAGGGAGTCCGAAATCAGGTCACAGCCGACACGGCTCGAACGCCTCGTCTTCGTCTTCGGGACATTTGAAAAAATGGATCGACGTAATAACGGGTGAGCGTAGCTGTGATGGTGTCGGTGGCGGTGGCGGTTGCAAAGATATTTATAAAATAAGATATGATATGAGGAAAGGTGGCCGTCAGGAATTCTCCAGGGATCGCGAATGAAAAAGCGAAAGCTGAAAATAAGGTGTTTGTTCCAGTTCCATTGATGATGGCGTACGTGACGAGATACATATTTGGTACGGATAAACTTAGGCGGAACGCTTTTGAGGTACGAGGGCTGAACGGGGCCCGTACAGGAGTGATCCACTGCGATGACAGTGGAATATTGAGCCAATGGTTGAAATACATAACGGACAATATAACGGGTCTGACGCATCTCCAGATGAAACTGTACAATCGTAATTTTGGAGTTGGCGAAAGAATAGAGTACATGGGTTGGGTGAACGAAGCGGTAAGCAATAGCAATCAACCGTGGCAGAGTTACAGGCCGCGTTTCCTCGCGTTAAAAGGTCCGGATCTCTTGTTGTTCGAGACACCACCCTGCAACATTGGCGATTGGACACGATGCGCGCTCACCTTCAAGGTCTATCAGACGATGTTCCGAGTGATGAGAGAATCGGAGAACGTTGACGAGAGACAGCACTGTTTTTTGGCACAAAGTCCTGGAAAAGCACCGCGCTATTTGAGCGTTGAAACGAGACAGGAGTTACTGCGAGTCGAGGCCGCCTGGCACACCGCGGTATGCTCCGCCGTTACACACTTGAAGAGCAAAACTTTTACGGTTACCTTTAATTCCAAAAGTGCCGGTCTCACTCTCGAATGGACTCAGGGATTCTCTTTGTCATACGAGAACATGAGCGAGGTCGTGTGGCGTTACAAATTCTCGCAATTGAGAGGTTCCAGCGACGATGGCAAGAGTCGCTTGAAATTACACTTTCAAGAGATCGATAGTATCGCTATCGAGACCAAGGAATTGGAATGCTCACAGTTGCAGAATTTGTTGTTTTGTATGCACGCTTTTCTCACTGCGAAGTTGGCCGCGGTCGATCCAACGTTCTTGACCTCGACGACCCCCTGAGGCCCCTCTCCTTCTCCTCCTCCTCTACTTGATTTCTCAACGACGCATAAACATGCACAACCCCGACTCGTCTTCATCCTGCATCGCCAAGACCCTTATTACCTCCACTAATGAGCACATCCCATCTTTTTGCAAACGGATATTTCTTCAGCACTATTTCTTTTCTAATTCGAATTATCATTGTTGTTTCAAGGTATAACGAACCCTGAATTTTTTTCTTGATGAAAAAAAAAGAGTTCACTTTCATCTAAAAATTGGTTTTTGACGATGTTTTTCTTCTGACTATTCGGTGAATGGTCAGAAGTGAAGTGATTAAGAGAGAGAGAGAGAGAGAGAGAGAGAGAAAAGGAGAATAGAAATGGGCGGAAAAATGCGTTTAACTAGTCACTGATTCCAAAAATAACGACAAGAAAATGAAACGAATGAAAAGACGCGTATGCTTGTTTATATATATATATATATAAAAAAAAAAAATTGCGCGTATTTTATCGCCCTCGATCGTAAGTTTTATCAGGCGAGTTGAGAATTGTTAATTGCGTTTGAAGAACCGTCAGTTCCAGAAAAAATGATTATCGAATTATCCTAGTTGTTAGGCTGGAAACGGTGATATATCAGTTTTACAAAGTAATTTTATTTATTTTTCGTTATTCCCGTCTGTGCTCGGAGGGAATGAAAAATAAAAAACGCTTGCACAAAATCTCGGATTATTTTTTCGAGCAAAAAGTTTGGTTTTTATATCGTATTTATAAATAAATCCACGCGTATATGTTGCAAGCTTGGAATAAAGAGAATGAAAGCTTGAGTGAAAAAGTCGCGGATTCCTCGACATAATTTAATCGTATGAATAAACGAAAGGAGCAAATGAATACAAATAAGAAAAAAATAATCGTTGACGGGGTGAGTATATTACGGGCGCGTTAATCGTAATAAAAAATGCTCTCTTAATCGTTTAATCGTTTGGTACGACTCAACTACGAAATAAGTTATAGTCAGTATTAATCTGTCAATAAGATAACACCGTTGCAATTAAGAATCTCGAGTGAGAAGGAGAAATTGGTAAAATAAATAAAAAAAATCGGTAACCTTCTGATGGAACGACTATGAGTCGCTTACCGCGATATACACCGATCCGGAAATTCTTTCGTTTCTGTATTTGTGTTACGTTGTCCCGGGTATACGGTACTCTTAAATTCCACAACTCAGGCGATCAATTTTATTCATTTCCATTCGACTTATTTTACTCTCTTTTCTTTTTTCATCCACGGCGACAACTATCTTTTATAGAGGGGAAATTTAAAGAATATACGAGACCCATTCCATTTGGTTCGTAAAGACATGATGTTATCTCATTGAGAAAACATTATATTTCTTGCATAACAAGATCGTCGAACTAGATTTCTCGACCTAGCGGCCTTTTCTCGAATCATAGAATTCGTATAATTGCGATGACACGCAGCACGAATGCGTTAGCGGCGATACTATCCCCAGTACTCGCCAAACCGTTTACAATATTTTTTATTTACTTGTATAGTATACACTTACACACACAGGCGCTTACACGCGCGCGCGCGCGTGCATGTATGTGTATATTATGTATACATGTAACGCAATATCATGTAGAAAGTGCCTATATACCTTGTTGTACACGATCGAACGATGATGGACGATATTCATTCGACGATTTATCCGATGCACTCGTTTATTCTCTTGTTTGACGTGAGATTTGAAAAACGAAAAAGTAAATCAAATGTCAACACACATTTATCTAGTCTTAACGAATAGCTCGATATGCGTTGCTATAACTCCGAAATTACGAAATAACGTATCTCTGTCTTTTTCTCACCCTCGCTCCTCTCCACCTTTCGGTGCTCTCCCCTTGTCTTTTCACAGTTTCGTTCCTCTCGATCGTGCATAAATCCGTTCCCCGATGGGATCATTTTTCCCCCCATCTTACACAATAATTTTTTTTTTATTTTGTCGGGACAATAGAAAATCCATTGATTTATCATATTGCACGTTTTTTTTGCTCATCATCATTTGATGCCCCCGAGGCTTGTTATTTGAATTTGCGTATAATCACGAAACGACCAGTCTCGTCGAGAACTTTGCCTAGAATATTATAAATGATGTACTACCGCACGGATACAGCTCCGGTTACGATAAGAAAACGATGAATGTGTGCGCTTGAATAATCGAGGAATGCCGAAGCAATAATGATTGATGCGAGACACAGTACGATACGATTTTCTCATATTCCGATAAAAGAAGAAACGTGCGTATTGAAATAAGGCACTAGGTGAATTATATAGGATTCGCTGTGATTAAAGAGGGAAAATCGCTATGAGAATGACTGCACAAGTATATTGTATGTATAGATAGTTTAGTGAAATTGATACGAGTGAGAAAGAAAATAGTAATAACAACGAGAGATAAACTTGGAATGGCAACTACAGTTCAATTAATCGTCCGTGAACGAGTAATACGAATCTCGAGGAAGAGAGAGGATGAGCGGAGGAGAAAGATGAATATTAATTATTTATAGGTATACACGGAGATTAGAGGATATACATATCCATCCACGAGGGCATACTTTTTATTTTTCCTTCGATTCTATATCCGAGCTTTTTTTTTTGTGAGAGTAATTTCCATAATGACAGTTTTACAGATGCGATTGTCGTTGAGTCATATTCGAAGTAGCAGTTT
Source organism: Venturia canescens (assembly GCF_019457755.1). Classification (NCBI taxonomy): domain Eukaryota; kingdom Metazoa; phylum Arthropoda; class Insecta; order Hymenoptera; family Ichneumonidae; genus Venturia; species Venturia canescens. The sequence continues at coordinate 21,187,827 of NC_057429.1, forward strand.
TTCACGAAACAAAGAGATAAGAAAAAAAAACAAAATAAAAAATCACGCTAAGGGTAATCGATGGGACCTTCGAGAAGGGCATCTCGTGACCATTTAATCGTCGTATCTTCGCAGATTCATAGATAAGAGCGCAAATACATTTTTTAAGAGTTGATATTGAAAAGGGATACGAAGTATCGCGAGATTACTCTCAAAAAAAAAAAAAAAGAATCATTCAGATTTGTTTTCAACTAATGTGCAATAACGGTCTCTTGATTTATGTGCTATTTTTCGTTTTTTTCTTTCCCCTCGGTACGTCCTACTCGAGGGAGAATACAAGGCGACGAATATATAGTTGTAAATAATTTGTATTGCCCGCGAGATTGGTTGCCGAAGACGCGAAGCTCTTGTAAATCCGCATCTCATAGAACGGCATGTTTTTTTTTGTTTTTAATTAAAAAAAAAAAATTTTGATTGTATACGCTTTTGAAGGGAATATTTGAAAGGCGCGAACAAGCGAAAAAAGAAGTTACAAAATGAACAAAGAAGAGGCAGCAGCAGCAGCAGCAGCAGCAGCTTTTGCTTGGAAATAAAATAAATTGTACAATGTTCGGAAAAAATATGTACCCTCGACGCACGAGAAAGAGTGTACACGAGAGCGCTCGCACGATCGTATTCTATGAAATATGGTTTATCCTGTTACAATGACTATTCCCTCATTGACAATATGTTTCAAGAAATATATTATATATATCATTGTTAGAAGTTACAGATCCATCGAAAACTCATTTTATCCAGTATGCATAAGATGTTGCGGTACTAAAGAGAAACGTTTCCTCGTTTTACTTTTCAACAACAAGTATATGCGCGTGAATCAAGATCGACTCAATTTTCGAGCTTTCTAGACGATTTTCCGAAAGATATTTATGATAAATATTGGCGTTATTAAACATTGTGGATCTTCCGCATTGGTCCACCTGCGTTACAGGGAAGATTCTCTTTTAAATGTATCGCAGCGGTATGTCGTCGGACATGAAGAATTTCTATTTGAATTTCTTTCTCAGCAAAAATTGTGAATAATAAACTAATACCGCTCGTTCAGGCTAATATATAATGGATGTTTGAATTATTGAATATTTCGAATGATTACACTTGTTGATACAGCATATATTTATTATAAAGTGAAATTATCGATCGTTTAGACGATGCTGCCGCCGCCATCGCCACCGCCCCTCCTGTCATGCGAGGGTGAACGAGGAGGGGGAAAAGGGTTTTGTTGTTATAGCGTGTACGATGTATATGAAAATTTGGTGACCGCAGTACAACCTTTTATCCAAACTATTTGTTCATGCGTTTTATTTTGGGATTCCGTTTAAGAAACTGCGCGCACCTTTGCGGGGGAGCCAGGGCTTCTCTCGAACAAAATTAAATGATAGCTCCGATCGGCTTCTCTCGTTTTACTTCGCTTTATCCTGCTGGCGCAATCACATCACAACCGCGACAGGAGCAGTCTCGCCCCGCCCCGTCTTGCCTCCTTACCCTTCACCGCAGGCTCCGTAATAAAACCTTCGTCGCTATGAAAATAATCGCCCATTAATCTGACGTTGAAATGGCACAAATTTCTATTACCGACCGCACCATATTTTTCATTTACATTACGTAATAATGCCTATATATATGTATGTATATATTTAATTGCAGTTATACGCGTTACAGTTATGTCGGTTCATATATTTTCTTGTTCAAACTCTTTCCCCTCGATATTGTCACCAGAGTAAATTTCACTTTTTATTATAGCAACCCTTAGAATTCCCACCTTTCGACGCCATTCCCTCCTATACCTACCCTTGAACGTACCGCAAATCGAATCAATTCTTTCCTTTTCGTTTTTCCTCTTTCCTTTCCCGTATATATACCAACCGGCAGCTCAGCTCGTTCCATTTTCCGGGGCTATTTCTCGCTAGTTCTTCGGATTACGTATTAATTTTCTATATTCTCATCCGTTCACGATCAGTTATTTCGTACGAAAAAAATTATTTTTTCTAACTGCGGGCATCCATGGCCAGGCTACTAAACAGCGCCATAATGGGAGGTAAAACTCAAACTGATAGGGAAAACTTTTCTTATATTACAAGGCTCCCATTATATTCGGGAACAGTCACTTCTGCGGCATCAGCATTGCAAAGTAACGTCCCAAATTCGAGAATTCGTGTGATTATTGATAAAAAGAAATTGGCACGATGAAAAGTGCGGGAACCGGCCGCGAGTCGATTTTACACACAAAAAAAACGAAAGAGGACCGAAATTTCCATTTTATTTATTTATTTATTTATTTTTTTTCAACAAGGTATTTTAGGAGTAGCCGAAGAATCATCTGCTCGCTAACCGCGATATAACTAGTTTTATTGCTCGGAGAAGCAATATGTATACGCGAGGAAAATATGAAGAAAAAAATTCATTCAGGATTAATAAGTTGATCCTGCGGTAAAAAGTTTTTGTATCGAATATTTTTCTCAGATCTGGTATCTAGGAGCTATCTATCTATTCGCGCAAACACCTCAAGCTCCGTAGGCAACGCGTCCGCTGAGTCCAGAAGCTCTTACCTCAACACGGCGTATATATTTTTCGACTGAAATTGATTCTCTCTTGTGTATACGCACGAGGAACCATCTCAACGCGGCATGAAGAAAATCCCAACGATCCTTCATTAACCGCTTCGTGCGTATACGTATATATAGGTACATACACTCGTATTTGCCAGTAATATGAAAAAGAAAGTTCCATGTAATGCTTTGGGTTATTGACCATATGTGTTTGATATATATTGATCGCTTCCTTTAACCACGAAAATCCGGGATCATTGCCTCGAATAACCTACATTTTCTTTTTCACTCGCACTTTTTTCCAATCCTAAGCTCGAACGAAGAAAAAAAATAACTGAGCACGATATTTTCTGAGTTATTACACAAAAGAAGCCGTTAATTTAATGGGGTAATGCATTTTCCGATTAAAAGTTTGGAGCTTCATCGCTCAGCGGTCAGAACTTGTTGAAATTATTCTCGAAAAAGAGTTTTATTGGAAATTGTGGAGCCGCAGCGGTTCCGCAGACCAATTCCAGTTGAACGAAAAGATCGGAAGTGAAAAATATAGACGAGATGCGCGTCTCGAGCCAACGCGTCACAGGCCGTTATATCTCCGTTCATTATTTCTTTAACCCTCTTTTAATTTATGTTCCACTCGTACGAACCACTGTAGAAGTGACGAGAAATATACTTTTATTGTCTCTATACATATGAAATTTAAAGTAACATTTTCAAAAGCCGACGTATATCTCTGAGAAAATTCGGTTCGAGTAAAATTACGGCTCTTGTTGTCTTGTGCTTCGCGTGACGAACAATTTGCTATCGTGCGTCGATGAGTTTTTTTATAAGAATACCAATAACGTCGTACGAATATCTACTCGTGCCGGGAAGAAATCTTGGGGACGAATTGGCAAAAAGCGAGGAGGGTCGAAAACTACGAGGAAAGCGAGCGAGGTGAAAATTCTTTTTGGAGCGTAAACCGTGGAATCTATGATCGATGAGATGAAACTAAGAGGTACGGTGGTGACAGGAAGGGGTAGCTCGCAACGATACGGTCGGGAGTTCGAGTTTACCACGTACGTAACGCAATTGAGCTCGCCCTTCAGGAAAGATCCTCTTAGGGACTTTTCTAACTTGTAATAAATTACGTAGTCTTTCATACAGCTTCTCAGAGTTTCCCTTCCCTCTCCTCTCTCTCTCTCTCTCTCGCTCGTTTCCTTTTCGGTGATATACGAGGCCTCCGCAAATTGTTTCGACTCTCGTTCTCCACGGAATGTTCCTCGTTTTCGAGTCTTTAATAGAAACTTTTCGCGAAAAAACATCACGAGACAAAAAAAAACAATTTTCTCGTAAACGCCTGTTGAATACTTATTCTCCATTTTTCAGCCTCTCCTGTTCCAAGTAGTAATTATTTTCTCCCCTTTATTAATTCGGAAAGAACAGTAAACGAGCAAATATGCAGCTTTCGTTTCGCTTTGTTTTTTTTTCTTTTTACAAGAACAAGATTTCGAATCACAGCTCCACCTCGAAGCAACAGTTCCAAATTTTTTCAAGTCATTTCAAGTAAATGTTCCTCCCGATGTGACATCAAGGCGAGGCGCATGGAATGGAATCTCATAAAAAGAAGTCTCTTCCCTTGTGGATTTACTATTGAAACTATATTATATACACGGGTCATTTCATTCGATATAATCAAATTAAAAAAATGTTTATACGTATTTATTTTTGAAGCTGAAAGCAACGCATTTCGGAAATGCATGTTTTGCCATTGTCTAAAACGTAACACAAATGATTCCCGAGTTAATTTTAACTCTCGTAAAAAAAAAAAAAAAAAGGGCAAGCGTATGATGTAACTCCATTGATTCAGCATGGACATTGAAATTCAACGACATTCGGTGCTGCCTGTACGTAGCCGTACATCACGTACGCTTGGCAGAATGTAGGGTGAATGTATTATTGGCCCTAGTAGAGAAACAGCACAGGAAATTGCCACCTCTATATGGACAGATATCGAACCGACCAATCACCGCTGTATTCACCGCATACTAGTGGCATACCCCAATCGTATTATACGACGCACACACAACACAGGACAATAGAAACTCACGTGTGTCTATCGAAGACATCTTTATACGCGGGGCGATTCCACATTAGCCGATATAATGAGCACATTAATTCGATCGTATGACACGTTAAGAGGGGTTCAATCAAGACCGAGTATATATTTTTTTGAATAAGCCGTAAAAATAAATTGGTATCGTGCGATAAAAGTACAATTTTCGTGAACCGCTATGAGAATTCACACACGACGCGTCGAAACTCTTGCGTTTGGTAAACACATTGCCAAGATTTGTGAACTGAGAAATTTATCGAGGTTACGCGAGGCGATCAATCAAAGATCCAAATTGTTCGTTTTCTTCTGCTTTTATATTTTCCCGCGATGACGAATGATCCTCTCGCGCGTGGAGATTAACTCTTGGAAATCGATAACAAGTTTCTTTGATAACTCTGTTTCAACTGGAACTGTAGTAACTTGGCTTGTCGACATTCGCCCTGCCTGACCCTCTTCGTTCGCCGACGATCAACCATTGCAAGTGTGCCCTCGCGCCGCGTCGTATACCGGCTATACCCACTTGTTATTTGGATGCCTCGCACATCGCCAACTGTGCTTGGAGGTTATTTGGGACGAGGCCCGCAATCGAGTTGGGGCCAATGTTGGCGACGGCGAGTCCTCATAGAGGTAAGTCGAACGCTCCACTGGAAACCGAGGTGGCTCGCTCAAACCGTTCAAATTCGCCAATAAAAGTCAAAAGATATATCGGCACTAGATTGATAAAGGATAAAAGGGCCATAGAAATTTCAATCTGATTTTTGAAAACTTTTTATCGACCGCTGGACAGTAATAGAAAATTATGCGAAAAAAATTATGAATGAAAGGAGAGAACATTATATCGGGAAGGTTTACGAGATAGAGTGGGCGTGAGAAATTCAGTCCCCTCTATACGCATGTATATTTCGGTTGAAGTACATGTCCTCTGTTCTCGCCCACGCGGGATACAGAAGAGAGAGGGAGAGCGAGCGCCGCACACATCGCGGGACGGAAATCAGAGTGGAGCACAGTGTATCGGTGACCCGCGAAGTTGCAACTTATTTCCTCACCAAATTTTTATTCGGGGTTGAAACAATAATCGGGAAAAAAAATAAGAAAACAAAAACGAGATTGTAGAAAGGGAAGAAAAAACTAACGAATCGGGGGGCGATTGATCGTATAAAATGTGACAATAAGAGACGCCTCACTCCCTCGATCGGCAGAGAGGGAGGGAGGTAGGATCATTTATCGCGAGGAAACATCGAGATTTTATAGGGGCGAGAGGAACATTTTGTCCGATGATTCTGAAACACCCGCGATCCCTAGCGTGAGATTAGTGCTGGTGGTGAATATTTCGTAAGTTTTTCTCATTACTTGTACGCTTTCATTTCATTAGACTTTTTTTCTTTGAGAGTGAAAGTTTTCAGTGTGGATTAAACGCGAAATAAACTTATAGTCAACGTTAAACGTATCGCGCGCGAAAGAAAAAAAAATAGCCGAGACATTGAAAGCCCTTTGCGGGGGAGGTGATCGATTAAAAAATCGGTCGATCGCGGACTCTCTTTGCCACATTTTTCGTACATGCTTATCCTTGACTATACGAGTACAGCAAAAAGCTGATTAATTCGTATGTACGTATCAAATGGCGGATTCGTTGCTATACGTTTAATACACCATTGTGTCACTCATGCTATTTTTACATGAGATAAGAGCGTTCCAAATTTTTTCATTTCACTCATTCCTCATTCTCTCATGATGATGTCAATGCTAATTTTTTTCATTCGTTCCATATGTACGAATATTTTTTTAACACGTCGAACGTCACACTGATTTATTAGGGGAACCGAAAAGTAATGTCGTTTTTCCGCAAGAAAACGACATTACTTTCCGGTTCTCCTAATAGATGAAACTTATCGCGGGGTCGTTATGGAAAGAGTATATTATATAAGCTATTTTGCCACGTGCGAATTACGATCTTAAGATTTTATTCACGTGTGGTATATTTCATCGCACTGCTTTCTATTTTTCATTACTTTACCGCTTCATTTCACGAATTTATATTGTAATGTGCTCGAAAAATATATAACAACGCACTAAAAGTTTCCAGGAAAATTGCTAATGTTTTCATGGGCGCAGCTCGAGACAGAGGGAAATGAGGTCGAGGGGGTGCGATAATTAATGCCGCATTTATTTGGAGATGAGGTGACGGAAAAAACATATTCCTTGGGTATTGGGCTTCTCTGCTTTGCGGTGAGACTGCAAAAAGTACACTTTCGCGAAGGTTTTCATGTTGCTCCGGTTCTTCTTTTCCAAACTTTTCGAATTTCAGTCCATAAAAAAGTGGCATATATAATAAAACTTTGTGGTGACTTGTGACTTACCCAATAATGCGTATCCATGACTGCGCGTAAAATATCATATTACTCGGATGTGAGTCTCGAGTAAAGGGCTGAAGTGGCCGGGGAATTATTTAAACTGTACGTTTTGGTCAATATTTGGTTGGCTCACGCTCGCGCATCATTCGCTAAGCGAGAGAGCTATAGGCAGTTTTTATCCATGTTCTGATCAAAACAGCAAGGATATGGAGAAGAACAATGAAGAGAGACTGCTGGCAACGAACTAGGCAGACGATTAACTGCTTCTCAGTGCTCGATTTACCCGTTTTCTTTTATAATATAATGATTTACGTTCTGAAATCGTGAGCGAAATAAACCACGCCTATGTCTTATAAATAATATGTCGTATAGCGTCTTTTAATAATCGTACATTTTTCTATGCTTATATAATACATCATCAAAATGTGTTACACAATCGCGTTATTCGGGTGCGGAAGAACGAACGATCGTTTTTGGAGTGTAAACGTTGCCGAATACAAATATTTAATATATAGTTTTATATTGTATAAAAAAAAAGCGAAATACACGACGAAGGATAGTAAAACGGAATGTTGAGCTTTTATTATACATGCAACAGCCAAGTTGCGTATAAGCATATATAGCCAGCAAAATTCCCATTACGAGCAGACGGTGCGTTTCAACCACTCGAGCTACTATATCCGCGGGTGAGGCACGGCGAGAGACTGCCCTAGTGGATAAAGCCAACGTGTGTCAGACACCGCGGGATCTCGGATCTCTCCAGCCGTTTACATCGCATACGTAAATCAGAATGAGCTGAGTGGTCGGAGTAATAGGCCAAAAGTCGCTGCTTCTGTAATTCGTATTAATGCTTTGTTATTTTTTCTCAAAAGTACTGAAAATTTAGTAACGAATTTGAATAATACTTGACTGGTTATTCGGTGACAAATTTATAAAAAAAAATAATTTAATGACACACGATACGATCGTGTATTATGCACTCAATTGTCACAACTATATATGTCAACGTGAAAGTTTGATACACCATTTTTGTAGGATATGTTCGTTCGTTAAAATACGTGCGAATATGAATAATCGTTGAGTAAATCACTTTTCGGAGGTACTGAAATTCAAGAATATTTTCGTGTCCTAGTTTTGTCAGTTGTGCTATAACGCGTCACTTTCTCATCCCCTCGCATAACGATTGCGAGAGAAGAATAGGTGTAGCTTGTGCATTAAAAGGATGGTAGCGGTTGCGCCAAGCCCTCGAAAACAGTGATGCAAGAGTGCGAGTAAGAAGATAGAGAGTGAAGCCCGAGGGGCAAAAGGGAAATGAAGAGCACAAATGTGGAGAGCAGACCGTATAGTGGGCTGCTCGTTGCAGGAAACACGAGTGGGGTAACTCCGAGAGCTCGACAAACATCGAGCTTCGCTATATCTACACTCGGTTGAACTTGTAGCCCACCTCGTTCTGTCATTACCTTTTATCTATATATTTATATATAAGTATACACATATGGTGCACGCGGAGAAACGTACATAGTGGTTTGATACATGCAGTACTTTACTCTCTCATCTGAGCAAAGCAATTATGTCTTGAAATCTTGAAATCGAGGAGAACACTTCGATCGCTGTGACCAACATTTTCATATTCCGTCGTTACGGTTGCTACTGAAAATTTCATGCGAATCATTCCTAAAAGAGTATTAGTCGGTATAGATCACTTTTAATTTGTTATTTTAATATTGTTGTTTATTTTCTAGAGAGGAATTCGTTCAATTTGGATGAACCAGTTGTGCCACCTTGAGAATTTTATCTCGGGAAAGAAATAATCCGTTTCTTATCCCATTCTCCGCATCTACTCTCCGCTCTCCTACATATAGGTGTGTGTGTGTGTATTCACGAGAACGGTTCGGCGGTCCGACTTTAATAAATGAATCTGAGCTAGAATCCTTGGTCCTCAACGATAAATTTTCAACTGTCTCAGCCTAGAACACTCTCCACCTCTCTCTCTCTCTCTCTCTCTCTATTTTTTTCCGGTTTTTCTTTGTCATGCCAATAGAAAGCTTGCGAACGTAGCAAAACGAAGGGAAGAAAAAACGATAAAAACGAGACGAGAATCAAAGTTGTGACGAGTCGGAAGCTGCAGCCGGACCAATTAGACGAGCCCAAGTTTTTCTCGCCTCCTTATCCGATAACTCTGCTCTGGCAATCCGTAAATTCGATTCATCAGTTATCCGATGAATTTTCGTAAATGCAAGATCTATGATAAATCAAAAATATGTGACGGATATCCTTTTCCAATATCGTACTGGTTTTCCGAATGACGCGTCCTGACTGCGAACTATACCTCGTTCATAATCTTTTTTTGTTTTTTATGTCCCGACGGAGAGAATTTATCCACGAAAGGACCAGTAATTATGTGAATTATATATGGAATCTCGAATGTCGAAAAGTATGCTTTTTTGAAACTTGCAGGAGTGAATGACAAGGAGAATAAATAAGATGACAGTTGGAAAGGCCGTGCGGTTACGTGGAAATCCTGAAGCAAAGATACACGTGGAAAGTTCGAGAGAGACTTTGATTTGCAAACACTCTATTTATCATTCGTATCACGTGACTAAGTTTTCAAGATCCCTCGGTAAACTCTAAAGACCTGTGCTAGCTCGTACATTCGAAGATGAGCACGTATGTCTCAACGTTGTTCGAAACGATGCGCGCTTTTTATTTCTTGCATCGTCTGTTAGAAAATCCTATCCGGACTGTGAAAGTGTATGTATATAGAGAACGCGCGAAATAACAAAGCTCGGAGATTTCGAATGAAATATGATGGAAGAAGTCTGTTTACACCGAATGTAAACATGCGAATGATAAACAACTGAAAAATGTGAGTCATGTCGCGTTTAAGAAAAAGGCACGCATTCAATTTTTGCGGTTAACGTTACCAATAGCATTAGATTTTTTTTTTTTTTTCGTTTGTTTCTTAGGAGAGAGCGAAAGAAAAGGCTGGAGGGGAAACCGCAAAAAAACAAAACGGATTGGTAGGAGAACGAATAACGAAGAAGAAAACTTTTGTTTTCGCACGTGCAACCTGGCAAGGGCCTCGCGGGGTAAAGTTTGGTAGATGGTTTTTCTCCCCGGTGTCACAGGGGAAACGGGGCGTAACGTATATGAACCAGTGAATATCAGCTTGCGTGTGGCAAAAAGTTTATTTTCCCTTCTCTTCTCTGTCAAGTCGTAAAATTTGTTCGACGGTTGGAATTTTTGGCGATGTATAAGAATTTCGATCCGGTGATAGAAATTTCCTTGCCAATTCGGCAGGTGGCGGAGAAGAAAGGGGGGAATTGAGAGGCGGCGGAGGAGGAGGAATGTTCGCGCGCAGTTGTTGTCGGATCCCCCTCTTCAACTATACCCTATGTGCATTATAAGTGTATTTGAGAATCGCCGACAGATTGTTCGACGATTCGCCATGTTCTCCCTCTTCATGGCTTGCTACTCTCGTTAATCTTTCTTGTAAACACGATATATAATTATTACGCGGTTTTTCCCTCTTGAATACGCATATTTTACTTTAATTTAATTACTCAAAATGAAGATCTCGTGTTCCTCCGACAACGATTGTCTTGTGGAATAAAAAATATCAGGGGGACATTGGACTTTGGACGTATGTACCTCAAGCAATACGCACCCCGTTGTACTATATCATTGAATAAACCACCCCAGCAGTTTTTTTAAAATCCGCTTCACTATATTTTATTTCGCCCACATTTTGTTACACAATATTATACGGGTTCGCACTTGAACGCGTGATAAACTTTTCAAGCGGACAAAATCAGCATAGGTTTCAAAAGGAACGACATATTTTGGGCGACGTTCATTGTAGAAACTCTGTTTTTTTTTCTTGTCAACCAGCTTTGCTCCTGTTTCATTTGTCGGGAAAATATTTTACTATGTTTTTATGATAAATGCATATATGTCGTGTATATATGTACTCCGAGAGCGGCGTGTTTAAACATTTTTGTTTTCTTATCGTTGTCACGACAAATTTTCGCAAAAATAATGATGAAACGGTTACTATTGTGGAATGAGAAAAAGTTCGAAGCAGCTGCGGTTTTCACGGAATGATTAATCGTAGATGCGCAGGGTTTACGATGAGCCCCACGTGTGACATACATTTTTTTGTGCCCACCTGTAGAGTAAAAATGCACTCCACCATTTTCTTATCGATCGATAGCTAAATGAATATTCAACATTTTTACGATATACATTTGTCTCAGGGGAGAATAAATATTTTAGTGATTTTTCCACCGAATGCTTTGAATCGTTATTTGAACCATCGACTGTATGGAAATCCATCTCCGTATCGTGGCTCGCGTATTAAGTTGGTCATTTTAAATAATTGGAATAAAAATTTATTTGTATATTCAAAAATAAAAAAAGCTCCATTATTCAATCCATGATAGAAGTAGCACGAAGAAACTGAGGATTCATCTTTCATCTGTGCATCAGGTATAAAAATCATTTCTCCCTTTAATCCTTATGGACTGTTAGATTGGGAAGATTCGAGTTGCCAGGTTACTTAACTATCATATCGTATGCAGTGCGTCGTCCAATGTCTCATGATAATCCATCGGCAAACATAGTTCACTCAGACTATGTAAAATCCGTCAAATTTTTGCCGTGAGGGAACGAGCTTATTTGCCGAGCTTGTTCCACTCTCACGTCTCTCTCTCTCTCTCTCTCTCTTCCTCTCTCATAAGGTTAATTTTCACTTTTCTCTCATTGGAACATAGTAATTATTTGAAGCATGAGTTGTAAAGAAAAATAACGCGTGAAGCGTTATCAAACTGAGTTTTATTGAACTTGAAATTTGATATGTCAATTCAGTCAATTGGTCAATAGCTTTTCTGGACACTCTATAGGAGCTGAATCGTTTTTCGTGAAATGTCGTGGATGCATATAGCACGCGGAAGAGGTCGACCAGAAATTAAAAGAAAAAAAAAGGAAATGGGGAAAAGCTCTCACCGAAATAGGGAGTGCCGGAGTCGTTTATGATTGCTTTCCGATACCGCTGGTTAACCGACTTTGCGAACTGCACCAACGACTCTGTCCCGTTTTATCTTCATGACCCTCTCTCTGCTTGTGCCCTTGGTCCTTTCGTCGATGGAAATAAAAGGAGGAGAAGAGCTGAAAATAAAGGAAAGAAAAAATAGCGCTGGCTTCAATTAATTTTCCAATGGTGTCTCGTGCCTTGATTTTTCTTCTGCTTCTCCAATCTCTGTTCTGTAAAATGAAAAACGAATAGCATCTGTTTTCTTTCCTTATTCGTACTATCGACGCGTTGAATTTATTATAATTAAATTTTTATACTTGAGAAATAATGAATTGAATATGATTATTCGCGGTTAAATCAGCGAACAAACAGCAATTAAAACGGCACATTGAATTTTCTTATTGGAAAAATAAATGTTCGATCATTCATCGAACACGATCTATTATAAAAGAAATGATTCGTTCGATCAATTAGTGTATAGCTGATCCACTTAAAGTGGTTGAAAAATTAAACGGAAGACGTACAAAATGTAGCGTTCAATACCTGCTTGGTAATGAAGGTTTGGTCTAATTAAGATCTCATCCTGACGGAAAGTCTGACTCTTTCAAGGGTAGTCTCAAAGTCGAGTGAGTCTCGTTCCCGCCCCCGCTCTCTGCCTTTCCTTCCCTCATCTCTCTATTTAGTGTTTCGTATAATATATAGGCATGTATCCTTCATCGCTTTAAGCTTTGCTGCTGAGACTCGAGAAATCTTAGGTGGGACTGAAGAACTGAAGAACACTAATAACGCGCTATCTCGATTGTCATACGCTTCGGTGGGCACTGATGAATTTTTGGCTGAGAGTTCATTCTGTAATGTTGCCGATGACATTCAACATTGTTGAAGCAAATTGAAGCAACTATCGCTACACCCTACTAGCATATACTGTGAAGCAGCGTCGAGATTCGACGTTTAGGTTGTGCAATACCTGTCTCGTATTCGAATCGAAAGTACATCCTGGAGACTTCCAGCGCCGGATCAATGATCAGAAATAGCTGCGTTGGAAAAGAAATATTGCGAAAATTACAATTCATATCGAATAAAGTATGGTTTTAAACATTTTTCAAAGAGCAGGTTTAATTAAACATAACAAGAGCAGTTGGATTCATGATCGAATTTCTTGACGAAGTATAATATACAATCAATTCAGTTAAAATCTTATAGAATAATTATCCGTCAAATTTTTCTTTATTACGATGTTGTAGAGAAGATGATTTTTTAACTCTAGAGAATATATTTTGTGCGTTTATACGAGAGTGATTTATGTAGCGAAAGAGAAGCAATTGCTGAAAAATGTTGGAGGAATCCGGCCGACATGGCTCACGTCAGAGCTATTGGACAGTCTAGCATGTTTGGCACACGTTCTGCGCTCTTATAGGTATGCTCTGATGAAAACCAATTTCAATATTATATACGAAATGTCCGCGTATCTGGGGAATTTGTTTGGGATTTCTCGGGATAAACGTTGGAAAATTCCAGATTCGAGTCTTGCCGTGCCTCGCTAGTCAGCCCACTTCTCTCCTGCTCGTGTCCGACCCGTAAAAATCGATATAGCCCTTTGCTTAATTATTGTTAAATTTAATTTCAAAATACATAAACGAGTAAAGAGCATAAATGGAATAGTGATAAAATCGAATATGGCTTTTCATTTAACATTTTTTGCTGTTGACAGTCGTCGTTGGCATTCGAAATAATCAAATTTATTTCCTTACTTCCTCAGACGCATGCACACGCAGATTTTTCATTATAATTATTGAAAATTTGTTTTGTCCTACTTTATAGAATTCTATCGCTGACAAGTTTCCGACGCGCTCGATATCGGCGGACATGGATTCTGTCAGCGATCAGTTAAAAGTCATTGTCAAAATGTCTATTCCACAAAATCAAATGACCAAGCCCTACCGATCAGCGGCGCTGCGTGTATCGCTCCATAGGTTTACGAGTTGAAAGCAGGATATATGAAAGCTTCTCGATTAATTGAAGGGTCGCTCCTTTCCATCGCCAGCACTTCCGTCTCTCCGATCATCCTCACTTTGAATCCCCGGGCCCACGAGTCTTGCGATTGATTATCGATAATTATGATAAGCAATGAACTGCTACGATTATAATACTCCAGACATATCTTAAATTTAACTTTGTAAATTCGTTTTTCATCCAGACAAATATTTGAGCTTGTCTGTCGGAGAAATTACTGTTGAAAGAAATCTTGGAGAACACGCTCATTTTGTCGGAAAGAATTTAGATACCAGTTAATTTTCACTGTCCTTTGATTTCACGCAAAAAAAAATTAGGTTCGAATAGAGAACGCACATACTATGAGGTAGAACGAAAGCGAGAGCAGAAAGGGGTGAGATGACACGAAATCGGAAAGAAAAAAAACCGCGGTTATAGCTCGGAGCGATTCCGTCATGGTTTCGCTCGTCTTCTTCTCTCTCTCTCTCTTTCAAGTTGGGCCTCTTCAACTCTGTATTCGTTCAAAGGCGTTCTCTGATGGTCCTTCAACGCTTTCTCTTCTTACAAATCGTATAATAGATGCATGAGTATGATGATACTGATAATATAATGTCTATGAAACAACAAATTCATTTCGATCGATTAATTGGAATGAAAGTTTTTAGAATGTATTGTTTGCGGGTAATTGGCATATGGCAAAGGCAATAATGTGAAACTCGATGAGACAACTGGACTGGATTGGGCGACGGACGACGGTGCCTTTGTATGTGTAGCGAATGTCGCCCGAATTTGTCAAATTGTTCCTCTTTGCTTGCTTCCTGCGAAGCAAATTCTCGTGAAAGATCTACGAAACGCGTCGTCTCGGAGGGTGGAGTGACGAAAAGTCTTCTCGTCTTTCATGCAATCCTTTTTTTTTGCTCTTCCTCTCGCTTCTATCTTTCACCGGCTTTCGTATTTTATTTTCCTCTCACTCTGTGTATACGCTTTTCCCCACCGCGAGGCTTTTCTACCCCTTTTGCAAAGGCCACGCAAGCCCTTTATATCATCCTTAAGTCCCTTTTCTGCCTTTCCTCTCTTTACTCCTTTTTTTTTCTTGACTTTTCTCCGCTTTATATGGAAGAGTTTTCTGTCACAGACAACGTATAAAATAGCTACACGTGCACACCACTCAGACGAGGATTATTTGAAAATTCTACTTTGCGGTTTCCGGAATATTTACTCGCATGAATCCAAAAAAAAATATATTTTTATAAGAAAAACGATTCTCACCCCTCTCGTCTACTGCTCGGCGAGTTTGTTTCCAGAGAAATCTGCTTGTCATTAAAATACCTTAAACCACGTAACTATTAGTTTTTTAAATCATCGTTATTCGAAATAGTCACGCGATTTTATTATTTTCCAATTACTCCCGAATCGAAACACTTTTGAACATGCAGAATCACTGTGCCGGACGATAATGATGAATCGCACCGATGGATGATTCATCTTTATCTCTTTTATTCTTCGGGGAAAAAACATTCGGTGTAGCAGTTATATATACCTGAGATATCATTATCGCAAATGTATTCATATTTCATTGTGGTATATAATGCATATGTAAATTATAACTTTATTGAAGCATCATTTAACCGGCCTTTCAACGAATTACGGGATTTTTTTTACAACGGAGTACAAGAAAAACTCATGACCGAACCACCTTTTTTCTTGTTTTTAACGCATCGTCAAATTCTATAAATATTTGGATTTGTTCGAAGAGTCGATAGCTTTGGGAGAATCAGCGGATGTAAACTCGATCCATCCCACGGGGATTTTCGCTGTTGAACGGATTTAGGTCAAAACAATAGCGGCCGTATTTCAATGCGGCGCGTATATTTAAAAAAATCTCAAGAGACTATCGGATCGATAGGATTTCGAAAAAGGAAACTTTTTCGTTCATTGTTCATATTAATATTCTCGATGCACGAATGTACAATTTCTCATATTTTCCCAAATGATATTTTGAGTAAAAAAAATATAAAAGGACGCGCAATATATGAAAATTCCTTTCGATCAATATATATAGATTGAACGATTGGTCAGGCGATTAGTATATTTTGCTTTTTTCAGCTGAAAATGAAAATGTTCGGCTATGTAAAATGCTGAAAATCGTTTCGACCATTGCGTTCGCTCGGGATTACAATGAGAATCGATTTATAGCTGCTGCGTAAACGGTGCAACGACGCCTGGAAAAATGTCAAAAGTGCCGAAAAATAACAGCAAAGCAGATCACCCGGCCCTTATCTCTACTTGATAAATACGATGAAAGGAATTTTTCCTTTTGTCCGAGTTTGTAAAAAAAACTCTCTTCCCAGTTTGATACGAATGAGAATTTATTAAGAGAATGAAATTGTTTGGACGACCGTGCACTACTTCTCGGCCAAAATGATTGAATTACGAGCGTTTTGAAATTTAATTAACAGCCTTCATTTAGCACCCTCGTATACGCGGGGCTGAGTGTACAACGGTTAGGCGAGAGTACAGGTTCGGGGTCACGGTATTCGCGGTGATGCCGAGCAAATGGAATTTACATCGCGTCATTAGTCACGTGAGAACAAAGTTGTTCCGTAATGACACGTGACGCCGGAAACTGTCAGCAGACTCGCTTTTTTTTCTTGGCGGGGGAAAAGCTCAGCAAGCTCGTTCGAGAGCAGCCTTGCCGTATTTCGGTAGTCCTTTACTCGTTCGCTGACTCTAACTCCAGACCGATCGATGCATGCACGCACAAGTCCTAGAATATGGAAGATATGCGCGATTTATATGGACTCTTTTATGCCGAAAATGCGCCTTCTCTTCTAACATGATTGGTCGTTAAAATGAATTTTACTATTTCACGGAAGAATCGAAAATTTATAAAAGAGAAACATTCTAATATTATTCCGAGGGTTCTGGTAGGAGCGGCGCAATTCTTTTATCGTCGAAACGATAAATAGATTAGATAAAATCAATCTAATTAGTATACGATCGTATTGACAAAGTACTTATTTGGAAATGCGCACGATTGAAATGACGATCGTGAATGAGTTTTAAATGAAATTGCCGTACGGAAAGGCTAAAATATTTAATACCGGTCAGAGGGAATTGTTTTTTTTTTTTCGTCTTCAAGATTAGCTAGTTTCTTGAAATACTTGGACGAAAAATAATGCATTACTGTTATAAAAGGGAGTCACGGTCGAGTATAAAAATAGGGGTGCAATGCTTTGGCAAGCTCGGACGAGCCGCGGTAGTCAGACAAGTGGAGCCATGGCGTCTTTCAGTCTAGCCAAATAAAATCCAGGAATTCGGAGATCCGCCCTCATATTCGAGGAGAATAGGTGGAATAACGTTGCCCCATAGCCGTTTAACGCTCTGCTTTGGAGCGCGTCTCGAGGGTTCTTTTGAAAAACAAGAGAGACGCGAAATAGCGCTATA
Source organism: Venturia canescens (assembly GCF_019457755.1). Classification (NCBI taxonomy): domain Eukaryota; kingdom Metazoa; phylum Arthropoda; class Insecta; order Hymenoptera; family Ichneumonidae; genus Venturia; species Venturia canescens. The sequence continues at coordinate 21,205,323 of NC_057429.1, forward strand.
GAGAGAGAAAGAGGGAGAAATGAGGTTTTAGTAGACACAGATCGAAGAGTGACTCATTGACGTTTATAGGATATATTCTCGCTTCTATTCTTGCATTCTGCTATTCATCAAACACTTGAAAGCGGTCGCTGATCTCTCGGGAGAAAAATTCTCACGGAATCGAATCTCTGATGTTTTGCGTGCCGGAGGAAATGATCATAAAAATTGGATTATGTATAAAAATGAATCTCTATAGGTTTTTTTTTCGATGGCCACATGAAAAAATCAAAGAAATTGATATATTTTTTTTTCTCTCGTCTCTCATTTCACCGATATAGAGGAGGTCCGTTTTATCGTTTTTATTCTCCTAGATACGGGCGTATACACACCCGTATCGATGAAAAGAGATGAAAAGCAGTCTATATATGATCTTGAAAAAATATCAACCGGCAACAACCATGCAGAGAAACGACGTTGTTGCATTTTGCTTCTTTATTCTCGTCCAGCTCCTTTTTCTTCAATATCGAGGGACAAAAAACAAGGGGACAGGATCGAATATATGACTACCTTGTCGCTCGTCGATGCGCGTTGTTTTCATCCGCTCTTACATCACATTTTTTTTTTTTTTTTTTTTTTTTCAACACGAGCCGATAAATGTTTGGTTCGATTGGGGAGTGCACACTAAATTGTTCGTTTCCTTTTTTCAAATTTTATCATATAATTGAAGTAATTCTGCCACGATAACCATATAGCGGAGGGTGTCAAGTTCCGATATTATAATATTACCAAAAAATCAAACGTATTACTCAACTATTTTCACAATATATTTTTCATATGCTACTCTTATGGTTTAAAAAGAATTTTGTATTACTCTTTTATTGGTAAAGTTAGGTAGTATGCCGAGCATACTAGATAAACTTGATATCTTGATTGTGTCGCCCTTGCTCATCATCTTCCTCCTACTCCTCCTGCTCCTTCAATGTTCGAAAGACTTTTGTCCCGAGAAATTTGTCGAGTCTGCAAAACGTAGATAAATATTTCACTAAGGGAGTCCAGGCCTGTTAATTCTCAAAAATAAAGACCCTATCGTGTACACGCAGCGTTCTAGCAATGCGACACAGTGCTGGCATGAAAAAATTGCGAATATAAGATTAGTGAATCGCTTATCTCGCAAAAACATTTATTCTTCTTTCCGTAGCCTCGGAGTTTCGCCGTAGAAAATGTAGAAAATATGTATACACATTTATTACATAGATATATATAGTATAGGTTATTTGTAACTCGGCCTGCTTCGCCAAGTCTCTCACAATCAGTACCTATATAGTATATAGGCGACGAGAGGAGATATAAAGGTTTACAATTTCCTTTCGTTTTTGCGCGTCTTTATTCCCTCCGTCCCAGCATCGCCTCGTGTACCGCGGGTGAGTATCTTTTTATTTTTCGTTCATGCTCTACCCGCGAAGGTCGTATTACGGTAACGAGCATACACGTGCCGCGCCCAATTTATTACCCGGTCGCAAGACTTTTGAAAACGGGATAAAAAACGAGATCTTACCGTCCTGGTATCGATATGAAAATAATGCGACGGGATATGTTGAAACAAGAAGCATATATTCGCAAAAAAAAGAACCGCAGGTGTGACGACTCTCTGACACCGCGTTGACGAAACGCACGACCGAAAAATCCAGCATCATCATTCCAAGTTGAATAAAGATTTATTCTTTTTCTTTATAATCTTTTTTTTCACCTTTTATCTCGCATCCGCTTGTCGGCCTTTTTTTCATTCGATTCCAAGAGTATTTGTAGTAGAAAAAGTACGAAAGGAAATGGTACACGCAGTTTTTGGGATTACCAAGTGCCACAGAGGGATGAAGCTCAAGATCCCTCGAGCTCTGGAAAGCAATTCCCTCGCGTTATCGGGATGATCGAAACTTCCGAGCAGGCCTAAATACGAGTATGTGCGAGGGTGAAAACATGAAGGAAGAGCGATATAGCAAAACAGGAGACGGATGGGGTCGTCTTGGGGCAACGTATCGCACGGTGTCCAGTGGTATTATTGCGCGATAAACTTCCGGGGTAGGATGCGAGATTCCCTTCTGTATAAGATTCTTTCAAAGTATATATAGAGTCTTTTGCTCACAAACTAGAAACAATCGTTTCCACCGGCAGTTATCGAGTCGAATATATGCGCGCGATTGACCGATTGTTCTCGCCCTCTCCCTTGCCACCGTTAGTGATTCTATTTTGCTCCCTTATATTTCATTCCGAAATATTCCAACCGATCGTATCCTTTGAGTTAAGCTGCGCATATGTTGCAATTTTTATAATAACTTTTCTTAAAATTTTATACATTTCTTATAGGTATCTATTCGAACGATTGAGAGCGAACGGATGAAAGAGAAGAGAATATTTCAAATACCAGAGGCGAGTACGGCGCGGATGTGAATATCTCGTCACACAGACGGGCGGGATATCCCCTGTTTCCATGCCAGCATTTATCGAATAAGGATAAATAAACGTTGCCCTGCGTCGATAGTAAGTATATATAAAAGGGAAAAAAATTGAAAAAAATCTATCGCGCGGTGCATGGTTACTCGAGCGGATTGAATTGAAAGAATATATGAGGAGTATAAAGATTCGTAGCGATCAAATTGTATGTTGAAAAGAGATATCGGATAATGAAAGTAAAAAGAAAAATAAATATTCGTAGATTAGTTTGCGGAAAGGGTACTTATATAAATTTGGGTAGGAAAAACGCAGAGCGAAGTGAGCGGTCGAATGGGCTCGACTGCGTGAATGTTCACGCGAGGTGTATAGTATAGCTCCGTGCGCGCCAGCAGGAACGCAGGCCCGCGAGGGTCTGGCTGAATCGTGTTCTATATTTTTATACGTAGGGGAAGCGACGCGAGCACCCAGTAGTAGGAGGCCCGAGGAAGGGATCGAGCGTACCGAGCCATCAGGGGTTTGAGAATTTGTGCTCTCGGGAAGAACGTTATGCTCGTGCTGGATGCTGAGTCTCAGTTGTACTCTGTCGCCCACGCACGTAGTACGCACGACGACTCCGACACCACGTGAGTGTGTGAGTGCGTGTGTGCGTGCGTGCGTGTGATTATGCATGTGTGTGAATGCATGGACCGTTGAGCTGCGTTCGAACAAGATCGAGAGTATAAGAAATATAAGAATTTTCGAACAGAAATTTATCCGTATTCATAATCATCGATAAATATGATCGGTTGGGGACGTGATGTTGAGGATAATACGATGCGCCGTAAGAGCGGGCTATTTATAAGATTGCACGATTAAAAAATATTCACGACGACGATGATGAAAAGTGATATTTCATTTTTTATACGCAATTGATTTCGATATATATTAATTATTTTGCGCTGGAAGCAATATTTCAATGTCAACCGGCGACGGTTCATCGATCGAGGAATTCTCATCATCTTTTCAACATCACCGATACTCATTTTACTCTGTGATCCATAGTAATGAGATAACAGTTGCTCTTTTCGAGCGGCCACAGTATTATGGTAAAGTTTAAGATGAAGACACCCGATAATCGTCGAGGGCACTCGGACAAACGACACCTTACCAACGGGTGGCCGATGAAGAGTCACCATCATCAATTGGCATAGTTCATCATTTCACCGAGCCAACGACACAAGATACATAATTCTACATTATTCTCATCCATAATAATCATCTGCCGAGCCGCGCAACAAAGAGTAAGTTTCTTTTATCATCCCACAAACAAATACAAACATATTTCATTTAAATAAATTTTGCAATTTCGCCGATCGATATATGAATGAACGTGAATTTAGTGCATAACGTGCTATAAAGAAAGGCTTCTTAGAAAACGTTTTTTCTCAAGACCGTGCATTCGGATATCTCGAAACCGTCTAGGCAGACGATGTTCCTGTATATAGTATAATATTATTTCCATATACGATACAAGTGACCCCTTTATTATTTCGAGCAAGGACCACCAATGATCTATATACACACGATAACGGTAATTATTGTCGTTTTTCATTTCGCCAAGTCAATATCTGCCTATACCGAAGTAATCTGCGAGCTTTGAATTTATATATAGAATATTTCTACAATTCTTTTTTATCAGTTGTGTATATACTTAACACAGGGAAGAATTTCGAAGTTCGATCGAGATCGAAACAAACAACGCCACAGAACAATAAAAACATATTTTTAGTCAAATGCAGCCGATTGAAGAAGGTGAAAAACAGATGCGAGTGCAAGATAGTACTCAAGCTTAATATATAGTAGGTACACAAGTTGCGCCGCATTCTCATATCTCCGCTCGAGGAAAGAGGTTTCGGATTATTTTTGGGGTTGCTTCGATCGACATTATAAACACGATGAAGTATCATGTATATGTCAATTCACATCGATTCTCATCGATTAATTCCCGTCGCGAAGCTTTGAATGCGAATGCAAAATTATACCATGAAGAATTTGATTTTTTACATTTTTATCATTGCTATATCGCATTTGTCATATATATTATATTAACGCAAGACGAAAGGAAGCAACGATTAAGAAAAAAAAAAAAATAAAAACAATCGCAGTGGTGGAAGCGTAATAAACGGCAGCGGGAAATTGTCACGGAAATATTTATTCTCATGATCATCGAGACTTTTGTATCATGAAAATTTCATTTTCATTCGTGTATCTTGAGGGAAATACAAAATAAAACTTATGATGAGATTATTTAAAAAAAAAAAAATACTTCTCTATACAAATAGTAATATTCTTTTGACAATATGCAAAACACATGTACGTTATGTGTATACACCTGCTGGATCATCTGAATTAATAGCACAATAAATACCGTCTCTATTAACCGTTTCTCACGGTTATTTTTGTTCGGTCTGACGCCATTCGGCACTTTACTACCAGCCGAGATTGTGGCAAGTATGCGCGAGTGTAGCATAATATAAAACCTGCTTACCTTTACGGAGAGTTTTCTTGTAATTATTTCTCCTTGCAATTATTCCGCGATCGATCGTAAAAATAAAAAGACTTAACATTTTTGTGCGTACGGCGCCAAATTTTTGGATTGTCAAAAGTGCTTGCTCCGCGAGATAATATTAAAAAAAGAAATGCAGACGAGGGACAAGAGTAATAATAGCGCGAAAAAAATGTTGATGAAAGATTGAATCGAAAAAAATATAAACGATATTGATCCTTTCAATTGGATCCCCGAGAAAAAGTTTGATAATTTTTTCTTCTTCATTCCTGACCACAATCTGAAATGCGATCAAGTCTTTTCAACAAATTCTATCGTGAGTGCGAGGGTCCCATTTTTTTGTCGATCTTTTGTAAGCGTTATAAAGAGCTTTCTGTTGTGCGTCATTTTCTTCGTTTTTATCGTATTCCATACGACTGTCATTTTGTATACGTCTGGGTACAAACTTGCATTCGTTGGCACCAATTTTATCGCTTTTTTCCTCGCGCGTGAGCCTGCTTAACTCATTTTGAAGATATTAACGCTTTGACTCCTGGTTTTTTCATTTTCATATCGTCAATTTATCGTCAACGAAATCCAAACCCTGTTCAAGTTTTTAATGATTCCGGTAAGTCCAATCTTTCAAGAGGGGTCCGAATATTCCACAGACGTATCCCTTTGCTCATCCTTCCCCTCTGTCTTTATCTCTCGCGATTATACAGCCAACACTATATCGGAATCACTCTCGGCAACCCTCGTTGGTTATGCCACGGGGACGAAGGCATTTGAAAAGTTATTGAATCTTGAAGGGTACCTTTGTCGAAGCGCCTTGACTCGATAAAGGAGGTTTTGAATTAATAGCTCATCTGATTTGAAATGTTATTGCGTTGTATACAGCATATATAATATGCTGGGCTTACATTCACCGCTTTGTTCAAGGTCTGTGCAAGCCCGTCGTTGTCGAGATTGGTGAAGCATGGAAGATGAGAAAGAATTTTTATTTGTCAATTCTGGCGCGCAAAGTAAAAGAATGCGTCTGGACGGATCAGAAAAAGGAATTAGTAGCAGAGAGGCTTACTTTGTGTGCAGCATAAAGGTATCGAATTACAGGAAGAAGAGCGAGCGAGAGAGGGGGGGGGGGGAGGGGCGAGGTTGAGAAAAGAAAGAAACAAATTAAAAAGGATACCTTAAAGGGGGTTCTTCTGTAATTTTCTTCTTTGTGGGAATATATACTCGCGTGTGAGACTAAGACTGTTGTGAATAATACTTTCGTATATCGTATATACCTAAAAATATGACCGTCAGTACTGGCGCGATAAATAGCGAAAAGTGAATTGATGCGGACCGTCGAAGCAGATTGCAGAGAATGTAATTTCACAAAATGTCATCGACGTAAAATTCACAGGAAAGTATCGACAGGTTCTGTCCGCCTCGAACGCCAAACCTTCTTACAGTATAAATATAGAAGAGAACAACGATGAATGAGGAAAAAAAATGCAAAGCAATGACACGAATATCAAAAGCCGAAAAGGAACAAAAAAGTCATGATTTATTGAAACACGAATTTAACCGAGTTGTTTTGATTTATATTTGGCATACTCCTATCAGATTCTTGAAATTACGACGGCATAACTGCTGTAGGTTCGATTCTTTCTTTTTTTCCATTGAGGCTCGAAAAAAAAACTATCAAAATTGAAAATATCAATATATAAATCGAAATCTCCGAATGTGCAGTAACATTGCAGTTTTGATGAATTTGCGGAAAAGATTTTGATCACTGAACATCAATCATCAAGGGTTCGTTCTATGAGGAAAAGGATTCGGGCCTTGTATCGCGCAAAACTGCTGTATCATAAATATGTGACTTACGATCTATTGAATTTTTCGTGAATTATTTACTTTCATTCGGTATATTGCATCAATGGAATATCTACTTACTGTTAAATCCTACTTTCTCCATATGTTTCGCGTTTCCACATAACTATATAGATTCTTTTGTATCGAAGCTATTAGGAATCGCGAATGAAGATTACTCACTGTTATACTGCGTCTACAAGTAAGTCGTATGCATATACGTATTATATGTATACGGGTCTGTATGTATATTTATAAATATCGAAACGATAAAAACAAAAATAGTGATAGGCTGTGGAAGAGATCACTGAAATGACGACGAGTACTGATACATCATTTCAGATGGAGCTACCGCATTCGTTACCTTCGTTATGGGTGTATATATACATATAGCTTTCGTATTGTCGTAAAAAAGTATTGAGGGGCGAGAAAATATGAGACTAAATGAAAGAAAAGCATGCGAAGAGTTGCTTTTACCCCGATCGTAAAACTCACATCAGAACGCTCAACTTTTTATGGTGTTCTAAAGTCTATAAAGTTTAACATGATGGGAGGGATGTGAAACAGTGAGAGAGAAAAATTTAGTCGTGAGTCAGAAACTAATTAGATTGCTGTGGGTGCGCTCGATATATACATATACACACAGCCCAATATCGAGTCAGTGGTGCTTCCAAAGTCGGTCGTGAGAGAGCTCTCTTGTCGCAAACGAGAAAATTGATTCAATTCGCCCTAACGACAACCACCCCTCTCGTCTAGAATTCTTATTGTTTGCGCAAGATTTTTTTTTGTCGCTAAGAAAATAAGAAAAACCGTATTCGTCGATGCTTGATGTGATTCTTTCTATTATATTCGTTTGAAGAATGTCAAGACGATCTTGAAAGGTTCTATAGACTTTAAAGAATGTGTTTTCCATTCACAAACTAATATATTTGATTGGAAATATCTGACGTTTTATAAAACCAGTAATGAATGCTCAAGATACGCACAAACGATAATCCGCGTAGAATATGTTTTTTCAAAGGGCCTGTTCGATCAGACCCGATTGGTTCGTATTATTCTGTTGACTTTTAGCAGTACAATTCACCAATTAAACTGGTTAATGTGGTCATATTACTGTATTATTGAATAACTCTGACGTGCTGACAAAGAGACAAAGAGAGAGAGAGAAGGATGGATAAACTCGAGATGATCAATGGACTAACCCAACTTAATACTTATTGTTAGTGATAACTCAACGCATGAATTTACTGTAGCGGGATGCTGATTTCTTGCTTTTGCGTTTGGCCTTCGTCGCACAGATTGCGCACCAATGTCAAGCCAGACTATAATTGTATCAAGAAATGTCGCAATCGTCATTTTGAAACGTTACGGCGAAGTGAACTGTGTACCCTCAAAGACTACTACAATTTATTTTAAAATCTTAAAAACAATCAACACCCGACATTCGATGCTTTGAATTTTAGCGAAAAAAGAGTGACCACTTTTCAAAAGTTCATTTAAAGAGCTTCATTTACACAAAATAATAAAATAAAGTCAATTCTCGCGAAAGGGTCGAGTCCAATTTTGCAAAGAGTAATGAAATTATTCAAGCATGACGAATAGTTTTTGCAAGTATACCAAAAAAAGAAATGTCGAAACTCTATATGGAAAAGAGTCCGATATACACGTAAATATCGCGAGCAGATAATATTTTATAAGTTACTGACCCTAAATACTAATATGGGAGAAAGACCAACTGAGTTTCATTTCAATCTGCTTAACAATTGGAAAGATTTCTCTGGAGCAATTATAAATTAGAATATAACCACAGTTACCCAGGATGCATCTTCTTATTTTCACTTTTTCTACTTGATTCTTGCAATTCGGAGGATCAGCAGAAAATTTGTATAAAAGGTGACAGATGAGAAGTATATGTTGTGCATTTTTTAAATGCGACGACATTGTCAAAAGTAAGACAAAATAATCTTCGTTTCACTAAACATTATTTACAAACGAGCAGAGTAAAAAGTCTGTGATATACGTTCCAATCAATCTCACATCCGATATGGCTTCTCCCCGAAGAACCGAGTATCCGAAGTATTATCTCCATTTTCTCGCGGATGCGGATTTATCATAAAGCAAACTAGTGATTTATTACGCGAATTGTATTGTCTACGCACGCTGAGTCGGTCTTGCAATATTTTTTTCGCCAGCAAAAATACCTATGCGAGCAATATTCTGCTTATTTCTCTTTTGTATAATATTATTTGAATAAATTTTAAATGACAAGAAAAGTAATGGTTTTCCTTTTGCTTTTTACAGATATGAAAATGTCGAGAACGGAGAACCGGGACGGTGACCCAAGTCCATCTTATCAGCCGAGGTAATGCAGTCAAACTTTTTAAAATTTTTTGATTTCGATTTCTTCAACAGGCTTTGATCTCATACTGAATATTTTAAATATAATACAATAATAAAATATAAATAAAATAAAATTTTGGGCAGTGGAATTCGTTTATCAAGATATACCAGCGTGATTTCGTATGAATGATCTCAAATTGAGTAAATTTTCCACCGTTCCTTCTACACTCGCTGTTTTGCGCATCAGGAGACGTGCGAGTCGGCCCCCATTAATTCATCATTAACCCCTCGAGATAACTCTTTCTCTCTCCCACCTCGACGCCTCTATACCCTGCCTGATTACTGTCCAGTAGCAAATTCGCTTTTAATACTGCCAGTCATTATCGGACTCTCTCGTCACGCGCATGACCCAGCCTGCTCCTTTGCATTTCTCTATTAAATTTTCCTTATTAAATTGTTCCTATCCCCTGCTTCTCTTTACTCTCCAAGCGTTCATCTTTAGGAACCGAATCATTAGGATCGTTTACTCTTCGTCATAATACAACTATTTTTTCATAAATAATAACTGCATGAACTGCGCATACATATTTTTGTAGCGAAGGATTTTGAATTTTGGTTTCAGGCAGTGTAGAACAAACAGCGTTGGTCTCCCGGCTCGGGGATCGCTGCTAGCGGAATTACCGTCGGCTGGAAGTCGATGTCAGCCGCCGATACCGCGACGTCATTCCATTACTCCCACGGTACGTTCATTCGCATTAGAATTACCATTTTCTTTAGCACCGTAAGAGAGCCTTCAAATGAATCTATTGAAGTCGGAGAGATTCCGTGATTTGCTTCACTCATGAAACTGGGCATTGTTTTCAAAAATTTCATCACAAGATGAAATAATAATTTATTGAACAACGACAAAAGCTAACAATATCAAATGCGAATACGTTCAAACGAGGAATTTGAATTGGGGCAAGTATCGGAAGTGCTTCGTGTTTTCAGGAATTTCCTCTTCTCATTGTGAACTGACAGCATGCATGCACACTCTCACGTCTGTATTAAAAGAAAAAAAAAACATCACATCGAGTCAACATCGCTATGTCTGTACTAAGAAGTGGACCAAACACGCGTACACGTATTCAAAAATAAATAGGTACACACATTTTATATTCAATCACGTCACAATGCTTTCGAACAAAATTAAAAGTTTATTCATTTCATTACTCGAAAGCCCAGATTTATTTAAAAAAAAAACGTTAATCTTGTATCAATAACAATTTCCTTCCTATCGGCTAGATGACAGAAAAAGGAAATTTGGGACAATTCGGTTATTTAATATTGACAAGACAATAGGGGAGACCAGAACTCATTTCGCGGTCACACTACAGCAAGGTTCGACGATGCGCGCGTATGGTAGAACTTTCACCGATGAATCGTGATGCATTTAAAAAGTATCGCAGGACGTTTGATGAAAAAACCAATTGAGCCGAAAGAGTTTTCCGAAGGAATATTGGATTTTCTCGGTTCTCCCCTGTTTTTATGTTAAATACGTGATACCGGTATGTCCGTATATTACGTGCAAAACTTTTCCAAAGAGGCGTGGTCACATGATCGGCTTGTCAACACTAGTTCGCGTAATACACACCGGGGATTTTAATATTGCCCTTTAACGTAGTCGATGCTCTTATATATTTTTGTCCCGCATTGAAAAGTAAATTTCGCTTTACTCTTCGTTGATGAAATAATTTTTTCATTTCGATTCAGCATGAAATGCTTGAACACGTAAAGCTGTAACGAAAGATACATGGGATCGTATGAATATGTGAAGCAGGTAGCGCCGCCACCGATACCGTTGAGGCAACCGATCCCGGAAAGAAAGTCCCACGAAAGACCTATATTTTTGATTCGTAAAGTTGGCGGAACATCAATGAGCATCGAGAGCGAAGAAAAAAGTGGGAAACGAACGGGAGATTTGAACAAACCATTGGATGTGGTTGCATCGACAAATAATTTAAATAACATGGACGCAAAACAAACGAATTTTGACCCAACCAATTTTTGGAGTGTAAGCGAGCATGATTCGAGCAACAGAGATAAATTAATAGATCTTGATTCGTCATCAAGATCAATCGGAAGAAATGAGAAAGTCACAGGCAGCGTTTATCCTTCCTCGGGTATAGCTGAACCGAACCCCGATAACGTTTTGACCGTGGGAATCGAGCGTCGCGTCTTTCCTACTGATTTCCCCAGAAATTTCGATGAAAGACCGGCTGAATTACAATTCAAATCGAGTTTCGAAGAATTAAGAAAAGTTTCGCGAGATCTCGAGAAGCGTCTCCACGACGGCATCATCAAAAGCGTCGTTGTAGGTGGAAGCGGAAAACATTCCAGCGTCGATTTGCAATATGGAAAAATTCCTGGAAACATTGATAACTGGGAATGCAAAGCTCAAGACACGAATAATGGCAGGTTCGTCAATAATAATTCTCTCTTTTATACATTTTTTCTATAAAATTATTTCAGTTATCTCAGTTTTTTGGTGGATCAGGAATAAGTAACGAGCTTATATAGTAACAATGTACAAGTTTTTCTGCGGTTTATAATATATCACAGCTTTTGAAATTTTCGCGATGGCTGCGCTGATCGATCCTTCCCGTTGCGAGCGTGCATTTTAGAAATAGGTGCCGGAAATTACTTTGGCATCTCGGCAGCCATACCACGATAAATTCTCCCTCCCTCCTTTTCCACTCACGCTTCATTATTGCCACTTTCATTATTCTCAATTATCTCGTAGTTCAGGATTATGTTGAGCCACAGAACTACGATTGAGCTCAAATTTGAATGATCGTATACCGTACAACGTATTTGAGGCGTTGATTTTTTTTTCAAAGCACAGAATGCAGCCGGCGCATTTCGTCGTTTTCTTATATACAACTGGAAAAACGAGGAATTTCGTTTCCTCTTTACGATGACTCTCGTCTCAATTTTGTTTCTTTGTCCAAAATAAAAATGGAACCCCATGAATAAGAGAGACGCGGCGAATAATTAATTTAATGAACATCTCTTCCAAGACTACGACACGAGAGATCCAAGTTCTCAACGGATTACGGAGACGTTGAGATGGAAACGCCTCGAAAGGGCTCCGATTTGGTAATGGGTCGTCCGCCTCGGCCTCTCCCGTTCGAAGCAGAAACAAGCGAGCCTAAATTTGATGTCTTTTCGAGTCCTATAATTATCCGTCGGGAGGCAGAAAAGAAATCCAAGTTCGAGGCCCTTCAAGCGGCCTCCAGAAGTCTTGAAAATAAACTCTTGATGAGCGGACGCGAGGAGACGGGACATCAAAGGTTGCAGGAAATTGAAAAGAGATTTCAAGCGTGTGCGTCCAGCAAAGTCGACGATTCTGCTAATCAAACGGTTCGATCGGACGACCGCGATCATTCTTCGGCGGAGAACAAACGTTATCAAGAAAGAATCAATAATTCTTTCGAGCATCAGCAACAACAGGGCAGAAGCAAATACGATGCGGATATGGAGCGAGCGAGAAACATGCTGCAAAACAATCAGAAGAAGGAAATAAAGAGCGAACGTTTGGTGGACAAACTCGTCGACAAACTACCAAAAGCAACCCAAACGAATCTTCCACCACCGTTGAACAGTATGAGCCAGAGCCCCGTGCCAAAACCCATCAGCGTCAGACAGGATAGCAACGTTTCCTCGGATAGCTTTAGCCAAACGAGTTCGCCGAGTTATACGTGCAAGACTATGGAAGCGCCTCTATTGCCGCACAAGCATATCAACGGGAAAGTACCAGGTAAATCTTCCTGCTACTCGTTACCCCGTGCTCATTCTTTCTCTATCTATTATTTTAATTAAACTTTTTTCCGACTATTCCGAGCGCTCGATGCCCGAACAATGATTCTCAATAGCAAACCTGATTTATTCTTTCACGATATTCAATATTGAAGGCAAACGGGATGAGGTTCTATCGCTGCTGGTCTTTTAATAAATTCTCTCACTGCTCTATTTCCGTCGACATTCTCCGCTCAGTTCTCAAACCTATCATATCTTATTCACCGAATTTTTTTTTTATTCGAATTTGTTCATGCAGGGAGGGCCCTCGCTCCGGAAACGGATAACCTACCGGGAAGCCCAATTACAAAGTCAATGAGTACACCGGCCAGTCTTCAGACCATTGTGAGATTTCAGAATGGTAGCAACATGTCGTTACATCACAGGGTGAGTAATTATATGCCATTGAGTTTTATGAAACAATACCAGCGCATTCGGTAAATGTATACCGAACGGGCGGTTAACGAGGTCGTTGCTATACAACAATTGTAACCTTTGAAATGGCTTTACGTTATAACAATTGTTCTGTTACGATTTTCTCTCTCTCTCTCTCTCTCTCTCTCTCTCTCTCTCTCTTTTGGTCTTTCCTCCAACGCCTTCGGTAAGAAAAGTTGTATTTTCGCGTAGACTATTTTACCGGATCGCGCAAAAGATTCTAGTCCTGGGTCCCATTCAATTAACCGAGAAACCTTAGTGATTTCTCCAACTTTCGACTCTCCGCGGGTCTCTCTATATAGTATCTCATTCTTCCTCTCCCTTTCTTCGTCTCTTGTACTATCGTTGCACGCTTCGCCTAACTAGAATGTCGTGATACGGTCGAGCGCGCGATCGAAAATTGGCTCACTCTCAACGTTTATTGTTAGAACATTCATGATCACGAGTGAACCGTATTGTCCTTGGAATTGCTTCTACGATTCAATTTCTGATGGCTCCCACGGTTCAAACTCTTTATCCGTGCCCGTACCAAAATACGATAAATTATGATCTCGCAATATTGAATGCAGATAATCAGAGACATGAGGCGGCCAAGCAGCCACTATGTGACCCGTGGACGCCTACGATTCCGCTTCGCTCAGGTTCTCCTCAACGCAATTGCGCTTCTCGCCATTGCAGGTGGACTTGCGGCCTACTTCAAATGTGAGTGTATTACAATTTCCGTTTCTCTTTCCGTTTTCTGTCTCTGTAAAATGAACGAGTTTCCGGTGTGAATATTAATGTCTTTCGCGTCGAGGCATAAATCGCCTCGAAAGCTTCCAATTTTTAACTTGTAAATTTCAACGATCAATACCTACCGAGTATTACGTTTTTTTTGTTCATTTAGGCGGTACTTTTTCGTTTGAAGAATCTTCTTCATCTCTTTCGTTTCCCCACGAGCTATCTCGGTGTTCCATAACTCGAGGGCTTTTTTCTCCCTCATCGCGGAGAGAACCGTCAGCTACTTTACTCTACTGCGACCAAGCTCTTTCGTTTTCTCGTTCGCGCGTTCAACGCCGCCGTGGTAGATTTTCCCAGTGTTTCAAGTTTATCACGTCGATCCCGACGAAAGCTTGTCCGACCAAACTCGACGTTCGTTATTTCCACTCATGTTTTCTACAAACCACGATTACCTCGGTCTACAATTGAAACTGTTTCGGTGAAATGACCCGCGTCTGACGATGAGCTTTTTTCATTTTTTTAAAAATCGCGTTTCACCTGTTTCTACTTAAATATAATGAAGAAAAGTATTTGTGGGAGTAAAAATACATATCTTCTTTTCCCAAATCCAACAATTGGGTTTAGTAACAACGTATAGCGAGTTTTTTTCTATCGCAATCATTCATTCTCAAATTTATTTCTCGCTACAGCGTATCCAAGTGCCATTCTCAGGATTGAGGATAAAACGGTGTACACCGCAACAACAACAACAACGACGGTGCTTCCCGTTCTCGAGCCAATAAAAACAATAATCGAGCCCAAGAATCCAGCACCGGGGATTTGTTTGCCTGTTATCGTCAACTTTTGCATCTACCATAAGGTATAACTATATAAAGGAAAGAAACGTACACACGACGAAAAGATTACTTAAAAAATGAAAAGATAAATATGAATGAAGGAGCTCTTTCTTTGAGGCTTCGCTCTGACAATGAGAGCGAAAAAAATAATTCGATTTTACAACGAGTGAGCGAGCTAATTTTTTAACGCGATCAATTCATCGAGGATCTGTCATGAGAAATTCGTTACGCGCAATTGTTGGTTGCTCGAACGTATTCTCGATAAAAATTTGCGAGCGCTAATTTTGTGTGGAGTGAATTCGTGAATGCGTGAACACAATTCAATCTGTACGCTTGACGATCGCATCCATGGGTTTTATCGATTTCGCAGCTGTGCCCGATTTACCCAATTGAACTATGTAGGTGAGACCGGGGCAAAACGGGATACCCGAAAAATGAGAGAAATTTCTTGTCCTTTTTTTTCTTCAATTTTTATACTTGTCCGAAAAGAGCATGAAACACATTTTTTCCAAAGTATGTTGTTTTTTTTGGATTTTGTTTTTTTTTTCTTTTTTCCAAAAAATTCGTTTTTTTTCAAATTCTCTTTTTTTTTACATCACTTCCAAAGTGAAAACGTTTTCGCACAGATATACAAAAAGTATTTGTATACCTGTAATTACTGCCTCGTAGATTACTGTCTACGACAGTAATCGCAGATATATGTTTGCGGACTATCATGTGTGGTTACACCTGCACACGAATCATGTGCCCACTCTGCACAATTTTGGCACTGAATCCATCATTCAGTGGATAAAGAATACAAATTTTTACAAATAAACATTGGCAATCTTCGTTATTATTCATATCATTAATTTTTTAATTGAATTGCAGAGGGTGCGTTCGACGTACGTTAGAGCGTTGTAAGCGCTGCGAGAGCGCTCACAGCGTCCGCTCGACTTACGTTTGAGCGCTGTAAACGCTGAGATCGCTTTCAACGCTTGTAGCGGTAAGTCGAAAACACTCCAACCGAGTTTTTGCTTTTACGGGTGCAAAATGCACCCAAGGTGCATTGAATTGAAATCATAGTAAAAAAAAAATTTCATGAGTTTTTGAGAGGTACCCCTTTTTGCTTCGGAATTTTTTTTTGTAAATTGAAGCTTTTTTTTGTAATTTTGAAAAGAATTCCTGTACATTTCTTAGTTTTTGGGAGTAAAAAATAGACCGAGCGTCCCAAACGTCTGAAAAGTTCAATATTTTCTTAGGTATCCCGTTTTGCCCAGGTCTCCCCTAGATGTTTTGTACCGTGAGCGCATACACCAGCGAGCGAACCGCGACGTTTTATGTTTCAGTTTTGTTCCAAGTTCTCCTTCTCCCCTCTCCTTTGCACTTCGGTATAATCAAAGTAATTATTGATGAAGCATGGATCGATAATTTTAATGGGATGGAATGGAAATTAAAAAATTTAATCAATTCACAAAAAAATTGGGACATATATACTTAAAATTCGAGGTAATATAATACATTTTGTTGAACGCCGAACGCGTTTGGAATAGACGTGTGTAGTCCGACGAACGTGTAGAACTCGTAGGTACATACTTTGAACTAGAAATTCTCATATCGAACATGTTTAAAATTCCTCCGAAACTTCATTTCGTGAAATGCTCTCATCTCTGCAGCTCATAAACTGGAAATATAATGTCTTTATCGTGGTTTCGCATGAATATACTAGAGGCTGAGTGGAGGATGAAAATTTGGGGGATTTCAGATTCCTTACAATTTCACCGTGTTTCCGAACTATGTTGGGAATTTTGGGCAAAGAGACGCCCAGCACGAGTTGGAGCTCTACGATGCGGTCGTTGACGTAAGATGCTACGAGCTCGCGGCTCTTTTTCTTTGCAGCGTTTTCGTGCCGAAATGCGGTTCGAGGGGTCAAGCAGTTCCTTCTTGTCGAAGTCTTTGCTCTCGTATGTATTGCTCTACTTACGCTCTGAGAAATAACATAATAACGAAGTAGCATTTTTATTTTTATTATTCTTTTTTCACAGAGACTATAAGACGTTGCGGGTTTTTCCTCAAAGTATTTGCTCTCCATCTACCGGATTACCTAGAGTGTGACCTTTTTCCTGAAAATGATGACTCGGACGTATGCGTCGGTTATCGCGAGGTCGTCGAGGCAGCAAAACGGGCAGAGAAACCCGGTGAGTCGAGCTATTTTTTTTTTTTTTTTTTTTTTCAAATTGTCCTTTTTAAGCACGATCCGCCATATATAGACATTTCTGGCACGGAATAGATCAAAACGGTAACTCGGACTTCCGTTTCTTTTCTTTTATGTAACAACGCCTAAAGAAATGTTTTAATCTCATAGAGAAGACCGTTAATTCAGGCAAAATATGCATCTTGCTATTTGAAAGCCAACGAGCAAAGCCATGAATGATCGTTCTGCTCCCTTGCACGTATTGCTATCAACTATTTAATTGATATCGACGAGACCCCATTGTTTTGGAAGATCCCCTGTCAGTAGGGCCGTGGCATGTTGTTTACCGCGTTCGGTCAGGCAGCTTCTCACTCTGCAGCATCTGTCGCCTCGGAACGAGTCAATGAGTACTGATACGAGAAAAGAATGGGAATAGAATTTCGGATTCGTCCATATAAACGAATATATTGAAGTGTCATATGGGCTCAAACCACCTACCAATGGTTTGATATAACATCGTCTTTTTCACTCTCCAAATTCGTACTTCATTAGTGGGAGAGCACTTGCACACATTTTCGCAGCTGAAAGATTAAAATAATCTCGTAATGCCAAACACAGGCGGGTTTCGCGAGGCTCCGTTTATCTCCACTCTCACCATGACTATTTTTTCTTCTTCTTTTACTCCAGTTCAGATCTACGAACGTTTTGTCTCGAACGATATTTTTTCCTTGTATACCGAAGGCATGATTGCTATAAGTTATAGGGGAGTATGGGGCAAAGTGGCCCACTTAAGGAATTTAACGAGTTTTGTCGGGTAGCACATGGTCATTTACTTATTTTTATGTCCCCAAACTGATTCCACCTCATTATTACTCGAATTTTGAAAAAAAAAAAATTTGGGGCAAAGTGGCCACCCCCTCAAATATATGCGATGAAAATCGATAATTGTCACTTCTGGTTAAATAGACGTTGGAATTGACTGTTCTCGCATGGAACATTGAAGGATGCGATAAAACGAAAAGAAACGAGGCATAGTACGAACCCTCCTTCGACAGGATGAAAAAAAAATTAGTCAGAATACTTCGATAAATTTTGCCAAATTTTTTTTCATGCCGAAAATGAATATCCAGCCCACTTTATCAGATAATAAATGATCTTTCGACTATTGTTGAGTCTTAAAACTCTTTGTTCATCCTCTTTTTCCTCATTTGGTGGAGAAAATTTTTTGGGGCAAAGTGGCCACCCTCTCAAATGCGGTGAAAATCGATAATTGTCACTTCTGGTTAAATAGACGTTGTAATAGACTGTTCCCGCATGGAACATTGAAGGCCGCGATAAACCCAAAAGAAACGAGGCATAGTAGGTACCCTCCTTCGATGGGATGAAAAAAGAATTAGTCGGAATACTTGGATAAATTTTGCCATTACCAGTGGCAAAAGCCCGTTCTTATCGGGGGCAAATCGTGGGAAAACCGCCATTATCACGAGTCTGTCGTATCGCGCAAATCTAGTGAGTAAGAAAAAAGAGATCATGAAAAAAGAAAAATTCTTGTCTGCGGCGGACGTTGCGTGTATTTTCTGCGATCAACTTCATTCGCATTCCTCCAAAGATTGAATTCGCTGCGAAACATGCCTAAAATGGGCGCACACCTTGTGCGCAGGTGTTGATGAAGATCAAGTCCATTATAAGTACGATTTTTGTCAATTAAAATAAAATAGACATTTATCAGTAATTCGCAAAATGATTCTCATCCTCTGCCTCAAATAGCTATCAATTTCTCAAAAAACATAGAATTCTCACTGATTCTGTGCCCCACCAGAAATCGGAATTGCGTGAGTGGCCACTTTGCCCAAGAATTCAAAAATGCCCCAAAAAAGTGGGTGGCCACTTTGCCCCATGTGGCCACTTTGCCCCATGTTCCCCTACATTAGGGTGCAGGAAAAAAAATTTGTTTTTCCTCCCACTTACCCCCTCTGATTTTAATATTCGATGAAAAAAATATCGTGTCAAAAAATCAGCCCTTTAACTAATTTCTTAGAGGTCGCTAATCTCACTTAAATTTCTCATTTAATTGACATGGGTAAATTTCGCTTTTTGGCAAAAGTGAAAACACTCGTAAACGACTCAATATTTTATGTTAGTGATTAACGTATAATACCTTGAAGCTGAAGCTTGAACATAATTATCAATTATATAACAGGCATTATAGCCACCTGAAAGATGAATTTTTTTTACTGGTAACGAATTACGCATTTTTTAGTTTTTTTTTTCAACTCAGTTGAATTATCTTACATGTTTCGCTTAAAGACATGCGTATAATAAGCATTTGCAAAAAAACATTGTAAGAGATCATAAATCAAAATACCGCTATTTTGAATTTTTAATAATTATGCAGTTTGGTTACTTTTTCGAAAATCGATGGGAGAATGTTTTTTTTTTTTTTGGCATGAACAGCTTCGATCAGTCATCATTAATGAAATTTCATTGGAGGAGGCTGACATTTTCCATAAAAACCATAAATGATGGGGTTTTGAACTTGTTGGAAAAATGTGATGAAATAGGGTACATATATTTGAATATTTTGAAGTTCACACTAGGACGAGTGGTCGCACACACTTCAAAAGTGTTCTGAACCCGCCACTGGACGATCTCGCACACACATCGCGCGTTCGGAACATCTTTCGGTCGGGTTCGCACACACCCTTTCGATGTGTGTGCGTATGTGAAATATTGTTCGTTGTTACCTCTTGACCTTGTCCGCGCGTATATACCGAGTTCGAAAACGTGCGTGTTCGCTCGTACTAATGCAGCACAGAGAATAAATTCGTGTTGAATAATTCGCAGATGTTATAATTCCTTGATATCGTCGTCATCATTGTTTGTACTTGGAACAAAAGCCCCGTTGGATTTTCACTCGAGATACTCCTTCCATCTCGTGAGTTTTATCCGTTTTTGTCAGGAGGAACGGGGGCTAGTGAACTTGTGAACCCATTCGGTACTATACTTTCGTGTTGTCATTGAATTTATTAATTAAAAAAAAAAATTAACGTTAATGGATCGATAGTTTTTCATAAACAATGATTTTGTAAAATAATTAAAGTCATTTATCTTACGATTCGGATGCAATAATTTCGTGATTTTTTCTCTCTCGATACGCCCCCTTTTGTTTACGAACTTAACGATCTCTATTCACGAGTCCTTCTTGCTGCCATCGTCATATTACTATTGTTCTTCAATAATTTATTTCTGGAGGTCGTGCGAGAAAGCGGTGGTCAAAACGTTGGAGGTACCCGACACTTTGGATTATGAAGTACGACAATGGGAGTTCGATTTCTGCTCCAATGTCATATCAAACTTATCGACAATTTGAATATTTATAATGAATAAGCGACCGGAATTAACGAAGGTATGAACAAAAAAAAATAAGAAATACGACTCAAAATAGATGAGGGATCGATCGAGCGTATCTGATAAATGAACGAATGAATCTCAAATAAATGAGACCCTTAGGACAGGAGGAAGATGCGCTCTATAGTACGTATATCGATCGTTCGTGCATCGTTATGATGCGCGGTTTTAATATTCAATTGCTCGTGCTTCGGTTGCCTCGAATGCTCGCGGCAATAAAGACGTTAAAACAAGTTTTCATTCATTTTGTTAATTAAATATTGTTTATAAGACTTCTTATAAATATATATCAGATATAAACGAATATGAAAAGAACGAAAATAAAGAGGTGAAGTGAATTCATGTGTATTATGTCTCGTATACGCGGAGAACGTTTCTCGTAGCGGGGATTTGTACCGAGACATTAATGAGAGTTCATTCGTCTTGGATTTGGCCTTTATTACCGAGGAAAGTTTGACTCGAAGAGTGCTGAATCTCCCGCCTTTCGTATCATCAGCACATTTCACCATTTCGTTTAATCAATTTGGAAAGCGAGTACGAATCGTTCAAACGTTTCTCTGGGATTGCAATTGCTTCCTCGCATCAAATTGAAATCGCTCGAAGGGGGAAAAAAAACTGGTCGGGCGGTTCAAATCCCATGCTCAGTATACCCTATTACATTTCGCTCACCAGTACGTGCTTTCTGTTATTTCACGGCATACGCATATAGGGGAGACCGGAGCAAAACGGGATACCCGAAAAATGAGAGAAATTTTTTTGTCTTTTTTTTTTAATTTTTATCCTAGTCCGATAAGAACATGAAACATATTTTTTTTCTAAAATATCTTCTTTTTTTTGGATTTTCATTTTTTTTTTTTTTTTTCAAAGAATTAGTTTTTTCACATCTTTCTTTTTTTACATCACTTTTAAAGTGAAAACGTTTTTGCACAGATATACAAAAGTATTTGTATATCTACGACAGTAATCGCAGATATATGTTTGCGGACTATATCATGTGTGGTTACACCTGCACACGAATCATGTGCCCACTCTGCACAATTTTGGCACTGAATCCATGATTCAGTGGATAAAGAATACAAATTTTTACAAAATAAACATTGGCAATCTTCGTTATTATTCTTATAATTAATTTTGAATTGAATTACAGAGGGTGCGTTCGACGTACGTTAGAGCGTTGTAAGCGCTGCGAGAGCGCTCATAGCGCGCGCTCGATTTACGTTTGAACGCTGTAAGCGCTGGGATCGCTTTCAACGCTTACAGCGGTAAGTCGGAAGTACTCGGTTACGGGTGTAAAATACACCCAAGGTGCATCGAATTAAAATCATAGTAAAAAGAAATTCATGAGTTTTTGACGGGTACCCCGTTTTGCCTCGGATTTTTTTTTTTTTTGAAAATTGAAAAGAATTCCAGTACATTTCTTAGTTTTTGGAAATAAAAAATAGACAGAGCTTCCCAGACTACTGAAAAGTTCAATATTTCCTTAGGTATCCCGTTTTGCCCCGGTCTCCCCTATACTCGAGCAAAATTCTTCAAGATTCTCCAAGTTTGTATAAAAAGCTCTTAAATTAATCAATTGATCAAAAAAAGTTGTTATCGTTATTTGTGTTGGAAAAAAAAGTATCAAAAACATATTGGAGCACGGCATACGCGGAACACGCATTTGATACGAACATTCGCTTGATTGTTTCTTGATGTTGTGCTCATTTTCGGCAATCTCCGCTCTCTGCTAGGGATATATACTATATCTTTGTCTCTTTCTCTCTCTCTCTCTCTCTCACTTGTTGGATGGATTTGCAGTATGCACCAGCGGTTTTCAATGTGACGGTACGAGATGTATTCCAGTCGATTGGAAATGCGACGGACACGTCGATTGCGCGGATCAGAGTGACGAGATTGGTTGCGGCGAGTGTGGAACAAGCGGCTACGGAAGCGCGATAATAAACAAGACTGCCGATGTAACGACGACGATCCCATCGTTCTTGGTCAATGGAAGAAAAACGAAGAAATTCAACTCGCAGACTTTGAGCAAATCTTTCGTTAAACCGAGCGTCCATTGCGGTGAAAGAAGATGCATGTCGGCTAAACATGTTTGCGACGGTGTTATGGATTGTCCATGGGGCCAAGATGAGAGAAATTGCTGTAAGCTTATACTCGAAATCACCATAGTAATGCGTGAGAAAGAAAACAAAAATCTCGATTATTCTTTCTGCCGCGGCCTGACTCGAAGGATAATTTATTGAAATGCGCCTCTTTTCTTTTGGATACACGATTTGCAGTAAGATTGAGCGATAGGAATGGCGATATCGGCAAAGGACGTCTTCAGATTTACCACGCCGAGAATGGGAGCTTCATACCAGCATGCATAGCTAACTGGGAAGATACCTCGGCAAGAGCGATTTGCAAACTTCTTGGATACGAGTAAGTCGAATATTTCAATACTGGGTTGAAAAAACTCAAGGCTCTTCGTTCGATCTTCGTTCATTTGAGTCTATCACGCGGATGAGAAAAAGCATAGAGTATTCGCGTTTGGGATTGAATGGGTGAAACATCGAAATGAAATCATTTTTTATGGCTATCTCTTACTTTCTTCCAATTTTTGGATACGTGAAAATCGCGGTCTCCCCGAAATAATGCGAAAGAATTTTCTTGTACAAAAATATTTGTACGATGAGAGACTTTGGGAAATGTGTATGAGAGCAATTTCACGGTGGTCGAGCACGCGTCTCTCAACGGAAAGCTTTTCAGGTTTCGATCATCGTCAATTTCTCAACTATACACATTTCTCCGCCTCCTGATATCCGCGCCACCTTATACTATGAACGTTGAACATAGATGGCGTCGAAAAAAAGACTAAAGCACCGTTGATCGACGCGCAACATCGTTTATAACACTTTTCATTTGTTCTTTTTTTTTGCTCTCCATCGATTCAACAGTGCGGTGGATTCTTCGACGTTGTCGATGAAAAATAATAATGTAAGCATGGTGAAGCCAATAATGGACACGTCGCAACGTTGGAGGCTTGCGCAAAAAGGACAGGGAAACTTGCTCGAGGAATTGCAGGAGTGTACGGATAGAAGTGACTACCAAACCGTAGAGTTGGCGTGTTCGGAATACGGTTCGTAATTCGTTTACCTTTGCTCTTTCATCGAAGCCTCTATATTTGGACTTGCGAAGCTACTGCGTTTGGGTACTGAGCTACCGCGCGACTCGCGGCGCAACATCATCCATCTATATACGAGGTTTTCACACTTTTCTTGGGTTCTTTCAGCGTGCGGACGTAAACGCCAAGTGTATGGAAATGCAAGAGCAAAAACGAGAATCGTAGGTGGAACCGAAGCAGTCCCCGGTGATTGGCCTTTTCTCGCTGCTCTCCTCGGAGGTCCCGAACAAGTATTTTACTGCGCGGGGGTTCTCATAGCCGATCAGTGGGTTCTGACAGCCTCTCATTGCGTCGGAAAGTGAGCATTTTTTTGAAGTAAAACTTCTATAGGCGCGCTGGGCTTGGGGGGTAAACTGGTGAAAATCTTGTTACGGAAGTGTGTAAACGGAAGTGGTACGAAAAGTGTGAATGCGCATGGGCATGAACATTTTCGTTCTCTCTCATGCTCATTCCCATGGGCTCGTGTGATTACACAGTGTAGGCCTATCGTGCCCACCCTTTCATTTAGTCTAGACTTTGTCTAGACAAAGTTAGAAAAAGCAATTTTAAAGTTATAATTGCTTTTTCAGGATTTATATGACCCCTGAGAATATTTAAAATATTTTAATCAAAAAGCTGAGGTTTTTTCACATAAAAATGACTACGTTTAGTGTTCCGAAAAATAATTCAGGGGTTCGATATTTTTAACACGAGAAAGTTAACAATTGCAAATTTTCAAATTGTCAAATCTCTATAACTTCGAAACGGCTAGACAAAAAAAATTGAAAAAAATCATGAAAGCTCACAGTGACACGTACTTTTGAAAAGCAATGACCATTATGCATAATGCAGACCCCCCCCCCCCCCCCCCCAACACAAATTAATTCCATAATTGGTAGAATGACCTATACATCTGTCCGTTGCGAAAAAAGTTTTACTTCAGTTGTGTGGTCTAAAGCACACTCACTTTTTTTCATCAATTTTTGTTTTTACAACAATCGGCCTGCTTGGATTGTGCGCGTGCACACGGAGCTGTTGCCGCGCGATCTGCATATTCTTCCATCCTGGTAACCGAAAAAATATTCATCGAATCTTCAATAAGCCGGGTCCAAATCTCAGCCTCGTAGAATAATCGAATATTATTTTGATTTTTACATCATCCGATGTATAAAAAAGAGATAACATTGAAACATTTCAGTTTCAGTCATTCGGAAGTCTCGGATTGGACTATACAATTGGGAATAACGAGACGTCACGCTCATAGCTATCTCGGGGAAAAGCTCAAAGTGAAAAGAGTCGTGCCCCATCCGAATTACAATTTGGGCGCGGCGCATGATAACGACGTAGCGTTGTTCCAATTGGCGGAACGCGTTAATTTTCATGATCATCTGAGGCCGGTTTGTCTGCCAAAACCGGAAACGGATTTGGCTCCGGGAACTCTATGCACCGTTATTGGTTGGGGGAAAAAAGAGGATACGGACGGTACGTTGACTCGATACAATATCTCAATGAATTTTCATATGTGTTCCTGTGTCTCAACGTGTTGCCAATGACTCCTAATAATCGATCGATCGAATGATCAATGTTACAAAAGAATCCGAATACGAACCAGCGGTCAACGAAGTCAGGGTCCCCGTGCTCGAGAGGGCATTGTGTAACTTGTGGCTTGAGCACAAGGACCTTAACGTCACCGATGGAATGATCTGCGCTGGTTATCCTGAAGGAAAAAAGGACGCTTGTCAGGTATTGAAAAATCTTCAACTCAGTTATCGACGCTCGTTTTTTTGTTTGTTCGTTTTTCCTTCGTTTATATACTTTGGAGAATGGGAAAAAAAAATCTTGTTTTTATGGCTCCAGGGAGATTCAGGGGGTCCGTTGCTCTGTCAGGATCCGAATGACGCAGAGAGATGGTTCGTGGGAGGAATAGTAAGCTGGGGAATAAAGTGCGCCCATCCGAAACTACCGGGTGTTTACGCTTATGTACCGAAGTACGTATCATGGATACGCGAGGAAATGGCCAAATATTCGGAGCGTGATAAGGGCTAACGTAAGAAGAGCGGGTTCAGAGAGCCCCTTAAAAAAAAAACTACAGACAAGGGATTCAGAAAAATGTTGGACGAATGGATGATGGACGTTCCGGACGAGAGTTAACGCCGGTCCAGCCGGCCAATTACTTGCTTCAATGGGATTCATTATGAGCATCGAAAAGTCAAGTCTCAGCTCATATGAAAATTATATAAGATGAATATTGATATTTCGGTATCCATAACGAACGATGAAACGAAAATATTTTAATATCTTGGCTTTTGAAGAAAACAATATTGAGGAATACTGAATTAAGAGGAAAAAAAAAATCTGCATCAAAAAAAAGGTGAAGGAAGACTATTTATACGGAAAAATATACCGAGGATTTTTTGTTTTTTTACAAACCAGCTATTTTACGAATTTTGTTTACTGCAATGATATTTGAGGCGTGCTTGAGCTATTGTAAATTATTTGACAAAAGGGACCCGTCGAGTAGGTTGAGGTGTAGAGATGGACAAATGCAAAGAAACATATTGAAAGCAACGCTCGACGCGTCCCTTTGGCTAGTATAATATTTATTGTAAAGATGAGAAGACGTTGCAACTCTCATTCGTTCTTGACTGAGCGACAATAATTCGATATAAGAATATTTATATAAATACTCAGAAGAATGTTCGGATAGTCGAACATTTGATTGGAATAATCAACAAATAATGTCGTGGACGTCGGCGTTAAAGACGCAATGAGGCAAAGAACAGAAAACTCTGCTTGGCCCATGCATTTGATCGATGCGTACCAACTATAGTAAAGTTCAGATAAAGTACGGCGATGAGAAAAGTATATTGTTTTCTATTAAGTCGAATAATAGGAGGAAAAACTTTTCAACATGCACATTAATACTAATTGCAGATGGAGCATTAAAAATTTCGCATATGATGCGATAACTGAGTGAAGGAAAAAAAAATTAATAAACCAAATTCAATAAAGAAATATTAGGAAAGATTTTTTACGTCGTGGACAATAAAATGACGACGGTCCACCAAGTGGTCGAACTGCGTTTTCGGTGTATAGTTGTAACGGTCGACAATAATCAATAAATGAATCATTCAAGTTGAATATATCTAATATATACATAATAATATAATGTAGAATCTCGAGTCAATTTTACAGAGCTTTGACGAACCGAAAAATTTTTTTAGAAAATCTTGATGATTTTTATTGATTCGGAGAATACGATAATACGATATATACCAGAGACAATAACTTATTTTTGCGTTTGGAATAATACGTTTTGACTGTGCACCCTCTGCGATAAAATTTATATATTGATTATGAAGCATGTGATGCGCAACGATTCATTAATATTGATGATCATAATAATGATAAGCATGATATTGATAACAGAGGTAAGCGTAATTGTCTATCGTGTACCGACGAGTATAATAAGAAACATAAATTATGTAATATTCAATAGGATAATAGGTCTCTCGTAAAGCATTGCTTCGAATTCCGAGGATACGAGTACGGATCTACGCTGTGCTTTAAATATAGAAACCACAGTAAACTACGCGTATGCGGAAATAAGCAGTAAGTTGCTTTGATTTGAAAGATTTAAGAAAACAGTCATTATTTTCCCGACTCAAAAAAATACCGCTTTATCGACATGTACATTCGCATTATTACGTGAAATAAGATGTATATCCGCATGGGTTATGTGCAATGATATCCTCGTGGCGCCACAACTCAGCTTGTTTGAAAATGATCTATTTTCCTCTGTACTACCCTGTCTGTCTCATCACGGTGTATATCGTATTTCATTCGTCTGGACACTTGGTCTGGATTGTCGCAATATCGAAATAATGAGATACGATTGGGACGGATTCACCTAACGTATTCTCGAGCTTTGCTCGCGCGACATTAATTCGTAAAAAGCTATTTTAATATTGCTGACGTTACGTTTTCATTACTGTTTCGGTTTCGTTTAATATTGGTGTGTATCGGTTGCGCTACGATTGTGATATAGCTCACCCATGCATGCATACGAGTATTTACCGTAATAAAAATACTCGTTCAAAAATGTTAAAAACTAGTAAATCGATCTCGTTGATGCTGATATCAATATTTTTCTACCGCGCTTCCATATGATAATTAAAAAGATGGACGGCTCGGGAACCAATTTCGAATGTTCGAGATGATATTTTGCAGCCGTTTTCATTATTTGGCCACTCCAAGCGTTGCAGCCGTCAATAAAATTTTTATCTCCGCTTCTACTTGCATAGCCCACATATAAATGATAATAAATATATACGAGTGTGTTAGGTAAATGAAAAAGAAAAACGTTGACTAAATTCTAGGGATAATACTCTGCACTCTATGTGTAGAGTGCGAATCTATGTATGTGTAGATCCATTACTTTTCAATTACGGGTTGCGGGTTTGGGTCAGTGATTTGTCTGCCAATAATCATATCCAACAACGTAGCCAAAAGTATAAAAAGACGTTTTTCCAAATTCCAACCCAATATTTTTTCAAGGGAAAAAATTCTTTCCCAATCTAAATCAGGATTATATTTCATCTTTAAACGGGGAAAAAATGTTGCAAATTTCATGCACGTTTTCAAAGAGATTTTAGCAAACATTTTTTTAATGCTCAAGTCTTTCAGAACTTTCTATGAAGTTGTTCTATTTCATGACCTACTTTTTTTGAAAAAATGCTACTGTACGTGGTCGAAAACTGATATAGATACATATACGTAGAGGAGAGTGGGGTAAAGCGGAACATCATGCCTCATTTTTCTCTACTTTCTCCAACGATGATTGTTTATAAAAGAAGAAGGTCGGAAAAAGATACAATCAACTTGTATTTCTTCGAGATTGAAAGAGATAACTAGCAGTGGTATTGTTGTTAACTGCTGTGAAACACTTTGTATAATTTGTCTTCTTGATTCATGGTCGTTGTTTTTCCGAAATGTATGAACGAACAGAAAATACACTTTTGGTTGATATATTTCGTTCGATTTTCCATATATGCTTACGACAATAATGAAATGCTCGAATCTATAGTTCAAGTCGTATAATTAAAGAAAAATGAATGGGACAATAAATGTCTTCCTATTGGTATCCAGACAACAAACTAGTTGTAACAATAAATTTAAAAATTAATAATATCCGACAATACTGTGTGAGCAGACAATAAATGAATAACGCTAGGCAATGTTCCCAGACGGACAATAAAATTAATGTTTAAGGCTTTGACGTAAGGGTAATAATGAATTCGCATGAATCATGAATTAATGTTAGTCTTAAACCGATAATAATAATGATATTACCGATAATTTGAATAATGATGATAATGTTAATGAGAATCAATTTGAAAAGATTGAAGTTGAGTCAAGGAGGAGGAGAAGGAGGAAAAACACATTTTCTTGGAGATGACAGTATTGAATAACGAGTTTCAGGCATTTGTGAAACAATCATTTTATTCCCCTGTACATCGGACACAAAATGTTCTATTGAAATAATCGTTAATATATCACAGACAATCAGGTAGATAAACGTTTACGTATTTCGCAAACATTTTTGCACATTTTCCAAAGTGTCATCTCCGAGAGTGTTCGAAACGCGATGCCGCCGCGTCTTTAGATACGTGTGAAGCATGAGGCTGGCTGGGAGGAATAAAGGCATGCTTTGTATGGGAAAAATCCAAGCGTATTGTACATTAAGTGAAATAAAATTAGAAGAATAATAATATATACTGTATAAAGAATGTAAATTTAGTTGACGCGTCAAAAGTGGACTGTCAATTGATTACTAAGGTTTATCAACTTTCCATTCGTAAAGCTTGAAATTTTGATTTCATTGATTTTTTTTTGCGTTTTACGTTGTTTTATTACGAGCTGCGTTCGTAACGCGCGAGAAAGTAAATGACTCGATTTTGTTCGTAATATCGAAGAAAATGAAAAGCCATGCGGCGAGCCAGTGTGCTGCGATTCGAAATGACATAATACCAAATTGTTTCGGTACACGTTCGAGTGTAAAAATTTTTCGAAAGCTGCAAAAAACTCGAGTCAAAGATAAAACTTATGAATATTAGAGTATATTTGCAACAATAATAATTAATTCGATAAGAGCGTCCTGTTCGATAGGTAAAACGTATATCGACAATACGTACAAATAATCATGCTGTATAGGCTGACAGTCCGAGGTGCAAAATATATACATGCACTGAACGAGACTTATTTTAATAGATCGGTGATGGTGAGATATATCATGTAGAATGACGATCTCAATTTGTAAGCCTTTTTGGAGGAGATTTTCAACGGGTAAATATCAGTCAATACGTCATGACGTAGTCAATGCGTAGGATCATAGCGAATGTAAATTCCTAGTGCAGATATACGAATAAAATAGTAGAGTCGAATTCTCGGGATGGTAATCTCAGTAAGTAAGTGTACTATCGCTTTAAATATCCTATAACGAAATACTGCGCACAAAAGTTACACATTTCTGTGAGATAGACAGATACTTTTCATCGCAAGAAAAATATGAAAAATGTGAAACTACTCCTGTCAAGTCAATGTTGAAAGATCGGTGAAAATAATTATACATAATATAATAAGATATACGGTAGAAAATAATCGATGTGTCGGGACTGGAAGGAGAAAAGAACGAAAATTATATAATTCTCGTTTATTACGGATAATACGTCCAGTAAAAAAGAAAGTGACGAGAAATAGAATAGGAAAATTATATCTAGAACAATAATCAATATAGAATACATTATTGCGTGTTCGAAGTTAAATATTTGTGAAGAATTCGATCGGTCCGTACAAGAGAATACAATCGTCATTTACTCCGTCAAATTATACGTTTCGACATAAAAGAAAAAGAAAAACTAAAAGACAACATGGGTGAAACCAAGTACCGTTAATTTTTGTCATATACACATGGCTTTCATCATTGGTACTCGTGACTCTCGCTCAAATATCGATGTTGAAATTTATATTAGACCGGTAGTTAATTCGTGAGCAGTCATAAGATTGTGTGGAAAACTGTTTTATGTTGAATATCGAAATTGTTACTGTTTTAGAAATTGTAACGCTATAAAATTGTGTGTTAAGATTCGTGATATAATCTCTTGTAAAAGACAACCTATTATTTGTACATTTTTATTAACACTGCACTCGGGCTGGGTCCGTTTTGTTTCTTTTTATAAGTAGAAAAATAAAAAAAGAATTTTATCTTGTCAGTTATCCACAGCAACAATTTGGAACAATATTTTACTGATTATCATCACATAATGATGAAAAAAGATTTGTACCGTTGGAATCGAGTGTCAAATGTATTTTCAGTCTTACATGAAAATTTGATCTTTAACAAAAATATACAATCGATAAAATATAACATTACGAATAAATCAGCGTCGTCGCTTGATGTTCAGTGCACAATATGAATCGTACAATCAATGGTTGATGTACTCGATATATATATATATATATATATAAGAAGAGACATATATCGCGCAGCGTGAACGCTCAATGCAGATGGTTTATTTCTAACCTAACGCATATACGAGATTTTATGGTTTATTTTATAAAAATGAAACTTTATCTCATATTGTTATCGTGACCGATAATTTTAGTGTTTAGTAGCACAAGTTCGAGGTTCCTATTCACTTTCATTTTTATTTACTCAACGAAAAATATTATATATTTATGCTGAGAATTAGCAGCTACAGAAAAATAATAATAATTGGCGTTAATAATTGGATGTATTGTTGTTGTGATCGATGCGTTGTTAGCTTGAAGACAGAAAATCAAGCATCCAAATGGTAGAGAGTATATAGAAATTCTATATAGAAAAGCTGTAAGCTTGATGATCAGCCTGCTCGCCAAATTCGGTCATTGATAAAACTATATAGATTCCCTTTTGAAAAACATCCACAAGTATTTTCGAAAAAAAAAAAAAAACATGAAATAATAACAAAACAGAATGGATTTAAAGCTTCCAATGCGTTCGAACAAAAAAGCCTATGTTATTATATATTCATAATGCGGTGAGATTATTTATTGAAACAGAGCCGTTAGTGACGCTTGCTGGTCGAGAGTCATACGCGTTGTGTTGCATTGACAGTTAAAAATGAAGGATTACTAATATTACGTGTTAATTATACTGATCAAAAGACACTGATCGCGGTTGATTAGACGCGAAATTGAACTTTGTCCGAGGTTGGAAATTTTTTTGACAAGAAATTGGACTCGTGTTTATTTTTACAAAATGTTCGACTTATCGTGTCCGGAAAATGTATATTATTTTATTGGCAATTGAGGTGGTCCTCATATCCGATACATATCGGTAATTAAATTCGCTATCGTAACCAAAATAATCACGACTGATTAACGACAGGTAAATCTTTGATTCAGACGAATGTCGCGTAAGCGTTTTGCAAAAATGTACACGATAATCCGATGATTATTGTTTAACGCACGATACGAGATGCTACAAGAACTTTTTGGATTGATACAAAGTGTTTACATATTGAAAAAATGATGAATGACAAAGGGAAAAAAAATATTGTATCTCAACATTATGATGTGCTGCATTGAAAGATAAAAACATATTGATATGACAGTGTATATTTATGGAAACTGCGTGTTGGCAAATAAATTGTGTATTCAGAATATATCAAGTTTTTATATTATTCATTGGATAATGGAAAAACGACGGAATCCGTGAAAAGTTTTGGGACGAGTAAAATTACTTCACCCTATATGAAGGTACAGCAGCCGCCAATGTGTAATAATTAGCTGCTTTTGGTAAAGAAAGAATCTGCAAGCTCGGTCGAATTCTGTAAGATAAACACCTCTGTACCTACTTTCCGAGTTGAGTGCTTTTTTTTTTATTGAGTAAAAAAAGAGAAGGCTATGGCATCGCCATCTAGCCTCAGATGTGTACACACTCATATCCCGGTTTACAAAGTTGAGTGCAATGTGGCATGTAGCGGTTGTCGATACAGCCACGCTCTCCTTACCGACTGCGTCGTCATCGTGCTGCCCCACTCGTTATCCATTTTTCCCATCAAGTTTCCAACCTTCTAAAAGTTTTACCCCCTCCCTACGATAGCGTGGTCTTTACTCGCTCTCTTGCCTTCGAATCTTCGAACTGTCAACGCGTGCCTTAATCGCGCCCTATTCCGTTTCGATTTCATCGAGCTATTGGATAAACATCTTTTGAGTATCGTATGTGGTCGTGATAATTTATTTGTTCCCCGTGCTTCTTCCACAGGCACAAAAAAATAGCGTCCTCTCTACGGACTCACCGAAAACCCCGTCTCCTGTATTATCGACCATAGGTAGGATCTTTCACAAACTTTGACCATTCGTTGCAAAAGTTAGAAACCATTGTTCCTGACCAAAAGTCATATATTTTCCTTTCAGATGTCGTTCTCAATCCTAAATACATGAAATTTAGAAATTCGATTGGACTGGAGCCCTCGGACAGAAAGGAATCCTGAGATATTCGAGGCGAAGAAGGTAGAATCTCACGACCGAAAAGAAATTGAAACGCCTGAGGGAAGATGAAAAATAAAAAGTTGAAAAATAAGAGTGAAAATGCGCTACCGAAGCATGCTTCAAGTGCTTTGAATCACGTCTAGCTCTAATCCTCAAAACGCGAACTAAATTCCTCCTGACGTTGGTCCCTTTTCACGTAGTGAACTCTGTGTCATCTTTCCGATTCTCTGGGTGATTTTACACCATTTTGCGTCGTATCTAATGCGACATTAAATAGCAAAAGCAACAGGGAGGGAGCGTATATTCTTTCGTGTGTATTTTTTTACTTAGCTCAAAGGGTTTTGACGTTTGGAGCAGCGGGTGGAGGGTGATGAGCCTTTAGGATCAGGCAAACGCAGCAGTGCGCGATTGATGGGATTTGCGGTGATTTGAAATCTATCCGCGTGAAATCTGGCTCCTTATATTTTGTATTTCGAACATGTGTCAACGGGGTTTGAAAGAATCATTCGCTACCTTACAAAGAGAATTTTTCCTCGGTGATGAAAAAAAATTCCATAATAATAATGAAATGCTTATTCAGCTCTGATGAATAACGATCAATTGAGCGAACAAACGCGTAGAGCTAGGCGAAAATAGGAAGAAAAGTTTGCCCAACTGCGATGAGAGGGATAAAAAGCATAATGAGACGTCGGGGTAGGGTGGAAGATCGGTGTATTAGCGTCCAAGTCCCGAATGAGGAAAACAAACCTGGTGTAATAAGTGCACGTGCTGCGTTCCGCCTTATTACTGCTAATTAAAACAAACGCGATTTCGTACTAGTTTCAACTGAAATTTATCATGGCAGCTTAGCTCGAACCGTTTTCACGATGATTAGTTTTTTCTTTTTTTTTTTTTTTTTCTTGCATGCCGCGGCTACTATGATAATTGAGGAGAACGCGGAAACTCGCGTTCGAGCCTCGTTTGACTTTTGTTATTTTAGGATAACGTTTCGGAGAAGAAAGAGCCTTATACAGGATCGAGATGAATAATATATGGATTCCTCTCGTTATTCGTCGTATCATATAATGTCCGTGTGTGGTCACCCGCTGAGACGGGTAGATCGGCTTATTCGTCCCCAAACTTGAGGATTACTATGCGCAAACGCGTGGTTATGCATCGAGTATTTACCCTCGAAACGAGAAAGTGACAGGGTAACTCGGTTTTCTAACGCACGTGTCGTGATATATATATTTGTTATTTGTGTCAACGTCGCGTAGTATCATTTCGTGGATGCAAAGATTTCATTTCTTAAAACATCGTGTGAGCGCGGGTGTGCGTGTGCGCGTGTGCTTTTTTCATTATAGTATACATTTTCAATCTTCGAGCAATGCCTGCGGAAGTATAACTTTGAATAAAAGCGGTGGCCGAGAGGAATAACGAAAGAGGAAGGAGAGTAAGGGTAGGGGCCGAATTGTAATTAGTGTCCGACAGGAGACCGAAAGAGTGCGCAGAGTGTAATTAGCGCTGGAGGAAAACAGGAGCTAAAAGTTCTGGTATTTGATGCGCTGAGTTCGGAGGCAAGTGGAGCGAGAGGCGTGTTTCTTTAATTACGAAGTTGTTATCACGCAAGGCGGTTTCTCTGTCGGCAATGCCGGCGGGAATCCTCCGCATATTCGTATCAAAAGTTGAGCCGCATAAAGGCGTAACGGAGAATAAAATTCTCTTGATATTCTATAGGTTATACAGCCTTTTGTATCCTCTTATATGCGCATACAATCGGGCCAAGAGTATTGTACTATAGAGTGGGTTGGTGCACAACGAAATTAACAAACGCGAGAGCGCGGTACTGTGCACCGTTGAGGAGGCTGGGCTCGGGTGTAACGCGGTGGTAAGCATGTTTTATTAATTTATCGTCCGCAGTATATTACGAGCCGGTGGAACGCTCTCTTGCTGAGATATCAGCGTGCAAAATAAATAAATATATAGCGTACACATAGCTCTAGCGGAAGCTAAAGAAGCAGGGAAAATCTGCACGGAAAGAGAGAAGCTGTTACCCTTGTCGCAACTTGTAATTACTTTGTAATTAAGACAAAAAAAAACAAACAAATATTCAGCCCGGATACAAGACCGCCTAGTAAAAAAGGATACCAAGAAATCTTGTACACGAATAGGAGGATGCTGACGAAATGGGAAAAGATGCTGGCTTAAATTTGATTATCTTCATTCGCGCGGTGATCAACGAATGCGGTAACCGAATGATCGACATCGACGTCATCCGATCCGTTCTTATTGTAACGGATTGTAATAAAATATTATAAAACATACGTTTAATATTTGACCGGTATAAGCAGTAACGAAAACTCTAATTGAGATATTAAGTTTGGGACAACGGATAAAAGTTTATTTCGAATCGGGATCTCACTCACCGGCTAATCGGTTTACGGGGGAGAACGATGGAAAATTGAGAAGATCCGAAGAACCCTGAGAATAAAAAAGGGCTGAAACGGAGCTAGACCCTTTTTCGACCCTTGGCGGACAAACCTAATCCGAATTAATGTTTCAAAGGTGCAAATACGGAGCCGCACCTGCATCTGAAATGCATCGGTGGTGTCGTTGTATACGCGTAAACACGAACACGAACCGGCTGACGAACGAAAAGGCGCGTTTCTCATTGTCAGAGCCATGCACCCTCTGTTTCACATTGATCCTTCGTTCGGGGGTGCATAATATCGTTTTAGTCTCACAATTTATGGACGAAAAGAGTATGCAAAAAAGTTATAGTCTCGACATTATTCAATATGTAACGATGGTCCGATCGTTTTTTTTTTAAATTTGTAAACTTTACCGATCGGCAACGGATACATTGTAAAAGGTACGCATCATTTTGTTTCTCAAAAAAGAAACCCGCCTGAAGGTTCGAACTACCGATGAAGATTGTCGTATTTGTTGAATCGAGGAATATTCCGGCGCAACGCGCGGGCTTCCATGACTCACTGACTCACAAATTATTGAGAAAAAAGAATGAACCGAATGGAGGAGGAAAAACGGATGACGATGAAGATAATTAGGAGCTCCCCGCAGGGAATAGATTCTTTGATAACGGTATTATTTCAAACCCTTCCTTGTTTCTTGATGATATATATCTATGGCTCTATTAATGGTTTCAACCATAATGGATGAGGATAGGTAACGATTTTTTATTGAATTGCGCCAATATCCGGGCTGTGGGTTTGGATATATACATATAAGCTTGTTGTCGGAGGATTATCGAGTTCGTCGCATGAAAGGGTGATACGACTGCGATGGGCGGTCGACAGTGAAGACATGGGAAAGAGAAAGGGGAGAGGATAAATTTGATTAGAGCCATTGGCCGAACCACTCAAATTCATGTTATCTTATTCGTTCAAGAACGAATCGCTCGAGGATAAATTTGATGTGGACCAAGAGGGGATCGGGGTTTGGGGATTCCGCGGAGAGTATTGAAAGTGCCCGCATCATTGGGCCTCCGCTCTCCATACGACGGCTCGAATGCGAATGAACGAATGGATATATAAAACAATAAGAGAATGTTTTGTAAGCAAAATTATTCTTAAAACTTCAACGATATGCTGGTTATGAATATAATGTTGTATAAGACCATTGAGACACCAAGGAAAAAAAAGGTACACGTGCACGCGGCTCTAATTTTATCGAACAAGAAAAATTCAATTCGACGCGTATAATTTCAAATGATATTCGATGCACTGAGCGCATCTCAGCGTTGCTTGAGACGATAAATTGGGCTCAGATTTGGTTATTCGAGTAGTGCATCAGTACTTCCTTGAACTCGTTTTTTATTTTTATTTTCTCCAGCTCGGAGTTGCCTAAAACAAACGTGTAATTTAACGGTAGCCGGAACGCGAAACTGAGCTATTCGGACCAAGCGGCGAAGGGTAATGGCTTGTGAGGGAATAGTTAGGGAAGCCCGAGAGTCTACTCGAGTATCCTGAGAGAAGGAGTGAGAGATTATGATGGGTTGTATATTTTAGTAGGCGGGAAAGACTCCTGTTTAAACGGCAATTAAGCTACTCGCTCCGCCCAACGATAATACTTATTTTCTCGATCTGACATTTGCCCGCGCAACCTCATTTTCACCAAAATAAATGCACCAAATTACGAATTCCTAACTAAGACGCCGAAATGCGTATAACTAACAAAAATTCACGATATAGCTGAATCCACTGGAAAAAATGACAATTTTCCACAGCACGCAGTTTCAGAAACATTAGTTTCCGGCGAATCTTTTGGCCAAAAACACGTACCGCCCATCAAAGTTCCTCAAAAAATCTATTCATCCGCGTTATCTAATTTTCAAGATTTCCCGCGGCGAATAGCAATTTCTGATATTCGGTTAAACGCAACATTTTTAGTGTAATTCTTGGGCGTCGTTTGGTCGCCGTAGGATACTTATTTCGTTCTTATTTGACGTGCACCAACCGAGACGATCCACTTTTGTTATTTCGTTGGAATACGCGAGGGCAAAACTTGCGAGCAAGGGTAAGACAAAATAATAGCGCTTCACGTATTTATACACATACATAGTTTCGATCTACGTTCGCGTATAGGTTATTAGAAGCGCACGTAATTCCCAGAGTGGGTTCGACCCCCTCCCGGCTCCCGGTGGGACGCCATCTTATTTATTGTTTTAATTATATGAGAATATATATCGTTAGAAGGAGAGTTCCCGTCAGACGCAACTCGTGCTGCTGCTGCTGCTGCTGCTGCGGCCGCCGCCAAATACGCGCGATTTATGGTGGCAGAACCCCAAAACGTCTCGAAACATATCTTCGTTCTTCTTCTTATTCCTCATCTTTGACCGATCGCCTTCTTTCAATCTCTTATACACCCCGATCTTGTTTCGCTCGGCTATTTTATTCTTACTATTATTCCAATAATTATTATTGTCCATTATACTTTTTATAGTTAATCCGATCGAAAAATCTTCTCCTGTTCTATTAGTTTACTCATCGTTTTTCCTCCTCTCGTTTAGTTGCTCTCTGGCGTGTGTTGACGCGGTATATGATGTGTTGCCACGAATCCCGAATGAATTATCAATTTATTAACGGCGACGCCCGAGTAGATCGACCACGATCCTCTCATTTCTCCTGTTCTGCTCCCATCGCGTGTCCTCTCTTCCTTTCTTTCCTCTCTCCTCGTGCCCCTCGTGCCCCTCGTGCGCGCGCGCAGTCATCGGACGACCCCCTGCCAGAGATCCGATCGTTCGGACACGCGATTCAAACGCACTGTCGTTTAAGACGGAATACTATGCCGATTTTGAGAGAAAATAAAATGTCCCATTCATCGCGTTGACTAGACATTTTTTGTGAATAATATTTCGCGTTCCGGAGTGTTGACTTGTGATGTAGAATTCTTTTTTTCAATCCAGAAGCGCTATCAACTATTCTCTTCTCAATGTGACAAAATTTCGCTCAAAGTAACTGCTGGATATTTAATATCAAAAAGTTATATAGTATGCGCCAAATGCTCTTCGTGTCCTTGTATTTTGTGTGCAAATATGCGGAGATACATACTTTTTTTAAATATGATAATGAAGAAGGAAAAGAAGAAAACCAATCATCATCCAGATCAAATTCATTTGCTTTTCTCTAATTTAATCGAGAACGACGCCGATGAAGATGCAGCGGCAACATATATAGTATAGCGAGGCGGCGTCTAGGCGCTCGCCCCCTGGTATGTCTGGTATTTTTGGCTGGATTCTCCATCCCCGGAATACATACACACACTATACAAGCTCGAAAAAATATTGTCTCCAAATAAAAGAAAAATGATGAAATAACAGTCAAGATTATTTTTCCGCGATGCCAACAAAGATGACGTTAAAAATATATTTTTCGATGGTTTTTTTACTCACTTATTTACTTTTATTTTATTCTCGCTACCATAATGTATATAAGCGAGTTGAGGTGTATAACAGATATAACTGCGGGATTAGAATAGTACAAGAGTTTGGCTGAATTGCACACGCGACCAAACGTTGATCCCTATCTCCACGCTTGATAAATTACTGTCTCTATACACGAGAGAACTCTCTCGAGTCACCTTCTGTTTATATATATATTTTCCACATCTCTCTCGCTCTACTCCTCTATATGTATTTCTTTTACAGTCTCGCGCGTCCTTCGTTGCACTCCCCGTTTCGTGTTTACCTCTTTTCCTTCAAGTTACAAAGACCTCGCCTCAGTCCCCTATTCCTCTGTCCCTTCATCCCTTCGACACACACGCCCACGTTATGCCCCAGCTGTGGATATATCTGAAGCGCTAGAGACGACGAAGCGAGCTTTCATACGGGCATTTTGTACGACTCCCGCGACGGGCGCCTGGTCAACCGAGCACCAACCATTCCAAATCTCCTCCGTCTCTACCTTTATATTAATTTCACCTCACCATTGTCAGTGTTTTATTACCCACATATTTTACACATTTTTATCTACACCGTTCAACTTTTCCATAATATTTTCTTTTTTTTCTCCTTCGAACCCTTATTTTCAACTACGACACGCGTTTTCGTCAATTTATTTTCTTATATTTTTTTTTCTGTTTTTAACAATCTCAATCGTTCCAATTGTTAAGAAGAAGCGCAATCGCGCCGGTTCAGTTCATATGATTCAGCCCGAAATATTGTAACTCGCTTTCGCACTGTGTGCCAAAGTTCATAAATCATTGTACTCCATGTTTGGTCGGGTATATGAAAATGAGCGTGAAATACGAAGAACAACGCATTATTACGTTCTTATTCCTTATTTATTTCTACACGAAAATAAAGTGACCGCAGTGATCTACAATTTTTTTTCGTCTTCCGATATACAAAAATTCCGAATAATGCAACAATTCGAAAATCGACCTTTCCAATTTTAGTTATTAAAGCTAATTATTAGATGCATTGAATTCCCGATTAAATTTGCAGAGGATCCAAAAATAAATCCGTTGGACGAAAGCCGTAACAATGCTAATACCGAGTTATTAGACACGGTGGCCGAATGTTCGGTTTTGCACCCCGAGAAGAGGAGGCGTGTACTACACACGCTGTACACGAAACGGCCGTCGCACGATGTCCCATGGCGAGAAAATGGTGATGCCCGCTCGCTCATCCGGCTGAGGGCTTCCATCGGGAGAAAAATAAATTCTTTCATAGCAAGTACTATTATCGTCTTCCTTCGCGTCCATATAAGCGCCGAGGCGTGCATATTTTTACAAATGCGAGCGTATTCGAAGGCTCTTCATTCTTCTCTACTAACCGTTCGAGAATGAAAATTGTCTAATATACCCGAAAAATCTCACCGAGTTGAACGATAATTGATTAAAAAATTTTAAAAAACGGGCATATTAAAAGATTTTCGAGTCATCGCAAAAACCCACGGATGTTGACCGCGAGCACGCGGCTATGGCAACACGTATGAAAATAAGACAAGTAATTCAAGCAAAATTGTTAAGCCGCACGCGCGCTTGGAGAACGTACTTGAAGAAGGGTGGGGGAAGAGCTCGGCAAAGAGGGAAAACAGTCGTTGAGATTCCCAAGGCGTAATACGTTGACTCTCTTTTTGAGAGTGGTGTACTTGACAAAAGGAGAGCCAAAGAGAAGGAAAGAAATGAATTTAAAAAAATAGAAGAACGCGTGATGAAAGTTGAGAATGAAAAGGACGCAAGTGTGAGAATTGTGCGTGCAAATTGAGAGAATAAGAGTACCGTTTGCTTCGCTGGAAGGTGTTACGTATTTGCGTTTGACTCGAGGACCGATTCGATTGTTCCTACGAGGAGGTTTGAGGGTTCGACGAACAAATAGGCACCTGTGACAATAGTCGGATCAGGTTACGCCACCGGGGGTCCCCAGGTGGAAACTTTTCGCTCTTGTCGCACGAGCAGAAACGGAAGGAAACGACGAGAGGAATAAAAAGCTGAAATCACGATGATTTTTCGGTGGGGAAGCTGCCTCCGCGCGTACCCCTCGCTGTCGCGAAGAGGGTTGAGGGAGGCGTTGCTCCTGTCCGTTCGAAGCAAAAATCTTGCATTGTTATTTCTCTTATTATTGCACGATCCTTTATGCGAGAACGGAAGTTGAAAATTACCGGGTCTCTGACGGGAGAGATTTTTTCTCACGATCGCAGGTCTCGTTGAGTCTTTCATATCAGAGTCATTCTAACTATTCATACGAAAATACCTCGCTGATAATTGCATAAGCGTAGTCTGAAATATTTCAAAGCTTAAATAGCGCAACTTGCAGCATTTTGCTCCTTCTCACCGAACGTTTTATATAGTAATATGCTCCGATTATTTCGTTCGTTTTTCTCACTTGCTCTCCAGCGAGTATCTTTATTATGAGCACCTTTCTCACATCTCACATCGGAGTCCATTAGTCCGATCGAGAGAGAGCGAGAGAGAGTCAGACCCCCGAGAGACACATTGTGCGATGCTCCTTAATGCGCGCACAATAATAATGGAGACCGAGTTCGTTCCTTATGAACTATGTCCCGGTATATAAACTATAACGCTGCGGGCACTTTTCTTTCCTTCGTTCCTTCTCCCTTTATTCATTTCAATTGACTCGCGTTCTGCCTTATATTTACCGAGCAATATCTCGAATGAGAAAAGATGCCGACGTTGTTGCGATCACTCGCGAACACGGCTGCCCTTCGTATCCGCGTGTATCGCACTTCGGATCGTTGAATTTCAAGTACCAGAAGAAACGAGAGTTCGTGCATGTAAAACAAGGACGATCGGTTGTCTTACCAAAATGAAACGTATAAGGTTCAAAAGTTTTGTGTCAAATTGTCCACGGAATGCGGACTTGAGTATTAAGTGAAAATAATTTGCGTGGCCATCATCAAAAGTCAAAGATGGCGTCGAGTCGAGATAAAAATTCCATCGGTATATATAGTAGTACTACCGTCCCCGTGAACACTTCGCTATATGTGACACACGCAATAGCATCTTTGAGATTTTTCTTTAAGAAAAGACGGGCTGCTATGAAGATGAGAGGCTCCTCGGCTATTGGTCCGTCTAGCAATGGGCGGGACTTGAACGCAATCGACTTTTACATTTCCTGTTTGTGTTCGAGTTGTTTCACGAATCTCTGTGGTAAGCTTTGCGAGCGCGAAAAAGAGTCAAAGACAAGAGAGCGAAAGAGCCAGATCATGCACCGTTCAGAGGAGCAGGCTGCGATCACGCGGGCACGCACGCACGCACGTTCGCACGCATATGCATGCACTCACGCGGCGCATTATTTCCGCGCAAGGATTTTCTCCCACTTTCGTTCGCGTTTATACTCTCAGAAGATTCTGCAATCGCTGGAATTTCGATGCGACCCGCCGGAACGGTTCTCCGGAGGGTTTTGCATAAAATCATGCGTCGAAGCAGGCAGGTTTCTTCGGATGTTCGATCAACGATTGGACTCATTTTTATTGAAGCATCCGAGTACCCGAGAGGTGGGACAATATACCGAAGCAAGATAAATGCATTACGAATTGCTGATTCCGAAGGATCAAATATTTTATTACTCGTTAAGTTTTTTTTTTTAATAACGTCAAAGAGCGTTGATCGCGTGCAACCAAGCCCAATACTCGGAGCCCAAAAGAAAGATAAGATGGAATGTTATTGGGAGATGAAAACGATTGACGCGACGTCTTCCAGCTAAAAAACTAGACGCATCTACACATATTTGTGTTCACATACATTTGTACAAATATATTTATGCGCATATGTATACAAACAGATTTGTGTTGTGTGGGAGAGACGCCAGAAAAGACTGCAATGACATGGTGCACCACAGGCGGCGCGTGACTTAGCACCCGGTTTATCTCTCCTCTTTTCCTTCTTATTATCTTCTCGTCGTGTCGCAAGGGGCACACACGAAACTTGCCGACAGACGAGTGTTGAACGGAGATGAAAGAAAGACCAAGTTCCAGTAGAGGTAAACGACACGCTAGTGAATTCGTGATGAACATTCAG
This sequence comes from Venturia canescens, assembly GCF_019457755.1. Lineage (NCBI taxonomy): Eukaryota > Metazoa > Arthropoda > Insecta > Hymenoptera > Ichneumonidae > Venturia > Venturia canescens. The sequence continues at coordinate 21,248,531 of NC_057429.1, forward strand.
CGCGTACATCAAGGGAGCGTGAGAGGAAAAAATAGAGACTAAAAGCTGTCGATGAAATTAAAAAAGATACTCGCGGCATCGTACGGATTAATGTTCATTACAGCCTGGCAAGTATCTCTGCGATTATTTCCATTCGTTTGTATAATTGCGATTGCAGCAGTACCTAATCGGTGGTATTTCGCTCGATTATTAATTCGAGATGAAAATTTGAAGACACAAACTTTTCTCCATGATCGGGCTTGTCGTTTAATCTATCAAGTCGAATGGAAAGAGTACAATTGCTTTCGGAGTACCGGCGTACGCGCAAGAATAATAGACGCGAGTGAAAATAACGCAAGTTCAAAAAGGTGGAAACCTTTTACACTCGCCCTTGAGTCTCGAAATCTCGCTCGGGCGTTTCATTCACGGGGTGGCTCGCGTCCAAGTGCACTTGCCTATTCTCAAGGATGCCACTCGACTTGGTGCGACATTCTCTATCATTTTACATATAAAGCGGCGAGCAGGCCTGCTCCCTCGGATTTTACGGCATCTCGCCAGATGTTTGCCAGATCTTTCGAGGGTGTCTTACACAAGCACACGCCTTTTGCCGCACGCGTTCAACTTGACGACCATTTTATTTCATTTCTTTTTTTCCAGTCTTTTTCAACTCTTATACGCTCGACTTATTGGACCTCCTGCAGTTTTTCAACTGTCACTGCAAACGGAGTGTAGTAATCGAGATGGAGAAGACGATTCAGCCTGAAAATAATTATGAAAAATAAGAAATATTATGCCGAAAAATAGATTATTTGAGATACCCGATAAGACTCGATGCTGGCATTTATTAATCGAATCATTCAAAGAGTTCGAACAAACGTTTCATCGACGATGGTAGGAGGAAAAAAATTGATTCGAGTTGTTCCATCTCCGCTATGCGGACATTGGCCAAAGAAACAAATTTCAAGGTCCACGAAGCCGTGTCTACTGTATGAATGTGTGTATTCGAGACGAGTGATCACAATGACGAAAATAAAGCCGATGAATCTTCAGGACGAGAAAGCGGCAAAACTTATCCGCTGTTTTTTTTTTTTCTCATTGGGATCAACACAATGCCCCGATACAATGATGTCCGCCCCTTTCTCTCTCTCTCTCTCTCTTCCACTCGTCCACCTCCAACTGACCGACAGGACCGTTCGTATTCGAGCCAACATCGCTGATATGCCGAAGAGCACGTATTGAATTGTTTGATAAATAAAATTATGAAGGTTAAGCCCGCCTGCTCCTTCTTTATAAGGTGTATACCGCACGGATGAGAAAGAGAAAAGTGTCCGTCAACTATTTTTGAAAACGCGCGGACAGTTTTTATTTCCAATTTCTCATGGCGAAACACTTATTCCGCGTGTATAAAATCTGTTCAATTCAAATAGTATGAATTATCTGCGAAATATCTCGTTAAGAGCTGCTCTAATGCGAACGAAATAAACGTACCGCCATTAGGACATTCATTTCGAGCAACGAAATGGAAGCAAAACAGATTTATATCAGTACCGACCGAAGTAAACGGATTTATTGACTTTTAAAAATGATTCACAATGATTCGGTACTGATATCGCGGACCACAGAGTAGACAGATTTTCATTCGGCTACTAACACATTTTTCCAAAACTCTCGCTATGATTATACATATATGTTAAGTTCTGCACTGCTTATATTTTAGCAAAAAAACATTGGCATATATGCCAAATGAGTAATAGAAGAATCAAGGCACTTTTTTCGACAGACGAGAATCAAAAGAGGGGGTTGAATGTAAAAAGTTGAATGCGAATACGTCAGTGGGGCAAAAAGACCCCCCGCGAATCTATCGGTTCGGTACGATGGGGGGTTTGTATTGTCAAAGTCGCGGCCTCCCGGGCTTTTTTTTTATGTCATTTCGTTTTGTATATTTTTTTTTTTTTGCCAACTGAATGACGCTCCGTGGGAGGCATCATCGCGTAATACACGATCTCGTTTCTTCTGTACTTAGTAATTTTTGAAAGCAAGTTTCCTCTTGACTTTTTTAACGAGAGACGCGATCGCATAGCGGGCACGCTCGCGCTCGGATGGCGGTTGTGATCCATGTCCGGAGAACTCAACACCGCCCGTCGATTCAGAATCACACCTGGTTGTTTGACGAAGTTCTGGGTGCTCCGCAAAACTGTTATTTACCTCGTTGGGTGCTCCCTAGCTCAATCAGGTCCGCCCGATAGCACGAAAAATTCGCAACTGCGATTGTCAGCTTGACGTCGACGCAGACAGCAAAACCCACTCGAGTTAATCCCAACGGCATGATTGTTTTTTTCCTTTCGATTCTCACACGAATCTCACACGAAATTTTAGTCATGTTTTACAATTTCATCCAATAACGATTCAATGACAACTATCAATTTTTCAGTATAGATGTGCATAATATATTCATTAAAATCGGCGATAGACGCGATAACAATTATCGGACGACAACGTATATAATTAGAAAAAGTGAATAAGATAATAGAAATGACACGACGAGACATTCGGGTCATTTCGCTATGGGTATACGTAGTTCGTCATCGCGAGAGTCTCGTTTAGCGCGATCATTACGTATTTGGCACTCGTGTTTCCGTCAACGCGAGCCGTCGTTCGCCTCCCAGTGAGAGATCTCTGTGGGGTGACGACACATATGGAGTGACAAGGATGGTAAATATAATACAGAAAGAAAGAGCCTTCGAACGAGCTTCCTCTCTCGCTCGCTCTTTCTTCCTTCCCAACGGTGTGCCCCATTGGACCCCCCATTTAGCTTTTATCCGAGGTATAACACGAGGGTTATACGCGAGCATTGGACGATCATGCGCTTCTATACAGTAGGTACGCCATCATATCGTACGTATAGGTAGAAAATACAAGAGTTCGTATGGGTGGTATATGGGCCACAGTTTTTCTCTCTTCTCCGTATGTCGGACGTTTTGTACCCCCCACGTGAGAATGCACGACGTATATGTATTCTATACGATATACCCTCTCTGCTGCTTCCTTTCACAATAATACGCAAACGCAGAAAAAAATGCGCGCGGTCTCGCACAAAGATCTCCACTGAAAGCGCTAGCTTTCTCGGCGATTAAGAAAAAATAATGAAACGAAACGAATAATCTGAAAAAGCTAGGGGAGTCTCGAACGATGCAAAGACAAAAAATGTACACCAATTTTTCAACGAACATATTTTATTCCATTCCATTTTTTCTTCATGCAATTGGATCATCAAATCAGACCGCGCGCGCGATTAATCGTGTGTCTCGTGATAAATAGGGGGCAAACTCTGTGCGAGATCGAAGACTATTTTTTTTAATCATATTGCATGAATTTGAGTTTTACGATTCGATTGACTGCGCGGTCTCGGTGTAATTGGGAGATTAACAAAACGAGGGCTGATAGAGGAGACTAGGAAAAAAAAGCGAACCATGGATTGAGATTCTCGTTTGGCACGAGATGTCTACTAATCTTTCTCCCCCTAAACACAAATTTGCAGATTACGAGACTCACAGCGGGAATTGTTTAATCTCCAGGGTGGTGGGATATCGCGTAAGTGAACCGTTCATTTATGTATATGAACAAACACTTTCCAGGCTGAGCTTCGTACGCAGGGATTAAGCAAATAGAGAGAGAAAAGAGGAAAAAAGGAGGTGAAAATCCGTGCGGCACACACGGGAAGGCTGGTGACAAGTTTGGAGGGTTGAGCGGGTATCGTTTACGAGAATATAAATTGATCATCGCGTGTGATCGATTTAACGGAGGGTTTGTTTTTTTGGGGCTTGGAATGAAGACTAATTGAAATTTTCAACTGATCGTATTACCAATATAAACAAATTAAAGAGTGATTTGATGTTTAATATAGGAGGCCGATGTTTTATTTTGAGAAATAAGTCTAGATATATATATTCAATAAATCAAACAATGCCGTTCGACATTTGAATAAATAAAGTTTACAGAAGAATGATATGGAGCGAATTTATATGAGATTCTTCAATAATGAATTTTATCGTTCGTCGCGACTTGAAACGAACACACAAAAATGAAGGAGAGAGGATACAAGCCCAAACAAAAGATGTTCTCCACGAATGTGCGAATTATTTACGATGTTGGTAAATATACGCGAGAATCAAGATGTAAGCGTGGGCGGAGGGAGGAGTCGCACAGGGAACAGACAAATGTGAATTTTGTATATAACGCACGAGGAGGAAAAAATAAGGGAAGGGGTCGTATAAATGGATGACGAAAAAAGAAGGGGGCGCGAAACGGCTCGCACAAAAGTAGAGATTATTTTGACACGGTAATCGAGAAGTCTGTTAAAAAAATATCAGGTCAATGCAAAAATTTTGTTGCCGACTGTACCGCAGTTCATAATTTTCACGACCCACGCAAAATCGTGCACGTGCATATATATACCTATCACGCGGAATAATCGTGTGTAGCTCGACGACGCATAAATTATAAGCGTGAAATATATAAAATACACGACCATATCACATCCAGTTATGAGTATGTATTTTTTTCCTTTTACATGGGCTCTCTTATCCGAAATGGAACGATCTTCGCTCAAGGAGTAAGCTACTATATGAGCGTATTCAAAACTTATACGTAATCGACGTTGTCTCTATTATCTAATTATGAAAATTAACAATTGACCGTTCCGTTTTGGTAAAATGATCAATTTTTCAAACGAAAACGATGATGGACGCATAAAAATATGAATTTTATTGATGAATAATTTGAATGAGATAATAATTCGTATGCTTACTCGTGTATGGAGTATTCATTTTCACGGTTGAAATTAATTTGATCGTTATTCTTGGTAGATCATTACGGACTTTATGAATAAATGTTGTTGATGATGAAAGTAATTTTATCCAATGTGAAAGATTTAATACGTATATATGCATACTTTTTTGACATGAAACTTTATTCGAAAGTATTTGCTCCACGTTGACAAGAATTTCGTTACGAATGCGTAAAAACTCGTTGTCATAAAAGTGGAGATGCCAATAACTTTTGTTGGCGCGAGTGGTAACGCGCGATTATTCGTGGAGCATCTCGTCGCCGCGACTGTAATTCCGTGCGATTCGAATATTGACGCTAAAAATAAAAAGACAAAAGTATACAAGTTTCTCTCGTTGGTGCGAATAAGAAGCAACGAAATAAAATAGTATCTGGCAAAGGAAAAAAATGTTTGTCTCCGTCATTATTTTTTTCTCTTGATAAAAATGTACCTAATTTTCTGTGATAAAAACGTCGGGGGGGGCGGGGGGGGGGGGGGGGAAAAAAAATAATAATGCGAAAAATGAAACACGTTTCAGCAGTCGCACTTTTCATGAATTTTATGCGTTATGTTTTTTGCACCGAGTCCTGTCAACAACAACGAAAACGAGAGAATCGCTTCAGGAATATGAGCAGCTCGTTTAACCTTTATTCACGAATTATCTCGTTTCTCGTTCACGCTCTTTCATCCTCGATTGAAAACAATATTGATAAAAATATATATAAAAAAATCATATTATTATTTTTATCGAGGTTGAGTAGGACGAAAGAGTAAAGTTATTGATAATTTCAAAACAATTTCAAACATTTTCATTCCGTTTGAATAGTGACAATAAACAGATAAGAGGATGACACGTCTTCTCGTTCAAAGACCCCTATGAGCTCTAAAGTAGGATTTTTTTTTTTTGATACAAGTACAACTGGCAAAAACGATGAACTGATAAATCCACAATTCACCTTGATAATATTTTATACCGCGTTCCTGTTTAAAATTGCTCACAGTAAAGATAGGTAAACATTCTAAATTCTCTGCATCCTTTCATAAGAAAGAACGATGAAAAGTTTATAGATGGCGTTTCTGTCTTTTTTTCTATAGGAAGGAAAAGGCGAAATAAGGGTAGAATTGGAATCGAGAGAGGTCCCGGTCCGGGATCGGGCACTCTGACTTTTTCTTCTTTTAAAGCCGCGTGCTGGTTGCAATCGTGGCGCTCTTTGGGATCGTCCACCCAGAGCTCCACGTCTAGACGTTCTAAATTTGAATAATATTTTTATGAATGAGGGGACGTACCATAAATCCCGGAGGAAGAGGGAAGGAGAGCGAGAGAGAAGCCGAATTCTGGTCGGACTGAAGTATATAGGTGATGCTCCAAGTTGGCGGATAAAAGTGTTGTACGCATACACGTGTATCAGTGCATATAGACACGATTATTGTGTTTTCCCTCTTTCTCCTCTTTTCTTTTTTTTTTCTATCATCTATATATACTGGATGAATTCTGGGTCCAGAGACTCGTGCTGCTGCTGATGCTGCTGCTGCTGCTGCTGCTGTTTCATAGCCATCACGTGACCCTGTGACTAATAGGTTTATTATTTTATATCGCCGCGCATTTGTTATCGCCAGCATGTATATATACATACCTATCTATATATGGGTGAAGAGGGCTGGATTTTTTTTCTTTTTTCAGCCCCTCTCCACCTCAGCCACCCCGGTCCTTTTCAAACTGATGTTATGTTTGCTCAATGCCCAGACGTGTGGCGAACAGGATTTCAGGGATTTCAGGGATCCCGCACACTTCCCATGCATCATATAGTTATGCCTATACATATAAAATTAAACTTTATCTCGTACGCTCGGAATCGGTTGAATTTTCCGCTTTGAATAATCACTCGGTCGATTCGTCTTTGTCGCTGTTACTGCGATACCGATTTCACCTGTCTCATAATCATTTCAAATTATTCATTAGGATGATCTTCGAAACTTGGAATCTGGTGTACCGTAAAAAATGAGCGTATAGATATCGCTCGGCACGCCAGTAAGAATATTCTTTCCTCTTTATAGTACATTACAAAAAAGCTTTTTTTCACGTTTCCGTACCGCGATTGTAAGAGAAGCAGGAATAAACATCTCACGGGAGATATTTGTGACACAAGGGTGGTCCAAACATAGAAAATTCTACCGCCTACGAGCCCTCTCGCTATCGAATACATTAATTATAAATTTATATTCCAAGTGAATTTTGTACGTGAGTAAGTTTTTTTTTGTTTGAATTATTAGGCCGAACTCGCCCCTCGTGTGCATTCATCAATTTGAAACGCTTTGGCTCAATTCTTTTTCTTCATCCGAGCGATACATGAATTTGTTTTAAAATGATATCGACGAGACTGTTGGAATTGAGGAAAGAATTCCATCTGGCACGCGTGAGGGTGCTTCTTCTTTCATCCCCTTGTGCGCAAGCCGCACCATTAGATCGGACACGTTGGCCGCCCGTCGAGCTCGCGAAGGTGGTCAATTTTCGTCATCAAAAAGCATGAAAAACAGGGTGCCGTTGGGTGTCAGAGGAAAAATTTAGATGGTTATTCGCGAGGAAAAACGAGGTACGGAAGATGAATAAAGGAATAAACAAAAAGCGTGAAAACATGCACGGTGTGGAACGAAAGCAGGGAAATAAAGGAGCGGAAACACATGTCGTCCGAATTTGTATCCCGCTGTGGATTTCAATACACGTTTAATTTATATTATACATACATATACCTATAATATGTGTTAATTTGTTCATTGCTGTGTCTGGGTTGCTTGAAAATATAACAATATAACGAAACCGAAAACGAATACTTTTCGTCGTGAATTATTCAATCATTTCGCCTTTCAATTTGTTTTCGAAACACTTGTCTCTGCATGCTGATCGCACACTTATACAAACGATATAGTTGAGGCGTCATTGTCATTTTATCGATTGAACCGAGAGGGGTGATCCAAAAATCAAAATGATCGTTCCGACATACAGTTGGAGAGAAAAAAAAAAATTACTCATTGTACCATTCTCTGAGAGGAAAATCGATTCCAATCTATGCGGTTAACGATCCAACGATGACACGCGAAAAGATCTCAATTCTTCTCGTTCTCTCGTTCGCTCTAGCTTTCTCTACCCTTGACCGTCATCTATTTCATGAACCTTCGAAAAGGCAACGAGGGAGGAGCTTCGTTGGTGCTTCACTGAAATTCGAGAAATCATTTACATAGAAATCCTGATCATTATTCTACCGACTCACGGACCAAAATGAAGAAGAGTTGAATGAGAAAAATAAAAAAAGTTGGATGGAAAAACAGTTGCGTTCGGGAAGACGGGAATGCTGGTCCGACGGAAAATTGAAAAGTTAGTCGCCGCGTATGCTGGAATAAAAGTGACTGCTCGTAAATTACGAGGGATCGAATGCTCATTTTTTTTTCTCTCATATTCGAGACGCGCGAGTCAAAGCTAAAAAAAAGTCTCGGTGAGAAAGTCGATTTTCTCTTTTCCGCGTGCTCTTGTATTTTGGCAGTGGTGTCTCCGCGAGTACAGGCGGGCACTTAACGCGGCGGAGACAGCCGTAAATCAAGCTTCTTAATAAGCTCGTATATCATGTTCGGCGTAGCTGGTTTTCTTGGGTTTGAAGCACCGAACGAAGAGTGGGACATTTTGACAATGGGAGAGTCGACCGATATTGTTGAAACACTGATCGGCGAGCGGGCTGCTGAACGCGAAAGCTCCTCAATATACGTACATAGGAGTACGAATATACATGTACGAGAAGAGAGAAATGTGTGTCGAGTCGAGTTTCACTTCCGTCAAGATTTATACGGTCGAAAGATGGTCGTCTATATAGTTCGAAGGGATGCACGAGGCCGTCGATCCGTACGTCATGCGCTAAACGTGTATCGGAAACATGTATATAGACATAGTTTCGTCTGACGTAGAATTTCCGTAGCAATGTGACCTTTAAGGGCCAAACACCGTAAAACTTTACGGCTCTCCCCCGGTAGTGTGGTTTGCTGCGATTTCCCTTTCGGCCCTTCGATAATTTACGATTTCGCGGGAGCACGCTCGTGTAGGTCCTGCTCCGAGCGCTTTATTTCTACCACGGTGAAAACGCGCATCTCTCTCTCTCTCTCTCTCGCTCCCGAACAAAAATCATACGAATTTGCTCTTGCTTCGACACAATTTTCATACGTTTGCTCATCATCCTGCGCTTAATTCGTTCCTGCGCACGCGTATTCACGGGCTCGGCACGTATATACATTTATTAATTATTCTATTGATAGATCCTCGGATCGACGATTGAAAATAATTGTTGCAAATAATATGCTATGGAAATGGTTCGATTACCGGGCGATCCATGCGGATATCAGTTTTCTCTGTTGACGCTCGAAATTGAGAACTCGCGTGAAATTTTCTGATCGCAATTATTTATCGATCGATCGGGTGCAAACTGCAGGGCGGTCCCGGTAAAATACATTTGTCGGATATATTTCAAAGGGGCGGAAAGATACATGGGAAAATTTACGAATGGTAAATAAATCGGAAACCACTGGAATTTTCGAAACCCCGCCCTTATTTTGGTTAGCGATGTGTTATAGGGCGAGCTTGCATATTCTCTGTTGACTTTGTCAAACATCCCTCAATATCTTTTTACAGCTGGGCCAAAGAAAATCCTTGCAGTCGTACGGAAAATTCAAACACAGTCGCGTATATACGATTTGAGAGGAAAAACGCGGAAGAAGAGAAGAAAATGGTGCGAGTCCTTTCATATTATTTTCCTGATCTATTTGACAAACCAAACGGACAAGCTACGGTAGAATTCGGGAAAAAAATGTCAAGGCGGTACACGCGCGTGTAACATTTTTACGAAGATAATGACGTCACCAGGAGTGCAGAAGCAGCGAGTAGGGGCCCTCGCAGCATTGTACAATACACGTCTTATATAAATGGCAATAAATATAAAGTTATATATGTGAGCAAAACAAGTTTCAGGCACGTTAACGACTTCCTTGAGCGAGTGAAAATATTTTTCCCCCTCTCTTCTCTCTCACGAGTTCCCGAGAATACGGAGGAAAAAGGTTTCGTTGAATCATTGTTAGCCGGCAGCATCCCTAAACTTCATGGGTGGCTATTTTCTCATTTTCTCTTCCTTACCCTTATTTTCCGAAGCCACAATGATCTTCGACTTCGTTGAATCGTGCCCCATTCCCCAGAAATACGTTTTTTACAACAATACGAGAATATATATATATATATGCACGGTTTGTATCCAGCCGAATCTACAAGTGTGAATCAGAGTTTTCAAGTCGTATAGAAACGGCGGTGGCATGGTCTCGTGCGTGTCACTCCTCTGGAGGAGGCCTCACGTCTACCGGGAACAGCTATTTTATTCGAAACCTTATTCGGAGGCGTAAAGTTCATCTCCCGAGACGACACCACAGTAATGTTCTATCCTTGCGCGAGATATACCAAACTTTTTGACTAGGTCTTGATATACGAGTTGGGTCTCGCATATTAGATGGGGCGAGGAGGAGGCCGATACGGAGGAATATTTTCTTCCAAAAAGAGTGAATTTTCAATCATTGATGCACAATTGATTATATACCTTTGATATTTTACCTTTATTATTATCAAAATAGTGACGCATTTATTCGCGTGAGGAAATTTTAGATTTGTATATGGAGCGATAAAGAATAAGAAACGGAATGAGAGGGCAAGCAACAGCCCTCGCAATGGGTGGCTTTATTATAATGGAGGTATCATTCTCCCGGAGCACCGATCAGGATAATTGCAAATGCGGTAGAAGGAAGGAAAGGCTTCTCTTTTGTGTATCACACAGACGCATGAGCTCGAGATCATTCGTCCTCTCTCGACGCCGATCAAAGCAGCCACGAATAAATAAAAGATAATTATCTAATTATTTCCATTGAGAGAAATCGCGCGCGGTCTCTGATGAGGTAGCCGAGCACAGCAGTGAGATATGGTTTTTTTTCTGTCTGCCCCACTCTCGAACCGGGGGATGCTCAGTCATGACGAATGTTTCCGAGCCGGAGAAATTGCAATCGAATAATATCTCATTTTCCTCCCTTGTTCCCATCTTTTCGTGCAATCAAAGAGTCCTTATCTAGGTAATAACCAGTCTCCCCTCCCCCCCCCCCCTCCCACCCTCTTCGGGTCATCGTGCTTTCCGATTAAAAAACTTTTTCATTTTGACATTTTTTTTTCAATGGCGAATAAACGAATTTTATTTGACATATATTACGATATGATTCCGCTATTCGACAAAAGTAACATAAATAACAGCGCAATCATGCGGTGATAATGCGAAGAATAACAACTAGCATAATGGAAGTAACGAAACACGAGGATTGGGCGAAACGAATTTCTCGCTCGTGACGATGGCACAATAATTTTGCTCACCGATTATTTACAACCATATAGCCTTTATCACTATGCACGTATATATGTACACGAGAATAGTGCGCGCGCGCGCGCGCGCGAATCAAGACACGCTCACGGGTATACCGCCCCCCCCCCCCTCCCCCCTTTGACTCTCTTTCTCGGTAGCATCGAAGATGGTTCAGGTGAAGCAGCGGGTTGCCGTCGAGGAAAATGCCCGAGAGAAGAAGAAATATCTCGTTATAAACATACCCGATCTTTTGGCGTGAATTACGAAGTGTACTATCGAAGACAAATATACGAGCTTTGAGAAATAAAATGGAATGACTCAACAATTTTATTTACAACACGCTATGCGATTTAAAGTCAAAAATCTTACTCAGAATCAATAATTTCTTCTTCCACATACGGGGGGCGTCAAAAAAATGCATACAAAAGCGGTGGGGGAGGGGGGGGGGGGTACAGTGAAAAAGTATATATAGGTACCGTTGGCGATAAGGGAGACCCGGTAGGTAAAACGGGGAACTCGATGAAATATTATACTTTTCAGACGCTTAAGAAGCTTTTTGTTCGTTATTACCCATGTGACGTGACAATTTATAATTTTCAGAAAAGGGAAGAAAATCTTTTCACTAACAAAACAAAGTTAAATGCACTCTGTCTAGTTTTTTAAACGCATTATCGAGAAATTATTAATCGCCTGCTTTGGGAAAAAATATGAAAAATTTAAGAATTGGAATAAATTGCTTGTTTTTTTATGTAGTGCTGTCTTCCCTTTAATTTAACCAGCAATACGCTAAGGCTGTTTATGAGAAAAAAGATATGTTCATCTCGCTCGGTATTATTTCTTTCGTCTTGAAAAAAAAAAAAAAAAAAAAAATACGTACGACGGTTGAATGAGTTTGGCGGTAAACGATGCGAAGACAAAGCAAAGGAGATTGGGGCCGCGTGTTTAGGAGAGTTTTAGAGTCGGGAGACAGCGTGTCTCGTTTTAGTCCGGGTCGAGATGCGAGATAAGAATCTGTCACCTCTCTCACTGTGCCAGCACTCTTTTCTATCTCTCTCTCTCTCTCTTCTTGTTCCTGCTTCTGTAACTTCGGGTGACATCGAGATTCCACTCTTGTCGCTTTAATACCCCGCAACAAGATACTTGCCACCAGATTAAATGCCAAAGCAAAGTTTCACGAGTCACTCGTCTCTATATATAGACCCCTGTGTATATAGTGCCACCGAATCACGCTTTTTTTCCTCTTCGAAATACTGTTCTACGATGGAGTAATTCATAATTATAAAATATTCGTAATATGTTCGATTCGAATGGGGTCAAAAAATTGGACGAATTTCTCAGGAGTCGAATGAAAATTTGGAAAGAGTCGAGAGAAGAATTTGTTCACGCGAGGCAACTGGGTGAGTGGGTGAGTGACTTTGGTCCTTTCTGCTGCTGGAATTGTCGTTTCACAATGATATATGACCGTTCGTTCTTAGAAATAGTTTAGGAGGCATGGCAGAGCGAGAGAGGGAAAGCGTAGTAGACCCGAAAGGAAGACTGTCATTATAGTTTCATGTATATACCTGAAGATATTTGCTAGACACCGCACGTTCAGCTCGTTGCCTCGTTCTAATTTTTTTAATTCTTCGAGATTCGAATCACATCTGTTTGACTTAATCGGTAGCCCGAAATTTGTATCATCTCTGCGACCGTCTCTTTGATAAATAATTGAACTTTGAATGAAGATCACCTCGGCGTTGGAAACTTTTCATTACAATCGGAATGTATTTTTATTATTGTAAGCATTGTTTTTGTGATGAAAACTCGAGGGATGCCCGCGGAACGCGCATGCAACTATCGTGAAGATGCGCATGAATACACGAGTATACATGTATTCAACGAACGTCACAGAATGGGCCTGAGATTTTCTGGTATTGAGGCTCTCTCGGCCATAAATAATGTCGACTGTTGGGCTCCATAAGTCAGGTAGATTTGGGACCCGGGTTCGAGAAAGAGAGGGCGAGGAGGAAAGAACGAAAAAGACGCAGGGATGCTGCGCGCGACTAGATATATATATATATATACCAGCGAAGTAGTATCCTAGTGGTTGTACATCAATTTACCCATGCATATATATACCATTATGGTATGCAGTCTATATATGAGGCAAAATCCCCGATGCTCTTTGGATGATGCTGGTGGTTTTCAGAGTCACGCTCTGATCTCTCGTTGGTCTCCTTTTTATTATATTCTCTACCAAGGGTGCTATTCTCCTCTCATTCTCTCACGTTTATGCCCCCGAACGACTGACTGAGTGCAAAGAGGATAGAAAATGGGAAAAAAATTGAATAAAAGGAAAAAAATGGAGGGCGGGAGGAGATCGAGAGTGTATGCTGGGAAAACGGGGCTTGGTTCACAGGTGTAATATATTTATTGTCCGCCAGGACATCTTTATAATCTGTTAAGTTCGATAAAACACAACGAATCGATTCTCATATTCTCTAACCTCCGTCATTTTTTACGTTTTATTTTTCTTTACACCGAAGTTTATCCCATTTCTTGACGGAGAAATATCTCTTATCATTTTTATAAATCGAATGTCATGATGAACGAGAACGAATAAGCAAAAACTTTTCCGATTTATATAGACACATACATGGGTTGACCTCAAAGAGCTACGTAAAATAACGTCGTACGGGGAAGGTCGACAATTTTTCAGTATAGAGCTACGTACGCGTACCTACATGGTTTTCGCGTTTAGCGATGCTTTTTATTATTATTATTATTATTATTTATTTTCTGCCATTTAGAGTGCGTTCCGAAGCTAGCCAGAAATTTCTAAGAGAGGTTTTTCGTGTAGCGCCCACTCGGAGGGCTCTTCATATTATTTGGTCGATGTACACCCTCCCTCATCTCGATCCTTTTTTCTATATACGTACGTTTTATATCAAGAACCCGATAAGATCCCCCGAGCGCGAAACTCCAAGGGAAAGTGATTTTCTATAGCATTAAGTTTAGCGACGCGATAAGATCGTTCTAATGCCGTTCACTTGTTCACCACTAACGAGAGAGATCGATAGAGAGAACGAAAAGAAACTAACCATCGAGATAACGATGCCCATAAGGCTGTTATTATGAGACCGATTATACGCATGTATTGTTCGTCATATACTTATGTGTCATACATACCTACTTAAGCATTAGCTGCTTCCAACATTTTCAAATAATTTTTTCCCTCCAAAAGAATATAGAAAACATAAAAGACCATAATGTTTGTTACGTGATTGGGTCCGGTGTAGATATAAAAAATTCGTAATGCGACGACCGAATCATGGGGAAAAATCTGTAGATAGTCTATGGTTGAATTTCGAGGTTTTGCTGGATGCCAAAAAATGTTGTGATTATGGTCGAAAGGGAAATCGAATTTTTTAAATAAAATCATTGTAATGCGTTAACGTATTACTGAAAAAATGATGGGTGGAACTAAAGAGAAAGAATCCGTGCACGTTCCACGAATTCATCGAATACTCACTGATTTATATGTTTGCCGCAGAAGTGAGCGAAGCTCTCGTGGTCCTCGACGTGGACGTGAAGACCTCGCACGCCCCAGGTTCGTATGTAGTACGTCGTTGTACCTGAATTATAACCAGGACGAGAAAGAGAGAGAGAGAGAGAGAGAGAGAGAGAGAGGGACCGACGCGGACAGCGATCGCAGTGGGATCGTTTGCGCGCGTGGCACGAAAAAATCTCATCGGTCCGCGTTTCGTAGCTCTTCCGTTCTCTCTGCTTCTGCTAGCGAGATGTATGTGTATAATATTACTTTCTTTTCTCTTTGAGATCTTGACAAGAATTAACTCTTTCTCGTTAGCGTCTCGCGGCAATCGCTCCTTCCTCGATAATCCGTTTTTCATATTTTTTTTTTTTTTTTTCTATGCATACGATCGGGCGAACATAGTCATTCTTATCGCATGAGCTACACGACAGTGGAACTTGGATTTACGCGTTATTCAAATTTTTATATTATCGAACGAAATCTCAAAAGTTTCAATAAATTTTATTAAAATCTTAGAAAGCAATAATAATTTTTTTACGATAGTAAAAAAACTGTGTGATGATAGCGAGGGTGAAATTGTACGTGTATCGTTCTATGCCAGATCGCATTGAGAGGTAGCAGCTGAACACAGTCCACTCGAGTAAATTGTAAGAAAATAATGCGACGAATAAGTGACAAGTTCTATATATCTTTATTGTTTCGACCCGATTGGTTCATTATAGGAAGCATTGGAGAGGATGCCTGCTTTATCTTGTATTCATTCGATAAAACGTGTGTCGCCCAATTGAAGAAACTTGTAGCGCATAACGCATATGAATTTCTTAGAAAATCGATGTCTGAAGTATATTACTGTGCAATTCGTTTGTTCGGTGCCAGGTTGAATTTGACAAGCGTATCCGAAAATATCAAATGAATTACGTAATTTGGGAAGTACATATATAATTCATAGTTGCAAACTGAAAGATTAAAGATGATGGAGAAAAATCGATTAGAAAAGATGGAAAGGAGAGGAAAATCAAATCAGGTACCGCGATGGACCAAGTACCACAAGTATAACGATCCTTCATCGTGTCGTGCGACGCGTGACATCTCAACTGGCGAGGTCGTCGTCGCGATATTCTTTTGCATTTTGGCATTATTTTGTTGACGAAGAAAATGGGGCGGCCTGATGTTGCCTCTCGTGAGAGGACTCTTGCCGCGTCAGGGTTTAGAAAACGAATAAGAGGAAGAAAAAGACCGGAACCCACGTCGCTATTTGTTTGGAATTTACAGCCATTTAGAGCGGAAAACCTATGACGCGCGCTCTGCGGTACCTCCAACTGTGTGTCCAAATTTTTTTTCACACTGGGCTACATAGAAAGAAAACGGTTCCTCGCTGCGTACTATTTTTCTCTGGTTTTGCAGTGCCTCATAGCTCGAATCGCGCGCGCGCGCGCGCCTTTTGTCGCACAACAGAGATGGAATGAAAAGGAAAAGTCAAAAGTTTAAGCACTTGGAAGCAAACGAATATGAACGTTTGGACTTTCGAATTTTCATGGATCGACGGGGAAGAAGAGTCCATCTGCGGTCCAAGGACCAAGAAAAGGATGCCGAACTCGCGCGTCGGAAGGACGTTTTGAACGAGGAAAAACGATGGAAAAAGGATAAAATTTTGGTTGTTCTATTACTCATGGTCATCGTTCGTCCTCAGAGGTCTCTATGAACCTCATAGAGAAGAGGAATGTTCTTTGACTTTTCACTGAGAAAAAAATTACCTTATATATACGTATAGTGATGTGTGTGTGTGAGAGAGAGAGAGAGAGAGAGAGGGAGAATATAAGAAGGCAGACCCCCCGGGCGAAATTCTCGTCGAGGAATTCGTTCGGGTCGACAGAAATTCGCCACGCTACTTTCGATACGGTGTTCAATTCACATCTCTCCGGTTCTGGTCTCGTCACTCATATAGCGGACATGGACTAACTATAAAAGATACACCGGCCCGTCGACGAGACTCTTTTATATTTACTTCAAAATCAGTTGCAATTTCCGAAACAATCGAGAGAAGAACAATCGAGATTTTTCGCTTAATTGTTCAGCGTTTCTTTCATTTATTTTTCTATCAACGCAGAAGGTGTCGCAGTAATATCATTTGGATTTCGCTTTGCGAGATCACTTATTGACTCTTGTGAAAATCTCATCAATGTTTTCAGAGCTGATGTGACGTTTTGCTATATATTTATAATTCCTGCTAATGGAAAATAATTTTTTCTTATACGAAATGATTTTCTTTCACTTAATCGTTTCTTCCCCGACTACTCCATAGGATCGTGTGTGTCGCACATGGGCGGAAATGAGAACACAATGCGTAGAAGATACTACTGGTGTTATGGTTCCGCGCATGCTGCTGCGATTGTGACATGGAATTGAGCAGTATTTCCTGACCACCCCGGTAGTTAGTCTGCAGTTTTTTTTGGGCGTTATATATGGGCATGGGCATGCTCGAATACCGCAAAGAGGAGCCATGAATCGTGTTTCCTGACTTCTCTTCAAGATAGACGAGCTTAAGAAAACAAGGAACGAACAACTTTACTTGTACAACTTTTGAGGTCTTGTTTCGTCGCAACTTTATGTTGCCGAAGGTGTCTATGTATATGTATATATATATAATATAGTATAGAGCGCACTAAAATATAGCAGCGAGCGTTGAAACATTTGTGGCAACGAGATGGAAAAAAAAAGCAGTACGAGGAAGGATCTTTCGGGAGTTTTGGAGGAAAAACGTGGGTTTTATTGCTCATTCTATTCGAGGATATTTTCACTCCGCGTACACCTCGTGTGCGCTTTCGAATCCCGACTTTTCGGTAATGGCGAAAGACACCATTTTCTCGGTTCGGTTTTTTGGACGCAACACGACTGTCGTAAATTATAATTGAGCAATAAAAAGTAAAAAATAATAAAAATATTGCGGACACTACTGCTGGTTGGATAATTTACGGTACATTAAAGGGATCGAAAAGAGGGAGATTGTATAAGCAGCGAAAGATCGATGACTGATCTCAAGTTACAACATACGTACTATAAGTATATACATGCTGCTGTACATTTGGCTCTTTTTATTTTTTATTTTTGTGGGAATGCTCGTGCGAGATGACGAGAGGGTGAGGATTTCTCCTCCCTCTTGTTTCATGTAAGCAGAAGTTCGCTACATCTTGTATACGTATGGGTTATCCTGGGCCAACAACACACAGGACGGTTCGCTTTGCCGGGCAGCAGATTGTGTGAGCGCTTGTGTTGGACACACCCACGCCACTCCCACCCGACATCGAGACGACACAACAAGTTTTGTACCAATAACGTATCTCTTTTACTCCCGCCACAAATGTTGCGATTTCGAACAAAATTATGAAGAAAAAGAAAAAAAAAATATATCAGAAATCGCGAAATGCATCGAAGAAGATACAGAGATATGCGGGGAAAACAATAGTATATTTATACATGATTTATTTGAAAAATCAACCATAGGCGGAAGATCAACTTTCGCGCGCATGCATTTTCCTTACGCATCTGAATTATAGGTGCGCTACCGATGTTATATACACTATGTTGACCAAGTCTTGAGGTTATAAATAACAAGAGACCCGCGCGAACACGCTGCCATACTTTTCTTCCCTGAAAACGTACATTTTCAAGTATACATATATATATATATATATATATAGAAGAGAATCTATGTATATATCGGTTATAGAGCGAGTGGCCACCGAATTTACGATCCAACAAAAAGCATCGAGTAATAAAGGTGACAAAATATTTCCATCGAAAAAATAATTTATGAGCGAGGTCGTATCTCTTACTTCGTGGTCGATGAAACTATATTGGCCGCTCACAATGTTGAAGCAGGACTTCGATCGCGGACTACTAGTAAAACCGAATAAATCGGAGTTAACAACGGTTTTACCTTTGCTCATCCGACGGCCCCTTATTACGTCTCTTGCAGGTTCATATTATACCATATCGTTGCGCAAATATTTCCTTTCTCACCAATAATAATAAATTGAAAAACGTTACGAACTTTGCAGGCTGCACATTGAGAATTGAGCACGCCCGGATGATGCGAGTATCAAATACTATAATATGGGCGCATATGCGCGAGTATGTTTGCGTGTATATGTCAATGCGAAAGTATCCGAGAATGTTTGACACGGGCATACTGATGTAATAATTAAATGAATAAAAGGTAGTGTAGAAGCAGTCAGTGTAGAAGCAAAATATTCTCAACTCTGAGTTTCTATCGGAGATGAAAAAAAAAAAATGAATTTTCAGATATATATATCGGTATAAATATAATGCGCGTGCGTGTATGACGTTTTCAGCAATGGATTCTCATAGTGATTATCAGTGCTGGATTATGGAGATGTTTAGGACGTTACGATCGCGTCGTATCATAAAAGTATTACTTTACGAACGTGCCTCGAATGGCAAAGCCAGCTCAAAACTACAAGAATTCACCGCGTTTTCTGCCTGTATATATACGTATATACATGAATGTAGCCTTTTACATTGGTACGTACAAGAAGCTTGCGCAAACCCGTCATATTTAATATTAATACTGTTAATAAACAAAACAATAATAATATCAATGAAAAAAATATCGTCGTCGTTATATTATAATCGGTATTATTGTATACATTGGAAGAATATGTAACATCGGCTCGAGGTATTTTTGGCTGAATCGCTTGTGAGACAATTTGAGTCTCTTTGGATGATGGTGCGCGGTCGGGATCATGAGCCAGCCCGTGGGTCAAGTTAATTCTTTAATCGCTCGAGGCTAATTGGATTCGAGTGGCGCCAGCAACGAAACGCGCTGGACCCGCGACGAAGATCATATCGCGTGGAGAATCGACGGCACGACTCGTCGATATAGAATGTCAACCTACCCCGAGACTGACTCCTTATTTAACTATTTTTATCTCATTTCTCCTTTAATTTTCTTCATTTCTTTCATAAAATTTTCCATTAAATAACGTTAATCCGTTAATCCGAACTCGAGTTACTCCATAGCATATATCTCTCTTTTCTCTA
Source organism: Venturia canescens (assembly GCF_019457755.1). NCBI lineage: Eukaryota > Metazoa > Arthropoda > Insecta > Hymenoptera > Ichneumonidae > Venturia > Venturia canescens. Next base: position 21,268,350 of record NC_057429.1, read on the forward strand.
TCTCAATTGCCATTTCATTCGAGGTATATATATATATATATTTTCATACGAAATAAAAATATCAACGAACAATCGATTTTTGTGAACCGTAATAAAAAAAATACACGTGCCGAAATTTGTAGCGCAATACGTATACCACTGAGTTATCCAAAAAATTGATCTTATCCAGAAATACTATATATAAATGGATTTCATCGGAATATCTGTATAACGCTGCGGAACGTTGAAGCATATTCACTAATGACGATTGTATGCGTTATTTTCTCAAGTCCGGTATTGGAGGACTGGAAATCGTAATACTGTGCGTTGGAACTGTATGGAACACTAGAAAAAAAACAAGAAAAAAAATAGTAATGAATGTTTATCCAGATAGCCATCGACGTACGACGAGATAAATGATCGAGAAATATTGAAATCTATTCAAGTCATTAGTCATGCTCTGCTCCTCCAGAAGAAATCTTTCAGTGAGTTATGTTCGATTTTGAGATCGAGGCTCATTATGAAGAGAACGGATAGTTTTGTAAAAATTTAGTGATTGAAAAAAAATTTTGATAAATCAATTGGATTAGTTTCTCTAATACAGAAGTGAGTTTCACTGCATTTCCAGAAGAAAAAAGAATTCGTTCTTTCGTTAGTAATACACAGTATCGAACTGAAATCGATATAATATTTGCATGCATATATACGTTTGCTTACAATTCTTGCGGGTTGTATTACGAGGTTTGTATGACGAAAAAGGGTTTGATGGCCAAAGTTGTTCACTTCCCGCTTGCGCGAACGTCACTCAATCGTTGCCACTCAATGCACTCTCGTTCGTACCCATTCATTCAATTCATTTTCATCTACGATTCACCGTTCACCCTTTGTGTTCTCTCATTAGCCACGTTTCCGGTCCGTCTATCGTATACCATTTGCTTTATCCGTCCTCTCATCCCCCAAGTGTGCGTCTATATACACGCACGTATCAGGCACAAATGCTCCCACCATAATGGAATTAAAAATACTTCCTCTTGCAAATATGCTCCTCGACGAAATGCATGATTCACAGAATACATCTTGCATTTTGTTAATTATTTAATTGGGACCAATACGTGTATATGAATCAAACCCGTATGTTTCCATTGTAAATAATTGCTATGAACACGCGTATATCTGTGATGAATTTTTATGATTTTACATGCTACTGATGGATAGAGTGTGACAAAAATTTCAACGATTTCGAAATGTCATGAAACAAATGTAATTATATTTGAAAAACGAGCATCAGGAATTTCGTCCTGCGAAATCTTTAGAAAAATATATAAAATGACCAATTTGATATCTCGCGATAGCAAAGGCAGAATCTCCGCTTAAACGCTGTTGGAATTTGAGGATCGAAGCAGGCGAAAAAGCAATAGAAAGAGAGTGAGAGAGAAATATGGTATATGGGCGTGTGCGCTCATGGTTGTATACGTGACCAAGTTGTCGAGGTAGTTTTGAGAGGAAGGTACCGGTTAAGAAGGATCGTGTCATGGACCAAAGCGATCTCCAATCCGTGGGCGTGGTGCAGAGTTGATGAGTTACGATCCACGCTTTTGTCTCCATCTCTCTTTCTCCCTTTGCTCTCTCTCTCGCTCTCTCGCTTTCTATCTCTTTCGAGCAGAGAAACAAGGACACAAATCGAGTGTTGCGTCGTTTGACCGCGGAGAAATACACACCGCACTAATTATAAAAAGAGAGAAAATCTGAGAGAGAGAGAGAGAGAGATGCGAGAAAATCTTGAGAATTCTTCCTCGTAAGTTGAGCTGACAAACAAGATACGTGAAAATGAGAAAAAAATAAACATAGAGAGAGAGAGAGAGAGAGAGAGAGAGCAGCAGCAGCAGACACCGTTCGAGACAACCTCCGATCCGCCCATTCTGGACGCTCAACGAGGCATTTTTTCGTCTTTTACCCGATGATTAACGCTCATACATATAAATCGCGCTCTTGACCACAGTACCACTCGCTAAAGAACTCCGCGTATGTCTCTTCTCCATCGTCATGAAAAGAGTCTTATTATTTATAAAAAGGATGACATCCTCTTAAGCATCTGGGTAATTTTGAGAAAATTTCCTCTGTGGTACTATCAAGCAAAATCATTTTATATGGAAAATATTAACCTCTACAGTTATATACGAAGGATCGTTACGATAGAAAATAAATCCGCTACGATGGGTTTCTCATTATTTCGTTTGATTTTCAACGACTCTATGAGGGATAAAATTAATAAGGCAGGCGATTTTTTTCCCACCAAAATAGATTTTTTTCCTGTTTCCAAACCTCCGAGATTAATTGAAAACGGAAATCATACGATAGACTCGTATTTGTGAGCAGGAGTTCCGATGAGTTGAAATTCAACTCGCGAGATGAAGAGGATGAAAAAATACTGACCATATATACATACCGATATGAAAACGGACACGAGAGCACGTGTTTGTGTTTCATCTCTGCATGACAGTGGCAAAGAAATGTTGCATCTGCTTCTCAAGGGGGTGGGGGAGTCGATGATGTTTAAGTTTTCTCATATTTTTTAATTATACTATTTATTCGTGAGGGTTCGGACAACTATGTGACGCATTTATAATCATCCGTCCAGAGTGAAATATACTCGTGTCTATGGAGGATATAAAATCGAACGATTATTCATAAGTTGCTAAATTAATGTTGTTGTTCGAGTATTGGATTGTTTGTTAAACTCGTTGACAATGAAATGATCATAATATCGATAACAATAACCAGCAACGATAAAAAAGCAGCATTTAAAAAAATGAACATTGACTAATCCAACGAGTTCGAAGCAGGCGCTGCGTTGTAAATTTGAACGTAAAATTTTTCAAACGTGCTATGGAGAAAGTTTAGAGTGACGCTATGCGAAACGTGTGTGCGCAAAGCGATAAATATTAATAGGTCCAACGATGCTCATCGTTTTCTCATTCCCACATTTTGGTCCTTTCTCTTTCTATACCGAGCTCTCGTGCGTGCCGTTTTTGTTTAATTTTTTTTGGCTCCGCGAAGCGTCATAAATCATAGCGGTTGGAAGGTGGTCGTCAGCGAAAAAATAAGGCGGGTAAAGACCAGTGAGGGAGGTCGAAGGAGGTTTGTTTTACACCGGAGAAGAGTTGTATGTAGCAGCAGAAGCAACCTTCTCCGAACACACGATTTTTTTTCCATTTTATGTATTCAAAATTCAAAATCAAATCCCAATTGGTAAAGATTTTGAATCGCAGGTACTCGAATAAACGAGAAAGTGATAAACGAAGCCATGCCTTTTTTTTATTGTAATACCTACACCTATATTTAACGGTTTAGCGTACTACACGTGCGTTATTATCGATACTTTACCAATCAATGATGACAAACATAACGAAAGCATTTAGCTTGATAACGGACAAGACCTATCGATTATAATTAATCGGATAGGATAGAAAATCATGGAGATCAATCGTTATATACATGCGTTTGTCGCATGCCGACATTTTTTCATGTTCATCCGTGTGAAAAAAACAAATAAACAAAAATACGGTTGCAAAGCTATTTTTATTTATTTTAAAGGTTATATATTGATGAGGTCGGGATTTATTCGTGACATCAACAAATGGGTCGTAGTTTCGTTTGGCTCGCAGTACAAAATATACTTGGAGATTTATTGTTTATTCAAATTTGGGAATCGCTCTGAGGCAATATTCACCTTCTTTATTATCATATAGTTCCGATATTATTCATCTTTTGAAAGGTTCATCCTCTGGGTTGGAGCGGCGAGGATACCCTTATTCTAAATTCCGTGTTTTCGTAAAGTGCGTTCTTACTGCTTCGGAAAATTTTTGTCGGCTGCCGTTTTGAAGATAAAAATCACTTGGGTTCCAATTGGATTCTTCAGCTACAATGATATATATGCATACGTACATTGCTATATAATTTTCAACGATATGCGATCGATCGTTTCGAAGATAAATGTTATTACGGATAAGCCGCAAAGTTACTGTTTACCTGTGTAAAACATAAATATTATACTATTAATTTTGACGAGTTGTTGATGATTCATGCGATTAATAAATAATCATGTGACGTGCGGCGTCGGGACATTTTTCCAGATGAACCGCGACGTAAAGATAAAGTAAGCTCTGAGAAATCTCGTCCGGGAATAATAAGCGAGCAACGTTCGGAAAGGATAAAAAAAAAAAAAAAACTGAACGACGACCCCCTGCGTGTTGGTCGACACCGCGATTGTCGTTTCTCTAATGACCGCAAGACAAGATCTCTCGGAGCCCGTTCGAGATTCGGGTGATACACGCTATATGTATATTACATATTTAGTACGAGGCAAGTTTTTCGCCCATTCGAAAAGTACGGGTAAAAGTGAAAAACGAGGCGATAAGATAAGGAAAGAATACAGAAGTGAAAAATGTACGAGTAGTTTTACGATTATGTGCTTGCGCGGTTTTTTCTTCGTACCCCGGCGTAACCGATATTGTATATGCACGAATATCGTACCGAAGAAGAATTTTGGTGACACTTCGTCGGAGCTAACCGATGACTTTGACACCGTGTATCGGGGCGCGACGCCCCCTTTTTATTAGCCTCGTTTTTGGATAACGTTGTCGAAAAAAAAAGATCCAAAAATAGCTATGGAAGTTAAGCGCGAATGTTTCGTGAAAGGAAAATAATTTTGATACGAAAAACTTTTTGTTTTCATTTATTTTTCACATACTGCTTTTTAGGCTACAATTTGATTGGTTAAAGTACCTATAGCGCGAGCAGTCGCAGGAGCGACATCGCGCGTGTGAGATATGGTCCCATCGCGAAGTTATATGGCCGAGGGTTTAAAAAAAATATGAATAATAATACATATTACGAGAGCGGAGGAAGGAGAAACGAAGAAAAGCACCGATGCAGAGTGAGAAGAACTCGGTAGAACGTCCACAGAATGCATCGAGCAATCGCTCACCCGGTAAATGCATCTCGGCGCTGTGCGTGACGTATTAGTACACCGATATATGTATACAAGAGCATACGTGAATACGTCATGTACAAATTAAAAGTGATTCCGATGAATAATGACGAAAAATATGTAAGCACGAAAAATGCCATTTTCTTTCATCCGAAATTATTGAATATACTTATATTTATATCATGCGTACTTATATATTCGCATGGATGGATATATGTGGATGGGATTTTGTAGCTCGCTGGTACCATCAGCAGAACTGATGAATCGTGATGGAGGTCTTTACCCTAATGATTAATTAAATATAATGACCGAGCTCCGCTCGAAGCTCCACGCGTTTACTTCGGTAATGTTTCGTTACAGTACCGTGGATAAAACCGCGCGCTCCGGTTTCCCCCTTACCGAACGAGTTGTTTTTCATGCATCCGCCGCTTACACCTTTTTATATATTTGAATGACGAATTTTGCAAATGATCGATCTTCCACTTTCCTTGATTTGCTCATTCGAGCCTACTAATTTAAATTTAATGACATTTTCGAATTGACGTACACGCATATATAGGAAATCGACTAGTCCGTACTGACAAAAGGACAAAATCGGATGTGCAGACTCGGAATCTTCGCGATCGGTCGATTGAATATTGAATATACATTTATATATATATATTTTTTTTTCAAGTTTTAGTTGTCTATAAAATAACATAAGGTTGACGTGTTCGCGAACGAACGTTTATATATATAGTCTTGTGGCCTCGAATAATGTGTCTAAAAGAACCGTTGGCTCAACTCGATTTTCTTATTGATCCACGCATATACGCGCGCGGTTGATCATAGTTTCTCCAGTTCGACGAAGCTGACCGGTTTACCAAGCGGCGCACCGTAGCCGAGATTAGGCGACGAGAATCGGAGTGTGAATTGGTCATGCATGCAGTTATCCTCTATAACGGAAACAGTACGATATCGTTTTATAATTGAATTATTGTTGGACGCGATGGTCAAGTCTCATTCGAGTGATTTCCTCCATTATAATGAATATACCCGTTGAGGAAATTTTTTTATACTGGATAAATATGATATCGAGTTAACTCAAATTTGTGATTGACATAAGATATTATGACTAGTAATGAATTAGAAGAAGCGGAATATAACTGATAGATACCAGAGTTATTGTAGCTGTTGCTTCAGCAAGTGGCTTGTTTAATTCTGCATTGGATCGCGAATGGCTCAAATGAATTAAGAATAAATCGGGGAAAACCAAGTTTGGTTTTGTTCAAAAGGAAAAAGGATTTTCACTAATTTCTGTACAATGAGACTGTCGTCGAGGGTACAATGGGATACCGTTATAATAGCTCGGTCTCGTTTTATTGGCCGACGACCAGAGGATCTTTGTGGCTAGGCGGAAAGGTGTTGGGATTACGGCCATTAATTCCTGTTATTCGACAAAACCGAGCAGTATATTTGATTTTGTGTATGCGCTCGAGACTATTAGACATAAAACTATAAAACACGCGCGCACTCGACACAGTACAGCAGGCAGTAATTATCCCGAGATAGGTTGTACTACCTGTCGTCGTTTTATATATATTCGCCCGGGAAAGGAGTATACTATATATAGCGCTCATGGAAACACTTTTACAAATGTCCAACGATATTATTTAAATGCGTTTGGCGATGAAAACAAAGATGGAGAAGGTTGTCGATGAACCGCGAACGTTCGCAGAGACGCCACGGTTTATCTATATTTGCATAATCATTTATCAGTTTTAACGAGAGTAGTGTCTGAGAATGCTGATAATAATTACCTCTGCATAGCCGGATATATCCAATATAGCCATTCTTCCCCGTACTCGCGCATATGCGCCTCTCATTGAAATTAAACTCCCATATAGTACTACCAAGATTAAGGGCGGAGACCAATAGCCAACGCGTATAGCTGTCAAACCCGTGGCAATCCTTCTCGTAACTCAAAACACCTCCAAGAGTATATATCAAGGATCTTGACAATATACAAAAGTATTTGAGCTCGTTGTTGCTGTCGCGCTTCAGGAGGTGTTGATCCAGTGGTACACATCGAAGGCGCCGCTTGAAAAAGATTCCGCGTGATCCCCTTTGTCGATGGAGGTAACGCGTACTCGAAGAAAAAAGAGGAAAAGTATTTCACATTTAAGCCCCCGCTCTGAACGGATATTTCTTCGTTTTTCTCTATATAACATCTTATACGAGGTCCCTTTACAAATCCGAGATTTGGCTCAACAAGTAGCCAAATACCTTGGAGTCCGCGGGGCTCAGCGGTAATCCTCTCGACCTTAACGCCCGCTAGCTCGCTCTCTCTCTCTCTCTCTCTCTAACCCCGGAGAAACCCGGGCGGTGATAACTCGAGAAAAGTGCAAATTTTCGTTTACCAAATTGGTTCCCGGGGCGAATGCACTGCCGGCACCCGGAAGCTCGTCGAGTTCTCCTAGCTGGTGGGGGGGGGGGGGGGGGGGTTAACTTGGGTGAAGGGCGCGGAAAGAAATAAAAAGGAAATGAATTGAGTTTGTTAGCGCGCGAGGAACAACGAATCCCAGCGAAACAAAGAGGCGTGTTCGAATGGGTGGGATTCGACCATGCGCTCTCCCTCGCGTTCTGGCTCCGACTTCTCCAGTTGTACGACGAATTGCTCGATTGCCGAGGCCGTCGCGCGCTCGAATTGGGGAGCGCTTACTGCCAATGACGATCTGGTATCGCTCGAACGAGATCGCGATTGGTCGTGCGATCAGGCCGAAGGTACGGGACGAGAGAAGCAAGGAAAAGGCGTGCCGTTAGCGAGAGGCATAGTGGGAGGAGGGGGGCAGGCCGTTAACCATCGGGTGAGGGTCGACTCTACCCTTACCCAAAAATCGTGGCGAGTCGAGTCGCCCCGCGGCGAGTGCCCGAGAACCCTACACTTCAGTCCCGCTGTGAACGCAGCAAGGAACACAGCAACAGCAACGGATTTTTGCGCTTTCTGCCGTTGCCGCGTTCATTGCCCGGTAACATCTTCATCGAACGGTCTAAAACCGACAAGTGTTTAATCAACGTTTCATCAAACGTACACGGCTGCTCATTGTCGGCCACAACGAACAAGAGAAAAACGCGGAGGATCTCGATATAATGGTATTGTAACGAAATTGCCGAGGAATAATCGGATAGTGATCGTTGAGGGTAAATATCGAGATTAGACAAGCCGTATTAACAATCGTACAAGTGCCTATATACCTACGAATTTGACACGTTGGATATAGGGGGGATCGATCGTAATAAGTGCGCGAGGTTTTATATCGTCGTCGATAAGCCGAGTGTATGTTCCACCAATAAATTGAAGCATATATTTACGGGAATAGTTATACAAAGGAAGTGTGCGAAAAATCAGTAATGTTTGAGTCGAAGCGCGGATCGGTGGCAAGAGTGTTCGCCGACGCTCACTGAGCGGTTCGACGATCGCTGCATCGAATAGATCCCGCCGCCAGAAATATTAAAACAAAATAAATCGGAGAATTTTCGCGAACAAGCGTTGTCGCCCGATAATTTCAGAATGATGAATGCGTTTTTAGACGGTGTGGCGTCACACCCGCACCATCTCGCGAGTCTTGGAATAAAGCTGTCGCCGAGTGGATCACCGGCTACACCGGAATCGGTTTGTACAGTCGGCGCAAGTGGTAATGTGGGAATACAAGGAGGCGCGAGCGGAACACCCGGTGACCCTTCCTCACAGCAGCATCATCATTATCACCCCTCTCAGGCGGCTTATCCACCTCATCATCCTCATCCTGGAAGTCACATGAGCCCTCACATGGGCCATCACATGAGTCATCATCCTGGTTACGCGGCTAGAGACTTTTTATTGCGACGAGAGCACGAATTTAACGCGACCGCGAATCCAACGACGCCGGAAAGTGGTTTAGGCCTGTTTACCCCGCTTCATCACGACGGGACCGCCGGGGGCATGCAACAATTCTCGCATCATCCTGGTCAACATCCCCTGGCAGCGACGAGCCATTATCCCGGCCACTATACTCAGGATACGAGGCTACCTCCTCACCATCAGTATCTCGGTGGACCGCATTTAGCACCTGCCTCGATACATCACCAGCAGCACGCAGCGGTCTCTCATCCCAGTCATCATCCCCACGGAGCTTTCCTTCGGTACATGAGAACCGGGGGTGGCTCGCAGAGACAAGAAATGTCCTGCATGTGGATCGATCAGGATTTACCTGGTCCCGCCGGTCGAAAATTGTGCGGTAAGCTATTCAATTCCCTCCACGACATCGTTACCCATCTTACGGTCGAACACGTGGGTGGACCGGAGTGCACGACACACGCGTGTTTCTGGCAGGGTTGCTCGCGCAACGGCCGTGCCTTCAAAGCAAAATACAAACTCGTCAACCACATCAGGGTGCACACCGGTGAAAAACCATTCCCATGCCCGTTTCCTGGTTGCGGCAAGGTTTTCGCGAGATCGGAGAACTTGAAGATTCATAAAAGAACGCATACGGGTGAGTTATCGGCGGAGCTGCATAGATTTTTCATTTATTATATCATGCAATATTCGTACTCCTGCCAAAGATCGATTATTGTTAAGTATAACTTGTGAGTAGCTTAGGAATGAGGCAAAGAATAATATAAAAATGACGACATCAACGAGACCGTTGAACCCCCATCTTTTTCATACCTCGCTCCGAAGGTGCTGGTATTCTCGTGCATCATCCGGTTGCAGCAACGAATTCTTTGAAACTAACACTTTGCACTCGAAGATTGTTGTTGGGAAATGGGCGTGGTGCGGTTTAGATTCACACTGGCCACCGGAAGGATAAACACGAGAAAGAAAGCGCGAAAAAAGGTATTACAATACGTATACGAAGAAAGAGCGACCAAGGGAAAAAATAAAGACTCTCGTCGAGTGTATATGTATAGAATAGGCAAACGCCCCTCACGTGCTGACTACGTCTTGTTGCTGGATCATCCACTCGATCTGCTCGTGCTGAGCATTGTGATTTCACTCAATTCATACTCATCTTCTCGCCCTCGAGATCGTAATCGTAATCGAGATCCTCAATATTCGTATCTCTCCGATCCCCCGCTTATCGAGGTTCCCTTGATTGCACGCGTTCAACGAATCGTACCGCGAGTGCGATACGCACAATCGGCGGCGTCTTACCAATTGCAGCAAAAATTCTCCCATATATTCTTGCGGTCCGGTGGCGGCGCATTCTTAGCGAATGAAAATGAAAAAACCGCCCGCGTCTCCTGGGTACTATAATCGTAAATCCGTATATATACCCAGCAGCAGCAGCAGCAGCAGCAGCAGCGACAACACCCACCCGTCACGTTATCCGCGCCTTGATTTTCGAAAACTTTGCCTTTTTTTACTCGATCCAATAGTTGTTTCAATATGTTTTCCATCTTTTTTTATTTTCCCACTCGTTCGATGATGCGGTGTGGCGCCTGTAACCTGTTCACTTTTTCCATATAATCAAGCGCCTCTTTACGATGACAAGAATTTTCGGAGTGCAATTAAGAAATTACCAGACCATATATCGTGTCTCTTTATGCTCGTGTTCGTTGGGATCGCTACGCAACCGGGAGACACGGGTATTTACATAAGTTTATTCACCATCCTCAAACCGGAGGTATATATTATAAAAGCTGAGACTCCCTTGACGGGGAGATATTGAGCTCTCGCACCGGGAGAGAAGAACGTTTCTCGTGTGAATGCCAGATTTGGAGGCAGCGAGCCGTCCGCCGACGGCCAGATTCGGCAGACGCCTGGCGTCTCCTCGTCATCTCCCCGTTTGATTCAACGCTCGTAGCCGCTAGCCTCACACGGCAATGACCATTTCTAATTCGAGCCTTTTACACGTGTATACATCATGTTCCTCCGTAGTCGCGGTTCCATACCGGAATTCTCGTTAAATTCCAGGCCTGCTTCTCCAATCTTATTAATTTATCTCCGAGTATTTTTATTTATTTTCGTGGCTCATTCCCTCCTGTAACAGGTCACACGAGCCGATCAATCCATGATTTTTCATGGCTCAGAGACAAATCAACACACGAGGAACGAAACAGACGACCAAAATTCTTTCACAAATTTACGGTGCTGATTTTTCTTTTTCTTCTTTTTTTATTCCACTACCCTCTCGGGGCATCATCTCATTCTGCGGAACGTTGAAAATTTGGTTCATCCTGATAACTTAATGTTTCGCTGATCCAACGGCCGATGATTTTTTGCTTCTCAACGACGTAAAAGCGCTATCTGATTCTCGCTAATTGCAGATGTAATAGAATTTTTATTGGGTTTGTGAGAAACGACCGCAGTTTCTACCGAAGACGATCCGTACAGACGGTTCTAGTCGTAAAATCAATCATTCTGTGACCCGTCCTGATAATACGGAAACATCGCCGATTCGAGAAATCCTCGTAACAACTGCCCGTTTTTGTAGCAATAACTTTTAACTTGTTTTCCAGACAACCCTCCGAGTCGAGGGAGGAAGGGAGGGATAGCTAGAGAGGAAAGGGTGCATGATCTCAAAGGCGTAAAGATAGCGCGTCGAGTGTAGGCCATTGTAGTCTTCGATTGTATATCTTCATTTAACGACTCGTGATAATTAAGTTGCCGGTATATCCCGCACGCACGCGCTCGCTAAACTCTAGCATTTTCATCAATATACGTCGTCGTACGTGTATAAGCAAGCAGCGCGCGTTACATTCCACATACATGTGAAATAATGTATACGCAAGTTGGTGGTGGTGGTGGTGGTGGTGGCGGCGGCGGCGGCGGCGGTGCCCCGTAATAATCATTGCAGAACGCGTGACACTCTCGTGCACGTGTTTGCCCCCTGCTCCATCATATGGGAAAGAAGAACCCTCCTCTCGAGCGAACAATATTTCTCGCGGAGTATGAGACGAGGGCTGAACTTATCCTGCGGTCCTGCGCCGAGCGTGCGCTATATATGCGTGGGTAGGAGAATTGTGAAATTTAACATTATAGGTATATCGAAATATTCCAAAAGCCAACGCGAGATATGGACTATTTCGCCGACTGTATTCGTGACTGAAAGTTAACGCGATATAACCGGCAAACTCGAGTTCCGTGAACTATGCCTTATTGTTTATGACCAAGCGATTCGAACCTTCGCGCAGTTTCGGGCTGTTATAAATCGCCTTGCCATTTAATTTTCCACGAGTCGCGCACCAACCAATCCTCTCTGCCATCGTGGGTGGCAACCCTTGTAATAGAAATTTAGCGATGTTTTGAGAATTTCACACCCCTCTGCCTTCTCGTCGTTATACCACGTGCGATATAAATAAATACTCGATATACCGGCAGTTGTGATGAAAATATTATATAAAGAACTCGCCAAACACCCCTCGATTCTTACCACAAATGCTCCCTCCCTCTCTTCTCTCCCCTTTCTCTCTTGTTTTATAGTAACAGCACTGCCTTTTCAACCCTTTGTTTTGTTTTTTTGTTTTTTTTTTTTCACCAGTCAAATCGCTTCGAGTTCGATGTATTAGCATTGTACGTACTTTTTCTTTGACAGAGGTTAATTCGATGCTCTCTCACGAGTTTACTTATGTATGTGTATATGAATATCATTCGACAAAGCTGGGATTCTCAAGTGAACGCCAAGTGTCCCGGTAACGTTTTGTCCGTTCGAATAATTGGCCCGCGTAAATATTTCTATATACCGGGGGCTACTTCAAATCGAGTCTCGAGTAATCGATCGATGAAAAATTCAACAAAGTCGCTCAACCGAATACACAAAATAAATATAGCATTTGGAAGAAAAATCTAAACATATAAATTACGAGCGTAATAATCGATTATTCGATACAAATTCGCGAAATGTTTCCAACGTACGCGGCGTTTTCAGAGGACAGAGGCAGATTGTTCTTTGAGAAAAATTCATATGCATTATAAAAGAGCTTACTCTGTACCAAAAGAGGGGAAAGAAGAAGCGTGACAAACAAAAGCATCAATTTTTCGTGAATAATAATAACTACGGTTCGAAAGACACGATGTTGAATATTGAACGCGCGGTGAGCTATATACGAGGTCCTTTTAGTAGCTAGCGCAACGAATGTAACAAGTAAGCGCGAGCGAAAGCAGGAAAAAAGTTAACAAAAAAAGAATCTTCGTATATACGAGTGAAGAGAGCATGGGTTTTAGGAAGGGTGAAGGGCGGAGGGAGAGAGCTCTTCCGATTGGTCGTTTCGACAATAGGATTCACCCCTCGTCGATGTCTGCCATTGGCCTTAACCCGAAGCACCCAGCATCATCACCTCTCCCTCATCGCTTGGCTGTTTCTCGCTACACAGTGCAACACGTTGACCCGGTATACGAGGGGATCCTAAAGAATAAGGGAATGATAGGGGATGAGTCCTCGTCGCAAGGGTCTCTGGAATATGCGTTAAGTAGGGCCGAGCTTGTTGCTTTTCACTACGGGACGAATCCTCTGCGCGCGCTTCCCCGCGTATTCACCCCATTTTTTCCTGTCTCTCCCAACGCCCTTCCCCCATGAACTCGGAGAAAAAAAAACAGTATAAATGGCTACTCACCAAATAACGCTCAAAGTCCTCACAACTCAACGTTAAGAAAAAGTGTGTCAAACAATATTTAATTAATGCTCTTTATTGTCACAAATATTTACCAATCATTCTATACATCAAACAAAATGTTCATTTAGAGAGATTTATTTTTAATTTTTTCGAAACTTTGGAATCGTGAGATTCAAATGAGATAGCTGTAATTTGATTTATCACGATACTTGACCATCGTCCAATCCTATCCTCTCTTCCTCCCCCCTCCAATCTCTCTCTCTCTCTCTCTCTCTCTCTTAACCTTTCTCTTCGTCAGAAATTGGAGCAAAATCTCGAGACACACAATGTTTGTGTGAAAAATCGAATGAAGGGAAAGAAGAGATAGGAATAAATGTGCTTCGTTCACCGATATAGGCTATCGCCGTCGGACTTATGCCGAATGAAGGGTTCTAGAAAATAAATCACGTACAGAGTAAACGTTGTAGAACATCGTCGTCGGAAAAAAATTAAAGAATGTGAGAGAAGAAGAAAAAACGCGTCATGGGCTGAAAAACTCGTTATAGATAAAATATGCCTATATCGCTGATCGTGGATCGAGAAACAAAGGCGCTTGAGGTAACTCTCATAACCCTCATGATCCCTCCAATTACATCTTATATTAGGAGCTTCATTGAATTAACAATATTCGGACCTATGAACATGGACTCGTATGAAAGTGTGCGTCAAAAATCATTTAATGTGTAGAAACTTGTTGTTGATCCAATCGATACGAAACGACGATTGAAATGTGGGATCGTTCAATATCGAAACGATGTACCGTTTCCGATTCGTTGTTCCTATCCGTCATAATTTCGAAATCAACTGCCGGATCAGAACTTACACGACTATTTTTTCACCTTACACAAAACGGGACGATAAAGGAAAAAAAAAACGGTTACTCCGTGACAAGCGACCCCGGAATATCCGTCTTCCCGTGCCACTATAGAAATGAAAATGTTGAAGGGTTTTAAGGTCAAGAAGTGAGGAATAGAGAGACGTTGCGCAACCTTCCGAGTGATCGATCTATACTCGAATGAGCGTGTATATCTTTTAAAGGGAGGGTCATCGAGACGTTAGAGAAGGTCTTGAAAAATTATTCAAATGAATCTGACGTTTATTGAAGCAATAAAAACCGCTCTAAATAATTTTCTAATAAAAAAAGGTACTCCCGGTGTTCCTTGTCCGCGGTGGGAGAACGAGCAGTTTAAAGTGTGGCACTCAAGTCCTACCAACTTGGCAAAAGACGGTTAATTTATGTGTGTGCGTGTATTTGTGTGGGTGAAGGACGACCAGGGACTCAATTCGCCTTCGCTGAGAGCCTCGAGGGCACCAAACACTTATCTCACTTGAAACTGATTTAGACAGAAAGATTTGTTGCAAACCTCCTTCTCCATCTCCCACGAGAGTTCTACGAGCTCTCTGTGGTCCGCCTAGAGAGCCTCGAGCCTTATTCTCAAACGATTGTACACACAATATCTCTCTCCTACCCTTCTCGTCATGTATATTAAACGCAGTTATTTTGCATCCGTTCCCAGTTCCCTCCATCACAATACTTGTCATTACTCCGCAGCAATAAAACTGCTTTATTTTTTCTTTCGTGCAACTTTAATCGCTCTAGAAAAGAAATTAATTGATCCGTGAATTAGCTAACGCGGTACTAGGATCATCTCAATAATATTTTACTCTAAAATATCTCTAAAATCAGCTCATCGTGAGCAAACCCATCACTCTCGTCTTTTTGGCCGTGCCGGAAGTCGGCAGTTGGAAAAAGAGGAAAGATTTATATATATTTATATATAGGTGTGTGAATAGTGTGAAAATAACTGTCGGCTAATTGTTTCGCTGCTTCACGTCAAGCTTTTTACTCACCCTCGCGTAAAAAGAGGGCTTCTTCATTCGAGCGAGTGTCAGCTGAAAAAATAATCAAAAGTCGCTCGTGGTCCGCGATTCGCGTGCACGCCGTTTGATTAACGTCTTTCGAAATCCCAAAAAGTATGTTGATGGAAAGGACTGCTCTCTCTCTCTCTCTCTCTCTCTCTCTCTCTCTCCTCTTTCTCGCTATCAGTTTCTCGAGATTCTTTGGTATATATCTTACGAGGACGTTATCCAGAAGCCAAATTCCTTTTTATTTCCCGGCAGATTATATACAAACTCTCACGCACTTCGAAACCTCAAAACATGTAGAGCTCGTTTTATTTTGATTCTACTGCCTTTACGACTTCTCCATGCAATGTTGATGTATACGCAAAAGAAAAGTGTCAAAAATAGTACGAGTTAATTCTGAGCTCGATCCAGAATATATTAACAACATAAGCTTCGAATATTAAAGTACCGTACAGTAAATTGAAATTACAAATATTTAAAAAAAAACTTATTGTCATCATGTTAAAATTGATTCTTATTTTTATTATTCCGTTCTACTTCGGATATATGAAGTAATCGCGCTTTTAGCTACCAGCGTGTGTAGGACACGGTAGTGAAAGAATATCCAGTTGGGCACAGTGACGATCCCGAGCGAATAAAGAAAAAAGGGATATCACATGTTTCTCTTGTAACACTACACCTTGACTTTAAAATGCCTCTGGTTTACGCCTCGCGCATGCCCATACCACGAAACAAAATATAGGTGTAATAGCATACGCACCATGTATAAACACTCGTATCTGTTGCCTTAGTTTCGCGTATACACGGAACTACATTGAATCATTCGCGTTTAGGAAACGAATCAGTCTATCTTTTCATTTCGTTTCTATCTCACGCTGATTATCCTGCATCTCGGAGCAACATTATAAAATTTATTTCACCATAAATAATTTAAAAATCTGTACGTACGTCTTGCAGATAAAAAATTTTTTAAATCTTTTATTCTTTTTCTTGAATATATACAGTGATATTTCCGTCTGGAGATGTCAGCAGAGAAACATCGGTAAATGGGAAAAATCCACCGAGTGGCTCATTTGACTCGAAAGCTGCC
This sequence comes from Venturia canescens, assembly GCF_019457755.1. Lineage (NCBI taxonomy): Eukaryota > Metazoa > Arthropoda > Insecta > Hymenoptera > Ichneumonidae > Venturia > Venturia canescens. Next base: position 21,284,888 of record NC_057429.1, read on the forward strand.
TTGATCAAACGAGTAAAGCAATGGATTTTTTTACTTTCTCGATATATAATTAGTCGCGTTCCAATGAAATGATAATTACTACACGGTATATAATATAACGAGAACGACATGAATAAAAACAAAATGATCCTCAAAAACAAATAATAATGTTCATATATATAGGGCGAAAAATGTTCTCACAGTTTGAAGAAAGAAAAGAAAAAGGAAGCAAGACGAGATAAAAAGTGGATTCTCTCTGTTCCTCTTTTGGATCTCGGTGTCTCCGTAAATAGAGGAGAAGAGGATGCGAGAAAAAAAGAAGGAGGAAGATATGATAAAAAGATTGTGGGAAGACAAAGTGGACAGCGGTGGGAGCGAGAAAGTCAGACAAAATAAATAAATGAATGTTAGAAAAAAAGGAAAAAGAAACAGATATGCAATGAGTATGTGTGTGTGTGTGTGTGTGTGTGTGTGTGTGTGTGTGTGTGTGTGTGTGTGTGTGTGTGTGTGTGTGAGAGAGAGAAACGAGAAAACAAAACGGAATTGCGGCCTAGCGGTGGATGATTTAAGGAGCGAGGGTCGGGGGTCGCGGGTCGAGCGACCGGGCTCTGGAATCCTCCAACTTTTCTCTTTCTCTCGTCGTCTCATGTACAATTGGTCTGAAACAGGGGTGAGGCGATGGACCAGAGCGAGAGAGACACGAAATATCGTGAACGAGGATAAAATGATAAGGGATAAGGATAACGAATAGTACATTTACATAGGTATCGTTAGTATATACGGTCAGAGTAACGTTACTGTCTATAAACAATATGAAATTCTCTCATTCCTATACGTGTATATACGTATATGAGTTGGTGAGTTGGGGGAGGGGGATGGAGGATGAAAAGGCAACTGGTACCACAATGTCCAGCCTCAAATCGACCTTCTTATTGCTCTTTATTACTCCGAAGTTGCTACGACTCGCAAACCATTGTATGTATAAATGCGTGCCATGCAATAGCCTTTTGCTATTTGTTTCTTAATATGTATGTATAACATATTATATAACATTCTTGGATTTTTTAGTCCTTGCATAAAAACTGCTACCGATATGCTGCTCCTTCGAAAACTTTGAAAACTCGATGCTCGGAAATTTCGAAAAATCATCGGTGCAAATTATCCAATCGAAAGTCGGAATTAAAAAATAAAAAAAAAATAGTTCAACTCTCGAGGATGAATAACTGGAAGACATTCGAGACGTTTTTTTATTTTTTTTTTTTTTTTTTTTTTCAAGGCAACCAACCTAGTACCGGCAAATATAATTCGCACGGGCAACAAGACGGTCCCCCAGGGACTGAGTCAAAATTGAGCTCGTTTGAAGCTTCTTTATATTATATTATTATTTCGTATCGCATGTTGACGGTTATGGTGAACCTACGAAACTTGAGTTATTGTAATTTCCGATGTGACGTGTAACTCGATATTGCACCTCTTTTCCTTTCTCTATCTCTCTTCTCGTTGATCCTGTTGTATCATTAGGGGGGATGTAGCTATTTCTTCCTTCGGGTGAGCAACCCTTTTCGTAACAATAATTCGTTCCGAATAATAATCAAATCTTAAACCGTACTGCGCTTATGAAAAATTTAGTTTTCTTCGTTTTGTTAACGGAGCAGAATAATTTGCCTATGCGAGAAAAAAGAAATAGCTGGATTTTCTCGTGTCTTCGTCCGCGATTAAATGAGTTTATGTTCGATTAATCGATTCATTTTCTTCTCAAAAGCTTTCTCTTTCATCGAATTAATATACGATAAATTATAATTTTCGATTGATTCGTATATTATTCACTTTGTCATTTGTTTGTTTACTATTCTTAAGCTGACTTTTCATGAGACTCCGTATATGCCGCGACTTCCATCATGCAACATTTTCTCGTCTATATTTTATATACATTTTTGAACGAGATAGGGTAATAGATAACAAGGAGCAGATCTCGAAACTATTCGTGCCTTTACGTACTATATAATCACCCCGAAGAGCGGAAGAGAGGGAGCGCGCAGAACGGTTAACTGTAAAATCGAAACTCTCACCAGTCGCTATGCATCCACCGTACGAAGCAAGATTCGTTATGATTATGATTATTATCAGATAATACTCTTATATCGACAAAAGTAGCAAATAACGCACAAACGAGATCGTTTTATATACATCATATTCGCGCGGTTGCTCAACGTTAAAAATTTGGAACTTCAAGATAATGGAGTCTGATGTAGAAACAAATTTTGAAATTTTTGCTCGACCGATGCCAAAGTTTCGTTTATTAATACCGCGAAGGAAGAACAAATAATATACTTATTCGCACTAGCCTGTAGGCATCTTATATTTGAACGTATACTATATACGCTAAGCTAATAGAATTCAAAATATTTTTTCAAATACAAAAGTGCGCCATAATCGCTGTTTTAACAAAGTTCACCGGAGATAATTAGCCCGCGATTAAAATGAAAAATGAACCGGGCGCCCTCGATCTTTGCCTCTCTGCCGGATGAAAATGTGAACATGCAGCCGGATGTTTGTGTGCTGCATCGAGAAACGGTGGACGAGAGAGACCTGTGAGCATATTAGCCTCACTCCGAGAAGGAATCTTGCACGTATGCGCATGCACATCTGAATAATAATCATAAAGACTTTGTGCAGCCGTGTGCGCGCGTGTGTGTGTGTGTGTGTGCAGGATTTGCCATGCGCTCAAAATCCTCGAGGAGTTCACGAGAGTCGTTTTGCGAAATCTCAATAAATAAAATTGTGGCGTGAAACGGTGCCTAAGCACGCCAACGGCGTATCAGCGATGAAAATAAATCGAAAAAAAAAACGACGCTCGAGTCGCGGTTGAAGGAGCGCGTGGGGTTGATCGAGGTCCTCAGCGCGCAAGTCCTTTTATCAACTAAAAAAAACCCTTCAAACGCGCGTACGAGAGAAAAAATAACTAATATATTTACAATTAAGAATCCAAATCAATATATAGATATGTGTTATTTCTAAATATTGAAATCTTTTATATATTATCAAGCGCATCGTCCGGAGTGATTTTTTGAAAACTTTGAAAAAAAAATTTCTCAAACGTATAGCTATTTGTTTATCATATTTATCGTTATTACCTGCAATCAATGGTAAGATCTCGGAAAGAGAATATAAGAAAAAAAATGGTATACGACATAGGAGTAATAAAGAGAGTATTATAAAGGCCTCGATTGCGAAATGTGTATTCTTGTCTGATCACGAATATACGTTTCCACTTGGCAGTTGCTCGGGATGGGGAAGCCGCCGCGGTATATACCATACTCCATACAGCGCGCTTTTACATTGGTACGCCAAAAGAAATATGTAACAAGTATGTTTTTCATGCGCTCATACGCGTCCATCGAAATCGAACTCAAAAGGGCTCAAGTCCAATTGGTTCGAGAACAAAATCGCGTCGTCTACGCCTCTCATTTTTTCATCAACGCTGTTACACACGCATACACATACACAACATACACGTATATGTAATAATATATAAAAGAATATGGAGGGGCGGCCGCGTGAATTATGTCTCGTGCGAGATGTCAAATTGCTCGCCATATCGTAAAATATACAACTCTCCTCGCTCGCTGCTGTGGGAAACATTATGTTCAACCCCCTCCTCTTTTTTCTCTCTCTCTCTCTCTCTCTCTCTCACTCACTTCCACCACTCCCTTCCGCCTCCATCGTTTTTTATCCCATTTTCTATGTTCGTCCTTTTACTTCCATTCTCATCTTCTTTTTTTTTCTCGCCCCTTTTCTTCGCCGATTTATGGATAAAACGAAACTCTCCTCGTCTGTGCCTCGCCTGTGTGCCCGCCGCTTCTCGAATCTCCTTCTTCATTCATCGTTATTGAAGTTAAATGAATCATGATACTTTGTTAATTATTTCATTGAAAATTCATCGCCGAGTAAAGGTCTTTGGAGCATGATTTTCATTTTCTTTTCCACTCGAACGTGAAAAATCAATCGATACCCGATTAATCCTCAAACGGTTGTCTTTACGGGGATTCTTAGTATCGATCGAAGAAGAGAATTGACGAGAAGGATTTCCCAAAAATCCAGACAGGAAGGAAAAGGGGAGTGGAAAAATTTCTCCCGAGAAGCGTCAACGAAATGTCATTGAAAGAGAGAAGCGTATATAGGAGCAGAGATCGGAGCTCGCACAATTATACGAGACTAAGTTATGAATAGAGGTGGCCTCTGATTTAGCAATCTTCCCACCACGCCCTCTGTCCAGTCATTAGATGACCCCCAGCCGGTTCATTAATAAGCCGAAAACCGTGGCCACACACGCGAGACGAGGCTCGAAAGAGCCTGTGTTTTGTTCTGACAACGTAACTACAATCGAACCAACGGAGCTTGGGAAATAATCCTTCCAAGGATGAGAAACGCGAAGAAGAAAGAGAGAGAGAGAGAGAAATACGCGCGGCGATGAAGGCGGGGGAGAAGCGGGGGGGGGGGGGGGGGGGGGGGGGGAGAGCACGCATGAGAACTGTTGAGGGGAGGAAAAGTTTTTTAGCCGGACCGACGACCGAGTAAAGAGAAGCGGATATAGACTGTTCGACTGAAAACGCCTCGCACAGTCCGAACACGATGCTATTATAAGACGGAGAACGGAAATCCGTCGAATCATCGAACATCAATAAATATACCAATCGAAAGATCATTTTCTGTATCTTCTCTTTTGCTTTTTGTTTTTATCTTATTTCTTTTAATCTCGACGTTCACTAATGACCAGACGTCTGCTAACGAAATTAACTGTGACTAAAGTCCTTTTAACGATGAGTCCAATCATCGCAAAGGAGAAAACTAAGACAATCTTGATGCTGCTTAACAATACCGATGATTATTAATCGACCGCGTGTCCAAGTTCGATCACAACGGGAACACCTTTTGACCGCGTATATAGTATTGTTCCTTTTTCTTATATTTTTTTCACATTCCATCCGGTATAATTGGTTATTACTACGTGTATATTTGAAAAAATCCTCGATGCTTAAAGTCGAAAAGAAAATCTTTTCGTCATACTCGAACTACAATTCGTTCCGTATCCTCGATGAAAAAAAAAAAAAAGAAGAGAGTGGCGGATTGAGAAAGAAGGAATACAAGTGCTAATCCCGGTGCACTACGGCGGCACGCCCGAGAGCTCATTCTCCATTCGAGTTTCCACGTTACAAAGAAAACATTCTCTCATTTTTCGAAGCTCGTCCAGATCCCACAGCCGACAGAATTTCTCTCAATCCACCGGGAGCAGAGAGAGAGAGAGAGAGAGAGAGAGAGAGAGAGAGAGAGAGAGAGAGAGAGAGAGAGGGGACCAGGGACGAAAGACAAATCAACAATGGGTCTCTAACAAGCACGGTAGAATATCGCGGTTCTCGGAGATTTTCGTTGGCGTTTAGCAACACGGAACAACAATACCGTGATGAATTCTTTCTGGCACGCTCTCGCTCGAGTGTACGGCATTTTTTTCATCTCAATACACAAGCACCCATACTTTCACGTGTCTGTGGATTTTTATGAAAAGCAAAGCTCACTCCTCCTTGATCTACGTCCCTCTCACAAAATTCTATGAATATAGTTCAACCTCTTACTTGCACCGTAGCCACAAAATGAATTGATCGTTTTTAACGACCAATTAATACTGCTGATATTGATTAATTTATTGATTTGAATGTTGAGATATTATTATAGGTCGTTCATCTCTCACGACACAAGCGTGAGGTCAAACACATGAGTAAAAGAGAATAAGAAAGACAGAAAGATTTTGTTCGCAAAGAGCCGTACACGTTCACTAACAAAGTTCAAGGGCCGTATCGCTTCGCAAGCCCCTTCTTCTTTTTTCTCCCTTTTTCTTGCTTCTCGACGAGAGGAGAAACCCTTGAAATTTTTCTCTGTTAAAATATCTATCGCCCCTTTTTTTATTTATCCTGCTTGTGCTGGGTATGTATCTGCTCTCATGTGTGACGCGCGCGTATACATACATCCTACGTAGATCTTACCGCGTGTCATGAGAATTCGAGAGTATTCAGAAATTCAATGGCTGTTTACGCCAAGTCACTACGGCTCGTTTACGTTCAGCACTTGGCTTCAAAGCCCAAAATCTATTGAATTTTTATATATCTATACATATACGCAAACATAAGGATTGCGGTGACTTTCGTTAGGACAGAAAAGTACAATAATCGTAACAGACTCGAATGGTAAACGAACAGAACAAACGAACGAAATCAAAAGAAATGTGCGAATGTATTTTCCTTCATCCCCGCGATATTACACAATGATAGGCTATTTTGTTGAATTTTTTGGCTGCTAAAGCCCCTCGCGGTGAGAGATATTCAATTACATTTTAGAGATTCGTACTAAAAGATTAAACGTTATACGTAGTCCAGGACGCGGTGTATGCAACTGCGGCGATCCTTCCTCTCTCTTCCTCTCGCTCTCTCGTCGACGTCCGCCACCTTCTCGCTTCGTGACAACTATATAACTACGCGACATGAGTTAAGGGCACATGTGAGGGGATAAAGAAGGCACACGGGTCAGTGTCCAAAAAGACGATCCCATCTTCCAAGAATAAATACGTATGCGCGCGCATACAAGATAATGGGATGTGCGTCGGAATGGTCTCCAAACAAAAAGAAGAAATAATTTTCCAACGGCAAAAACGTCGTTATATTATTCGAAACGGTAAGGTATCGGAAGAAAAATCAAACGTCGTTTCGATACGAAATTTTCTAGAGTTCCGGTGGAGTAATAGGAAAAAACGAATATAGTTCGAGAGCGGGGAAGAGCGTGCGCGTTCGCATGTGGATCAGGGTACGTCGCGGCGAAAGAGCGACGATAGGAATCCATCGTGCTGGTAACTCTAGACGAATCCGGTATCCGAATCTTCAGAAGATCGCGTCCTCACTCTCTGCACGGCTACTTTTCTCTCTGGCGCCCCTTATATCTTTTATATGAGCAAAGCAGCCACGCAGATTCACGGAGAAAGAAAGAGAGAAAAATCTCTCGTCTCGATCTCTTGTTCCGTCCGAACGAGAACACCAGCCGCAACACGCGCTTCCTCGGAGGCTATCATGGTTTTAGGTTGAGGAAAGAGTTAAAAAAAAAAAAAAACTACGAGAATAAGAGACAAGGTAGATATTTCACGACTGTATGAGGAAGAGAGCGAGAGAGTGGAATTTCGTTTTTTCCGCGTGTCTTCGCGTTACGGTAGCCCGAGCATATACAACGGAAAGACGCGATTATCGTATATGACCCGAGCACGGGGATACTTTTCTAAACTGCTCCTACGTGCACTTACAACTCGCTACCGAATTTTTATCACTTACTTTCTCTTGCTATAATACTGCAACGAGAACTCAACATAAATATAAAATGAACCTTGTACCATTTTTTTATGAACAATTTATTTGCTTGGATAACGAATGAATCACAGAGGCGTCACCGGTGCATCCCCGTGAGCTTTGAATCGACACTCGAAATGTTAAGGACACGCAATAGAGAGCTGTCGGGAAGGGGGAGAGGGAGTGCACAAGAGCCAGGAGCATCGTAACCAAAGCTTATGGTCATGCGGACGGTGGCAAACAGTCGAATATTCTCTGGTGAAAAGATAGATGTTTCAGGGTTGGGGCGAGAGAGAGAGAGAGAGAGAGAATAGCTAAAACATCTGCCGGTGGCTCTTCTTCGGAGCAGGATTCACTCATTCCCTTTCTCCCTTTTGATGGCCAATATGGCGGAATGATCGGCGCATCAACCGCTAGTTAGGCTTACCCGCACGGATTTGCGGTTCTTTTCCACGTATACGATGGTTTTTTTTTTCCTTCCCCACGCTCGTTCTTTCGTGCATACACTCATCGCGTTCTTCCTTGTTCCGGATCATCGAAATAGTAAGTTTACAAACTGGGAAGAGGGCATTTTTGGCAAAGTAACACGAGAAGAGCGATTTTCTTCGGCTCTGGTGTATTTTCTTCCTCCCGCCTTTACAGCTCGGCGAATCGCCTGTGAACTGGTGGATTTTTCAAGCTTGTTTTGAAAGTTATCCGTGTAAACATGAATGCAAAGAGAAGAGATCGAACGAGCGGAGAAAGGTGGAAGAGAAAAAAAGAAAATGACGAGCTAGGCTGCGTGTATTTTGATCCTCGAAGCCAAGGATTAACGGTACACAACGTCTATTGTGCTTTGGATTCTTTTCGACTTTTTTCGCGAAATTCAAACACGCTTGTATATATTTGTACACATAGGTACTCGTAGAGTGAGGAACGACCTTCTCTATATAGAAATATTATAAATAAATCTTAAACGAAATCGGCCCAAATTGTACCTATATTATTTATTCGCTCGAAATCAAACATATTTTTTTCGTGCGTATCTCCGAAGAGCTCGATCTTCGTCAAGGTATAATCTAAAGAAGATGGAGAGCCTCGAAAGGCGTGACAAGTACTAAATAGAGTCGAGAAGGAGCGGGGAAAATAATCCAACAGATTTGCCTCGTGAACGCATCGTGACAGGTAAATTTTGGATCCATCAAGACCACGGCGAGTATTAACCTCTGGATCATATATGCAAGGTCACTTGTGTCTGTTATGACGAATGACAAATGATTATACAAATGAAAGTTGTTGGTATTTGTACCGACGGATTTCAAAGTAAGATTAGATGATTTTTTAACAAGATTTTACGCCGCTTTTGAAATTGGAGCAGAGCCAACATATTCCCCGGAATCGGTAATAAAAATCACTCAAATAGTTTTGAATCTAAATCCAATATCGCACAAATCGTTGGTGCTTCAGATGCGCGCGAGAGTCAGATCAAGAAGAAGAAGAAAGAGATCCGAGAATTTTTTGGGTCGTTGGTGTCGATCTTTTCGGCCAGAACGATCGATATCGATCGGACCGATCTTTTATTTTTTCCGTTCTCATCCCCAATTCTTCGTGTCTTTTGCCCAACGACTTTGGGTTATCCGGAGTACCGATCTCTTCGACTCGTCCAAGTCATACTGCAGGAGAATTACCAGGCAGCGGACTCCACCGTCTCGTCAAACGAGCCAGAGAAAGAAAAAGAAAAAGAAAAAACATAAAGAAAATGAAGGAACAAAAAACGATTTGGGGTACAGAGTTGAGAGTGTCAATCGCCGGATACGAATCGATTTTGCTCGTTCGATAAATATATAAATACCCTCGAGGGGACCGATCTTCTGGGCTTTATTTTTTTCAACCGGGAGACTCGATACGTGTGTGCGAGTTTATTTGTGTGTATTTACTTTTGACTCTCCTGAAAATCAATTTTCGCTCTCCCTCTAATATCAAACATATAACGAGAAAATTATCCACTCGAGAACTCGTTGAGAATAGACCGGTGGTGAAGGTGGTAGTCCTGGAAGGTTATACCATATTTCTCCATCTGACCCCCACCCCTCTCTCTCTCTCCTCTTTTCAACTAACTCTCTCTGTCTTACTTTTTAGTTGCCTCTTTGTCACTCTTTAGGTCAAAAATCAACGGAATTGCTATACGAAAAACAGTTCTGCCTCTTTTGGAAAGCGAAAGGAAGGAAGAGCTAGAGAGAGAGGATGGGAGATGCCTACTCACAATGGACGTGAAAAATCATCTATTATCCCTCGTGGGCCAAGGCTGCGAGGAGCAAAGTCTATCTGTTCAAATGTCTGGCCCACAAGGCCCAAGGGACAATGCCCTTTCTGTCTCTCACTCACTCTCTCTCGCTTGTTTGGCGATGCATCCATATATCACTCGAAACTCGAATTTTCCGAAAAACTCTCTCATACTTTCAATGAAATTTTTGCCTTCGCTCGAGATTCCTCGGAAGGTCCCGAGGAGCGAATGAGGAAGAGTAAGAGAAAAAGACAGAAGCAAGTTTACCGGTGGTCCTTGCCTGACCGTGGGTTTGCACAACCATTTTCTTCAACTAAAATCTCATTTCGCAGGATCATACAAAAGTCCGCCTTTTTTTATTCTCTCTCTCTCTCTCTCTCTGTCTACTTTATAACACGCGATGCGCAGAGTGTATACGTGAAACTGAAAAATTATGGTCTTTGACTTTGCGTTCGTTTTTCCTGAAAGATTTCTCCAAGAAGCTCGTTCCCTTTTTTCCTTCGTTTATACTGCTTTTATCCTCTATCCTGTACCGTTCGAGGACGAAAAAAATGACTCGAAGAAAAAAATTGAAGAATTTACTGTGACGTTTTACGGAAGTTAGCAACGACGGGCTCATGAAGCTTTTCGACAAAAGAAAGAAACATTGCTGGCTTCCGAACATTGATGAGCCTTTTTTGTAGAAAAATCATATTTTATTGCAAGGAAAAATAAGGTGAGAGAAATATCGATAGCGATCTATATTTTGTAAATCCCCTCATTTGGGCCCTATCGTCTTCCGTCCTGAGGTAATAAGTATACCTCTATAAAGCGCTTATATTACTACATATATATATATATATATATTTATATAAATTCCGGGATGAGTTATAACGTCGCGACCAATCCAGCTCTCTGTCCTGCTCAGTCTTCGAAAGTCAATGCGACGGAAAGAGAGAAGAAATGATTATAATAACTACTTTATCCCAACTCGGGATCTGGACCATTGTGCAGCCTCCCCATTCTGAAAGTCATAACACGAATACACCGTCTCGAAAATATGCTCCCTCTTTCTCTCACACGTTCCACTTTTGGAATGAGGACTTGTGTATAGATATGGCGAATCGTTCAGGGAAGTTCCTCCCAATGAGTTTGAATTTGAGCTCTCTGGCACAAGCCGGAGAGAGGAAGAGAGAGAGAGAGAGAGAGAGGGCTCGGGATTGACTCTAGGTGAGAAAATAAGGTACTATGTATGTGTATACGCATAGTCCGAATGAAAAATGAAAAAGGGCGTACTTTTAGCGAGACCAAACTCGAAATGATGACAACTACGACCCCTCGTTCGGCAGCGACCGATGTACTTATCCGCGTGTATATGAATGGGATAGGAACTATGGTACGGGGCAATATTTCATGGCACATTGTTGCCATCTGCACATGCGGACAGAATAGAGGCCCGTATTGAGCGAGAAAGAAATATTTTAGTTATCCGCTATTTATATTTGCTACGTGCTACCGTTTGTTCGTATATATATATATATATATATATATATAAGCGTGTATCCGAGTCTACGCGTGCATGTGCCGGGGACAGATTTGAAAAAGTTATTAATCGTCCTGCTTGCGAAGAAACTCTCAGGTTTTTTTACTTCTCTCCTCCCCCTCTTAAATTTCTCTGCGTGAATATAGTAAAGTGCGTGGAAGCAATAAAGAGAGGGAGAGCGGAACGCGTGCGCGAGCGAAAGGAAGCGATGAAATTTGGTCGTTGTACTTGTCACCATAAACATAATTCATCACCCTCGATCTTTTAAATCCAATCGTTAATTTATCCATAGACTCAAAGTAATCGTAACCTTGTGAACGTATAGATATGCGCGTATATGCATCGAATTATTGCGGATGCGATTCATCTGTATAATGATGCGTGCTTCTATCACGTACGTGTCGCGTGAACGGTGTTTGCGACATTGCGATATATAGGAATGTCTTTGTATATAGGTTGAAAGTTTAATTATTCGGTAACCGAGCGAAAGTAAGCCTCGCGCGAGTGTATAGACGTTCCCATTATTCGAATATCGCTTTTGTCCCATATACTTTTTCAAACAGTCATTATTATTCCGTCGATGAAAATACTTTCATATTCGTTTGAAAAAAGTATGAAAAATAAAAATCGCGTTTCAATGTTTTCGAGCCGAAACGGTCTTAGCTCGCGTCGCTGTGCTGCTGGCCCGGAAGACACCGAAAGAAAAAATCAAGATAAACCTCGAAAAAGCTCTCCCTCGTTGGTGAGCGGAAGACGGTCGCCATTTTGGCCATAAAAAAAATCCGCCAAGTTTGCGTTTCCGTTTCGCGCCTTAACGCGCGCGCAAAAACTTGTTCTCGTCGTCGGGAAAAGCCTTTGGATTTTTCTCTTCGCATAGCAATAGCGAGAGCGAGAGAGGAGGTTTTCTCGAGGAGAAAAGGGAGTGTGCACCGGTGAAATATATTCCAGTCAACTTCCGGTTGATATAAATAAAGTCACGCCACCAGTCCCAAAGCAGTAGCCAGGACGTCGCGTCGTCGTTTCAACCCCCAACCCCCCGTTCTTTTGCCGCGCGCGCGCCCCAGCCCACCCTTCGTTTCAACCATTCGGGTGCACGAGACCTTATCTCTCGATATCTTGTCAGCCCCCGGCAGGGAAAGCGGAGCCCGCAACCGGTATACTACTCTCTTTCTCTATTTGCACTCGACGCCCCGCATGAACGAGCAAAAAAATAGGAAAAAAGGAAAAGAAAAAAAAATGAAAAAAATCGTTCATTGCGAGCGACTTTTCGCTCTTTTTCGAGGCACATTTACAACTCCGAGGTGAAAATACGCATTATATCAGTGACATTATATCGTTTAACGGTCTTGATAATGATTTTTAATGGCGGATTAAATATGCGACGAATCAACGGTTGACCAAGCATCTTTGATAGATTTTGGTTTTTTTTTTTTTTTTTAATAGCGACAAGAATTATACAATTAACGAGAATAATTTGTACTACTGCTCCGTCGTCTGAAAGCGCGGATCGAGTTTCAAAAAATGCAGATCTCATCTTCAATATCGTTCAATCAATGTTACAGGCGAGAAACCATTCAAGTGCGAATACTCCGGCTGCGAGAGGAGATTCGCAAATAGCAGTGATCGAAAGAAGCATAGTCACGTCCACACGTCCGACAAACCCTACAATTGTCGAGTCTCAGGCTGCGACAAGTCGTACACACATCCGAGCTCGTTGCGCAAACACATGAAGGTACGTCTTTTGAATAATAAATTAAACATAAATAATCCACCGCCGATCGATTCGACAAAACAATGTCGGACAAACTCTTGTTACGATCATCCTTGAGCGATCACCACCACTTTTTTCATAATAAATTTGCGATTCGCAATTTAAATTTGGAGTTAAACCTCGACAAAATAATAGTTGAATAAAAATTCGAAAAAAAAAGTAGGATAAACTGAGAGAAGAAGAGGAGGAGGAGCAGAGAGAAGAGAGGGATACATTCCGTTTGCGAATACCAAGAAAAAAATAAGAAGTTTACGCACGACCAAGCTTGGAATATTAATAGGAAATTACACGTGGGTCTCGCGGCAAAAAGAGCAGTCCCAAAGATATATAGCAAGAATGAGATAGAAACTAGAAAACGGGAGGCTGCATTCGCGAGTCTCTGAGATACGCGAAGGATAAGATTGGCCACTGAGGGGCTGAGATGGAAATAAACGGGGAGAAGTTATTTCGAGGATCCTTCTTGTTCTGGTACATTTTGTCCTGAAATTCTAATCTCTTATATTTTTTGTTCTTGCTGTCTATTTTGCCACTTGTATCTTGCTTTGTCTTCGAGAGATTCGCGGAAGCCAGTCGAGAAGATTTACTTACTAAATTACGAGCCAAGCCCGTTTGTGTCTCTCTGTTTATAATCACTTATGCGTCACAAACTTTTTTAGACCGCTCGGAATTCCCAACGAGTTATGCAATAGTCATGCACAATGTTAATATAATATAATATAATAACTAGGATGGAAAATAATAATTTCAGGTGCACGGTATGACATTGGGAGAGGGAAAGCTGGGAGGAGGTTACGAGAGCGAAGGAGAAGAGAGCAGTAGCAGCGGAGGTAGCTTGTCAGTAACGGGCCACACGGAATCTCCACAGCCACCCCCGATCGTCCCGACAACGCCCAATTCGGTATCCGCGGCCAATCAAACACCAAACACCAACAGCAATAACAATAGTAACACCAACAACAACAGCAACAGCAACAGCAACAATAACAACAACAACAACAACAACAACAACAACAACAACAATAGCAGCGAGAACAACAACGCTAATAATCACCTACACCACCATCATCATCACTTCGGGAGTCCGAGGGGTCCCGAACTGACCGAATGGTACGTCTGCCAACCACCGAGCGTTGGAGCCCAGCACAGTCCATTACCCGGACCACCGCCACCCCATCATCTCAGTCATCATTTCAACCCCTTGATGCATCATCAAGCGACCGCTTATTGAGCTCGAGAATACGTATTTCCGCGGATGACAAATTAATTATCGCCACTCTCAAGTAGACGTTCTTCATTAATCAAAGCCGTGAATTTTCGTGAAAACCATACGTCGACGTATGACGATTTAAAAAATAATTTATCACTGTACATATAATCATTTATTCAATATTTAGTGGAAAATTCGAGTATTAAACGTCCCTGCTACAGATTTTACTCTGAACCTTACCCGAGGTATCATCATCATCATTCCTTATGAACCGTAACCTCGTTCAAAACGAACAAAAATGCTAAATCTTGAGAAACATTTTTTTTCCAAAGCCAAATAATGCGATAATATCCGAAGGCTCGTTATAATAAAACAGTCTCATACCGCAACATTACTCTGATCGGTAATTTACGCGGACGAGCGGTTGATAGAGGAAAAGAAAAAACAGGGGACACGTCGATTAAGATTATTCGATCGAGATGTCAATCAGTACGAAAGAATCCTTATTCCACTAAAATCAACGCTCGGAGTCTCATGCAGGGCTAATGAATTCACTACTCGAGAAGCCTCGCATATGCCCTCGATCAAATGTTTTTTTCTACCCAACTATCTCCTTTCCCTTCGACTTGTATTATTGGAGGATACGAGCATAAGGAATCGAGATCATACGAAGAGTAAATGATAGTAAAGAACAAGAACAAAGCGACATCAGCCAGCATACAATTACAGTCACGTTCGTGCCTCAAAGCTAACCAAATAAAAAAAATATTAATGTATACTCTATTCGACAACTCTTAAGCAAGCTTTTTGCCTATTGTATTTTTTTAGAGAGCCGCGTGCACCCGTCACATGCATGAACAATAATATTTCAATGTGGGTAGGGAAAATAAGAGAGGGGGTAGCGAAATTATTTTCGTCCGAAACTGTGTAATCTCGCATTAGCGATCGAATATCCATAAAATATTTTTGCGGTTCCGGCATAATAGAGAAAGAGAGAGATAAATAAATGGTTGAGAAGCTGTAAATATCTAAGTATGGGAATGTTGATTAATTCAATGGAAAAAAGAAGACGAATTGAGGCATAAGTGTGAAAATTTAATAAATTATGTATTTGCGAAAGTACGTTATGAAAGATGAGATACAAGGATGTATATGATTGATTGTAAAATATGTAATTTTTCTTTTTTTTTTTTTTTTCATTATGTGATATCCTGTACATACAGAAAATCTACCATTGATTGCGAGTAATCTTATTGATATGAATATATTATTGGTATTATTATCTTTACTATCGTATTGACGATAATTATTAATATTGTGTATATGGTTAGATTTGCAAGGAGTAACTGATAAGCGATGGAATCCCGACAAGTTAAAAGAGAGGGAAAAGGGGATGGAGAGATTGAAATAAGAGTGCGACGTTGTATTATACGATATATTATTAAATTTGTTTTGCAAAACATTGAAAATATAAACTTGCAATGCAAAGTTCATTACGAAAAAAAAAAAAAATCAATCAACCTTGCACAATTATTCATTACCCATGATTATTTATCTCTTTCCGTTAAATCTCGTCTCGCGATCTGACCTGCAAAGAATCTTCCACCACTATACTTTCCTCCCATCTTTTTTCCCCAAAAAGATTCATTTCGTGGAACATGCATCCATAAATATAGATATATGTGAATTTATACTTTTCAAAAAAAAAAAAAGTAAGAAAAAAAAATATGTAAGCTTTTTTCCACGAGAAGACCACTCCCGGGAACTGCTCGATCTTTTATTGTGCCTCCCTCTCTCTCACTCTCTTTCTCTTTCTTTCTCCTTCTCTCCCGAACTCGTTCTCCCTCTCACGTCCGCTCGGATATTTTATTCTCTTAGCGAAATTTATGAACGAGTGGGATAATAAAAATGCGGGGAGAAAGGAAGGAAGGAACGAATGAAAAAGACCACGGAAAGTTCGCAGCCCGGAGCAACACGCCGAAATTTTCGTCGACGCAATAATGTTGAAAGCTCCTTTCACAGACTTTTGATGCGTTCTTCGAGTTATTGTCAATCAATTGTAAACAACACGGTGATGTATGAGAAACGAAAATGACATACTATATGAATACTTTTTCATGAACATCGGCATGAGAAATTTGTACAGAGTAATTCATCTTTTTTTTATCCCCTCCAGAAGATCTTGATATTGAAAAACGCTTCGCTCTTATATATTTATTCATATTTCCCGTCTCCGTCTTATCGAAGCAATGGTTTTTTGCTGAAACTCGAAAAAGTCTTGGAGAAGGGTACGCTTTTCTGGGTAAAACGCGACGAGGAGGCAGACGAGGATGAGCAGTAAACTTCTCGTATTAAGGTGACCGGTGCCCAGTCTCCTCCGTACCCTCGTTGCCTCTCTTTTTCGACCAGAAATTTACTGAAGAAATAAAAAGTGAATGCAAGAGAGAGAGAGAGAGAGCGACGCGTCTAGGTCTCTTTCTCGAAGAGCAAGAACAAGAAGAAGAATAAACCACGGAAAACGACGAAGCGGCAGAAGGAATTGCAGAAGAGGAGAGGAGGAGGAAAAGAAGAAGAAGAAGATTTCGAGATAGCATCTGCGTCCGTGGAAGCTGAGCGCGTAGGTTTTATTGCTCGATATTCAGATTATTCGATCAGATAAACCCGTTTCTTTTCTTCTTTTCCTTATTCCTTCTACTTGTTTCGTTTTTTTACTCCATTTTTTCCCATCCCATTCTCAGCCTTTTGTATCCGAGAAATCGAGTCGGTCGTCCGCAGTCGGGACGATTTTATTAGCCAGACACCAGCGCCCCCTTTTCATCTCACATCTTCTCTCTCTCTCTCTCTCTCTCTCTCTCTCTCTCTTCTATATTCTGTCATTCGCTCTTTTCCCTTGCACCATTCCAACAGGGAATTCCTCGACGACGGGGCCTAACGCGAGATTGAGATGACACGCCCATTATAACTGGGTAGGAGAAAGAGAGAGAGAAATAGATATAGATCACGATAAATAGATAATGAACTATGTGCCAAGATCCTATCGCGATTCGATGATCGATCGTTGTCTCACTTCCACGAAAGGTAATTTTTCTTTTTATTTTGCGCTCCGACTTTTTATTTCTTCATAGAAATCGGTTTTGGGAAGGCATTTTTTTCTATTTCCGTATATAACAAGGAATATATCATTACACCCGAGGGTGATGACCAATGAAATCCCTATAATCTTTTTCCAACATTTCAACCTCAAATTTGATCGGTTGAAAATAAAAACTTGGACTCTTAGCGGATGACGTTGGATGCTAAAATTCATCAATGATAACGGTACAATTGCAATCACTTATTTCGTCCGCACGCGCGCGCACACGAGTTTGTGCCATTGCCGAAGCACGATAAAAAGCGTGGGCAAAGTGAAAGGTTGTCTGACAGACATTGAGTTTTAAACAGCCCGCTACCTCGTTTTTCTCTCGTCTATAATAATTTATATATTTATGCATACACGAATACATGAAGGCGCCAGGCGGACAGGAAACAGCGGATTGAAAATAATTCACGAGACTCGGTCAAACACAGTTTTGTGCATTTTCATGCACCATATACTATTATTAAGAATTTTTTTCGTTTCTTTTCTTCATTATTCAACAGCAGAATAGAAACGTTGACGGATTACCATAACTATTGATTCAAGGAATATTTCGAGGGTGTCTATGAAACCAAGAATTCAAAAAGGTAATGGAAGAACAAACAAACAAAAAATGAAGCTCTCTCACGAATACGCACGACGGGGATTCCGAGTGTATCCATGTTTTTCATTTTTTCATTAATTAATTCTCTCTGGGTGAGCGCTTTGTCCAGAATTCTAATTAGTACATAACAAACCAAAGTAATAATACTGGTATCGCATGGTGAATTTTTTCAAGAGAGGAAAGGTCAATGAAATATTTTATATTTAATACTAAATTCAACACGATTCATTCGCATTTTTTATTACGGAAATGTATTATCAAGCCAAGATTCGCGAGAGAGAGAGAGAGAGAGAGAGAGAGAGAGAGAGAGGCGGTGATGAAATTCGGAGAAGGTAAAGTTCCAATTTGTCGTGATCGTCGCGAGCCAACAGTGTATACTATATTTTATCCCTTGAGCGGCATATTACCTATAACACATGTGTATAAATATATATATATATAATATAAGATAGATGGGAGGGAATGCGAAGAAGCGAGCGAGCGTGAGTCATATGAATGCCTCATGTATCACGTATTCCATTCCGATTGCTCGAGCTTTGAGAATATTTGTTTTTTTTTTCTTTTTAATAACTCAAATTATTTTCCACGTCACTCTTGATAAAATTCAAAAGTGCCTCTGAGTATTTTTCAAAACCTTTTTAACCATACGACGAACACCCAGCAAAAATGTTTATAATTTATCGCTGAAGCTTTATAATATTTTTTCTATCATCGGCGTATCCATAATTATGCAAATGAAATTTGAATATGCGAACGAATGCAATATTTCGAATTGAAATCTCTATGAAAGTGATAAGAGTCGCGCATGCAAGCAGTTCCGTAACAAATATATACGCGCAACTGGTATGAAAAATCCCATGTGCACGCGCATACATGTATTATTCCATCGGGATTTTTCTCAAGTGAATAACGTGGGAGTGCCCGGGTGCGGATTCGCTAGCACCTGTGTGTGTCTCCCGGTTCTCCTCGGCGATCCGCTCGGATCCAGAGCCGCGGAGCTGAAGCATCCGGAGTTGGACCAAGCACGGATATTGTTCAAGTATGAGGAGGACGAAGGAACGGATAAACGAACGGCGTAGAAGAAGATGAAACGAATGGGTCGAGACGAATATCTCGGAATATATATATATATATATTGTATCGCTCGCGCGTATATATGAGGTGTCCCGAGAGTTACGTTCAAAACATCTTTATTCGCATCCTTAACGAGAATTATTCCCTTTTACTCCTGATAATGTAATAAAATTCATTTGAAAATACCTAATGCCAGTTTTCTACTTATACAATGTTTTGTAATCGAGAAATAAGGAAAATGGTTATTTCGGAGTGACCGCGGCGTGGGACATCCAATATATTATGCATACACATCATTGCCCTACACCGCGCGCTTCTTGTGCGTGTGTATAGATGCAATGATCGTTTGCTCGCTCTTGAGTATATGTATATGATCTACGAGGATTATTACAACGGCAACGAAAAGCACGAGAAGAGACGCACGATACACTCTCTCTGGACTCCCTCGTGACTCGGTTCCGACCTACACGGATTGGCTATACTCGGCAGGAGAGACCGCGCGTACTCTTTGGCCCTTGGGACGATATATAATATGTATCCCGAGATATCCGTGAACTCCGTACGTCCTTCGGCTGATCTTAAAATGCGTCTCTCAAACTTATATACAAATACTATTCGTCCGGCACTCCGCAACACTATATACTATAGTCATTTCTTTCTTCAGTCGTCCTTTTTTAATCTACACATTCGAATTTCATCCAGCAGAGATTTCGTATGAATAAAAATTTTCCAAGTCTTTCGGATTTATAATTAGATTTTTCGAGGAAATACCCTCGGTCGGCTGTACACCTCTTCGATATTAAACTTATATTCGCGAACGGTCAATACGCGATGGTCAAATCATATACATTATACAAAGAACTCGGAATACGAAAGCGTCCTAAGTATATATTACATATTTTATTTCTCGCCTCGAAAAATGTAAGGAAGAAGTTGAGCATTGTTGGAATATGTTGATGATTAACGAAGAGCTAACGAAAAATTACTTGGTCAAAATTGAACGTTTTCTCGGAAGATGTCGTTGAGAGGCAGCATACATATATACCTAACTTAAGTTTCAGTCGTTTCGATCGGATGAGTTAATATCTCGGCCCGCGCTGGTAGGCCCAGTCGCTTCATAAATTTCTATGCGATCCATATGAGGCTATTAAAAAAATAAGAAAAAATATACATTTCTTCTATAATTTCTTTTCCAATTTTTTTAATGCTCACGTCCTATTGGATTTTCGATGTAAAAACGTCACCGCGCTGGCTTATTAACACGTAACACATCAAAAGATACTCGTATTCTCGTATCATAAAGCTGAGGCAAACGGAGAAAGATGATGAAAAAAAGAAGCAAGAAAGAGAGAGAGAGAGAGAGAGAGAGAAAGGTGTATATGTCCTTACGGTAACGAAACTGTTGTTGCATCGCTATATACGAAATATCGTGCCAAGGGCGATATTTTATGTCTCGTAAAAAAATAATAAAAAACAATAAACGAGAACGTAAAAATGAGGAGAAGGAGAGAGCGAATATGAATGAGCGTGAAACAGAGTGAGAAAAGGAAAAGTGCAAAGTGTACAAGGAGAGTGGAAGAAACTCTCGACAATTGACGTAGAGCCGATATAAATGTCCGCGTAAATTCGTGGCTGCCTAAATTCGAGCCAGGAGAACACGGGGGGGAGGAGGAAGAAGAAAAAGCTCAAACTACCTGCATGTGTGGTGTGGAAGTGTTTTCGGTTATAGGAGGATTTCGAAATATGCGAACGTAGCGCGAGAAATCGTAAAGTCGATTCGTTAACCAGCATCTCTTTACTTAGTATATTTTCCTCCTCGTATTCATCGTTGTTTGGTTTTGGATTTGTTTGGCAATAAAAAAATAAACAAGTTTGCCCTCTCGAGATTAGAAATAATTTTTCTATTCGATGGAAAAACTCGATGAGCTCTGAACGCGACATATTATAAAGAGTTCATTTCTCTCCGACATGATGGAATATCGGGTATGACATTGCGAGCGAGTTTGCTGCCATAACAAAAAGTGAGAAAGAATGATAGAAAAAATAAGAAAAATAGGTAGTGGAGCGAAACGTCCGTTCTTATTATTACAAATTATTTATTTGCATTTCCAAATGATCCATGAAAAATCACGGTATTATGCTAATTCGACGAATTAACATATGGGCGAGTGTGAGGGCAAAGAGAGGAGAGGGGGAGCAAAAGTCCCGACGCGATATTTCAAATCTCGACTGCTCTCAGCGCGCTCTCAACCCTCGTCCAACGCGTTCCAATATATCATTTTTCCCCCCATTTCCCCTCGCGCAGGGATCGCGATGAAATTTTTCCGAAAAGACAAAAGTTTTTCCTCATTTTTGGAAAATACAATTTTATTGTCTTATATTCCTCATTGTGCGAGATGAGAATTGTTGAAAAATTCAAGAGCCGTTGGATTTATTTTAACGCTCCGAATATTGAAGTTTCACCTTCGAAGATATATGGTCGAGTGCGCGCGAGTATATATAAAGATAGGGCAAAGGGAAAAAATGTGATGGGAGGGTGGGCCCTGTGGTCACGTCGTTATGCGGGAAGAAGTAAACGTAATTAGCGTTGGCCTATTATTATGTGGTAGCGAGACCACTCCCCCGTCACATTATATGTTTATAAATCAGGAATGGGAGGCCGAGCACTGGAAAAGCACGAAATAAACGAAGAACAAGGGGGACTAGAACGAGAACGTCGAACTCCACTCCGTATAGCCCTCCTGCTCCTCCATTCTCCTAGATCTTCCCATTTTTTTGTTTTATTTGAATTCCATTTCTTCGTTTTTTTTTCTTCCAAGCTTCTCACATCGCACGCCTCCGAGAGATCTTCAGGTATAGAAATTCTTATGCTAATGACTTTATGACCCGGAGAAGTGGAAAGGGGGCAAACGAATGCTCGTCATATTATTTTAATCGCGTGGGTTTTCACGAGCCTACAAATGCGCGGAGACAAAACATCCAGCACCGAGCGCGAGAGGAATAAAGAACTCAAATTATAAAAATAATAATAAGTAATATTGGGCTATCGGATTTCCTTCGATATTTTCGCTCATTGCGAGATCTGTTTTCGTTGAGACCGAGGAAGAATGGGAATATAAATTTATACGGTAATTAGTCATTCGGTCAATATCGGCAAATATATTACTTATATTTTTTCACAAAAATCGAAAATTGAAAAGAAAGAATAAACAAGTCGTTGGATTAATCTGCAGATAAAATCCGGCGAATATACAACGCCAAAACTTCATTTCTAATTCCGTCTAATTTATATGATTAACATATTTTATTCTCCCGGTTGGTCGTGATATATTGCAAATGGTATCGCGTTTCGCAAAAATAATATTCTATCGACTGAATAACTCCCGAATCAAAGTTATTTGACATTCCGAGGCAATGAGCGTCGAATGACGAATAAATTGACTATATCGCGCCGCGCGTAATGGTGCAAATGCGCGATTGATTTGCGAAAAGAAAAATTTCGGCTCAACGGGAATATAAGTCGGAAAATTTAAAGATCGCGTTAAGGACATGATTAAACATATATACACACGTGGATTCCGCGTTGAAGAGTCCCGCGTGCGTCGATAAGTAAGATGTCACAATATATATGTATAAAAAAAGGTTCGAATAAGACGCGTACCTGCGGACGCGCGCGCGGTCAACACGAGAGGTATATCGCAATTACATTGTAGCAGGAGAGGATACGAGAGAAGAGATTGCATATATGTGTATAGACGTATGTAAATTTACGAGTGTTGCGTGCATTTTTATTAGATAAACAGCCAACAAAAAGTATGCGAAGAGCATCGCGGTGCATGGGTTTGCGAGTGATGGTAAACGCGTATATATAGGTAAACATGCGCGCACGCGCACACGTAGCGTGCAAATTGTTGGCGCGAACGGAAGGAGAGAAAAAACAAAATGTGTTTTGCGTTGGTGCGAGAATAATGCACCCCGAGAGCAGGTGCAACGACAACGAAACGCAGCTGAGTGCTCGCTAGCGATGAGTCCACCCACTGCACACGCGTGCGACGAGGCCTATCAGAGCCCAAAAGACACGTTGGTGCCCTTCCATAACTTGATATATACCACCGCGATGTACCATACCTACGAGTGCGTACGAGTGCATGGATATTGCTGAAAATGTAGCAAGGTGCACTCGTTCCTTATTATTGCGTCTAGAAATTGGGTCAAACGTGTTACCGCGTTCGTAGCCCGGAGCCGGAGGGTTAATACGCCCGTAGCCCGTAGCGAGTTTGCATATTTATCAATCGTACGTGTGTTACAACAATTATTCGATGCTCACCCTTCGGATATGCGACATGCGATTCAACATTTATCCAAAAACGTTCAATCTCGAGCGCTCATATCATTTCCTCTTTGTGTCACCTATGTGTATACCTATTATTATTATTATTATTATTATTATTATTATTATTATTATTATTATTATTATAAATACGCAGTAGAACGAGTCTGCTCGGAGTAAGTAGTCACGTGTGTGTATGCCGCCGGGGACGTTAAAGAAAACATTATGGTTGCGTAATGCGATCGCATCGAGCCAGAGTTGCGCTACTTCCGGTGACCTCGTTATTTTCACCCGAGCAGATAATATGTGTGCACATATACTATATTGTTTTTTTACACCGGTTTTCAAATGAAAACCGCCCACTTGCGGATTTCCTCGCTCATTGCTTATGTATCGTCACGATTCGAGATTGCACGGGTCAGACAAACTGTTTGCGATAATCCTACTTATACGTACATGTGTACAATGTACATGAACAAATTTCCTTGTCGTTTCCGCGTTTGTACGTTCCGGGGCTGCGTAACTACGAGTCGTTTCCTCGCCCGGAGCGATAACGCGCGATGAATCCCTGTCTAAGCATATTTGCATGCGCCTTCGATGTGTGTGTGTGCGCGCGCGCGTATACATTTATTCGTGGTTGCGGGCATGCAACGAGGATCGCCGCGCTGTAGCGCAAAAACAGCTATTCCTTGAACGAATTAAGCCTCTATGCTTCCAAGACGTATGTCTGTCGAATTTTTTTCTTCACGCGTTTATTGCGTGCGCAAGATTATGTAGCAGGTGCGGCACAATATGCGCTAAAAGAAGAAAGTGTGAAAAGTGTGAATTAATTGTAATGCATGTGCTTGCGCGGCTACGATTTTTACAAGCATATATGGGTCGAAATTAGCATTCCCATAGCGTAACGGCGTTTATTGCAATTTCATTCTCTTGAGACACGTACCCCGCGCACCGCAACATTTTTTCCTTTATCGATGAAAACCCTTTCCCCTCTCCTCCGCCAATCGAAGAATTTTTAGAAACTCTTTCGCTTCGACTTAACTATATGCGCGCGATAATATGAGAAATTTTATTGCATTGCATTTCCTTTTTGTCGCGATTGCACCCCGACATACCGAAACGAAAACAAAGTCGAAAAAACAGCTCGAATGACGCCTTTAAAAAATTCGTCAAAGACGTTTCTAGGATGGAGATTGAAGTTCGCGTGGATTTTCGAAATGGTCGCCAACGACGAGAAACACCTACGACAATTTATTACCGTCCCATCAAAATTTTCTCTTCCCCGCTAAATCGTTCTCTGTTCTATCCTTGCGCATACGATCACAGACTATTAAAACTCAAAGTTAATTATAACGGGAAGCCCGGGTCAAAATTTTCCAACGCACCGATAATGACGCATATCCGAAAGCATAGAGGAAAAAAAAATAGTTTGACTTTGCTTTTCTTTCATTCACTTCTGGGGCGGAGTTCATATCATATACCGAAATGTCTCATCATTCTTTGTACGGCTCAAATTTAGGTATCATGCACAACCCGGGAGATAATTGTTTTTGTCTTTTTCCGATATTGCTCGTAAAGTGTGCATTTGAAATTGAAAAAGTATATATTGACGAAGAATAGAATTCAGTTGCATATGCGAAACAAAGCGATTTGCATTTTCGATACGGTAGGAAACGTGAACGGCCAACTCCATTGAAAACTCTCTCGCGCCGCAGAGTCATCCCCCTGACCTCTCATACATTGAATAATTTATCGTTTACGTTACCCCCGCCGCTCTATCCTTGTATATCGAAAGCTGTAATTGTTGCGGTCATTGGCTGTTGTGTTATTCAAATTTCTTTGTGAATTCTTTCGATTTTTAATTGTTCATTTCGTCTCTCAGTTTTTCCATCATATCTCCTTCGTATTCTTATATATGGTTATTTATATCTTTTCGAAGGTATTGGCGCGCGATGGTGTATGCTCTGCCAGGCCATAATATGCAAGTTCACGCGAACACGAAAAAGAAGAAGAAAGCAAGACTCACTGCAAATTTCTCTGTCGAGTTTTGCAGCACGAGAGCTTGTCCAGTTGAAGCAAGTATGTTTGCGAGCGTACACGTATACGGAGTTTGTTTGTACACCGATTCATGGATGTATATGTATTTTACACATAAAGTCTTTTGGTCGTCTTACGAGAAGGAAGAAGAGAAGGACGAGAACGACCAATAACGTTGCCAGGACGGCCCTCGATCCTATATATAAGCGTTGTATGCATGTTCGGTGCATAAATAAGGAGCACAGCTCCAGAGGCATTAAATCACCGGCGCGAGGATCTCCCGTGTGCGCGTGTGCATATATGTATATCCCGAGAAATAAGAGCGAGACCGTCCGCGAGGAAGATGGCCAACGAAATGGAATTGGGGGGGGGGGGGGGAGGAGGAGGAGGAGGAGGAGGAGGAGGAGGAGAGAGAGAGAGAGAGAGAGAAAAGTTGGCGAGCGGTACCGTGCAACGACACACGGCAGCGCTGCTGGACCAAAAGACTTCGTAACCCTTCGTAAGGACTCTCGCTTCGTGTATGTCCCGAGAGGATTACGTTCTCGCGTTTTGCCGTGTGCCCTCGACGCTGCTCGATGCTCGCTGCTCGCGCGTCTCGCTCCCGCGCCGCCACCCCGTCGAGCCAATATGCCCTCTCGCATCAAGTGCGCCCTCTCTCGAGTAGCCTACCTTGCCTTCTTGAGTAGTCGAGCGATTATACGACCTCCTTCGCTTATTTTACTCATTTTTTATCTTCCTTCTTTATTCTCTCGAGATCGTGCATGCGCTATACATTGTGCATCAACATGTCGAAAAGTTGGAGGTCGAATACTCGAGAATACATAAAGTTTGATGCCCGATCTGGATATAAAGATCCGTTATATGAATTATATGAGATATGAGAAATGAAAATTAGAATTTGATTTAGTTGAGTCTCGAGGATACGTCACATATGCGCCCAAAATGTTCTTTCAAAAGTATACGCACGAAAAAAAAGGACAAGCCAAAAGAATGCGAATAAGAATTTTAATGCGAGGCCGTGTGCTCGCGCATACAGGCTTAATAGAAGAAACAGTAGAAAATAAAGCTGCGGGGATATAAAAACAAAAGGGGGAAATTGGAAAAAAGAGTTTGGGATGTGTTAAGACCGTACGTCTGTGCGTATGGTACAGTGGGCAGAGCGTGCTGAATGCTCTTCCCACCCCCCGCGGAGCCAATCACCGCCCGAGAAATGGTAGCTATGCGGTGAGTAGCCGCTATACACAGCAGCATCTCCTTGTGCATCATTCTTCGTCCTTCTCTTATCGGGTCTCTCGATTGCTCTTTCTCTCTTTCCCCGACGAGAGTTGAACTCTGTGCCGAGTGAGAGAAAGAAGAAAGGTGAAAAAGGAAGGCTGCACGCGGATACCGAGGAAGATGGAGAAGGAGAAGAAGAAGAAGTAGGAGGAGGAGGAGGAGGAGGAAGAGAAGGAGTCGTCGTCCGTTGGATGGTGCATCTTGTTTCATTCTTCCATCTTAGTCGTTGGAAAAGAAACATCACCGAGGAGAAAGGGAAAATGAGCACGAAAATGAAAAGAAGGCGCATATGCGCGAGTAGTTGTATGCCAAACGCGAAACACCGCGCGCGAGGAGACGAAAGAGAAGAGAAAGAAGGTGAAGCAGCGGATAATGAGGAGTGGAACATTTCGTAGCCTCAAGTTTCTACTGGCTTGGTCGAAAGCAGGGCGGTAGGAAGGGTGAAAAGGGGGAGGAACACGGACACAACTATGTGCATATGATATATAAGGGAATATTATAAAGATACACGTGTAAATATGGGGGATGGGGGGAGGGGGGAGAGCGAAAAGAGGAAGAGAGAGTCGAGGTATAGAATAAGGAGTACGCTGATTGCGTCCGGACCGCGTAAATCTTGTTGATGGAAATTGTCCGCGGAGCTTGACTGCACGTTTGGCGATTACAAATCCCGGGGAGACATAGAGAAAGAGAAAGAGAAAAAGAAACTGCGCCGTGCAGTCAGTGGCACACGTACTCTTCGTTACCACTGCCACTGCAGCTTTTCTCTCTCGTGTCCCTCGCCTTTTGCTCATT
The DNA here is from genome assembly GCF_019457755.1 of Venturia canescens. Classification (NCBI taxonomy): domain Eukaryota; kingdom Metazoa; phylum Arthropoda; class Insecta; order Hymenoptera; family Ichneumonidae; genus Venturia; species Venturia canescens. The sequence goes on from NC_057429.1 coordinate 21,312,260, forward strand.
CGCTCCTCGCATCGAGATTGCCGGGCGACTTGTTCGCTCAACGTATAACCCTTCCTCCTTCAAGCCTCTTTTCTCGTCTCACTCTCCCTTTTTTTCTCTCCTCGATTCGTCCGAGTGGAGCAGTCCCGAGATTAATGAGCCCCGTACTTGGTACTTTTAATTCCAAAGACCGAGTGCAAATAAGTACCGTCATCCATCTTGACCGCCAATTACCACCGCGAGTACATATACATTTGTCCAGATAGTTCCGTACGTATATATTCGCATGTAGCCACATCGCATACTTATAAAGCACTACATAAGACACGAAAATACAAATGCGAAAAGTTTTATCCACTTTCCGGAGATGCGGATACAAAAAACAACTTCCGTCTTGCTTCGCACGCGGGCACCGCGCGCTTCCATCTTTTTTTTTTATTTCCATTTTTACTAAATATACCTTAAATGTTGAACATTTTAAACATAGTCCGAGATATACGCACCCTTCGCAACGATAAAAAAAAAAAAAAAAAAAAAAACATCTCTTTATTTCGATAATAAAATATCTATTTGAATAAAAACGGGTCTCTAAACGTAAACCGCGTGTGCGCGATCAGTAAAACGAAACAGCAGAAAGCTGTATATAGGTATCCTTAATAAATCTTATTCCGTTTGGATGCCTGCTATATAGTATATATGAAGTGGCGCTCGCTCGCCCTCCCATATCCTCTGCGAGCTTGCTTAGGTTCCCCAATATGTGACCATTTCATTGATCTTGAATTAGTAGAATGTATTCCGTTGGAATGTTAATGTATGATCAGCAGTCTCTTTCGTATCTCCCTCCTTCTTATTCAAACCCAAATACGTGATCTGTTTTCACATCGGAAACTACGTCCATCGATAAATACATCATATATTTCCGTATACATCATAATATTTATCGTTTAAACGAGGATAGAGTTTTGCCGCAGACTTCCTCGTGAAAAATCTCGGCCGTCCAAGACAGAATATTTCCCTTCTTTTAAGGAGTTTCGGTACAAAAGTCTAAATATTAAGAAATTGATCAAACTTGGTGATAATGTTGTTCAACATCAAGTGCAAAAACACAATTTTTTTCAAAATTTTCTTCTACTTAGTTATCGAGTAATTACGCATTAAAGCAGATTTCTTATGCCCGGAATGTATACCTATATATATATGAAAACGCTATGCTTTTACACGTGAACTTTAGTGATCAATTACTCGATAACTGTGTAGAAGAAAAATCTTTAAAAATTTGTATTGCCAAATTTGGCACTAAAGAATATGTTCACCAAATTTTATAAAATTCTAAACTTTTTGAAATTTTTTATGTTTTTAGCATGGTTTAGCATGGCAACATTGTATTGCCTGTACCGAAACTCCTTAAAACAATATCCCACAACTTTTCCGCAACCTAATCTTCCATAAAAATAACGAGCTAATGTCTTATCGATTCACGGGCTACCTATGGACCATTTTCATATGCCCCAAAATTGATGATCCTGTCAACATATAAGAAGCCCGCGGGGCAAAGTCGTGCGCATGGACCGCTTCTCGGGAGCGTAATAACGGTATATATTTATTTATGCGTCTAATTAATTATTCCCACATACGAGGGTCCGCGCACGGACATTGTGTTTGAACGATTGAACAAAATATGAATTCTGAGAAATGAAAAGAATGGGGCACGATGGGTCCTCCCTCGCAAATATAGAGCGAAGAAATGATGAAAAAAAAAAAAGAAAAAAAGTGTTTGACGCGTACAATAAGATTCGATGATATAGCTAGGATACAATAATGTATAGTGAATAAGTGTAGATATACTATATATGTATGTGTACGAAAAAGTACATAAGATAGAGAAGGGGGAGGGTGAGGCTCGGATTGTAGCCGTTGCTGTAGCAATTACTAGAAGCCTAGAGGAGGAAGAAAGGGAGGTTCGAGCTGTCACAGGCAGAGACGAGACCGGGGATGCCCTCCTCTACCCACCCGTTCCTCGATCTCGACGTTTCTCGTCCTTGTCCTCATCTGTAATCGCGGGGGCGGCAACGTCCTGTCCTCGACAGGATCACAGTGCTACTGAGCTCTATGTTACTGTAAATTTAACTATATATACACATAGCGCACGCACGCGTACGCTATATATAGGGACGGAGGGAATGCCTTGTTCATTGTGTCACCGCTATATAGTAAATGCATGGCATGTAGTATATACTATATACTATACTATACAATATCTGCCAATGCCAATTCCATTTGCTTAACCGGAAAACTGAATGGAATATCCACGCGTATATCTGACGATCGCGATCAGTCAATAAACAATTAAAACGTAACGTAAACTAAATGCGCGATCACTCTCAGAGACGCTCATATCTTGCGCGGTGGCGTTTAATTGCGGTTATATGTTACGAGGAGTTAAATCTTTAAATTTGTCAATAAGTTTATCTATTTATTCAAGGAGGAACATATGGAGTTGAAGGAAGCAGGCTGCTGCAAGTGTATGAGTTACATAGACACATTGTTATACTATAAGTATATTATATAGGTATTCTCAGACGGGAATGCCGCTCGCAATCACCACGGATTATGCGTCTCTTAAAAAACGAAATGCTTCGCTATAAATCCTTCGGTGTTTCGAGATTATTAAGATTCAGGGCTAATTACAGAGGTGGACTACATTTCAAGATTCAATCGGACGTTTACGCGGGCGGGGCAGGCCCGCGCGTTTTTATGCCCGAATTAACGCAAGGATCGAGGGGGTAAATTTATTCGACCGTAAACAGCCGATTAAGAGAATTATTTCTATTTCTTGTATGTATGTATATACATATATAAGCAAGCCTAGCTGATATCTCGAGCGAAATGATTCGTCTTATTTGTATCGCCGCGACTCGATCGGGCGCCTCTCTCGTTCTCGAGAAACTCGCTGTTTTTAACCTCAAAACGTTATATCTACCGAGGTGGAGAGTTGAATAAAAATGGCATGAGGAAAGAGAACAAGAGAGAAGGATAGACATATTATCGTAACTAAAAAAGAGAAATAAGCAGACATCCGAGTAATTGAATTCGTCCGGTTGAATCGATCGATCGATCGATCGATCGAGGGGTTACGGACGGAGGAATCGAGACACGAGAAAAAGTGTGGCGAGACATAATTGCATCTCACCGGGAATGTTAGGTTTAAGAGGAATCAAAAATGGTCCGGAGACTATATCGCGTTCGTATCAACTCGATATTCAAATATACCCAAGAGAGCAATAATACGAAGGTGAAAAAGTTGAACAATCAAACAACAGCCATTATTGAGGAACTGACATATTTTGGATATTGAATTTAGCTCCGGCAAAAAGACGAATAAAGAAGATTCAGACATCTTTGTCTCATGGCAAAATTTAATCGATCTGCTACGAGTAGACGGGCTCTGTTTCAATGCGCCTCTCTTTGCGAGAGTGCAATCAGCAAAGGTCAACACCATCGTTATGATGATTATCATTGTAGTCGTTGCGATCAGTATCGTGTGTATAGACATTAAATTGCCAAGATTCGTCTCGGAACTGTCGGACTGATGCGCGCACGTAAGCATTTCATTAACTCTCGGCCTCACTCTTACGCGCGTACCTATATATGTCCGTGAGCATTTGAGAAGCAAACTGATCTGGAAAAGATAAATGAGGCAAGTGGATGTTGCACGTTATACGCGTGGAGAGAGAAGGAGAAAGATAGGTAAGAGGACAAAGATGGTGAAACGTCGTCTGGCGCCATATACAGCATTCGGGAGCTTTCGTTCTAAGCTGACTTGATTCTCAACAACATATTAATGTCCTTGAGCGCCAAGTTATTTTTGAAACTTTTATTTATACGTACAGAGAGATAGAATTGCTCACAGACAAACCAGAACCGTTTGATTTTTTGCAAAATTCGATAATATAAGATCATCATCGCGCCGATGACCTTTTTATCCTCGTTTCAAATTCTCCCTACTTTAGAGATGTATATAATCGCAACTTTGTCATAATATCGACATCGATCACACATCTTTTTTCTTTACAGCTCTTGCTCTCCCTTATTTTCTTAGTCTACTAATTTTTTTTTATTTTCGCTCAGAGAAGTACTCCATCATGGTCAGCCATCATCAAGAATCAATATTTTATTAATTTACGCCAGGAAAGATTGAGTAAATGGGAAAAAATTAAAAAACAACGAGACGGACGAAATGAAGATTTGGATGGTGGCGCAGTAGAAGGAGAAAAGGCTTGTAAAATTGAAGAAACGTTGAATATTGTTGCGCTCGTATACGGTATATGAAAATTACAACAAATATGTTTTAGAGGTAATAATTTGGAGGAGCGTACAGCATATGTGTAGAATCGTGTATACGACGCGTTAAAAATGTACAACGCCCTGAAGATCCAGGATCATCCGAAGAGGTCCTCTCCTTCGCCCCGCGTTCATCGGCAAGTAAATAAATCAAAGAGCGAAATAAAATTCCCTAAGGAAAGACGTAGGTACGTGCGCACCCGCGAGATCGCGTCTCCGCCGGAGAAATGCGAGGGACCTCAGAGAAGGCGAGCTCGACGATTTCTTCTACTCGGAGGCTCCTCTCGTCCTGGATTATTTTTGTGCTGTATTGAGACGAAGGAAATATAAGGAGCTCAGAGTTGCGATAACTTTGTCCCGTATTACAAATTCTCCAAGATGTATAGATAGATTGATTAAATTCCGAATACAGGCAATTATTTAACCTGTTCGACCGCGTACACAGGCAGTTTCGACAAGCGTTTTGCGGTAAATCATTTTTTTTGCGGCTGCATCAACTCCACAGTTTCATCAATTTTTTTCCATAAATTTTATTGAATTTCGTTTTAAATTTACTGCACGTCGATCAAACATTCAACGTTCAATATGATAAAATTACGTATGAGAGAAAAGAGTTCGATGCTAATATATATATATATATATATATATATACATACATTATATTCATGAACAGAGTCTTGATGATTTTACTTGTAGCGGGGTAAGGAAAAATAAAAAATGATGAAACAAAACGGGTCAATTAACACCTGTCGAAGGCCTCATTTTTTTTTCATTCCAAGCAAATAAACAATAATTAACACGTATGTATGCGTGTAGATCAATCGGGAAGCTTGATGAGTTCGTTAAGGAGATGAAGGCTAATGGACCGCACGGATTAAAACTGACGCTCGTCGAGAGATTCGCGGCAAAACCAACGGATGGATGGAGAAACCGATGGTCCCAGCAGCAGCACCCTTTCGCTATGTCTCTCCTCTTCTTCATCCAGACGAGACGCCCGGGGCAGTGCAGAGAGAGAGAGAGACGGACGGACAGACTGACAAAGAAAGAGTAGCGAGCTCATCGGGTGGTCGCCGATCGCGACGGATAGACGGGCTGACCGCGACAACGGGGACAAAACATCCGGACTGATCGATCGACCGATCGATACCAACGTATTAACGATCTCATCAATATAAAGAGGGGGACGCGTAAGGCCCCGAAGAGACTATCTCTGTCGAGAACTCATTCTTGATATACGACACACCGGAGGGAAAGAAAAAGAGAGTCGCGGCGGACGAAAACAACGCGAGTCGTTGATTTTGTTGGGATAGTAAGAGAAATCACTCTCATTCGTTGAATACTCGAGATGAATCACGCGTGAAAGGCAAAAATATCTGTGGAATAACATCGGGTCTCAAATTGATAAGATTTTTTTATTACGGAAGTACATTATATTATCATCATCGCAGTGCGACAGCTATAGCGTTAGATTCGATAAATTTGAAAAAAAGTATTATAGGAACGACGTTTGCAGTGTCATCGTAAATGCACTGCTTGCGCTCAGGGATGCTTAAATAAATCATCCTGCAAATTTACCTATATGCAAATTTATCGACGATGAAAATACAAATGTATAAATAAAAGCAGGTTGTTGGACGCGTTGTACGTTCCTCGTCTTGTGGGAAGTAAAAAATAAGAAAGAAAAAAGAAAATCGTTGCGCGCGGAGAAGAAAGAGATGAAGCGGTTCCGAATCATCTCTCACTCCTCCCTATACCGGTATTCCGGTTTACGTGCACTTCCTGTTGGGTTCGACACGCTTTGGAGAATGTTGGAAGAGAATATCGATTGGTTGAGAATCATATGGGCGTAAATGGATGTATTTGGTATACGGGAACGGCGGCTTTGTTCGGTCCATTTGATTTTACGCCGTAGGAATAGCGAAGGGAAGGAATCACGATGCATGGAACACATAATCGAGGGGTTTCCGCGGCTATATGATATCTCAGGGACAGCAAACACCCCCCGGGGTTTATCAAGGGTGGCTTCCAAACAGCAGCTTCTAAACATTATATACATATATATATATATATATATATGTACAATTATGTGCGTATATAAATATATCTGTGTGACCGAAGATGAAAAGGACGGATCGACTATCCTCGAATACCGCAATAAATACGCCATTACGCCTCCGAAGCATCATTTTATACGGGCAACCATCACCCACAGCTTAGCCATGCGCCGAATGAATAAAGGGGAAATGAAAGAAATAAAAAAAAAAAAAAAAAAAAAAAAAAACTGAAAGAAAGAGGGATTGGCGAGTTATCGTACAGGCTGCCGCACGAGGGAAATATGATTTAGGAATAGCGCAAATGCCAACCCCGGCTTTGTCCTTGCCGCGAAATATCCGGCGAATCTTCGTGTGTTACACGGTGAGAAAACGATTGTTTGCGTTATTTATGATAATGCGAGGAAGGGTGTGCCCAAGACATTCTATACTCACGAGGTCAGCCATAAAAATTACTCTGCCAAAGTGATAGCAAGCCCCCGCGTATCGATCATGAAGAACCATCGATTATCTCGCATAGTGAAACTCGAAACCTTCGTGCGTAATCCTTGTACGTGTTTTTTCAAGCTGATTCTTCATAAACTGTATGGATATTCATTCCAATTTTTTATCTCGCACGAATCACTTGTGCAGGTTAAAAAACTATACAAATAGCAAATTAGGGAGGGAAAAAAATTCGAGTTTTTTGAATAGTAGTACTCGTTGTCGAGCTGCTATCGCGTCGCCACCTAATGCATCACGGACAAGGAGATGAACCGAGTATCCGAGTACTCGGTTCTCGCCATTCACACGTGCCGGCGGGTTTCGGGGGTCACACGTCGGAGCGAAGAGGAAACAAGAAAGAGAGCCACAAAGCAGAGAGAAAATTATATGGGGCGGGTAAACGGGGGATAAAAGTGTCACGAGCAGCATTCACCGCCGTAGAAGCAACAGCTAGGCGCAGGCCTAGTTATGAACTCGGTGCGCGTATGTGTATTTTAACTTTTGTACCCCTCGTCTCGTCCTCGTTTCGCTTCTTGTAATCAACCGAGAATTGCATGGATTTCACGATTGAATGAGCGGCACGTCTTGATTTAAATATACACACACGAGCCGGAAACTATATTACCGAAATTAAACAGCCGACGCTTTTTTCTTTTATATCTCACCGACAACGAAATATAATTAAAAAAAAAAAAACAACACATAACAACAGCCCCATTTTTTCCAAAATCCATATTATTTGCTGAAACATTGGTGATATTAAGAATTGGAACAATTGTCTGCGCGGTGCTACTAGCGTTGGTTCGAATCTATGGGTGATATACGTTTGCAAAGCGAAGCTAATAAAAGGTACAAAGTATCTCGGAGGATGTAGAAGTATAGAGCAAGAGGTAAATATAGAAATCAAAACGGGAAGAGAGAGAGAGAGAGAGAGAGAGAGAAAAGTAGGCGAGCAACATAAGTTACATGTAATAATATTTTGTGGTTGGACGTTGGATGGCGCAGGATCGATTATCCTCAATCCCAAATCTACGATATAGGATGTACAGAGAACGTATTATATTGTCGCCTGGTCGACCATTATGTACCAGAGGAACGAGAACATGAGGGAGGAAGAGGGAGGAAGATTGAGATCGAAGAGGGATGCTCTGTTTTGTCAATGCAACCAAGAATGAGGAAAGAGAGGCAAAGAGAACAAGAGCGTCTGAAAATCGTAATTAATCGCAGAATTTTTTTGCCATACGTCTGTAGGTGTTGGAATTGGTAGAATACGCGAAGGAAATATTTCTCTTGCGGGAGGTTCGGAATGACGAGTACATATTTTCAAAGCAAATTTCTTCTCGAGATAAAAAAAATCATCATTGAAAATGAATCCGATAAACCCGATATCTGTATTATATGAATTGTTGGAGCGCGACTCGCGAAAGTTTTTCCGTCTGCGAGAAGCAACTGCATGGTAATTACACGAGCGAAGCTAGAGGTTGGAATTTTGGTTGGAGGGAGAGGGCAGTGTTAACGTTCGACCGGCGGCTAATATTATGCGCATCATCGCACGTTCGAGTATTTCTCACGTCGTTCGTATATAGGTGTCATTTTTTTTCATTCTCTAATAATAAAGGCGAGAATATTTCTTGCAAAGGACCAAGAGAAAGAGAGAATTCTTGAAGAAAGGGCAAAGGAAGAAAAAAAGGTGAAAAGATGTGGTCCATCAAGAACGAGAGCGAGCGAGAGAGAGAGAGAGAGAGGGATCCCGAAACGACTTTACGGGAATTAAACGCGAGAAATTGGGGAGATATGGAGCCGCGAAATGCGATGTAGCCATCCGTCACTCCGTACAATTTTTTCTCTTTCTCTTTTATCTTATTCTCTTTCGCGCAGGTGTTTCACATGACCCCGTTAAATCTTTTCGTTTCATCCCTCTCGAGATGTCCGAACGCGGTGTCTGTTGCGAATTTGTTAAATATTTGAAAGCCTCGCAAGAAGCGGAGCAAGGAATTCGACATGAAAAAATATTTGAAATCGTCCGCTGACTGCAACAAAGTTAATGAGCCCTATGCGGATATTGTTTCACAGCTATATAATATTTTTTATTCCACCGAACTTTTCGAATTTCAAAGGCAATACACTTTTCTACCAATTGCCCTTTGGCGATGTTTCCACAGCTTTTCCTATAACTACACCGATTAAAATCATTAGAAAATGCCAACGCGAAAGAATTGATGCAAAAAGAATGAAAATGTATATACTAGAAAAGGATCGATTATTTAGAATAGATTCTAAACAATGGTCTAGCGAGGCGTAAAGGAAAAGAGAGATGGTCCTGATCCTGGTAGACGGGTTGGAGCCTCCCGTTCATCGTCGAGGGGGCCAATTCTTGGAAGAATCGGTTTCGGCTACGCCTACCTGGACAGGTGCACGCTCGGTCGTCTCATATAAGAATAAGTTAGCTGGTACTTGAATACAAACGAAGCACTAGAGCGAAGGAGGAAGAAGGAGGCATCCATTCGGTCCAGTTGTCAAGAACTCTCTTTCTCTTTGCCTCTTTCTTCCTCATTCGTTCCAATAATTTGAGCTACATTTTGGTGCAACTAATGATTTTTTCAAGAGATCGAAAAATTTTGTTCTCGAAACAGCAGGTAAGCTAGCCAGCCAGATTCGAATTTTCACACTACTCACGTACAGCGATTAATTTAGTAGAGGCATGACCTCGACGAGGTCATTGAACGTGGTCGAAAAATATAGGAAGATCAAAGAAAATTAGCCTGACGAAAATTCCGCACATTATACAATATTGTCATCGTTATTATAAAAAATTTGAAATTTGCCAAGCTCATTGATGAATGAGATCAATGGATTGAATACGGAGAAACTCGTTGGTTATGCTGCATTGAGCGTTGATCAACGAATAATGGTAAACCATAGTCGACCAGCACCTTTCATATAGAACGATCGGGAACAATTATCCGATTGGCACAACAACGCGAGGAAGAGAAGAGAAGAAAACGAAGCACTCGTAGCCTCGCATTAAAACGGAGGCTGCACAAGTCCAGGCTCATATTTTATTACCCATATATTATCTATTGCATGCCTGTATATCGGGCGCGCGCGCGCGCGCAATGCACTCTTGGCGATTTCACGCCCGTTATGCCTGACGGTCCATTATATACCAGATAACGCTCTTTCTCTCTTTCTTTTTCCGTAAACTAATAGATATGAGTATAGACATATGTACTCACATGCACTATATTGAAGCGCATAGTATCTTGCTCGGGAACGTCGAGACTCGATGAAAAATGCTTTAGCCTTTGCGACGCAAGAGGAAAAAAGATAAAGGGCGACCGATATAGAGAACTGTATATGGGAGTGATGAACGACTATGAGGTCTCATAAATACAAGAGTATGATACACTCACCGAGAAAGAGAGAGAGAGAGAGAGAGAGAAGAGCTTAACGTACACAAGACTCATTGTCTCGAAGACGTATATACTTGATACGACTGAGGATGAAAAAAAATAAACGCATATCTCTAGATTTAGAGAATGCGGAGAATACTTGGAATCAGCCATTTTGATATGGCTGCAGCAATTTGGGAATCCTAAGAAATACCAAGAGCCAGATATACACGGAGAGAATTAAATATGAAAAATTAACGACCAATAACGATAGTGCGGTGATGAGCTGCAATTCATGAATTTTCCTATAAAGAAATAATATTTATTGTTCACAGTAGGATAACTTTTACCAGAGTATTTAATAAATTCTGATGTCACGGTGAATAATTTTACCGCGCTGCATGCAATGTAAAAATTTCAGATGCTCAGATGTGATTCAAACGTGACGAATCTCACGCTACTTCTGACCCGCAATAACTAAAAAAGCACGTGTCCTTGAGCGCGATGTGGAAAAAAACAAAGCAGAGGTCGAGATTTGTGACAGAATGATGAAGAATCGTCTTTCAAAAGATTTTCCAGAAGCCTGAGTAATTCCAAGTTGTCCTGGAAGAGAGCGACGAGAATTAGAGAAAATCGAAAAATTTTATTCTATTTGTTCCGGGCAATCATCGAAATCTATCGGTTTGAGAGATTCGCAGACGCAAAAGAGATCGTTTTTTTGTTTGGCGGTTTCGCGCGGGGCGATAGAAAGAGAATGGGGAAAAATGGAAGAAGAACAGAAAGTATAACGCGTGTACGGCAAAGCTTTGGTCACGTTAGTCAACGGGTTGATGCGTTTTGGTGCGCGGGGGTTTGAGTGTATTATACGGGGATATGGAGGTGCGTGCGAGATATCCTCTCTCGAGGTTGAGCGATGAAGTTGCGAGGGTGTATCGATTGCCCCGCCCCCCCCGCTGCGTAGTCATGACGACACACACCCTCGATCCTCAATCCAAAAGCCCTGGCCTGACCTCCGCAGCTTCTATGAGACCTCCGCTACAATTCTCTCTCACCCGCTAGCCCCTTTTCTACCCCTCCGACTTTCTCCTCTCTTTCGTCCTCTCGTTCCTCCGAGAGCCAACCTCTCACAACTTTCTTGCTTGCACGCACACCTTCGACCTTGCGAGTATATAGAACTCGAGTTGCCCCTTCGGGACTACACGGACTATACACGGATACTCTTCGCAACCAATTCCTCCCGGTAAACGCTTCCACCTCCGCTTTTTTCACACGATCACGATCCCCCGTCCGCTCCTATAGCCTACATACAGAAGGGCTTTATCCACGTTTATCGGCGTACCTGATTGTTTTATCCTAGAGCCCTTTTGAGCCTCCGCTTTCCGATGTGTCCGCAATCGCATGCATGGAAAAAAAATATATATCCTCTCTTATCACCTGGCGACGAAGGGACCAATCGACCTATCCGATCTCTCTCAATGTCGGCGTCGGCCAACTTTTTACTATTTTTTTTCTCCCTTCTTACTTTTCCTTCGGTTTTCGACCATTTTTCATTTACCGTATATATATATATATATATATATATATATATATATATATATATATACTTTAATAATCGCGAATCGACACGAGAGTATATAAGTACAAAATTTCTTACGTATCCTCTAAAATCTTCCAAGATGAAAATCTAATGTGACTCGCAGTGGAGGGGGGACTTTGGAAAAAAAGTTCTCGGAAAAGCAAGAACAGTTCTTTTCGGCTCGAGACCACATTTTTCTCATTCTTAGAGATTTTTCTCAAGAGACGATGCTCCGTGGTCTCCCTCGTTCTCTCCTTCTTTTTGGCCTGTGGTCTTTCACACAACACACAATACCATCTCATTATGTTATCCGCGCATCTTGTCCGCAATACCCATTTATCATCCGATGTAGAGAAAGAAAAAAGATATTAAGAAAAATATATAGGGAAACCTGGCAGATATATATATATATAAATGGGGGAACACGGGGCAAAATGAACATTCAACGATCAGAGTCAGATTTATCAACGGACACGCACCATATTCCGACTTAATTTGAATCTGAAAATTGATTCCCGATCTTTGTTTCTCGAATTTCAGGAAAAAAAAAAAAAAACCTTGTCGAGCAAATGCATACAACAACAGTTTTTGGATGTAAGGAAGAAAAATAAAGCAAATCCCGAGATCGCCTATGGATCAATATTTGGACAGGAAAGCAACTGATTTTTGAAAAATAACAATTTGCGCCATACATACGCTGTAAACGCGGAGTGTTTCAGTGACAGTTTCGATCTATTAAATTGGCGTGGAAATGCGCGATAAAATAAGAAAATGAAGAGTGAGGATAAAGAGCAATTGATCGAAAGGACGACGAGTGTTAACAAGATATTCGCGATAATGTATTATTAAATGAATTTTAGGGATCGATACGAGGCGGGCAACTCATAATGTATTCCGCATATTTATATGGGAGAGTATTTAAAAAAATATTTAAGTACGGTATCGATGAACGGGCGAGCAGACAGTTGAGAGAAAAAATCATCCATCAAAGTTCGAAGCTATACACAAATGTATGCTCGTATGTACAATGTTCGATGTCTAATGTACAAGTATCAACGCTTATATATAATGGAATGAAAGTGAGAAAGGGAGTATCGGAAATGAAATTCCCCGACGGGGCGTGGGACTTGCGTCCTTTTGTTAAATAACACTCGATACTCTCGTGCACCTATGAGGCTCGGTCGCTTGCACTCTCACGGTATGATGGACGCGTGGATCGTTGAAAGTATTTTCATCTCCCTTCCACCTGTTATTCTCGCATCGGTGAGAGAGCGAGACGAGAACGAGGCACACTGTGAGAGATGGAACATAACCAACCTGGCCTTCATAGAAATTGATGAACGTCTTTTTTTGACTAATTTATTAAGCTCGAAAGGTGGAACAGCGAATATCGAAAGAATAAAGAAAAAAAATAGAGAGAGAGAGAGAAGAGAAAAAACATGTCGAGAGAAAGGGAGAAACGAGCGTACGAAATTTATAATGATCGTGTGCATCAAAGAGAGTCGCGCATTCCTCGTTCGTGTTCGGCTTTGTTATATATCAACTCTAAGCGGTTATCGCCGAAAAAATGAATTCAAGATGCATGGAAAACGATCGAGGTCCTACTTTTTTTGACAACCTACCAAACCGTATTCTTAATTAATAAAAGTTGAATTGTATTTAGTATCCAAATTTTTCTTTATACCCGTCGTGTACCGTGTTCCTTCGAAATTCGCCAGGGCGTTCAAAAAATCGTGAAAAAAAAAAAACATACATACTCTACGTTTTTTGTAGAAAGAATAAACAAGTAAAGAGCGTGCGGAGTATATTGCTGGCGTGAAAAATGACTCCCCCGCATTTTTCAAGGTGGTTCAATGCCGGAGTTGACTATCGCGAGATGTAATCTCGGTGGCGTTTGTATTATTTCAAAACACATATATTTTGAACATGAATGCGCGTATCTTATAAACCTCGAAGAAACCTCCTCGTTTCGCTTTTTTTCGTATCGCCAACAGGTATAGAGCCACTATAGCAGAGCACGTGCGTATGTAAAGAAATTATATTTTTATATAGAGAAAAATATAGTATATTTTTACGCGTACTCGTCAAGCGTAGATGGAAAGAACGAAGGAAATAATTTCTTAGAAATTGCGAATACATAGTTCATGAAAGAGAAAAATGCCATGCGCTCGTGCATCTTCATCGTGACAATCAATAGTAGTATATTAAGTATATATTACGCTTGTCGTATCCGTCCTCCTTTTCGGGAAGGGCAGATACGAAATAAGACGAATGTCTCATTCTTGACCTCAACTCGTTAGAAAAATATCTTATAAGAATCGAAAGGGTGTTTAAGAGATAAGCAGATAAACGAAAAATAATGACCCGCAACAGCGTCGAAGGTTGAAATGTCGTACGTACGTTTTTCAGGAGTTGTTAACATTTTTCGCGAGCGAAGAAAAGTGATTGTTGAAGGGAGAGGGGGAATATGAGAAGCTTGTAATCCGGGAAAATCCCGACAAACGTTCTATTTCCTTTGAGGGGGGCGTTGAAAGGGGATAAACGAGAATCGAGGAAGGAGGCGCGTATAGCGGGAGAAAGATGCGGCGGAGTCAAGCACCGAAGCACTCGAGCGACTGATGCGGACACAAAGAACCAACAATAGCGAGAGTGGACGGTGGAGGCAAGAAAGAGGAGGACTCCGATGCACGGTCGGCTTGTAAAACACAAGAGATCCTGTGAAGATACGAAGCTAGCGCTTATTTTCCGTATACTTTTTAAGCTGTTACCTTTGAGAGGAGGCTGAACGTGAAGGGAAAAACAGAAAATGAGAGGGAGAAGAAGAAAGGTAGAGGAAAAGAACGCGCGACTACACCGGAAGGTGCGCCAATGGATAAATACTATATAGCATAGATCGATCGAAAAGACCGGAAATTGTAAATGCTGATCGTAAATGTTCGTCGTCCCGGTGTTTCAAAATTTATAAATTATTAATATAGGAGAAAATATGCTTCAAAAACTCAAAATTGGAGGGAAAAAATTTTTCTTTTGAAAATTGATTTTTTTTTCTTTTTTAAATCAATAAAAATTGACTTATCAGCTCAAGATGAACCATGAAATAGTTATTATCATTGAAAATATGTATATTTCCAACATGTGTGATATTTATACAATATTACTCGTATTACTCTTATTTTTTAAGGATACACACCTGAAAGTGAGAAAAATCACAACTCGTTTTCTTTTTTTGGTAATACCATGGAATATACGGCGAACTCGCCATATCGCCATGAACTTACGTACTCGTTAGAATTTCAGTTTTTCCACGTCGACGTCGCTTCTAAGGCACAACATAATGCTTACGGTTGGGATAGGAAAATGTCTTTTGGTGTGGCACTGAAAATGCTGTTCTACCTTTCGAATGAGACGATCCCATATCGATCTCCATCGAAAAATTCAATAGTGCATTCTGACTCAAATTTTAATCTAAATCATTTTAGTCATAAGATTTTTTTTCACATTTCAGATGAAAATGAGTGTGATGGGAACAGTGCGTTTGATCTTTTTCCATTGATCAATTTTGTTTCATAAATTTCAACCAAGTGTTCTGTTGAAATAGAACGTCAAGAAACGAAAAACTTTTAGCAAAATTCAAAATAAATTAAAAAATGAAGCAAAGCGGACACAAACGTTTTTTCACACCAAGAAAAGGCCACTTTTGCCCCATTTTTTCATAAAATTAATTTTTTATTGTATTTCACCACACATCTGAGAAAATTAATCAAATCGTCAAAAAATCAATTTTTTAATACAGCAATAGTTGACCGAACGTATGTAAACCGACACTAGCTTAGCTACATATTTATGGTGTCCTCTTGCCCCACGTTTTTCTAAGAATACCATGAAGTTATCGTAAACGAGATAAAATTGTATAAATATCACATATGTTGGAAATATCCATTCATATTTTTAATGATAATAACTATTTCACGGCTTATGTTGAGCTGATATTTCAATTTAATGATCGAAAAAAAAAAATTCAATTAAAAAAAAAAAAACGTTTTCCTCCAATTTTGAGTTCTTGAAGCATGTTTTCAGTCGAATAACAAAATTTTGCAGATTTCTAACGGAGAAAAAAATTTTCTAAATTTTCGGCGGAGTGTTCCGCTTTGCCCTATTATCCCCTATATACCAAATTCATTAGCCCTGAATATTTGTTTGTCTCAACAAGGTTTTTCTCTTCTCTTTGTTTAAGATTATTTTTGACATATGTAAAAGACGGAAGGAAATGTATCTATCGAGAATTAAATGAAGAGTAGGTAAACTTGGACTTTTCGTGTATTATCGACGCGAGTTTGCTCGAGTAGAGGAAATGAAAGAGCACAAAAAGAAAAAAAAACACAGCGAGAAGCCTGTAATTCCCGTAAAACGACAAACAAACGTGTCACGGTCGCGAGAGATTCGCCACTGAGCCATCTCGTAGCTCGTAGCAAACGATTTAATAATGCACTTTCTTGAGAAAGAGAGAAAGGGAAGGGCGGGGAGGGGTAAAAGTAACCTGTGGCATCCCTTTTCTTTTTTCTTTAGCTCCTGTCTCTTCTTGACATCTGGTGCCTGTATACGCGTCACCGCGAACAAGAGGATTTCCACCGCACCAAGAAACATTTTCTCGTCTTTTTCCTCCGTGCCTTTCATCGGATCCATTTTACAAGCGATGCGGATAAACTCCTAATCCGAGAGATTGAGAGAAACTGAGCTCGAGCAAATACTCTGAATCTCGTTTTTTTTTTTTTTTTTATGTCCTCGCGTGTTTAACCGCTTTACCACCCTTTGAACGAGACATTTCCTCTCTCGTTACCTGCCAATTAAAGAAATAACGACGAATCTGCAACCGTCGAAAGCAGCGATTTTGGTTAATGCTTGTGAAAAAAAAATGAAGAGTTACATATCGGTAAAAATAGAGGATATGTCTTGTTATGACTTATCGTCTCTGAATGCGGAAAAGTACAACTGTATATCTTCCTGTCTGAAAGACGAAGAACGTCGATGTTGTATCGTCTTAAAAATGGCTTTCCCCGTGTCTTCCGTAGCCACTCCCCTCCGAAGTACTACTTTATAGTAGTACGTAACAATCGAATGGTACGTAAAAACGTAAACCTGATGCTGTCAGAGGTGAAATATTTCCTCGAATTCAAGACTTATGGATACCTATAATATATATATATATACCATTATGGATATATATGGATTTTTCGATTGTCCAGCAACGATATGAGACTGCGACGATGCGCCTCGGCGACGACCCTCTTCAAAAATTCACGCAAATCACCGGGCACCTAGTTAGCGAAGTATTGTAAAAACGACGAGGTTTATTTACTGAATTTTGACAAGTGGAAAAGGAGCGAGAATGCGATAATGAGATCATCGTCTCCGTTCCTATTCACGTATGGACGCGTCTATATACAATTCGAGTGTTGACGCGTCCTCTCCCTCCTCGAAGTGAAAAATATGACGAAACTGACGAGAATTTGCCGCGCAGAACTTTGTCTTTAAAAAATATCGGCTAAACCCTAACGAAAATCCTTAAATTCCGTGTCAATCTCTGAAAGCGCGACCGTTTGACTCATATTTTTGGCCCACGTTACGAGATCGAGCCCTAAAGCCAAATATCAAGTCACTTAATCCAGGGTGAAGAAGAAACATTGAGCGCGTGCCGGGTCCTAAGCAAACAAGTTAACATACTTTTCCCCCTATCCCCCCCCCCCCCCGTACACACATTATTCCAACTGGTCTATGTAGTACAAAATAAGTATATGATTCACACCGATAAATTATCATGGAAGAAAGAGTAAAAGCGGCGCGAATGGCGCTTCATTCGTCAACCAGAAGTTGAAAGCAGCATCTCTTTTTATTTTCATTGCCATTAACGTTGCATACGTCTTTATGTATACTTTGAGGAGGGGGGTGTGCTAAAATCTATGGCAGGGGAGCAGTATATATTCCAATGTCTCTGCTTGTACAATATTCCAACCAGTATATGAAATGAGATAAAAAATGAGAAGAGAGAGTAAGTGTAAAAAACAAAAAAAAAAAAAAAGCGATAGAGGCCCGACGCGGCTTGGACGCGCAACGAGCCTGCTGAAGGGAAATGCGAGGCAAAAAATTTTTGCCAATGTATCAAGATACCATTATTTTTTATGAAAACACAAAATGGAATATTTACTTCTCTATTATTTTGAGCGGTGCGGTGAAAGTATTAATTCGTCACAAGTGGGACCGTTTGGAATGCGTTCAATAGAAATCATATATTTATACGCGCCGGATACGCAGCGGTGAGATATATAATTTTTATATAGTGAGAATAGAGAGGGTGCGAAGGATGTGACGAGAGGGAGACAAGTGGAAGGCGGAGCACTGAGCAGCGTAACGGCGAAGAGTGTAGTCGCCCGTCGCCGCGAGAAACCACCACGCCCCCACCACCGAACAAGAGCTGCTTTTTCGTTTCCGCTCGTACGACGTACGCGAGCTGTGTGCACGCGTGTGCCTCCCTCTACAGATGTGTTTCGAATCCTACGCTAGCCCGTATTACATCGCGATCGTGATTCGTCGAGGCGCTCAGCCTCCCCCTCTGGCGACACAATTTTACGCTAAGAATAAAGAAGATGAGATAAGATAAGATAAAATAAAAACAACAACAACAACAACAACAACAACATCAAGCAGGGAACGGTAGACGCGAAAACTAGTGATGCAAATCGGACCACATTTTTATCAATTCCGGCCGATCGTGACGGAGCTTTTGAGTTAAAAAAAAACTAGAGAGAAAGGCTCGAATGAAAAATCAGCGTTTGAGCCCGATTTATCGGCGATTCTCACCGTTCCTTCTCGGCTGCCACGCATCATCATTTATATTGTAGGAGTAGTTGAAAGTAACAGCATTACGTATACCGTGAAATATAAATAAAGTAATATAAAGAAAAACAAAAATGATTATAAAAAATAAATTTATCCTCTCTCAATATTTGTTGATTAGACTTGAAAAAAATAGTCGATAATATTTACCCGTGCCTACAACACATCAATTTTGCCAAATTTTTATTACGGATTAAGTTTATAAATGAAAGACATTGAAAGTCGTCTTTTTCGTAACGCATGTGATTTGGTTGTCTTTACGTTATAATTTGATATATGGCTGCTTAGCAATGATCGAACCGATGATTTCATCATGGATTACATGGTAGATCTATATAAATAAGGGGAGGTTTAATGCGTACGCGTGACCGGTGACGTCGGCTGGAGTCGCTGGATATAGCTTCTAAATAATTCATCGATCTGATCCGTAAGAAAAGAGAGGACAAGGCGTGATTCAAGGGGGAAGATAGATACACATAGATCAGTCGGGATCAGATGCAAATCAGATTCATTAGCGTTAAGCCACGTACGGGAGAGGGGGGTTGAAAAGAATCCCGCGCGAATCCTCGAGACTTCGAGTCAAGCCAAACACAAACACCGTCGCACGCAACGCGCTGCTGTAACCACTAATACAAAGATAAAAAAAAAAAAAAAAAAAAAAACACACAGCGTCCTCCTCTTCGCCCGACAAACAGTCACGACGAACGAAAGAATCCGAGGGGAAAGAGACATGCAAAGGGGTTGCATGGTCCGGCTAAACCGTCCTCGTTCATTCTCAATTCCTCATCACATGTATGACATACCGATGCCGTCTCTTCGTTTGCGAGATAAAAAAGGAAAACCAACAAATTTTTTGAAAATTCTTAATTACTATTTTACTTACTATTTCCAAGAGTCCGAGAGCATTTGAGGATTCGTGCATAAAAACTGTAGCGTTCTTACGGTGCGCGGATGAAGACGACGCGAGAGTTATTTTTGAACCACGCGGAGATCCTGCGGAGACAACAATATTCAGTTGACTCCTTCTGGTCGATACGGGAAATTACATTTTACATTTCCATTAGTTCTAAATCAACACGTATCACTTTGGCTACGCGTCGTCACACGAAACTTTGACGAAACACAAGCAGTTGCGAGTCGCGAGTTGCGAGAACAGACTATGTATACAACTAACCTCGTGGCGCCACCGAGTGAACGAAAATTGAGTTAAAATATTTATTGAGACGACCGTTCGGCTTGCAGCAACCGCAGCCCTTCTCTTCTTTTCTTATGCGATTTGACCGCCACACACCGCATAGCGTGTATAGGGATGGTGCAAGTAGACTCTACCGCACCACTAGTGATGAAAAGTGAGAGCTTTCGGGGGTCTTTTATCATTATTGTATTATTATATATATATATATATATATATATATATATATATATATATGATATTACCAAAGTATCGAATAGTGCTACCCCCAAAAACTTATAATTTATGACATTAGAGGCGCCACGAGTACTTTCGACCTGCCCTCTATCGAATCGCACCATCCCTATATACGCGAGAAAAAGGACACGCGCGACCAAACGTATCCCTCGAAGAAATTTTTTTTTTCTCATACACTCCGTCGAAAAACTGTTCATGAGCAAATAACTTTTTTCATATCGACAAATTATTGTAATGGACGGGTCATGCTACAATAACAGTGATCGATCCGAAGAGCTGGTATATGCATGAAAACGAATATTTCGTATTCATAATAATAATAATAATAATACACGTTAGCAAAATGTTATTTGTGCAAAAAATCATCGTTCTAGGAGTGGTCATCGTTGTCTCGGTTGTTGTTTCCGCTTGCCGCAAGTTGAATTACAAGATTCGTTATATAGCTATAGAACAAAGTTTGAAAGTAAATATTCTACGCCGCTGTGTGTTTTGTGTCTTACGGTTGAAGGATGGGTCCAAAAATAAAGAGCAAAGACCTCTAATGAAGTCTTGCTTAATAAAATTCTCGTAGCGCGGCATGGGCGGGCGGGTGGTGCGCGGGAACAGTCACGGCGAGAATAACAGCAACGAGAAGAGAGAAAGCAGAGAGTTGAGACCATATAGTGCGTTCCAGACCCCCGAGCTAATCTGACTTTGATTAAACTTTTAGCGCGACACCTAAAAGGGGTGGTTGCTCCGATAGATATACGTACAGAGCAAGAGAGAGAGAGAGAGAGAGAGAATTGCCCTTTCGCCAACGAACGAAGCCTGCTCGACGTGTAAGTCGATTTTTATTACGTTTTCGCGCATGAATTAACTGTACCTCTACCCTCCCTTCCCCCAATTTATGTGATCAAGGCACATACACATGCACACGCGCGCGCGCCCGCGTACCACGTGTACACACCTTTTAGACGGATCAAACAAGATTATAAAATCTGGAATCTTTTCAGAATGAAAATTTTTTTAAATATTTATTTTTATATCGTATGTACCGTGTAACATTTTATTATATGAACTTTGATTCAATTCAAAACGTTCGATCGAAACTGTGCTTGATGATATCGCAAGACCAACCAAATGCGTTATTCTGGCTATTATTTCGTTGCACAATATTTCAACGAGTGTCATATGTCGACGAACAAAATTGTTGCTACAACGTGAATCTGCCCTCGTGCAGAAACAATTTGTTCGTCAACCACAAGGATGGTTGGTGGTGCCATCGGTAAACGTTTTCAAGAAATTGTCAAATTTTTATGTTGTCTACATTGCCGACCGAAGAATCGCATAAACCGGTATAGGTTCTTCAAGCCCTAGTAATTTTTCCGTCATTTTAGGAAAATCTCCACCCTACCCACAGATGTCACTACACTCGTTTTTGTCGATAAAAAAGATTCGACGTCAGAGAGATTTGCAACTTTGTCGACAATCGAGTAAGCAGGGAGTTAGTTTTATGTTAACGTGATCTATCAGTTGTTCAGTCGGTAAAAATCCTGCACACGTTTTATTCCGAGTAGGTTAATATTTGAAAGAAAATATGAGTTACACGCTATTCTCATTTTATTAGAGAACAAGGTGTAACTTTTATTTTTCTCAAAAAATCAAGGATGTCCGAATAAAACGTGTAACCATTTTGCAGCTATCTCTCTCGCACTCACGCAAGCACCACGCAAGTGATAGATCACCTTAAATGGCACATTTATATTTTTATCAGTAAAAACGTTTCTATCAAAATTTAATTACATCATAACGTCTGTTCGATAAATTCGATTTTGACTGCACAACTATCAACTTCAAAAGAAGCACATTATCTAACAGAACATTTCTATTGGTAAATTATAATATACAGAGTAGATTTAGATTTATACTGTTTTTACTGCTGTACGTTTTTTTTTTTTAAATGCTTCTGCTACCACAGAGTTAATTATTAATATTTGAGTTTTAAAAGTTCAAGAAATATTTTTCATATATTGTATTATAATGTCACAATCTTAAAAAAAAAAAAAAAAAAAAAAAAAAAAACTAACGTGTATAAAAGAAAAGTCAGCCCGAGCCCTGTGCCGTACTCACTCCTCATACGCGAATAATATATCGGTTTATGACGTCATAGCGTTTTTCGAATCGTTCTCACGGATAAGCCGTTGTAATAGTCAGAAATCTGAAAATTACCAACTGGCCTGCAGCATTGCTTAAAAAGAATAATTAGGGAACTCTACCAAATAATCGAGTGGAGATGTCAATGTTCACTTCTCCAGGCCTGAAATAGTTGAAATCAAGAAATACTCACGATTAGTAATTCGTTCATACTCGTATCGACAATTTATTTTGTCATTATTGTTGCGAATTCTAGTTACAGTTATTATTACATATATCTAGTATACATATATATATACTTATGTATGAAATACATGACCAGTATAAGACAGCACGTATGTTATTTAACATGATAATAACATAAGCGGAGCACGCATACTTCTTTTTCTCGTCCGCTCTTGCCCAAGAATTCACGTTATAGGCTTCCTATTTTCAAAACAGGATCGATAACTAGAAAAAAGGTTTACGCGCACCGTATTTCTTAAAATTTTATCAATAAAAGTTTCCTATATCTTGACAGTCTCAGCACAATATATAGTACTTATCTCGATTGAAGCAGCATACGACATATTTCCTTGTGCTCACATCCGATGATCATATTTCGAGAATGAAAAAAGTTGTCACCGAAAATTTGTGTCTCTCATGTCGTCGACTAGGAAAAGCTCGATTCAATGCTCCTTTATTTTATTGGAATTTTCATTGCCGCGTTATTATGTCTCAATTATGAAAAAATAGTAGTAGTATATATGATGACTAAAGGAATGTATCGATCGATCGGTCACATCATGGAACAATTCTATTTTCTTTTATTCTATATATCGATCAAGACAATTACCGTAAAACTTTACAATCGTCGCATGCATTCCATAATGTTGAGACACCGCAATTTCCTCGATCCGCGCATTTCGGAACAATTATACGGTTGTGCAGTGGCGAGAATGGAGAGTCGAGAGTACCACGAATTTATGAAAAACTGTATCTTCAATATATACGAGATTCGCAAAGTCAAATAAAGTATATACTAGCAGCGTTGGTGCAGCGACTGCATGATTAAATATGGGTAGAGCTATATTCGTCTAATAACACGTAGAACACGTACTTGTTCTCATAAAGAAAAGAAAATAAATAGAATATTAGATGAGTCGGAGTGTTGGAGATATCAACGGGAGAGATGGAGAAAAAAAATCCAATTGATACATAGATGGTTGTAAACTAAAGAATAAATGCTTCCTTAAATAATTAGCACAAGCTAATTTTTTGATAAATTTAGCTTTACAACGTTTATCCATGTAAAACGCAGACATTATTTGATTCAAGCTCACCTTTATTATTTACAAGGGTTATTCCTCTACGGGATTTCGTATTGTGTGTGTACAAATGAGTTCAGGAAATACAATCATTCGTGCTGCTCTACATCGTCATATGAATTATTATTATTTTTTATTTTTATTTTAATGGATAAAAGTATGTGACAAAGGCTGTCAAAAAGTACAAACGAATAAATGGACATTCGAAAGAGATGTAGCAAACGAGTTAAATGCGAAGAAATGCAGTCAAATAATTTTTGAGGCCAATCGCAATGCCAAATCGGACAAGTGCCAAGGAAAAAGTCACGCACAGCTCAACTGACATTTTGCTCGCTCGCTCTATTCTTTAAATTGACTTATTAATATACCTTTTCTTTTTTATGTCGTCGATTATCATCGCTCACCCGTCTCGTTCCCATTCATCCCTCCAACTGTGAGAAGCTCTTCACTTTACATCTCCGAAAACTAGTCAAATCGGAGATGATATATAAAACGATAGTGAGAATGAAAATATTGAAAGTGCGAGCCGCTACGCCGATGACGAGAACGACGATCAACGGGACAACAATAAAATCGATCTGTTATGCAAGATGATATATAATTGTCTCGGTGTTCCAAAATCAATGCCACCGATCGATCATTAACTTCCTGAGTTACAAAGTTGAAAACGATATGGATTTCACTTCATATTGTTTCATAGATTACGTCAATAAATTATTACGAAATAAAATGTTAATATATTCGAAAGAGAAGTCTATCTACAAGATTTGTTACACGATGGAATAACCTAAACTCTTGTTTTTTATTCTCCTTTTTTTTTTAGTAATTTGTTTCTCGGCTTCATTTCGAGTGAAGATTTTACCTGTGACTAAGTAAAAATATATATTATATAATCACGTTTGTAACGAGACCACACACACGATTACATCGCCGTTTTTCAACCCATTTCACAATTCCATTACTCCTCATATTCCCTCTTTCTCGCTCTCTCTCTCTCTCTCTCTCTCTCTCTTTCGTTATTTATATATATTTTTTACGTATTGATCCGAGAGGAACGTATACGATCGAAAAAAATAAACGCAGCAGCAATGCGATTAACGCCTACTAAAAGGTTGTAATATTTTTTTCAAATTAATCATTTATAGAATAGAAAATTGATTATTTGCACTTCTGAAACGACTAAGAAACAGCGGTGTAAATGACTTTGAAAAATGAGTAATTAGAGATAATTAATATCGTTAGTCCGTGCTCGAATGCGACCGATTGTTGTGTACCGTTTGTTAGTTACTTGGTTTTTCCTCTCTTCTACGCACCCTTCGATACCCAAAAGGATTATTTATTTACAACCGGATATTATAAAAGCCATGATCGAGGGCTGGTGGAACAAGGCACGGCTGATTCGAAGCGTCCGTTAATTATGAATATTGGCTATGACGAGGAACGGACGCGTTGAGCAAAGAACTTTCGTTCTTTTCGGGACAAAAGTAGTCACTCTTTTTCTTCCACTATTAATGCTCTTATGTATTTCCACGACTTATCACTTTTTTGTATGTAAAACCCACACTATCTCGATCTAGAGTGGGTGATAGAAAAAATTACGCCTCACAGCGACGTTGACTTTGTGTCTTTCAAAAATAATTTTTCCCTAATATGTTTATCACAAACGAGGACGACGTGAACGACGACGGCGGTGACGGGGGGCGACGACGACGGCGACGGCGACGGCGACGACGACGACGACGACGACGACGACGACGACGACGCTTCATCTTGTCGCCGACTCAACTCCGTAATGCTTATCAATAATTATTCCGTTAATCGAATTTTTCTCCGTTTTTCCTTAGCTCGACGATTCCGTAATTATTGTAATAGTTATTTATAATTAATACAAAATATTATTAATTATAACTATGACGAATATTATAACACTGCTTATTTCTCTCGTTCTGTCCCCGCCATTAATTCATATTATCAAAGAGGGGCTGCTCTGGCTTACCGGGTATGGGCATTATTCGAATGAAAAATCAATTCAAATCATTATTTCACAATAATTATTATAAAAATGTTGAAATAATGGGGTTTTGGATTGTGTAAGAAATACACTCGGAACACTCGGATTATCTGGTTAAATTATGTCATGTCCCATAACGCTTAGTCAGAAAATAGAGAGATCATGAGGCACGGAGAAAATCATTTAGGAGGAAAGTATCATTATTCCAATAAATCCAATAGAAAAAACCAATTGAAATAATTTGTAGAAAAAAAAATTTATTTTTTCAAAATTTCCGGTGGTGGCTGAACTATAAAAGAGCTTCGAAAGTTCACAAGCAAACAGATTCAAAATTCGAACAGCCCACAGCCAGCGAGCGACTCTCGTTTTTTTCCTTCCCTTTTCAATTTCACCTTTTATTCGTCATATTATCGAAAGAAAAAAATCGATGTACGCGATCGTTGACGGTACGGTGATGAGATTTCGGGTAAACTCGTTGTCCGGTGTCATATGGAAATCGCAATTGAAATATTCGTTAGAAATTCGGAGGAAAATTCAGCCGAGCACGCTCGAGTCGTTCTCTCGGTAAATCATTCATACGTATCTGCTTATCGGTTTCAGTATCGAGAATAATTTCCTGATCAGCAGATTGAGGAAGGAAGGCACTAACAGCCTCGTCGATCCTTCTCATTTGAAAGGTTTGCGCGTCAATAAGAAGAAAAAAGAAATAAAACGAGGAGGAAAAGTGTAAATGGTGAGACGCAACGAGTGAACAATGCCGATTTCATTGCCGGATTTCGACCTTCATGATTTTCACCATAAAAACGATAAAACGTAAGCAAATATGTTGTAATGGATGTAGGTTGAGGTTATGAAAAAGAGATGTAAAACGAGAAATCGCAATGGATCCTGCTGAACTTTCGAACCTTCGCCACCATCCTGATATTCCCGGGTTCCCACGAAAGTGCCATTCTTGTAAAAATGTTCCAAAAGTACTTCTTTCTCCGCCCATCTTTCGTACAACCACTTGGATAGCAATTCGGGCTCTCTTGGGACCTGCGACAAAATAATTCATAGCTAAACACACGAGTTGATCGTTTAAATAGACAACGGAGGTCATCCCCGTCTGTATTCGAGCAACCCTGAGCGGTCGCTGTTATCGATTTTCAAAGGTCTCACCACCGAGCTTGGAAATAATCGATAAAAGAGGACGGTTTCGCAGGGGGCTCTCGAGCCCGTTACAATCTCTGACAAGTCAATTGGCTTTCCTTGAGGATACGCAATCGTTATATCCAAAACCCAACTGATCTCGGGCTTAACGACCACGTTCGCACCTGCCAAACAATTAGACATTTTTTTACTCCCTCCTCCACGTTATCCACCTTTTTCATATATCTTATTATAGGTCTATTATTTTATTTTTTTCAAATCTCTCAATTACTCGATCGATTGTTTGATCGTTGATCCGATGAATTATTGTTCTGCGTCGATCCGATCTCGTCGAATATCGTTTGAATCGCTCCGACCCTTGGTAGAGAGACATTTTCCAGGATCGGTAGATTGTTTTTCCTTCCGAATTTTTGTGATGTTTCTCGTCTCTTGCACAGAAAACCACCTTCCGGAAAAAGTACCATCCATCTTCTGTTCAGTGGCAAATAAGCATCCCTCAAATGCTTTTTCAATTGTTTTAAACTTTCTTCCCGCCTGGTACGTCCCTGTTCCGGACACGAAAAATTACCCCACCCTTCTTCAATACTCTTTTCATTTTATCTCTTTATTTTTTCATTATCGACACAACCACGGCTTACCGAAACAATAAAAAAATCCTGATGCAGAATCGAGACTATACCAAAGTTGGTGAATTTGAAAAGCCTATCCATAATCCACATTAAATTTGGCAAAACGTCTGGTTTTGCGTTGAATGTCGTCATCAACATAGGAACATCTGCTGTACTCTGATGATTTGCTATTACAAGCGTTTTTTCATTCACGATCTTTTGTATATCGTCACCTTGCTCCACAACTGAAATATCAAAAAGAACAATGAAAACACGAGTCTTGAAAACAGAATTATCATCGAATAGGAATGCGAGATTAAACGAATATTTCATCGAGTCTTTCTAAACTTAATTTTTCTCCCTAAACTACGGACGGTTGAGTCACTAGGTTCGTTATTACATATTCAATAACAAACAACGACCTCTTTCATATTTTCGGGCAATTGTTGCAAGACGAAAGGGGAAAAAATTGAAAGATTCTCTATGTCAGTTCTTTGTATTATGGAGTATCATCGTGATCGTTGAACTTATCGATGCTAAAAATTATTGGCGAGTCCTCGTTCATCAAATGAGAAAACATTTTGTTAAAATTAAGTGTCCAAAATGAATTATCAATGCTTAATATAGATATGGAAAGGATAAGAATACTCACTGTCGTAGCCGGCGGACCATGTCCACATTGACACCATCGCCAAAAGCCAATGGAAAAATAAACCCTCTATTCGCCAATAAATTTGAGGCTGATAGAGTTTTACAGGAAATAGTAACATCATCCATATGACGTAGGTCGGTATGCAATAAACATTGTTCAAGAGAACAAACCCAGTTCTCATGATACATTTCACAATGGAGCCAACTTTACCTATCACGCTGTAAGGTTTGATGGAAAAAAAAGGAAAAAACTTATTTTATTGTATGATCTCAAAGAGAGCATTTGCGCTCCTGTTACAATTTGTTACTACCAACAATGTTAAGGCAACTGTTATTTTTTTGCATGCTTTCTTTCTGCTACTCTTCCTTTCTCAGCATACCAAAACTCTCCTATATACATACATAGAACACTACCGACTATCGGGAAGCCTATGAACCGACCACTTATGCAATTACATTGTTAAGAATTGAGATAGGTGCGAGCAGGCTAGGAAGTTCTACAAGATGATTCAAGAGTAAAATATGACCCGTATTTGGCCCAGCATGTTTGTGCACGGAGCTTTCAACTAAAGACAACGATACATGTCTCAGAAAAATTCAAAATTAGTCAAGCCTGTGAACAATGAATCTATATCCCCCCCATGTTCTTCGACGATCCGGATGGTTTCAAAGTTTATGTCTAAGAAAAATCTTGGGCCAATTTGATGATTCTGAATGAAGAAATTCGAATGAAGCATAATTATCATGTAATTCAGATGAATATGAAAAACCAATTAAAGAAGAAGAGTAAAAATTCAAAATATTGCCATTCTCGTGAAAAATAATACAGATCTATCTTTTAGTTCACAAATAAAAGTATAAGTTTGAAAAAAAGTATGGGCGGCGCATTGTTTTTGAAAATGTTATACCAATTTCAATTTATGTGACAACTATCAATTGCTGGGTTCCTAGAGTGTATACCCATGAAATAACACATCAGTGGTCAAAGTTATAAGCGATAGCACGGGGTGTAAGCGGCGTCTCTATTGACTTCGAGATAGAAAGTATCGCGGTGTATTGAGGAAAATGAAAAACAGGGGACACGAAAAAAGAGGGAGCAGTGAGAAAGAAGATATCGCGATTTGAGGTTAAAATATTTTCGTGCGACGATAAGGCGAGTAAGTGCAAATGAGAATACACGAAAGTTATCGTTCAAACTTCAAAGAGAGCATTATATCACCTTTTATGAACGTTTAAACGTTATTAAAAGAGGTGAATTTGCAACACGTAATAAATATAGCTTATGACGAGACTCACTTGACCAAAGCCGCAGCGGGGGAAGGAGGTGTGTCAGTCATTTTCGAAAAATGCCACCCGTCATAGGACATCGAGTGGTAACTCTCATGTGAACACTTAATATCCACCATAGCATATCCACATTTTCTCAAATTACATAATGAGGAAGAATCATAATCTGTCTCACGGCGTTATAACGCGCGGTCTGTTTACACGAGATCGAGGATCGAGGAGCAAGGAGAGCGGAACAAGGGAGCACGGCCGGGGGGGACAGGGGAAAGGTCTCAACAGGAGAGAGAGAGAGAGAGAGAGAGAGTACACACCACGTAAACGAAGCACTGTAACGCGATTACTTATAACGCGTATAATTTTTCAAACCAACGTTTCAACTCAAAGATCAGCCAAGAGATCCAAGTTATTATGATAAATCTCGGGCAGCGCGTGTTACTCGGCCAGAATGGATGTATGCAGGGCGAAATTAATGCGATGTGCGCCAGAGCGCGCACGAATTCTTCGACGTCGCTCGCACACTCGCCGGCGGTTTCTCTGCAACTGGCAACTATCACCACAACGAACTCATCGTTAGCAGCGAGTGACGAGTTGACGAGACGAGTAGCACCGGCTGACCGACTGACTGGTGACTTTACTGATTGCCTTGACTGGCTCGCTCTACTCTACCCTACCTACCCCCCAGCACGATTCGAACCACCTTTCGTTATTATATCATGACACACTACACAAAATAGCTACTATATATATATAACTACTATACACTATACGGCCTTTGCCCAATGTCGAAAAAAAATATACGCATCCACGAAATTTATGTCACATTCTGCGTCGTTTTTTTTTTGCTTTCGTGTCCGCCAAAAAACCGCATTGTATTTTCAAGCCTTGATATTTCGTTCGCATATCAATGTGATTTACAGAAATACGTATATATATGTGTGTGTGTGTGTGTGTTTTCATATCTTCTCTATTTCGTTCATCCACTTGGCTATTTACTCAAAATGTTCAAATTTGTAGTATATATGAGATTTACGCTTCCGTTACTGCTTCTTTCTTTTATTTCCGAACATTGCTTTATGGACCCAAATAATTTGTATTTTATATGGCCCGCCGGGGACGGCGCGTATTTATATATATTATTCCGTCATACGTGATTTGTCGAAAAATATAAAATAATTCATTCGCATATACATTAACGATTTTCTCATTGACATCTTCCCCGATAAACAAATTACAAAATAACACATAATTTGATATACATCTGTCATTTATAATTTGTATATATTTGATATAAACTCGGATTTTTGTACAATCTGCCCGCCCGATCTGCCCGCGGCTACCTATGCTCCACCTACCCTGATCCTTATTGGTTATCTCGTTTATGCCACAGAGGAGTGTATATCCACAGGGGCAGAGGCTCCTCTTCAAGTTGCTATAGTCATGCTTATACTCACACGACCAAGCACACGACCCTTTTACGACTCGCGACGCTCACGGACCACACAATCGTCTGCTCGTGACTATGCTGCTGCAGCAGTAGCAGCTGCTGTGCTGTTGTGTATCATGTATATCATCATCGTCATTATACTCCATGGCCACTCCATGGCTCATGGTTGAAATATTTAGTTAAACATTTTCCCGTTCAGCGGTAGGAAGCGCGCTGATCTGCAATCGCGATTTCCTCCCACCATATAATTCCAATACAGCTGATGATCTCTCTCCCGTTCGTCTGCTCCATTGAGATTTGCCGGATGACTACATAAAACTTCACATTTAAATTCTCAGATAACTGAAACACGACCGAACATAATGGCGCTGAACTTATTAAGAACGGGTGGTGCGACTATCGGTATCCGTAGTTTAAGAACAAAAAGTTCGACTCTTTTGACTGTTCGAGTTTCCATATCCGGCAATGAAATTCGAAACTATAGCACTCAGGTAAAATTGCAAAATAAGAATAACATGATTCAAATTGGCATTGATAAACCAATTGATTAGCCAATGTTATTAATGTTATTCGAACGTCCGTCCTCATTTTAAACATGGTAATGAGTATACGGAAAATTTTGAATGTATTGACCGTGAAGTGATTTGCTTTTTAAATGCCAATTGCTCGTTTTTTCCTCGTTCGCCACTCGGTTTTATATAATCGCGATTGTGACTTGTTCCTAAATTAGATTTGTGGTGGGTAACGAAATTTTATTTATCAAGACCTGTGACACACAGGTGCCCCGTGAAAATTATTCGATCGAGGATCTTTGAAATTCTTATTATCCCCAAAAATATGTTGAGATAACAATAATCTCTGAAGTCTGCTAGTAGAGACTCCGCATGGGATGCTGCTGTACCAGCTATAAGAACTGTTTTTCATCCAACCAATTATCACATTTCCCCTGCTCATGGATATTCCCCCTCTCTCCGCTTCGACCTTTGCCAATTACCAATGTATTGGTGTTGGTGAATATTTGTGATTTATAGAAATCTGTGCTGCTTGAGTAAGCACATGAGCGCTTTCTGCCACATCAACGCTTTTACTGGCGTTCCAACTTTCTTGTCTCAATTGTCCTGCACATTCTCTTGACAAGAACTTTCAATTTTCATTGTTTATAAATCACTATGGTTTGTATTTTTTCTTCAATACAGTCATGTAAAGCGAATTTAGCTAGGGGAGGACTTTAAATTTTTACTTTTTACAAAACACCATTAAGATATTACAATACATTTGGTTTTCACTCCTGCTCATTTCAAACACCAATATAAAGCAATTGCTTTATGCAAAAAATATTGTTTTCAATCAAGAACAGCGAGAAAGGCTTCCGTTTGGAGAGGGATACATTTGGTGAGCTGAAAGTTCCGGCGGACAAGTATTATGGAGCCCAAACTTTGAGATCGGTGATGAATTTTCCAATTGGAGATACCTTCGAACGTATGCCGGTAGGTTTTTCTGTAGAAATTTTGTTAGAGAATAATTTTTATTAGTTTTGATGTTGTGTTTACATACGTTAGCACAAAAGAACTAAAAAATATAGATTCAAATTTAAAGTCACGTGTGCAACCGTTTCCATTGAGAATAGACTGAGTTTTATTTTTGTATCTACACTGAAAAAATCGAGGTAACGAAACAAGCCATCATTTTTTGTTGTTGAAATGTCATTAGTAGAAATACAGCGGTTTGAAGGTTTGGACCGTTGCGCTATGGCTAAAGAATAAATGAAATCTCATATGTGGCGATGACAAATCTGGCATTTATTCATTATGAAAAATTAACAATAGCTTTGGGCTGAAATTTTTAGGAGTTGATATAATAAAAAGATTGAAATATGGAACAATTGACTTTGCAGTACGGAGTAATAGTGGCAATGGGAATTCTGAAAAAAGCAGCTGCTGAAGTGAACAAAGAATTTGGTCTGGACCCAAAAGTCGCGGATGCAATAAGCAAAGCGGCGGACGACGTTATAAGCGGAAAATTGTACAACGATCATTTTCCCTTGGTGATCTGGCAAACGGGCTCGGGTACTCAGTCAAACATGAACACGAACGAGGTTCGAAAAAACAATGTGTCATGTTGAATCTTTTGTTTGATTTGATGAGAAAAGAAGAAATTACAATGGAGAAATAACGTGATTTTGCAGGTGATATCGAATCGCGCGATCGAAATCATGGGAGGTGAATTAGGCTCGAAGAAACCGGTTCATCCTAACGACCATGTCAACATGTCGCAAAGCTCAAACGACACTTTCCCAACGGCTATGCACATTGCGGTTGCTCTTGAAATCAACAAAGTATTATTGCCTGGATTGAAGCAGTTGCACGAAGCGTTGAAACAAAAGTCGGATGAGTGGAAGGACATCATAAAGATCGGTAGGACGCATACTCAGGACGCAGTACCACTAACTCTTGGACAAGAATTCTCGGGTAAACAGCGCGAACCTCTTATGAATCACCTCTGTTGGAGGAAAAAAAATTGCATGCTTCGTTGTGTTGTAATCAATGAGTAATAATGTTTTCGGATATGTAGCCTATGCAACTCAAGTGGAATATGGAATCGCAAGGGTGAAGGATACACTGCCACGATTGTACCAATTGGCACTCGGCGGAACAGCAGTAGGAACAGGATTGAACACGAGAAAAGGATTTGCTGAGAAGACTGCTGCAAAAATAGCGAGTCTAACCGGTTATCCCTTCATAACCGCACCCAACAAATTCGAAGCTCTCGCCGCTCACGATGCTATAGTCGAGGTTCACGGTGCTCTCAATACCGTCGCCGTTTCGATCATGAAGGTATTTTTATTATTATCTCTTTTTTTTTCTCCCTTTCGAATATACATAATTTGTTTCGTCATGAATGAATGAATGAATGAATGAATGAATTTTTTGTACTAATTTAGATCGCGAACGACATAAGATTTTTGGGTAGCGGACCTCGTTGTGGGTTGGGTGAGCTTTCTTTACCGGAAAACGAGCCCGGCAGTTCGATAATGCCTGGTAAAGTAAATCCTACGCAGTGCGAAGCCATAACGATGGTTTGCGCCCAAGTAATGGGGAATCACGTTGCTACTACGATAGCCGGAAGTAATGGACACTTTGAACTAAACGTTTTCAAACCCGTTATGGTTGCCAATACACTGCGATCGGCGAGATTATTGGGTGATGCTTCAGCGGCGTTTACGAAGAACTGTGTCATCGGCATTGTTCCGAACGTCGATAATATTGCTAAAATTATGAACGAGAGTCTTATGCTGGTAACGGCTCTCAATCCTCACATCGGTTATGACAAGGTAAACATCATACCCAAATATTATCACAACGCGTTCATTCTGTTTGACAAAAACGGGTCGAGTAATTCGTTAAGTATAGAGGATAGAGGAAAATGAATAAAGAGAAAAAAAAATTATTTTCTTTCAAAAGGCTGCGAAAATCGCCAAGCAAGCGCACAAAGAAAAACTCACGCTCAAGGAATCCGCCCTGAAGAACGGTCTTACCTCGGAACAATTTGACCAATGGGTTAGGCCTGAACAAATGTTGGGACCCAAGTGATTACG
Source organism: Venturia canescens (assembly GCF_019457755.1). Classification (NCBI taxonomy): domain Eukaryota; kingdom Metazoa; phylum Arthropoda; class Insecta; order Hymenoptera; family Ichneumonidae; genus Venturia; species Venturia canescens. The sequence continues at coordinate 21,346,587 of NC_057429.1, forward strand.
CTGAATACGTCTCTTACGGAAGAAGATAAAAATATTGTTTACCATACGTATCCCCTTCCCTCGTTAGTCGGGAATACGTGCGCACGCAACTATACTCAAAGGCAATATCGGAATAATTGTTTGAACAATAAAAACGCAAACAAATTTAATCGAACGATTAAATCGTCGTAAAACGAATTGAAAACTTTATTGGTCATTCGTCTTGAAATTATGTCCGGCTATCTCTCGACCTGATGACTCATTGCCGCTCGATTATTGGGTCAAAGGGTCGTCTATCGTCTTTGAACGACACGTTCACCATAGACGTTATCAGTATTGAGCGACCGATCGCCCCGTTGGGATTCTTCGCTTCTTCCTCGAGATGTTTTCTAAAATGTGTTCTGTTGCTCAAAAGTTTGGTAATCGATATTACGGAAAAGTTGGAATAATTGGAGTGCCTTTCGAAAAGGGTCAGGTAAGTAGCAACAGATATTATTATATTTTAATCATTGTCGAGGCGCGTAATTCGGTAAATCATGGCTATTTTATTCGTCCAGCGAAAACAAGGAGTTGGCGATGGTCCAGACGCAATACGGGCCGCCGGACTAGTAAAGGAATTACAACATTTGGGTACGCTTGATGCAATAACTTCCAAAGAGTTGATATAGATTCTATATTTCTTTCTCGTACAACATAGATTTGAATGTGAAGGACTATGGAAACTTATCATACGAGGTTGAAGATACGCAAGGAGTTGATAATATGCCACATCTGAGCGAGGTCGCAGCTTGCAACTGCAATCTTTCGAAAATGGTCCAAGAAATCCTAGCAGACGGCCGCCAAGTACTGACTCTGGGAGGTGATCATAGTTTGGGCATTGGAAGCATCGACGGCCACGTTAAAGTCAGTATTTCCGATCATCTTCCAAATCCACGTTTTTCAACAAATCTTTACTCGTATACATTTCTCTGTCAGGCTCATACCGACGTTGCTGTTTTGTGGATCGACGCCCACGCCGATTTAAATACAAATAAGACGAGCGGTAGCGGAAACGTTCACGGTATGCCGGTTGCTCTCCTCACTTCTGAATTGTCCGATTATTGGCCTCATTTGCCTGGCATGGATTGGCAGCGACCGATGTAAGCTTTTTTTTTTCGTTTGAGATGAAAAGTATGTAGCGGGGAAGAGGTTAAAAGAGTCAGGAGGCTATTTTTTTTTTTTTTTAGGCTATCGATCCGAAACGTTGCGTACATCGGTCTACGATCAGTCGATCGCTACGAGCGTCTTGTTATCGAAAAGTTTGGAATCACGGCTTTCGGAATAGAAGACGTCGAACGATACGGTAACTAACACGTCATCTGGATATTGTTACTAAAATAGTTGGAGCCAACGAGTTGATGATCGCTATGACAATCATCGCCGTACAAAATCAATATTTGTCCAAATATTTTCGGCTTTTGTGTTTATTTAGTTACGTCAGTGTTCAACATTTCATTTGTTTTAACGCAACACAGGTATTCACGACGTTGTTCACATGGCTCTGTATCGGATAGATCCGAGAAACGAAAAATCGTTGCACGTTAGCTTTGATATAGATTCTTTGGACCCGTTGGAAGCACCGAGCACAGGAACACCAGGTGAAATTATAATTTCTTCATACACAAACGCATCAAAGAACTTTGATTTTGGCTTTTATCAAGCGAGGTTTTTCATATGTCACAGTTCGAGGAGGTCTCAGTCTCCGAGAAGGGATACATCTTATGGAAGAAATTCACAGAACTAATCGTCTCAACGCTATCGATCTCGTTGAAGTTAATCCACGTATCGGTACAACAAGCGACGTTGAGCTTACCGTTAACGCTGCAATTCACCTAATTCAGGCTGCGCTTGGCTACACACGAAGAGGTCTGAAGGTCCCCGAAGGAATTACCGATATGCCCTTGCAAACATTTCGGTAAACTCAAACGAGCGTTCCTCTAATTATTTTATGAAATATTCCATACCGGTCGTTCGTCTCCTGTATTCAAACTGAATAGGAAAAATATTTTTCTACAAAAAATCTATGTATTTTTTTTTAAGTAATTATAACTGAAGAAAACTATGTGGAAAGAGAAATAAATAAACGATTGCAAGGTTGTCGAGTATTTATTTCGTTTTGAAAAATGCGATTACTCATGTATGCGACAAGTTTGTCTCTCGTCAGCTCTCCAACATCCGATCTTCCCTCAATGTTAGCCTTTGTCCGGCAGCTCCTTCGATTTGTAATTCAATCTTGGAGACGTGAAATTTTTTGGTAATTTGGTCATCGATGGTGACCCAGTAATGCAAATAACCATCATTCCGTTTACCCTCGAGTGGAACGCTTACCCACATCGTTTTGTCGTCGTGACCGTAATACTTTTTGTCCCCGATTTCAACGCTCTTGTCCTTTATTGGTTCACCAAGTAAATCGATGGCAATTTCGTTGCCACGGAGACATTCCATAGCTTCTTTATAAGAAACGGATTCACGAATCCAACTCTGCGTTATCCAACGTATCACAAACATTGAGCCGGATCCGCTTAACGCTATCCCGAGAGCAACTTTCATCAGACCCGACATAGGTCTATTCATTTTTCTCGTTTTGTTTAGTTTACAACCCTTTGAATTTTGATGACTTGTTTGATGCAATTTTGTTGCGTATTCTGTCCCTCTGAAAATTCAAACAAAGCTCGAGGCCTGATAGAACAGACCGGCCGCGCCAGGGATTGAGAGTTCGAGGTTATGCGATGCGCGAAAACGAGCGCCGAGAGGACTGAGCTTGCGGCCAGAGGCCGGCGAGCACGCACAATACGCATATACATCATTATTCATTCCGCTTCGTTCACTATACTACTACTACCGACGAACGACGAACGAACGAACCAACCGACAACATACATTTACGTAACTTGATAATATCCGTTCTGCAGGACGGCAGGAGGCGGCGGCGGCGGCGGCACAAGCAGCGGCGGTAGGGACTAGATTGGCCGAAAATGGCCGCCGTCACTATTTCCGGTCGGCCAAAGTCACTAGCCGAAAAAAATGGGGTAAGATAGTTATAGAAACAAGGCACAGATGTCGCAATAAGCTTTTTCGTCGATAAATCAGAAATTACAGTCTCGGCGGCAGGGGTTCTCATTCTCATATGAATAGATACGAATAGATACGCTTCCAAGACTTGTTTGGGTAGTTGTACGATACGTCATCTTGACATTTGAAGTTATGATCCCCAAAGTGTTGATGCATGCGGAGTGTAATTTATGAATGAAAATAATTAGTTAAAAGTGGAAGGAGTCAATTATCAATGACGCGATTAATTCGTGTTTAATGATGTCTAACGAATTAATAATGATTGTGATAATCACCTCATTGTTTACACTCCGCATTAAACAACACTTTGGAGACCATAACCTTACGTCAAAACGACGTGCAGCAGCTGCTACGATAACGAGTCTCGGGTGGCCCAGGTGTGCGTATTTCAATTCATTGGAAACCCCTGCCGCCGAGACTGTAATTTCTGAATTATCGACGAAAAAGCTTATTGCGACATCTGTGCCTTGTTTCTACAAATATCTTATCCCATTTTTTTCGGTTAGTGACTTTAGCCGACCGGAAATAGTGACTGCGGCCATTTTCGGCCAATCTAGTTCCTACCTGCAAATGCGCGGGAAATTCGAAATTCTGCTGAACACAGCCATCGCATTTCTGGAATTATATTGCCGTATAACGAAAGAGCAAAAGAAACATTTGAGATTCTTTAGCGTTTGTTCCAGTACGATTTTGTTTTTTAAAAATGTTTGGTTTGGATGCATTTTTTCGGTTAAAACGTTTATAGAAAACGCACGGTCTCCGCACTTCTGATTCTATTTATTTTTAAATAGGTTAAAGATATATATGAAACTACTCGGAATGATGCCCACGCAATAACATACTTCAACCTTCTTTTTCATCTCTTCACTCGCAGAGCGCTCATATACTTATGTATTACGTCATATATTTGATTATAGTGGAGAAAAAAAAGAAATGCATTATTCTACCGCACGAGATTTTAATTTATATATTCAACATTCCTTAGATTTAACGACGCTGGTAATGTACCGTACTACAAATAAGAGATGATTCGTCGGTACATGATGCGAGCATTTTGTGTTGAGTTCACTTCCGTATCATGTATCCCAAAATCTGCTTGTATATCGCAAGAAAGTTTAACCGAAGGCTCATTTACAATTACATGCGTATATAAATTAATGGGTGCAGTGCACGTGTGCGTGTGTATGATCGCGCTCGCGCGCTCGCGTGTGGCATTATATACAAAGACGGAATTAAAAAATTACAAAATCGAAAGTATATTACGGTTGAGTTCCTTGCTGCGAGTGTCGGTGTACGCGTGCATTTTATTATTTTCAAACGAATAGAGCCAAAAGTTAATAAAACGAAAAGTCCCGCGCGCGTATTTTTCACGCGCGAATCTATACTATTTTAATCATATAACGACAGTGATGATAATGATGCACGATAATACGAAAAACATGAAATACGCTGCATCAGGAAAAAAATGTACACAGAAGAGGGTGTTTCGTCGTGTATCTCTTATGTTTCACAATCATAATATACGCAAAGACTAGATGATGGGAGAGTATCATAGTGTAGAGAGGGCGAGGAAAAAAAATGCATCGAGTGGCTACACTTGATGCGCGCGTCCGATGATCAAACTAATAACATCAGAAGCAAACGTAGGTCGTCCGTGTCTTCTTTATTCGATGACTTTGACGACATGGCCGAAAGCGCCATGGCAAGAAGTTTACCGATTAATCCGCATCTTACGTTAAAAATACTCGTTTCTCCTCCGTTTTTGCGTTCCTCGTGTTTTTCAACTTGTAAGAGCCGCACTAAGTTGGGCACAGTACTGTAAAAAACAAAGAAACAAAAAAATTGTGCGTTTGTTATTAAAAGTAAATAAAACAGCGGTGATTAGTTACTATGAAGAAAGAATAGCGATCGTCCAACCTTTGAGTATGTAGTCCGTGAGGAGAGTCGGGACCGTCGGACTGTCCTCGTTTATCGCCTTCAGTACTAAAAGCAAAATCGAACGGAACAATTGAAAAAATAGGTTGCTCGGAGCAGGTTTGAGATTCTTCTTCTTCTTCTTCTTCTTCTTTGTTTCTAAATGTACGATTATAAATATGATATTTGGACGAAGCGAATACGTACTCTTAATGAGAACTTGGAGAGCTTGATTGTTCGGAGGTCCGTTGTCCGTGTGATAGGGTATAACGGTCGTCAGATACTGTAACAACAAGAATCGATAGAGAGTCGCGGTTCGATGCTCGGTCGCACCGTCCTTAAAATCCGAAAGTATAAAATGCGTTAAAAATTGAAAGGTTGAGAGGAGTTATGGGTTATACTTTTGAATCGTGAAAAGATCTATGTTGCGGCAATGGACTAGTGGCATTTTGCATAGGTCCTCTCTTCTTCGTAACGTGATGCTGTCGTCGACGATTTTGTACAGCCAGTAGTAACGAGATGAATTGATTTTTCAGTTCCTTTTCAAACTCTAGCTCATCTCTGAGCGCGAGCTCGGCTATTAATGTTTCGCTCAGCGCCGCGACGAGTGACTCCATTTCACCGAGAACACCGGTCAATTCTCCCGACGACAACTCCTTCAATTCTGTCGAATGATACACTTTTTCATTTACCATCGTTCATCAACTATATAACTCTCAAATGATTTAAGAAAACAACGAGTCACCAACTTTTCTCGTAAAGCGGTGAGCCAAGAACTTCGCGACTTCTTTCGAGTGCTTCGTCGGTGTCGAGTAGCGAGCCATCGGAATCCGGTGATCTTTCCATTGACGGACTTTCCTGCTTACGAAACGGTCAATATAGACGTATGAAATGACTATATCTCAATCGTTTAGTATTGTTGTAGTTGCTGCTGAAACAAAATATTGTTCCATTCACCTGCATTATATCATCGATTTCACGGAGAACTTCCTCGGCAGTTTTCAATGGCTCCTCGGGGCTATGACTATCGGTACTGCTCGAGAGTATCAAAGCGTGCATATCAAGATCGGTCGCGACAGCTTCGTCCTCGCTACTCAAATCCTCAAGCTCGCTCCTAACAATTTTGGCATACCATCGTTCATCGATATTCCAAATTATTATTTATTCGGCATAGTTTAAATATTGCATGAACTCGTGAGTTTATTCTTTTACCGTTCTACGGATACCGGTGCAGCCTCGTTCAGATTCAACGCCGGCACGTGCATCTTTCTTGCATAAGATTTACTCCAATCTATTGGCAGTATATTTCCAAAAGTCCCGGTTATCGTCCACCACATCCTGTCGAACAAATCATTATCATTATTTTCAACTCGGTTTTTTTTTCTCCAAAATTGGGTCAAACAAAGGGTGGCATGAAAACTGCTAAAATTCAATGAATTTTCGATCGTCTTTGCATGATCATTCTCATTCGCTCTCCCGTCTTCTCTCCCCGCATCAATTATATATTCTCCAGAGCCTTCCCCCGGGTTTATCACACTAATTGTATGCACAACCCGATCGATTAATATTATCATCATCATCATTGTTGTTGTTATTTGGCAACGATGAGAAATTCGACCGCTACGTATTTCTGTGTGCGCGTATCGTGCGTGCATGGTATCTTTGCTTTCTTCGTACCATACACTAATAAAATACGCGCGCGGAGTCTGCATGCGAGTGAAAGAGAGAGATGCAAGTCGGTGCAGCAGCTTTATCGTCACAACCCGCGTCCCGCGGCCCCCCTTCTCCTGTTGCATGTATACAACTCTCTAACATATATACGTTCGTGCGGGGATATTCGAGTACTTGACAATAAATCGAGGTCAACTCTCTGCCGCACCGTCGTGTCGAGTTTCACATTCGAGGACGAGCACCATCTTTCCGAAAGAATATTATATGTATGTACGTACATTCGGACTAATATAAACCGATGAGGACTAATTTAAACCGGGCCAATGAAAATATCAAAATTACAAGATTAAATTGCATCGAGTGCGTAATCGCACAATCGCCAGATCGACAAGCACGCACGAAATACGGAATGGGACATCGAAAGTGGCACCCACACGACAAATAGCAAAAATTTCCGGCTCGGGTACAACATCGTTTAACTAATCATCCAGACATCAGCCTACTTATTCGAGGAGTGAAACAACAAATGTCGTCGCACGGCCGCACGCATTGATGATTCTACGAGAAGACGAGACGTGTCGAAAAATCATGCCAACGGATAAGTAGGTATGCGTGGGCGAACCAGCGAGAGAGTATGAGCTAACGATGTTACTTGCTGCTGCTGCTGCTGCTGCTGCTGCTGCTGCCGCCGCCACCGCCGCCGCCGTTGTTTTGCTCGTATTTGAGAAAGATCGTGATGCAGAAGCGAGAAAAATACGAGTGAATCCGTATTGAAAAATCGCGTGCACGTATGCAATTCGGAGCTGATTTTTCACTCTACTTTACTTTACTGCATGCGTATACCCCGAATTTGCAATCCGAAGAATAGAGTTTTATACAGTGAGAAAAAAAAATTTTTATTGTTGATTTAACTGCAATGTTTTCGGAAAGAATGAATTCGCAGTTTGATCTAAAACTATTTTATTTGTTTAATCATTTTTTATAACCCTGTGATCGCGCGCGATATGCGGAAACAAACCGGTATAAATCGGACTATTCTTTGACTTTTGTTTCGATGTATTCGGCATGCTTTTATTCGTTCGTATTAATTAACAGGGCAGGTCTTTCGGTAATCGAAAGAATATTATTTCATATTTCGATTGATGAACTTGAGATTTTCAGTCAAATTTCAAGTTTGCGTACGTAGTGATGAAAAAAAAAAAAACGTAGCGAGATTAAAACGGTTGCGCGCAAGCGCGCGTATATTGACGCGCGAGGAAATTGCCGCTGCCCCCCACAGCCCGCCACCGCTCTTGTCGCGTTCGGCGAGCCGCGATGGAGCCGCGCGTCGGTTCCTTCCTCGATTCGCACGTGTATATGTGCATCGAGTATATGTCATTATATATGACGCATATTACCGTTGCGGCCTAATCGGCAGTCATATAGCTCGATAAACGGAACACGCATCATAGTTTTATGGGGAGAAAATAAATCGAAGATGGGTCGTCATGTACGAGGCCCGTACGATGCAATTTTTATGGGCAAGGGCGGACGACAAGGACGACGAGCGTGCGTGCGTACACGCGCGCGCGCGCCCCTTCGCCTCTGATTTATCTACGGCTCAACACTTTTTTACGTAATAAAATTTTCGTTTGATCCGCTTCATGACCGGAGTAAACGAATTTAATCGATTCTTCTTCATCATTTATATGCATTACCAATTTTATAAAATTTAAAAGTAGGACAAAACGCATATTTCCTCCTCCGATACGCTTCATTTATTCTTAGTAGTGTATTTTCATTAAGAGCTCGATTTTGAGTTTGATACGACCAATCGATAGGAGAATACGAAGAGACGGATCGAACGCGCTTTGTCAATAAGAAATGGAAAGGGACTATTGACTCTATGAATCGGGAGAGAGAGAGAGAGAGAGAATCGTAGAGTACGCTTTGCTCTACGACGACGACGACGACGGCGACGGCAGGGAGCAGGGACACCGTGAGATATAATGGTTGTATCGGTGGGTTGTCCTTATATAGGTGTATATGCGAGGAACAGGTTGCGCACGACTCGAAAGACACCTGTCCTACCTGCTGCATGCGCCGTCGTATGCGTCTACCTCGTATTATCGCTCTGGCTCCCCTGCCGCATGCATTGCCATCCAAAGTTTGTACCAATGATCCGAGAGCCAACAGCGAATTAACATGCTCAACCGGAAGAGATCGAAAATATTGACGAGTCGGTGCAGCCGCCAATTATTTGGTTCAACGATTGCGAACCTTGACAACGACACGAATAACGGAGCGTACACAAATAAACGGTCAAATGAAAATGAGTTATGCCGCTCTCCGTTTCTTACCGTCCTATACACTTCTTTCTAGAGCCTTTTATCTATTATTTTTTTTTCTCTGCTGTATGAATTTTTATTTGTGATAAAAATAAAGAATGCGTTCAATACTTGCTGGCGCCGAGCGGTTGTCGCGTTTCTCCATGAAATACGATCGCAATGCATACCGAGAATTTTTATTATTTTGTGCGTGATAATCACAGCACGGGGGCTGCCTTAAGTTATTTCATATAAATAGCAATATTCGTGATACTCGATGAGCACGCGATCTTTAGAAATCCTCGCGCTTTAGAATGGATTATGAGCGCGTGCCGCCGCGTTTCATACACATGCGAATGCGAAGCGATTTGCCCTCCACTCTTACGGCTCATCACAAACTCGCTAAACATTTTTTTTTTTTTTTTTTTTTTTTTTTTCATGGCAGAACAGTCCCAAATAATATTTATCGTGTTGGACTCACTGGCACTCGTTCATTATTTCCTCCTGTGTCCTGACCTGAACAGGCGCCAATGACTCAACATCCGTGCCATAATCTCTGAAGCACGAAGTTATCTTTTCGTCAAAAGTGTTTACGAGATCCTCGAGGCTCCCGCTGAAAGGGCTAAACGTTCCATCCTGCATTATGTCAGCTCCGTTTTCGCGTTGCTGTTGTTGTTGTTGTTGTTGTTGTTGATGCTGTTGTTGTTGTGGTTGTTGTTGTTGTTGTTGCTGCTGCTGTTGCTGTTGATGGTGCTGCTCCTGTTCCTGGTTTTGATAATTCTGATGCCGTTGACGCAGCTGTTGCTGGTTTTGTTGATTTTGTTGCAACTGTTGAGTTTTTTGATTCGTGCAACTCGATGGTAATTCGTTTGCGTTGTAATTTTCACCGAAACTCGACTCGATACCAGCGTCCAATATTTGTTCTGTCAAGCATCGAATAGGTTCACGTTTGTTACGAACTTGGAATTTCTTTGTATCGAATAATGCTGCATCTACGAATCATCGAGGGTGTTGAAGAAAAAGTTACTATTATTCAACGACAAGCGTTCGGAAAAAAAAGGAAAAAAAATGAGGCACCCTTCGTTACAGTTATATTATACTCTCATGGATGGAGGAAGGCTTCGCGAATCCCCGCAAAGCGTTCGAAAGAAAAATCTAAAAATGCAAATGTCGATCGCTCGAGTTCACACGCGTTGAAAATCATACGTCTGCCGCTGACGAAGGTATTTAATACGAGCACGTGGGAATCGATGTCATCGTTACAACCCTACAAATCCTATGCCAGCCAGAAGTCGATACAATATATGCGCGTATTATATATTATATTCATTTGTAGAATGGACCCCGAAATATAAGGCAAGACATTCCCGAAATACTGCACTGCGGTCTAGGGTCTAGGAACCCGCGACGCGTTATTCCAATTAAATTGTGTAAAGAAAAGACATTGTTCATTGTTCTTTGTCCATTTCAATCGGGGTGCCTGTTTTTTTTTTCTTTTTTTTTCATTTTTTTCATTCGGCGTTCAGAAAAGACGCGCAGTACTTTATTTGCGAGTAGACTCGAAAGAAAGATGACGGAAAGAAATTCGATTGGTTTCGGCATCCTTCTGAAAATGACGTGTTTGCTCTCGAGAAGCTAGTTATTTCGCAGTTTTATTTAATCTACCGATAACGAGATGAAAATAATTATGATTTTTCGTGTTTTTTCGTAAGATAAATTTTTCGTTTAACCGGGACACAAGTATAGAGAATAATAAAAATAAAGATTTCCGATGAAAAACTACAACTCTGTGCGGGGCGTATTCGCGAATGATCGGGGATGGCTCGGTCGCGCGCGCGTCTGATTCTCATTTTTCGTTCTACGAAATATTTTAATAAATCTTCATTTAATGGAGTTTTCAACAGTTACGCGTAATCATGAAATATATGTACGAACGGATGGGAAAATATTCGTTTTCTTGTCTTATTTCGCAGGCAACACTACGTTTAAACACTACGTTTAAATGCTCGTGTAAAAGGATGTACGTAGCCGTATATCAATGCTTCCAATGATAACACGAGCGAGGAATTATTTACAAAAATTCCGGAATTGCTTGGAACTTAGTGTCACACACGGGGTAAATAGCCAGTCGGACGCGTGTTGCATATTTATACTAATTTTGAGCGCTGCGCCGATGGGTCTACCAATCAAGAGATTGTATTATATATATATGAAGAATAACAAGACGATTGGCCTAGCTTTGTGTTGTGTTGTTCTTTACCGCACCTGTCAGCAAATTCATGTTCTTGAGACTGGCCGTGTCCTCCTCCTCGAAACGCGCGAGGGGAGCTTCGAATTTCAACTCTGCTATTTTACCCGCCATGTCCCTCATTATTGAACGCGACCCGGAAAGCTCACACCGAAACAACGGAGGGCGCGGGGAACCACCCGAGGGCGATGACGAATATATACGTAACAAAGGTTCTATTTAACGAATATTTTTTTATTTTTTTTTCTTTCGGATTTTCTCAATCGAATTATTCTTTGGACATTTGATACGCGCGTTCGGATGAGTGCACTCTGCTGTTGCTATTCACCGCGGTTCACCGTTTTATCTCTTCGTTTCGTATCGACTTTCGAGGAATACGAAAACCATCGAGCGAGAAAACGAAGATGCGTTATTCGAGAGCATCTAAAGTAAAAAAAAATATATCGCGACGAGTTCCAAAGAACGACTGACTGACTCCGCTGTCCGCTGACTCGGTCTGCGCTCGCGCTCTGCCTCTGTCCCGCGAGAACACGGGGGCGGCAGCGACGGAGGACGGGAAGGGAGAAACTCTTTCTCCTTCGTGTTCGTGTATATAGTAGTATAATGCTGCCGCCGCCTGCTCGACGACCGACGGGGGGGAAGATGATTGCCCGTTGCCATAGCGACACTTGACCGAAGCGACCGAAGCTCGGGGAGCTCAGGGACGGACGCACGGATTCGCGCCTTCGCGCCTTATCTTTTTTTCTATACCCCCCCCCCCCCCCCCATGTCGTCTAATTATTTCTGATCTGTTTTATTGGCCGAATAATTGGATGGATGTAATACGCTGCGGCGACGGCGCCGATCCGATACGTTCGTTGCTATAATACTGAAAGGAATAGTATGGAAAAATACGCTGACTGCTCTCATAAGATGATCCTACCTAACACGGGCTCGAGCCCGTTTCCGACGGAGAAAGCCTTTGTAAGTGAATCCTTTCTACTACTCTTTCTCGGTAGGGTGGAGATTGCCGAAAAAACACTAGGACTCGAGAACCTAGCCTAACGTTAGAGCTTAGTTGCAAACGCTAAGCAGAGATGTCACCACGGTCGTTTTTGTCGGTAAAAACAGTCAGTCAGCAGGGGTTCTCAACTTTGTTGATAATTGAATACAGCACTTAATTTCGTGGTTAATTTTTCAGTCCGGAAACCATTTTAAAAATAGTGAATGAAAAAAATTTAAGAAATAAAGGAACGATAAATGATATGTGTACGTGTGTGTAAATGTGGCAATCGTGTTTTTCCAAGCCCGTTCTTAAAAATTAAATATTTAAAATTCAATAAAAGAGCAATAACCTATTTCCCCAGCTGTTGATATTTTCATACATTTTACGACGTTCAATTATGTTTTTATAGTACGAGGCACTAAGGAATCTACCGAATTTACTCCGGCACCGAATAATCATTCAATAAATAGATATCCTCATCAATTTCCTGAATAAAACAAACAAAACATCACCAGGATGAGTGGTCGGGACATGGGTTCGAGCGAGCTTTTGGATTCGGCGGCTTTGAACGCGAAGACAATTGATTTTATGCACAATATTGGTTAGTATCCAATCAAAAACAAACGATATTCATGCTTTCATTGTCATTAATATCGATTTTCCACTCAGAAGTTCGATTTTTTTTAATATTTTTTTTCCCTGTTTTCAATTCTCATATCTAGATGAAAAAATCTCAGTGCATCGAAAATCGATATTAATGACAATGAAAGCATGAATATCGTTTGTTTTTGATTGGATACTAACCAATATTGTGCATAAAATCAATTGTCTTCGCGTTCAAAGCCGCCGAATCCAGAAGCTCGCTCGAACCCATGTCCCGACCACTCATCCTGGTGATGTTTTGTTTGTTTTATTCAGGAAATTGATGAGGATATCTATTTATTGAATGATGATTATTCGGTGCCGGAGTAAATTCGGTAGATTCCTTAGTGCCTCGTACTATAAAAACATAATTGAACGTCGTAAAATGTATGAAATTATCAACAGCTGGAGAAATAGGTTATTGCTCTTTTATTGAATTTTAAATATTTAATTTTTAAGAACGGGCTTGGAAAAACACGATTGCCACATTTACACACACGCACACATATCATTTATCGTTCCTTTATTTCTTAAATTTTCTTCATTCACTATTTTTAAAATGGTTTCCGGACTGAAAAATTAACCACGAAATTAAGTGCTGTATTCAATTATCAACAAAGTTGAGAACCCCTGCTGACTGACTGTTTTTACCGACAAAAACGACCGTGGTGACATCTCTGCTTAGCGTTTGCAACTAAACTCTAACGTTAGGCTAGGTTCTCGAGTCCTAGTGTTTTTTCGGACAATCTCCACCCTACCCTCTTTCTCTGATCTTCGGTAGGGACTAGATTACCGGCGTGACTCGCCAGAGGGCGCAGACAGGAGCTAAATCGAAAGAAACGATTAGTCATCAACGTGTTTACCGATAATCGGTAATGTAGAAACATTTTGGGAGTACCATGAAATTCGAGTGAGAAAAAATGGAGAAAAAATAAATGTTTTCTTCGTTGCTATTTTTCTTGAGGTGATCGCGGTCGGTAAGTAAGCTTTTTCCGTATTTCGTCAAAGGACGGAACGCGAATAAGAGCAAAAGCGAGCGAAGCGAATATTTGGTGTTTCGAGTGTGCCGACACGAGAGTCACTCGATAGCAAAAATTACAAAAATTCGATTTTTCAACGATCACGAGATTGCGCTATTCTCGAGAGTTGTGAAAGAAATATTATTAACCGAGAGCGCGACGAGTACAGTTCCCCGAACCCCCGTGATAAAGAATAATCATATTGTCGGATCATAGCAGATCGTCGCACAGACACATTCGTGCGGAATGCAAAATTTATAGTGTTTATAATTTTCTTTTCATCCCGGTGTATATATACGTATATTGTCGGCATAAGATAAATAAAATGAAGGCGTGTTCCGATGAATTCTCACAGCGAGTGTATTGTTTTTTCTTCTTGGGCATTGTAGGCACTCCCGCGAGCACATGGATCGAATAGGAGGAATTGGAAAAGTCCGTGCGCGCGCGCATCGACAGTGTGTCACTTGGATCCAAAGTTCGTGTGGCATGCGCTGTATTTTTTTAAATTTCTTTTATACATCCAATTAAGCTCGTGTGTGCCGGGTCATTGCGCAATAATCCGAGAGGGTATGAGAGACGGGCGCACAGGCGCACAGATAGACGAGGAGTTATAGTCGTCGATGGCACTCGTTAATATGGTGCGAATGACGACATGCAGTAGCGATGATTGCGAGCACGCTGAGGTTGCGGGGATTCCACCAGGGCAATAAAGAATTAAGGGAACTTTGAATTCTTCTGATTTAGTTGTGTATAATCACGGGCCGCAACAATAATTAACGCGAGCAGGGAATACAGAGTGAATAGAAACAAACATAAGAGGACGAATGTCCGGCGTGGCGGTTGAAGCGCGTGATACGGGCAATAATAAGAAGAGGAACAAAAGCTAATCGTAAGAGAGATAAAGGAGGCCATATGGAGGAGCCGGAAGCCGCTCGACGTTCCACCCGTCGCGGTGACGTTTACTCCGAGATAAGCTACATCTATATATATTTATTGCATATCCAATATATTATAGGTATCGTGTACGCATGCCATTGATAAAAATTTATATAATACGACTTTGCACGTGTAATGAGTAGAGCTTCCTTATAAGCTAGGGTAAGGACTAACATCCTCCAGAACACGCTATAACATAATATGTTAGTCGCGCGCGCGCGCGCGAATTCGAAATTTTGAATGTTAAAGCCGCGCGCCAAGTCGCCGGTGAGCGTCTCGGGAGTTTTTTTTTTTTTTGCCGATCCTCTCGTATCACGTGCGCGCGCGTTTCTCCGTCGATCTCTCGATTATCCGCGGGCAGTACGCAGGATCAAGGTCCTCGTCGGTCGGTACCATTGCGTCGGTGAGGCCTTTTTATTCATTCATTTTCATTTATTCGATTTACAATCTACAATATATAAATACGCGGACAGACAATACGCTCGTACGTCGTTTTTATATTTTTATCAAGACCTTTTGTTGCGCATCTGCTACCTGCTGCTACCTTACCGCATCGATTTACAATTTTCTCCCTTTCAAAGAGCTCTACAAAACTCAACAATGCTATGCAAGCCATAAACTTAAAGAGCAGCCAAACGAGGCGATCGGGACCTCTCCCCCTCCATCAACATTATCGACGACGCGCCAACCACGCGTATAGCGAAGGTCATTTTTTGACATTTAAAGCGAAAGTAGATCCTTGCGCGCCCTTTTATTTATGATAGTAGCGGCTCGTTGCGCGTTCATCGTCGTACACATTATAACTATCTCTCGCGTACATTAAATGTAAACTCTTTCAATATGAGTAAGTATGCTATATATTTTAGAACGGAGAATGAGTCAATGAGTCGGAAGCAGAAAGAAAGACAAAAAGAGGTACACGTTTGTTCGTTGTTGAGCGAGTCGTTCGGTAATATTTGAATTGATCTATCGATCGATCGATCCATTCGTCACCGTCGTGCGCTACTGCCGCTGCCGCCGCCGCCGCCGCCGCCGCCGCCGCGACGTCTTTTGTATCGGTTAGCCCCGTTTTTTCGCCCTTGTACGCTTTCAAATCACCGCTAACCTTCGTATTTATTATGCCCTTATGCATTTCATTTGACTTTCAAGATCAAGAAACGCGGTAGCGGCTCGTTTATTATACGAACAAACGATACAAATGTTGATTGATCTGCTTATTTGGAAGTGTGGCCGATGGAATAAACTAATGTACGACAAGTAAGGGAACGTGGGGCAAAGTGGGCATCTGCTCTGAGAAAAAAAAATGCTCAAAACGACAATTTAAACTAATTTACACACATGTACAATCAAATTGGAAGAAATTTAAATTAAAAAAAAAAAAAAATGAAAACGGGGCAAAGTGGACACTTCGTTGCGAGGAAAAATTTTCGTGCCCACTTTGCTCATTTTTTTTTTTTTTTTTAATGAAATTTTGGAAGAGGGAAGTTATTAAAATTGTGAATGTTCGCGCTTATCTCCGTTTAACGAAGGGCAACTCGCATAGTAATCACCCGTTTCAAAATATGAATTGTACCTTTTCATGTGCATAGTTGATTTGAAAATTAGTTTTAAGAATGAACATCATCCGCACTGTTCAAAATGTCACGAAATCACTGCATCACGTCACCTGGAAAATATTGAAAGACAGTGATGGAGGAGGACGCAGCCCCGATCCAATCTCACTTTCGATTAAAAATTCCAAATTTTTTGCCATTGGAGACATTTTTCCTTCCCTCATCAGAAACTTAGCTCTCAACTCTAAACATCTTTCTTTCACAGAAAACTATCTTTATCCCATTTCTTTCTTGACTATTTCGTAGAAAAATTAATGAAAAAAAAAAAAAAAAATTAACTCGCTGGCGGGGCACGCGAAATTTTCTATATCGCACCGAATTAGTGAATAAAAAGAGGAAAGCTGCGAAGTTGACCGCGAAATTTTCGTCATCGGACGTTTCGTGCATTTTTTGCGAGGAGCTTTATTCGCAATCGATCGAAAATTGGATCTGCTGCATATCATGTCTGAAGTGGGCTCACATCCTGTGTGCAGGTGTTGACGATGATGACGTCAGTTACCGATGCGATTTTTGTAATTAATACAAATAAAATAACCATTTCGTAAAATTACAAATTTTACAAAAAAGGTAAATTTTCAATTTTTATATTTATATAACATTTTCCAAGTTTTTCGTTTATTATCCCAAATTAATTGAGCAATAACACATAAAAACTTGTAGAGGTGGTTATGGAACCAGAATCTGAGTTGAAAAAAAAAATGTTGAAAATTATTTTTTTCTTCACTTTTGGAAGTGCCCACTTTGCCCCACATTCCCATATAACGCTATCGATATTAATTCGTCGAGTGATAATGTCGCGATAAAAAAAGAAATGTATACATTATGAATGTAAACAATGGGGAGAAGGAAGAAGTAGGGTAGTATGGGACAAAATGGACACTTAAGGATTTAAGCCCTTGTTTCCCGAATTTCGTAAAAAAAAAATTTCGGGGCAAAACGGACACAGCCCCTCAGAAGTGGTAGAAGAAGTGCATGGGACCGCTCAGTCTCCATTCCTTGAATGTAAATCCAAAAAAACGAGTCAAATCTTATATCCCATTTCTGTCATGTTTTTGAGAAATGCAAAAAATCAACTTTGGGTCCATCGTGCTGGGGTATATTACGTGTTCGCACTATATCCAAGTCCAACCATTCATTCATGTTCCTAGTTTCCAGAATTTCTTCAAAAAAATTTTCCGAGGCCCAACGAACAGAGCGTCCACACCTTGTGTACAGGTGTTGAAGACGACGAAGATGTCAAGTGTGAGTACGATTTTTCTAAAAAATGAATAAAAAACCTTTTTTCCTTATTCATACTTTGTTTACTATTGTGGTTTTTAAAAATAAGTCAAAAGAGCGAATGGATAGTGAGAAAGTAGTGTGGGATCTATTTTGCTCTGAAACTTTAATTTTTTGGGGATGTCACCGTGGAATTAAACAATTTACCATGATTTATGGTCAGGACATGATTTGGAACAGCAAAAAAAAAATTTATACATTTCATGAAATTTCATTTTCGAGGAAGTCCGTTCTGCCCCGGAATTCAACTTTATGTGTCTATTTTGCCCCATATTACCCTATATAGGTAAGAGGGTTGAAAAAAAAAAAACTCAATACTACTATGAGTAATAGTAGTCAACCTTGACATCGATCCTATCGCAAATAAAAAAATACAGCGATATCGTGCTATATAATAGTGCAACGCTTCGTTAATTCAGCATCCCTCCGCTGCTGCGATGAGCTTTACGTGCTATATATTACCTGCACGTGTTATGCGCTAGATCCATATGCTTTTTCAATATAATTGAATCGAGCTTACATCCATGAGAAACTCCTTTAGGATATAATATAGGGAATTCGTTTAACGCGAGACGGAAAAAATTGTGACAGATTCATCAATGAAAATGTAATAGGTAATCCTGTTTACTTGTACTGATTAAACTTGACCTTTATGCTTTGCGCTCTACGGGCCGTCTCTAGATACGACAAACCCAAGTAGCTGCAGGTACTCCGATTCAGAATATGCTTCGATACAATTGATTCCCTCCCGCTCGCAGGTTACAACGAGACGATATTGAGTGACGAGTGATGAATGACCGTTCTCGATTATTCCCATATGGCTAATCCAAACTGAATTGAGAAAGTTGTGAATTTCTTTATGGTTATGATAAATCGAGAATAAGAGCGGTAAATTCTTTAACCGTTTCGAACGAGCATGACTAAATGTTTATCATTACAAAATCATAGTCTCGTGCGAATATGGGTATATAGTTGTGTCGCGATGCATGCGTGTGACTGCAATATTTCTTGTATACGCTTATCACGCGTGAATATATGCGTTGTGTCCTCTCAGTCGATACCTGGCACCTGCACCATTTAATCCAGATGCTATTGAGATCTCGATCGAGAGGAGGCGATGGAAAAAGGCGCCGGCCTTCATCTCGGATCGAACGCGCCTATTGTGATCCGAGGATCGTAGGTAGTGTCTTCTCGTAAATCCGTTCCAAAGTGGTGTAACATTGGGATAATAATCATAACGTCGGTGGACACGCGCGCACCTACATTCACACATACATATCGATAAATCAATAAATATATACATTGAGATTATTTAAATTCAATTGTAGCTCCGGCACTGCATGGATTACGATCACAATCTCTTACGCAATATTCCCCGCCCTTCCACCTTCTCTTTTCGTTCTCTATCATTGTAAAATGGACTCGTTCGTTGCATAAAATTTGATGCTCAATTTGATATGAATTTTTATTAACTACGAATAAACTGGAAAATGAAATACGTAATTACAGTAAGAACGCTCATAAATCGTCCGTGTCGTACGCGCGCACACACCCGATAACTGTATTTCATTTCTCGCTATTGTTCATATGTATTCATATTTTTTTTTCCCAACTCGTATAACTCGACTAGGCTAACAATTAACGTCATTCCCCGGTGATAATAGGTTTTGAATAGTCGTTCTTTTTTTCATCTCCGAATCGTGATTGTCCTCGTTCGAATCAACTTTTCTCTCCTCTCTCAAGAATTTAATTTAACTAATTTACCAAAGGTGATGCAAACGCGCGCGTCAACTTCTTGTCCAAGGTTATTTTGAATAATTAAGCTTATCCTGATGTCAGTGCGGTCAACCTTTGGAATAAGTTGGCAAATCTTTCATTCGTTCGTACTTGATAATAAAAAGGGACTTTGGACAACTTTGAAGAGTAAAGGAGAGGATATTGAGTTTTTTTTTTTGTATAGTTATCGTCGATTTGACTTTATTTCGCTCGCGTATAACCGGGTACAGTCAAATTGACCTAGATTTATCGTCTGCAGAATAGTTACGACAACGACGCGGGGATCCGTGTGAATTATCGATATTGCTTTCGCGTCAGGAATATCACTAAGGATCATACGGGGATGGAGAAAATAAATAGAATAATATAGGCCGACGGCCGGCGTATATATTCGCGACGATGAGACGCACGCGGTGCAGGTACCCGATGATATTCTACGCCTCTCTCGCGCCTTCTCCGCGAAAATAACTCATGTCTCGTTGCTTGTCGCGACAACGAGATTCATCGCTCCCATCGATGCTGCCATTCGCACCAGGATCCTTGAATATTTGCATAACGAGAAACTGCACGGTTTACAATGATGCATATAAAGTTTACAGATTAATCAACAAACACGGAGAGTTTGTGGTTACAATTGATTGGTTCATCGGGTACTCTTGGTGGATTAAGCGATGTAACCCATGAATAATATAATCTTGTAAAACGAAAATTCATACGCGCGTTAATGAGAATGATTCGCGTAGGGGAACATGGGGCAAAGTGGCCACATGGGGCAAAGTGGCCACCCACTTTTTTGGGGCATTTTTGAACTCTGGGGCAAAGTGGCCACTCACGCAATTCCGATTTCTGGCGGGGCACAGAATCAGTGAGAATTCTATGTTTTTTGAGAAATTGATAGCTATTTGAGGCAGAGGGTGAGAATCATTTTGCGAATTACTGATAAATGTCTATTTTATTTTAATTGACAAAAATCGTACTTATAATGGACTTCATCTTCATCAACACCTGCACACAAGGTGTGCGCCCATTTTAGGCATGTTTCGCAGCGAATTCAATCTTTGGAGGAATGCGAATGAAGTTGATCGCAGAAAATACACGCAACGTCCGCCGCAGACAAGAATTTTTCTTTTTTCATGATCTCTTTTTTCTTACTCACTAGATTTGCGCGATACGACAGACTCGTGACAACGGCGGTTTTCCCACGATTTGCCCCCGATAAGAACGGGCTTTTGCCATTGGTAATGGCAAAATTTATCCAAGTATTCCGACTAATTCTTTTTTCATCCCATTGAAGGAGGGTACCTACTATGCCTCGTTTCTTTTCGGTTTATCGCGGCCTTCAATGTTCCATGCGGGAACAGTCTATTACAACGTCTATTTAACCAGAAGTGACAATTATCGATTTTCACCGCATTTGAGAGGGTGGCCACTTTGCCCCAAAAAATTTTCTCGACGCAAATGAGGAAAAAGAGGATGAACAAAGAGTTTTAAGACTCAACAATAGTCGAAAGATCATTTATTATCTGATAAAGTTGGCTGGATATTCATTTTCGGCATGAAAAAAAATTTGGCAAAATTTATCAAAGTATTCTGACTAATTTTTTTTTCATCCCATCGAAGGAGGGTTCCTACTATGCCTCGTTTCTTTTTGTTTTATCGCATCCTTCAATGTTCCATGCGAGAACAGTCAATTCCAACGTCTATTTAACCAGAAGTGACAATTATCGATTTTCATCGCATTTGAGGGGGTGGCCACTTTGCCCCAAAAAATTTTTTTTTCAAAATTCGAGCAACAAGGAGGTGGAATCAGTTTGGGGACATAAAAATAAGTAAATGATCATATATTACCCGACAAAACTCGTTAAATTCCTTAAGTGGGCCACTTTGCCCCATACTCCCCTATATCTCTCCATGGGTATACGCGGTGAGTACGTTCGCGTCGGGTGCAGGCTGGTCGAACGTTAACGAGAAGATCATTTCGACATATTCATATATATGTACATATTGCGTATAACGTCCCCGGACGAGAAAGGAGAGGAAAACGGCGAAAAGTTGGAGCTTCGAAAAGAAGGATGTTGCTTGTTCGCGATAACGCTGTAGAAATTTTTTGTCGTCGCATTATTTTGAAAAAGCAGTTGTTTACGTTACGACGCCAGGCGCTCAATACTCTCCAATCCGCTTCAATGAAACAATGATAGATAGCTCCTGCGATACGAGCCGTATAATAGAAATGGGGCGACAGTGCATGGCAATTCCGGTACATAAAGACTCAACGATATACCCTCGCTTAATAGGACTCATTATTCATCGGCGTGTTATATTTGTGAGGATACTCCGCTATATAGTAGCACGATAACGTGTTCAATGCACAATTCATAATAATCAAAAGGGCCTAAGAGCCGTCGCTCCATCTGTGAATAAATCGTCTCGATTGCGCCCTTTTTCGTACATCATTTTATAAACTGTTGTACGATCGGTGGTCTCGTAAAAGGGCCGTATCATCATTATTACGCCGGAGACCGCGTCCGATGATACAACGAGATCCGTACATCGTATCAACGACATTCGTTCGACTTTACTCACGTAGTGTTGACGGCGCTGCTACAGAGAACGACGTTACTTGCAAACGGATCTGAATTTAATTTGAAGAAGAAAAAAAATACAAATAAAAAGCACGAAAAACGAATTTCATCTGTCCAGTCGCAAACGTGAGTGTCCTTATTACGAATATATATTCTATTCTCGAAACTAAATTGTTGGTTTCATATATGAGGAATTATCGAGATTCCGCAACGCGATACAACACAATCCGCCTTGAGTATTAACTTTTTTAGATTGTTTTTATTCATGTATTTCTTCAATATCCCGTTACCGTCGCCGCATTCATCGTCTCTCGTTTCATTCAATTCTTGCCACTTAAACGAGCATGCATCGGACTTGATGATAAACAATAGCGCTATTAAACGTTTGCGTTGTGAATTTCGTTAAGCTAGATACGGGACCGCACAGAATAGACGAAATATTTCAGTCAACCTTTCTCTCTCTCCCTTGCAACATGTGAGATACATGCCCAGCGCGTTTAAACTCGCTCAGCAAAGATAGCTTATCTACGGTCACACAAACTTTTTTCTTTGCTCATTTAAAAATAATCATACCCGCAGGCTGTTCGTCGCGCTCTCTTTTATATACATACATCTCTCTTCCTCCCTCTTTCCCCTATCCAACTTCCGGTTTAAGAACGTGGAATGAAAAAATACAAAAATTTTTTATGTTCCCGTGGCGTTTCGATCCAATAAGTAAGGATTTTTGTATACCACTGGTATTCTCGATAGACGCACGATTTTATTCTCAATATTGATAAGATAGCGGTGTCATCGTCTCTCAGCTAAAGCCGAGCTCTTTTCTGCCGGGTGTCCACATTATCGGCTTTTTCCTCCTCCCCGACCTCAGTTTGTACTTGGACGTATCGTTTATTGGATGTAGAGCACGCAGCAATTTTTTTCTTGACGTTCATCCGCGAATCACCGGGCTATCAAAATCACTGTGAAATTGTATACTTGCTGCTCGTCACCTCGATTTTACGACACCGACGAGTCACCCCTGCACCCGTTATAAAAAGCACGAACACGTAAAGTACCCGAGGCGCCTATGAGCGAAACTTTTGAGACCCGGCGACAATCTATTTTAGGTACGCCCAATTATTCTCCTACAATATAGTCATCTCGTTCAAGCATATATATAATCGGCCTTCTGCCAGCACCACCGCCAAGACTATCGTTTAACTCTCGAACGCGCCGCAGTTCTCTTTTATTGTTCGATTAATCGGCAGCTAATCGATTGGGTAATGCGTATTTCGTAACAGCAGAAACCGTAGCAGCAAGAGCGGTGGCGGCGGCAGCGGCGGCAACAGCAACAGCAACAGCAGCAGCAGCAGCAGCAGCAGCAGCAGCAGCAGCAGCAGCAACAGCAGCAACAGCAACAGCAACAAAAGCAACGGTTTTCATGCATGAAAAAGTTGAACAACGTTAACTTAAATGTCTCATATGATTCGGGGATCGTCGGAGTTTTGAGTGATGGACAATTAGACTTTTTTTGGGCTCTGCATGAATCGGGCAGGGAACGTGTAGTTGAATGAGCAATGCAATCATGATTTATAAATCAAGAGGAGTTGAGAAAATTGATCAAAGGAGCGAGCATCAATACGCTATGATATATGAGAATTTTCTTTTCCCGCGTTTTAAAATCGATCGTTGGAACCTGGAAGTTGGAAGCTAATTAGCGTCGACAGTTTCACGATCGATAATAACGATCATTTACAAGAGCCGGCTCTTGTAGATCGCGTAATTCTCTCGACCGAAACAACAAATGATTCGATCCCCGCTGCGTCCATACAAAAACGTCTCGGAGAAACGTAAGTACCGTATGTACCGTATTCGCGCGCGTATGTTTCGTACATTTACGCGCGTCCCCGTCACTTTCAGCAGCCGACTTACTTTCCACTGTGTGTATCGCGTTTGTCGAGGGCGAAGGGAAACTGCAGAAAATCTTGCCGATACAGCTGGTATACCTTGGTTGATCCCGTCGGGTGGTAGTGCGAGCACGCTTAAAAACGCGGCCACCAGATGTGCTCAAACAGACACCTCCTCTACTGTGATTCTGTGATACATTAGTGCGCCAGCCAGGCTGACGGCTAAATGGCCATCATCCGTACGATGAGAACCGTCCACGGGAGGCCCCCGAGGCCGTACACCGACCGCACACGTGTGTCTCTGTGTGATACGCGCGCGGTCATGAATTTATGAAGATGGAGTCCGAAACACCCGAGATTACAGCAGAAACACTTGAAAAATTTTCATTATCCATTGGTGTCTTGAGAGGAATTCGAACCCGGGATCCGCAGATTACGAATCCAAGTTGTTGTTCATCGGATCAACCGTTCTCCCTTGCAATATAATATCACGTCATTGTAGTACATTTTTTCCTACGAAGTTCGAGATTTTCAATAAATTCATCGCTTGGAAATGAACGATGATTTTGATTGAAATCGATACGATATCTTATTGTTGAGTGATTCGGTGTGCCGGTGCCACATTCACGTTGTGCGGTGCATGATTCATCGCGCGCACTCGTTATTTCCCGAGAGAGAGCAGCCTTCGATCTCGGGAGCTTTTTTGATGGTGTACGCGCGATACAAAACACGACTAACGTATCCTCGATAAGCTGAAAACGATCGAAAAAGATTTCAATAGCACATACGAAGCATGCATTTGCGAGAGATTGTCTCGTGCCATTTAATTAACATTTGAGTAAAAAGCTCGGCTCGTTCCGCACACTTAGATTTCAGTTTTTCGCAGCTTCTGTGTAATTACACGGTATACGAGGTAACGATCGTGCTTGCCTGAAAAAAAAAAAAAAAAAAAAAAAAAAAAAAAAAAACGAGCATTATTGGGAGTTGGCGCATGAATCAGTTCGTGTATTACAAACATCTACTCCCGCCGCGCTTGCTCTCGCGTTTGTATTTTCCGTATACACGTAGCGTATTATCCTCGAGTGGAAGAAAAAAAAAGGCGCATGCCGCGGAACCTTCGGGGAATCTGATTTATACGAGGCTCAAGGATACGGTCCGATGGAAGAATGAATTTTGTGGGGAACGCGAGAGAATCCGTTGTCATTCGGTTATCCCTTGAAAATAAAGGAAGAACTTGAGGATGTACAGCCAACGGATTGTAAAACAAAAAAATTGAGCGAGTCTCGTCTTACCTTGTTGAGTACAAAAGATGAAATGATTCGCGCGACCTTGCTTCGAAGCAAGGCTATTAGAGCGTGGGCGTACGCGCGGGGATCCTTGAACTTGTGCTCGGGCTAATGCGTCAATGAGCGAGAACGTGTTTCTTTTACACGGATAAAGGAAGCAAAGAACGCTCAAATCTTGATTTAATTTCTGCTTATGTGCTTATGCGTTTGTATACGCGAGGAGCGAGAGATAAACCGAGTTACAAGTCGATACTCGCATGCGCGTACGCGCGGCCCGGGGTTCCGCGAGTGTGGTGTAGCTTTGGTATACGCGCCAAGGCGCGGACACGGACAGACGTCAGATCACAACGAATGATAACGAATACACCTTGTTAAGCCGCAATAACCTCTATACATATACCTTTGTCGCGGTTTCTCGTATTATTTTTATAACTCTCGTGCTCTTACACGAAGATCATAGTAGCGTAGATCGCGCTTTCGTACAATATCGAACCTCGTACTTTGTTTCACGGTCATTCGCCATACGACGGTAATGGCTCTGCTTGGGCGAGCCCGCGTCTTCTCGGGCCTCGCTATTCCTCCATTTATCTATTCTCAACGCCAAACACGTGATTACATTTCCATTTCTGTCTCATCCCCGCCGCTACCACCACCGCCTCGACGCCCAGCTTGACTCACGAGCACGCGAAATCTCCGCGTCTTTTGGTCGAATTATCTTCAAAAAGTCTTTGACATGGCATAACGTCCAATGGCAAAACGATTGCTCGTTCAAAGATAAAAAAAAAAAATGAACAAAAACAAAAACAAAAACGTCGTTGCTACGCGGATAGTCGCGCACTTTTCCAATGTTATATCGTTGACCGTTGACCCATGCAACAATTTTATTGCGTTTGAAATAAAAATTAAGTATTATTTTCAGCCTGTTTTAGAAATTTGGGAATGAAAACCGTGGTTGAAGGGTGGGAGAAAATAGGCTCATATAGAGGGGCGCTTATCATCGATCAATCATGCGTATCGCACAAACGCCTTAATTATGCCGGCGATCAACGTTATTCATTTTTTCACCCGGAGCTACAAAATGATAAAAAGCAGGACGGGACGGCTTGTGTTTTTTCTTCTATATTTCGCTACTCTACCATATTAAACGACGATTATTCAATAAGAATAAGGCAATATCTCGCTGAGCTATTGGTATATAACACGCGATAATAAAAGCACCGTACAGCGCGCGGCAGTTATCGCTGGGTTGTACGGATTTACGTGAAAAGCGTGCGACAACGATCGATGCTTCCGCGGTTATAATAACATATGCATAATATGGAGTGCGGGGCAAAACGAACACCAGAACCCACACTCACCGTTCAAATTGATGATTGAAATTATCGCAAGTGAGACGCATAACTTGCTCATCATTAAACTGGAGAAAAAAAAAAAAAAACAAGTCAAAAGTAAACATTGGGCGACGATTTCGACCTCTGTTTTACCGGAACCAATGACTTGGTATATTTCATTCGCGCGCGCACAGTTGAATATCCCAATGCACGTATCGTTACCGCGCGGTGGCACGTGAACAAATTTAGGGGATGTAAAAATCGGGAATAAAGTTTGCGGGGATGAAAAATGTCTGAAAGTGCTTGTTTCGACTGATAATCCATTTTGCCCCGTACTTCTCGACTGTAATCTATATTCGAGCAAGCGCGGAGCGCGCTCACGGTATATATACGTACTCGGAGCGAACCTCGGGTATCCTTGAGAAAATTAAATATGGATGTCAGGGCATAGTAATCATCATAGCGACTCTATTAATCAATGCGTATATATAAAGGAGAGAAATGCGAGGGGAAAGAAAAGAGAGACTCATCGGAATATAACTGCATGTCCACCGCGAAATATAGGCATGCAACGCATGTGGAATAAGCGTTCTTTATTGTGATCCTGGGGGGATCCGCGAGAAGGGGGCACAAGAGAGGAACGCCGTTGCTCTTCAATATTATATATGCTTTCGCGCAATGAAAACTATTAGGGACGCGGTGGTATTATACTTACGTATCGCTTGCTGTTGGCACACGGGTGAGCCACCTCGTACGAGCTCGTAGAAATTCAATCAAATTTCATTTCGTTACGCGTCCGTGAGATTAAGGACAAACGAGA
This sequence comes from Venturia canescens, assembly GCF_019457755.1. Classification (NCBI taxonomy): domain Eukaryota; kingdom Metazoa; phylum Arthropoda; class Insecta; order Hymenoptera; family Ichneumonidae; genus Venturia; species Venturia canescens. Next base: position 21,373,970 of record NC_057429.1, read on the forward strand.
TTCGCCCGGGTGGAAAGAGAATGAGTGACGGGTCGGGGAATTGTTTGATTTATTTTCAAATTTTATATTGTCGCAGCTTTGGCGAACGCTCCTCGCTCATTTACGCGTCAGCATTATTCTCAATTGTCCAATTACCGCGCGCGAATACAATGCGATGCAAGATCAAAACAATGAACTTTAACGAATATATTTGTTGATATATAATCACGTGCCATTGCCCTGAAAAATTCCTCAATTAATCTCTCGTCTCTCGACAGTATAATGCGGGGCTTCGCTCTGTACGACTGCGTAGCACGATACCTAGACCAATGATGTAAAAGAGGGGCGGGAGCATGCGATGACGGAGGGTTCGAAGGATCACTTTTTTTTTTTTTCGGAATATCTATAATATCTATAATATAGACGCGAAAAAGCTTGAGCCGCGATATACGCAAGTATAATATACGCGTCTCTCGCTTTCTTTATATTTCAATTATATATAGGGATGAGTATTTTTCAATTTTTCACTGTCAATTTGCGGGATGCCAATTCATACAATACATACAATATTATCTTTTGGCTCGAATCTATTGAATATAACCGAGGGGTCGTTGACGGAGAGTTGAACCGCACACCGCGCACCGCACACGCAACTGATGTATCATATAGCAGGGCGGTGTGTATGCATATATAAATTGATGATAAGCCGCGTCAAACGTCAAAACGAAGTATATATCGAAAGACGCGTCGAGCGAGGATATCCATATTCGATGGCGCGTCCTTGGAGTCGTTGCTGGTATACCGTAGACTCTCGTAAGCAAGCATTTTCGTGTATCGCTCGGATATATTGCGAGGTTCCCGGCGATCGGTTCCGCGACGAGAGGGCGTTTCTTCCTGCAAATATAAGTTGTATGCCCCGTATAGTAGGGCCTGTGGCGCGGCTAGCAACCGATTCCACCTTGGGGGATAAGCTATAAGAACCTCGGGACTCGTACTCCGGGGCTCAGTCTTCCGCTCGGATTGCGTATACACCGGAGTCAGCGTCATTGTTTTACTTAGTGTACTTGTTAGGGAGACGCGCGCGCGCGCGCTCGCTAGCGTTATCAACACCCATATAATTATAATATTCCTACGATTCGAGCCGATCGAAAATCAACGGTTTCAACAACGTTATCGCATTTTTTTTGCACACTCTCTCGCGTTTAATCGACTTTTAATTGGGCAAGATCGCGCGCGCTTTTACCTTCGCGGTCTTGTATATGATACCGTTGAGAGTATATATAACGCTTATTGTGGAACGAGGAGCTGGTCGCGAGTTTCTGTCCCGCTACCTGTCCCGGGATTCGTCGGTATAAATACCACTGGAGTAATCCAGCCGGACGCCATTACGAAGCTCGCATCGATACTGGATTTCCGATCGATCGCGGGCGCATCGATCGAGAACGCTATACAATCCTTTTGTTAAAAAATATTCACCCGTAATGGATAATAAGGGATCACTGATCCGCGAGATGGCCAAGGCCAAGATCAACGAACGTCATCGTGACGAACCGATCATGGGATTCGTTACCGATCCACCGAAAAACACTAGATACTCGGTAAGATTATATAAACGATATACGAAAACAAATTATTCTCTCATTCCGCGCTTCAAATATACCGCGGAGGATCCTATTTTCTTATTCTATATCGATCGCGCCAATATTCAATATATAGGTATACCATCTCTCACTGTATACTCTGTATGACACGACACATGGATGGATGGCAGGCCCATTCAAATAATATAGTAGAAGGCGCCTAATGCATCACTAAAAAATCTAAAAAATATCGAATATGTTCGAAACGGATATCTCGCGCCGGTTATTGTTCGTGGTAGTACTCGTGAGACGAGACTCGCATGGTCCAATCTCGAAGGAATAAATACAATTATTATTTTGTTGGCCGTCGCGTATATCCTTACGTATCCTTTTTAATAAGTATACGTCTTTCAGGCAAAATTCATTCGTCAAGATGAACGAACGATTGACCTTTACTCTTATACCGTTAGTTTCGAAAACACATATATTATATACGCAATACTGTTTAACGAGAGAAGCTATTTTTTTTTTATTATCCTGATATAATTTTGTTCATTTTGTACCGCGTAAATGATAAATAATAATAATAATAAATAAAAAGTTAGATTCGCGTGTCGAATGATTGGATCCGAGAGAAAATGGAGTGTGCGTTGTGTATATAAATAATATCGGTAGAGCGAGGGGGATTCTCCGTATACGCGACGAGGATAATTCCTACTTCTCTTCGACTACTACCTCAATGACCCAAAAGATGTTCCGGTACAAGATCGCGTGGTAAGCTTCAAATTATTGTATACATACTCTTCGGATCGAGTCAAGCGCAACGTACACAAGTGTCTCGTCGCATTATGCTCTTCGTATATAACAAGCAAATTGCATTAAAACGTCATGTACGGACAATAGCTATCGTATGCAACTTTTGTCGTTCAATTACTTTATTTACGTTCCGGAGAGGGTAAAAAAAAGTACTGTTCGCGCGCGGTCGAGCCGATTAGAGCGAGGCGATCGCAACGACGTCATGCCGCCCGTTATTCTTTCTATCGGCGGCGGCGGCGGCGGCAGAAAAGCAAAAGCTTTTTTTTTATTTTCTCAACGAATAACGTATATAGTATCTCTTTGTGAATATGGCTCTGTACTCGTGCGACAATTGCTCAAAATGGTAAACAACATTTGCGTTGATGAACTCGGGTTTCAGTTGGCGGACGGGATTGCCGAGAACGAGACAACCGGAATGGATTATAACATTCAACTTACTTGCAAAGAGGACAAACCAAGGGTCCTCAAGTTCTTGAGACGCTTTTTCTTCCGTGACGAGCCCCTTAATCACAGTATCGAGCTCATACCGGAAGGCGAAGACAGTACGTGCCTCGAACTCGAGGAGTACAGCCTTTCGGCCCTTATGGATAATCTTAGCTTGATGGCGGTCTCCTCGAACGGTTCGATCATCGGTGTTCAACTCAACGGTGAGAACATTTTCTCAAATCAATATTCATTTCACACATACGCGAGAGCTCTCCGAATTCATTGCTTCAGATCCGTCAAACCTTCCAACCTTCCAACCTCATTTCTCTTTAAAATTGTCACAAATTACGCAATTTCAATTGTCGATTCATTTGTCGAGCGGACGTTGCATCGAGAGCAGCAGCTCCTCGTGGTCGGAATCGTTACCCCTCTATCGACGCAACGCCGCTCGCTCACTCGCTCGGAACGAATGCCAACGGATCAAACCGCCAACATTTGGTTTTTTAACGTATCGCTCCGCGCGGGCCCGCGGGTACGAGCAGAATATTAGCCCGTAGCTCATTATTGTGAGCCACGAGTACACGAGAGACCCCGAAAATACTTTTCCCGATAGGATCCGCTGGCATATATGATGATGACAAAACACGCTGCTCTTTCTCGCAATTGCGATTCATTGAGCTCATTAACGTGTACGGAGACACGCGCAAACGCACCGATATATAGACAAGCTTTTCAACGAACGAACGAACGAACGAACGAACGAACGAACGAACGAAAGAACGAACGAAAAAAGATATATGTATTGGGCGTTGGATATTTTCGAGTGAAACATAAAATATATTACGAGGCCTTTATAGAGAATGATTTATCGTTATTATGGAATCGATCAAATTACAATGTTGAAGAGAGATGGGAGAGCGTAAACGTGAGCGTCGATCGGTTATCGCTGCGTTTGCTCGCTGAGAGTCTAATCGCATGTTCGGTTCTACTAGATCCCGCATATTGGAAGGGTATCGGACGTGGTTCATCGAGTGCTATAATGTTAAATTAATTGCTTTATTCGTAACGCCGCGTGCACTCCGGTATACCGCTGCACCACGCGTCCAACATATAATTACATTTTCGTAGGACGACCAAAAAAAAAACAATGATGATGAAAAATATACGCATGACGGGAGAATTCAACCAAGTAGATTTTTTAATTTATTATCAATTTCAGTTTCTTCATTATTATTATTATTATGCGCGGGAATATTGAATAATCGTCTAATCGCGCGCAATATTTTTTCAAGACGGAGGGCCGCGAAAAAGAGCGAGCGAGAATAACAATTACAATATGTTATCGTCGTCATCGTCGCTTCGTTTATCCCCCATCGATTCGATTAATAACCGCCTATACACGCCCATTTTCGCGCCTATATTAATTTAAAAGGAAATGCGCGAATAATCCAACTAACGAGTGAACCCATCACCCGACATCACCGTTAAGCCCGTTCTACGCTCTACGCTTTCGCAAATGATAGATATCGCATAGCCGTGCGACCAAACGCTCGTCGTCATATACGTCCCAAATCTCGTATCTCCGCGGTCGAGAGACAACCACCGAAGGAAATAAAAACGCCGGATCCAAAAGAGTCGACGCGGTTTTCTATACCGTAATCCCGCGTGTAACCTATTCCCATACCGCAGGCATGATCCGCCTTCGCGACGTTGAACGCGCGCTTGCGATCCGTTCACCGCGATTAACGACGTCGTCGCGGTGTTGATTCATTTATCTGGGCGTAACCTCCATTATGCGGATAATGTTCGAGAACCCCGAAGCTCGGCTGATTAATGGCTCTGCATGTATTTCACTTTGCACGAATGAATCGCCTCGGTGGTGGACGTTAAGAAAAAATAAACGACAACAATGAGTGATAAAATAAGGAGAAGGGGGTGGGGAGACAAGGCGAGACGGCAAGGAAAAAAAAAATTGTCTTTATCTTGGTGCAATTGTCGTGGGGTTTCATGGAGACACCTCGAGGACTTTGAGTCCTTCGAGAACACAAGATTCTACACTCCGATTGTCGTTGTTTGCAGATTGCCGGTTCTTCCGTTTCTCCTTCGAGCCTCCTCCGAGGAGGACGCGCCCCGCCCACCCCGTCTCGTACAGGCAATTGCCTTCGAAACACGATGGCTTTTTTATTCTTTTTTTTTTTTTTTCTCCGCAACCGGATACTTATGATCCTCCGATCTATTATTAATGAATATTTATACAAAACGATTGACGATTGAATAAGCGAACAGCGGATCTCAATAGAGCGGTCTCGAGATTTTTAATAAACGCGCGCAGGCACATCGCGCATTATTACCGATATCGTTGCACAAAAAATGGATAAAAAAAATGATTTTCAATGAGAAGAAGAAGGGCTTGCGGAAATAGATGCATACGAGAGTTGAGCGAGTGGGTGAGAGAGCCGAGAGACTGACAACGGTGCGCACGAATGTCCGTTATACAGGCGCGTCATACGTAATTTTGTTAAATGCGCGTTCTCGTGCATCGAGATCCAGCATGCGAGATCAACTTGTGCTACTACTCCCTCCGCAACGTGAAAGGAAATATATGCTGATGATCTTTTTTCTCGACTGGTGCGCAGGTAAAATGGAAGCAGCACCGGATGAGGGCGAGCCCGAATACATAACCAATTGCAAGAATCCAAAATTCCGAAAAATTTTAAGGCTGCTTCATCACGTCGACAAAAAAGTTGACATCCCCTCGAGATATCCGAAAAAAAAGGTTCTTGAAATAAGGATCATATCGGTTGACAGTAACTGGCGCGGACAAGGAGTAGCCGGAGCTCTCATCGAAAAAACCATGTAAGTTAATCCCCGCACATGGAATTTCATGAAACAACGGTAACGTTGACAAGTATTTTTTACAATATTTCAAATGTCCACGAAACATTAAAAAAATTAAAAGGAAATGTAATACAGCAGCAAGGTGGTTGCTCTCAAATAGTGCAAGCCCGTTATTCAAATAGGTTCGTCGGCTGAGATACTCGAGGCTCGAGCTAATGATATTGATTTACAGAGAAATTGCCCGCGAGTTGGGTTTTCACTTGATCCGATCGGATTGCACGTCTCTGTTTTCCGGCAAACTTTGCAAGAGATACGGTTTCGAACCGGTTTATGAGCTCAGATACGCGGACTACGTCGATGAAAATGGTAAACCGATATTCACACCGGCCAAACCCCACGACGCCGTTATGACTTACGTCAAATTATTGAACGAGGAATCGAACGAGAATTAACAAGGAGAGAATCCGCGTGGGGGGGGGGGGGGGGACTTGGATTTTTCCAGCCGGTCTTCGTGCATTCTGTCCAACGAATGAACCAATCAAGAAAGGAACAACAACCGAAACGGGGCAAAATCCATATATAATTATATTTGTACACCGCAAATTCCCGCTGCTGCTCCCGCGGCTATTTGTAAAAAATACACTGGCGCTGTTATACGTACGAAAATATATTTCTATCGATATTTATGGTAATACGTGTATGAATGACGATTGAACTTGGATCGATTTATTTCCATGGCGTATGACTATTTTTTTTATCACTTGGCATCTCAAGACGGATACGAATTGTATTCGCACCGACGATTTTTAAAAAGGTCTACCGCGCGAGAATCGTTATACTCTTCAACGAATAAAACATAGTTTCATGAAGAAGAGATTGGAGCTTGTAATTATTGTAAATCTCGAATGTGTGCAGAATAAAAAAAAAAAAAATGAAAAAAATGAAAAAAACGACGCGATGATGCATTTCCATTTGAGAACCGGTATCATAAAATCAAGTACGAAATTTATCAAGAGCTTGACTTTTTGCTCAGAGAATTTACCAGGATCGGTCAACTGCGATATCTCGCCGCGAGTTTGGCTCTGCTCGCCGCGGATCTCTCCTCAAAGGCGGCTATTTGCTCTTCCCTGTTCAAACGATTTGCTTCCGCTCGTACTTCATCGTATGCCTCCTGATACTTTTTGTTCTGCGCCGCAATTTTCTTTCCATTGAAGCTCATCGATGCTTTGACGAGAAGCATTTGACACGCGAATCCGACTGCCGAGAAAAGAAGACACAACATCGCGATCGTTACTTTCGTAAGATGCTTCCCGCCTCGTATCCCGTACGGTTCGTAAGACGGATCTCTAGGGTCAAACGGTCCGTGCATCCCTGACGCATCCCGGAACGAATTTATCTCGTTGTCGTAATACACCCTGTAAACCGATCCACCAATATATTTTTCATTCTCAAAGGACGGGTAATGTCATTTTCTGGTACTAGTAATAACAATTGTTACACAAGCGAACCCGAGCGTTTGAAACAATGCTTTTTGCCTAACTATAATGATGAATTAACGATATTTTTTTTTTTTCATCCGCTTCAATCCGAATTCCATTGTTGCAAAGTTTTTGAAATCACTTCTCAAAAGTTTGTACCTTGTGCGTTTGGTGGTTTTTTTTTTTTTTTTTTTTTTTTTTTTTTTTTTTTTTTTCAGTTTGCATACGTACTTTCTTACTTTTTGGTCTTGCGACGCTTTCTCAAACTGCAAATCCGCGTCGTATCGTTGTCTGGTATGCAATTTGCTCAGTACTTTGTAAGCTTCAGAAATTTTCACAAAGTCCGAATGATTGGACTTTTTGCCGGTGTCAGGATGCATCTGGAACGTGGGGAGTATCGATATGCGATCGAAAAATCTCCCAGTCCATGGGCAACGTGATACGAATTCATCGGCTTCTGATATACCGTGTGTTTCGACTCACTTCTTTTGATAATTTTATGAACGCAAGTCGTATCTCTCGTTGAGAGGCATCCGGATGTATTCTCAAAGTCTCATAGTGGGTTCTCGTGTTCCTTTTCAAATTTCAGCAAAAACGAATCATTACTGGCATAAATGTTTTGTCATTGTGAAAATGGAAAAGCAGGCGAATGGCTCTTCGTCAATATAGATGAAAGTTATGTAATGCTTTTAAAATTTCTATCGGAAACAATAAAATTTATCTCACCTTGCACTCCCACAGAATAATTTCCGAACGTGCATTATTTCGTTCCTTATTACCGCGCGAACGAATAGCGACATTTCCTCATCAAAGATTCGATCGACAGTCGCTTTTTACTAACTTTTTGGGATTGTCAAACTTATTGATCGACAGCGGTTACAAAGACACCTCATATCATCGAGAAGACACATCCGCAATTAGCTTATTTGTATCGTTTCCAAGTAACATTTAATGAATTTATCACTGCGCAATAATCAGTAATTTTAATACGCAGTGAAAGAATGCAAAAACAGATCAAAATAAATAGCTCGAGAGGATAAACACATTTTGAGCGGGTCTTTCGTTTAAAAAACAACAACGATTATGTCTTCAATCTTCAATTTAGGCAGGCCGTTCAGCTGCTTTTTCTGGTAGGGGGGCGGAGAGGTTGGGGGGCGTGAATGAAGAAGATTGTCCTAAAATGGCGGAAAAATCACTAGGGCTGAAGAACCTAGACTAACGTTAGGGTCTAGCTCCGAACGGTAAACCGAGATGTCGCCACGGTCGTTTTTGTCGATAAAAAGATTTAGCAGAGTTAACAGACTGACAGGGATTCTCAACTTTGTTGATAGTTGGAATATAGGACGTATAGGAATACGCCCTGTACGTCCTGTTGAGAATCCTTGCGCCTGTCAGCTGCTAATGGCCGTTTTCTCCGACGCGGTTCAAACTCAGTTCAATTTTTTTCATATAGTTTCGAAATAGGATGAACCGAGTTTAAACCTCAGATTAACGTTCGAGAAAACGGGCATAAATTTTTTTACCGACAAAAATAACCGTCGCGACATCTCTGCTTACCGTTCGGAACTCTAGACTCTGACCTTAGGCTAGGTTCTTCAGTCCTAGTGATTTTTCCGCCATTTAAGGCCCGGCTACACACGATCAATAATAATATTGCACAATAATATTATTGAATGTGTAGATGTAATATTGAAACATTGAGCAATCATTGAACAGAAGTTTGAGCGATTTTAATTTATGGCGCATTACACACCATACAAACTTATTGTGCAGACCGCGTGTGTAGCGGGCCTAAGGATAATCTCTCCACCCCTCCGCCGTACCTTTCGGCCGCGATGACGTCCATGGCCAATTCGTGGCGCAGCCATGGCGATTGGTGGAGCAAGCACTCGTTACCCCCTCCCCCCCGGGCAATCTACGAACTTGGCTGATTAATTTCGGATTTCTGACTTTAAGTGCTAATAATTTTGCGAGCTTTTGTCGATTTTATTAGAAAGAAAATCGTTTGTCGGTTACGAATTTTAATATTCAAACAAATTCCGAAACAGTTTTTTCGCGGCGTTCGCCTTTGCGGCCTACGGTAACATTTGACTATTTTTTTTCTTTTCTTATATATACTACTATTCGAATCTCGAATCATTCTTGCGGAGGTGCGGAAACGGTTCTCACAATGCTCGGTAGTCGGAGCTGTGGTTGCTAAATACTTGAGGACGGAGTACGGACTGCTACAATCGTATTTTTTTTTATCTTACTATCGGATGACGGATATCGTTGTTTCGTCGAGTGTTTTTTTTTTCGTAATTGTCGCTACTGTTAACGAGTAACTTGGTTGACGGTGTAAAAACGATCAAGAAATATAGAAGAGTGTAGTGAACAAGAGGTAAAATTCATGGTGTTGTTGTATAAAATTGTCTGGAAAAATGGCCGACCAATGTTTCATGTCAGTTCTTCAACGGTATACCTGCATCGTTCGCCATATTTTATTGTTATCCCTCTCCTCACTCTCTTCCTTCAAAATTCGCTCATATTGCGACTTGGTATGTCAAGAGTAACCGTTTGAATCCCATCGTTTTTATCAAACAATTTTACCCATAATTTTTCCAAACGATTTGTCAGAGTCTGATCCTCGGTCAAATAATCGTTGCGAATAGGCGAATGAGAATCACGATCGCGCCTACTCGGCTAACTCCACATATTTCGACGGTTCGTGTCACGGGAAACAAAAAAATTTTTTTTTTTCCTTTTTTACCTCCAACACACCTTTTCGCGTACTGTATTGCCACTTGATAGTTTATCTCTGTCCCTCTGCTCCCAGGATGCACGATGAGTGGAATAATTGTGCGTTCGACTGTTTACACTCGTTTACGCGGCATAACGTGGATCGAGCGTGGATGTGTGCGTGCGGGAGAGAGAAAGGACATTCTTAAATTTGCACAATTAGGTTATACATTATTGTGAGGGAAATATGCTTTTTTTTTTACAGAGGTGGGATGATCGTTTGAAAAACGTCGGAGGGATTCCTGCATGAATCTTTCGAACGAGTAAGTTTTATAACTAGAAATCCCAATAAAAATTAAAGAATCACGATAAAGTCTGAAAAAATGTTTTCTTTGAAATAAAATTATTATCATCGTGACCTTGTTGTCGTGATGATTTTGTACGTAAAGTTATCTAATTTCACTCGGCTCGATCGTGTATTGCGATCTCGAACTTGAAAGTTGAGTCAAGTAGCAAAGGATATAGCATTCATTTAATACGAAAGATAACAAGAGCAAATGTCACATCCTGCCTGTGTGAGAAGCTCTTTTTCTCGCGCTACCCGCCACGCCTTTTCTTTCTTTCATCGTGATTATCTTTTTGGTCATATCGCGCTAGCCGTGGGTACGCGCGAGACACCCGAATTTTATTTAGACAACAACAGAGTAACGTTGCACGCGGGTTTAGTCGGAATTCAATACATTCATAATCAGTCTCCACCGAGTTCGGTAGTCGCGAAACCGTGACGAAGAACCAAGAACTCTCGAACCATGACCGTTTCTCGGGGGACGGCTTTCGGACGAGTCTGTGAAAGAATAATAAAAACAAAAAAAAAATTCGATGCTAATATTTGATATCCAGCGTATTTTGATGTAACTTTCGATCGATTTTCTCATCCATTGTTTCCTCGTATACTGTCGCTGAACGGTTCCACGTACGATTTTCGTATTTCACCGTTGCCAACGATCTTATACCCGTTTTAATAACGGAGTGTGCAAATAACGATTTGACCTCCATTTTTTTGAATTTTATTTGCGGATTTTTATTCTATGTGTTCAAGCTGTCCAAGTACGAAACAAGGAAAGCACATACATTTCCATCATTATTTTACAATGAATGAACATAACTATGTTTTTAAATATATTATATATGTTAATTTGCTGAGGCGTGCCGCGCAGTGTGACGATTGATTCTACGATTCATCTGACGTTTGTAAAAATTTTTCAGATTCGTTTGGTAAACACGTTCCAAAGCGAGAAGTATATACCTCTCACTCGTTCTCTTTATCTTGCATTTTATATATTCGTTCTTGTCCGTCGCTGAGACTCTGTTCGGGAAGGGAACAGATTTGTCAATAATTCCAATGAATCTCCATAATAAGAAGCGAGCGAGCGAGTCGATGGGAAACGAGAGAAAGAGAAATAAAATTCCGATGGTCGATTCAAACGAAATAAGAAAAGATTGATATAGTAGTGAAACGCTTCGCGTTCATCGGTTTTCGGTTTCTGATGAGAGAGCGCTACCAACGGTGTTAGGAGGAAAGGCGAAAGGGAGAAGCGGAAGCGGTGGGGGGGCATTGCCTCCCGATTATATAGGGAACTGCTGCAACAGAGACCCGAGTTGTACCACCGCCGCTGCTATGAATCATCGAGTGATCCAGCAGACGAGAACTCGCACGCTTAGCGTCGACACTCTCGATTCGAGGTGAAAAATCTGCTGCATGCCTCTTTTGTATATAAATCGCAATGAAATTGCCAAAAGCGAGAGAAGCGAGATAGAATAAGCGACGAATAGGCTCGTCAAGCCCCCCGATGCGGCGTGTCGCGTGTCGTAACAAATCATCAGCTAAATCATACAATCCGAATGATGCTCGATTGTATGATTTACGATAGCAGATACTGGAGACAAATATTGAAAGATTGGTTCACTTCGAAAAAAAGGATTAAAGAGAATTCGTAGAGTGCATGCTGGCGAGGATGAGAGGCTGCTGCTTGGAATTTGTGTACTGCGCAGCCGCCGACGCATTTTTCAACCGCACCAACCCTTGCTAGAGGGGGTAGAAATATAGTGCGCACGCGGGCATCCGTTGATTCGCGTACCGGAGACGTATAAGCTCTGCGACCTACCACTGAAGAATCACTCCAGTGAGATATGAGATTGGTAGTCGCGAGCAGCCCTCCGCGTAGATAGAACCGAATTAATCGCGCTATCATTGCTTTTTATACATGTATAGAAATATTTATAATAATAAAGTGTATATATAAATATTTTTCTATTACCGGCTTGTTGAACGCCTCGACGACGATCGACGACGATCAACGACGATCAACGACGATCAACGACGGTCGACGACAACGAGGACAGGAGGATAATTATGCATTCGCGATTCGGTTTTAAAGCATCGCTAGCAAAACAATTACAGTTTCGATCACACTAAAAGTGATAACGTGAAAATTATTGTTCGCTTTTTAAAATATATAATATGCCAGTGAAATATTCTCGACCCCGTTGCACGTAGTCAACTTAAAATCGTATAGACCAAGAGAAACGGAGAGAGGACGAATTTAAATAGTCGGGTCGATATCGTAAGCTGTGCATCGCTTAGTTTACTACTCTTTTTTCACTCGATTCTTCGTTTATACCGAGTTCAATATTAAGAAAAAATAAAACTATAACACCGCATCGATAGGCAGGGAGGGAGGGAGGGGGCCGAGCAGGCAGGCAGGCAGGCAGGCAGGCAGGCGTACATATACGTACGCTGCTAAGACCCATCATTATCCATGGGTAGAACGGATATGTCAAAAACGCTGAACGCTTATAGAATGTGAGTAGCAAACAAGCGTGATTAAATTATTATTAATCATTTTTTCAACCCCTTTGGGTAAAAATAATAAAAAAATAAAAATCAAGAATCAATCATTTTCATATCTATATATCCATATCCATCGTCAAAGCTTACGCGTTCCTTCGAGTCACCGGGTTGCTGGTTTCATTTTATTCGGTTTCCGCGCACAATGAGACTCGTTCGTATATCCATTGGTCTTCTAAGCTCAATCGTTCTGTCGGGGTGCACGTATGAGCGTCCAACGATTTCTCGACATATATTTTAACTGTACACTCTACCGAGCTTTTATTGTGCTCTTCTCACAGTATAAACTGTGAAAAAAAAAAGAAAAAAAAAACATTTTCTCTCAACAATTACGCCGACAATGCCGAAGCACCAAACGTACGAGTAATTCTTATTTTGTCATGCTCAAACGACCTTGCTCCGATAGGATTGTCAGCTGTTGTCCCACGCGCATGAATATATCCTTCTGCAGCCATCGAGGTGTAACATTACCTGTGACATCGACAAACATTTTCGGTTGTAAAAGTTAATTGAGAATCGAGTTTCTGTTCTCATCTCGGGTTTGTTGAATCAGACTCTCTCTCTCTCTCTCTCTCTCTCTCTCTCTCTCTCTCTCTCTTGCTTCTTCTTTTGCCTCTCTACCGATTCTGCATTTACGTGATTTCCTTGCAATAGCTGGATTGTCACGCGCGTCGGCCTCTCTCTATTTCTTTTCAATTGAAGCAATTTGGAGCAGATCCACAGCGTAAAAATATTCATAAAAAATCGTTCGGGGCTGGGAATTCGTGCGTGGTAAAGGTTTTCCAAGTAGTAACGTTCTTCCCGGTGAGCAGCGAGCTAAATTGGGCGAGAGAATTCAAGATAAAGAATATAAAGCGGTCCTTCGGTGCTCTATCGACAAATTCGTCGAAATCGATTTGTGTAACAAGGTTCGCGGATTTCTTGTGTCCTCCGTGTTTAACCGCAACGCTCGTGCTTACAGCGCGCGCATTTATATATTGATTCGTTCTTGGTTGTTCGTGCGAAATATTATTGAAGCTTTGTTCAAATAAGCTACATTTAAAGATGAAAAAAAAAAAAAAAAAAAAAAAAAAAAAAAAAAACAAGAAATCTATCGTAATGGAACTCTTTTCTGAATAGAATCCGCTGTGAATTTGTATATGAAAGTGCAATTTTCCCGATAACGCCTTATATCGTGTCGATTGTCTTCAGCATATGGAAATGCAACGGTAGGAAATACGAGTTCGGTTTGCGCTTGCGTCGAAATATTGAGCCACATTGATTGTGTTGCGTCGGTGTGGTCGTCGTTGGGCCGGCTTTTATCGAAGCCCTGACATGGGGTAAGTTCGCATCTCGATTAGATTCAATGTAAATTGGTTCTCGCGGAGACGCTTCTTTGGTGGCAACAATCGTCTTGATCTCGTGTATCTCTGCTCTTTCCCTCTTCGTTGAATTACTCGAGACGCGTTTCAGCAATGACGGCCGGGTAATGATTTTCAAATTCAACATTATCCATCCGAGAAGTGTATTTCGGAATAATTCCAAAAATTATTCTTCGAGGCTATACTAATCCTTTCGATCCGTCGCGCTCGTCGTTTTCGACCGCTACTCTCTCCACCTTTTCTACAACCCCGACGAAACAACGTTTTTTTTTTATCACTCATCATCTTTTTTCTTCGATTAAATCGATTGTCCTTATAATAGAAGTATCGTCGTTGAAAACGCGTATATACTAGAAAAGTCAAATGGTTCGAGGTCTCATTTTACCTCGTTCACCGTAAACTTGGCTATCTCGACTATCAAATAAAAGTTCATTATCGATGTTTGCGCGCACACTCACACAGAGTGTAATATAGAGAATGAAAAGTCGGAGGAAGGGCAACGACCCGGCAAGGTTTTGTCGATAGGCGCAATGAGATCCAGGTGAAGGAGAATGGGAATAACGTTGAGGACTGTTGTTTACAGAAAGAAAATAGAACACATCGGCAGGATGACGGCTATGACGCAAGAAGAAATAGTGGCGGGTGCTCGGACGGTGGCTCAAGGTCTCGAAACTCTGCGAGTCGAGCATGGAGGTCTTCTTCAGGGTCTGCAGTCGCAGGACGCACCCGCCGCTCGGGACAAAGCGAGCCAATTGAGTAAGAACATTGAAATGATCGAGTTGGGTCTCGGTGAGGCACAAGTGATGATGGCCCTCGCGAGTCATCTTCAAATGGTTGAGGCGGAGAAACAAAAATTGCGAACCCAAGTGAGACGGCTGTGTCAGGAGAATGCGTGGCTCAGGGACGAGCTTGCCGGTACTCAACAGAAGCTTCAAGCCAGTGAACAAGCGGTGAATATTTTGTTCCGTTTAAGCTCGGTTTTATCTCGATCCGTCTTTAATTGAAATTGTTGAATTATGAGATTGACACATTGATTAATGATTATTATTTTTTATCGAAGCGCAGGTTTCACAGCTCGAAGAAGAAAAGAGGCACCTCGAATTCATGAGTAACATGAAACAGTACGACGCGGATCCACCGGCCGACGACGAAAACGCAAAGGACCGACCGAAGAACGATCCCGTGGTCGATCTCTTTCCCGACGACGAGGCTGACGAGAGAAACAGTAGGTGTATGCAGAATAATAATCTCGGAACAAATCGGTGTTAGTCATGTAATCGTTGTTGTCAGTCTTTTCATATTGAATACCGCTTGGTATAGTCGCGAGTACATTTTTTTTTCTTGCCCAGCAATGTCACCGACCCCACCGTCTCAATTTGCCCAGCAAGTTAACGCCGGTTACGAGATACCTGCGCGTTTGCGAACCCTCCACAATTTGGTGATACAATATGCGAGCCAAGGACGTTACGAGGTTGCTGTCCCACTTTGCAAACAAGCACTCGAAGATCTTGAGAAAACATCGGGGCACGATCATCCCGATGTCGCAACTATGCTCAACATTCTTGCGCTTGTTTATCGGGATCAGAACAAGTTCAAAGAAGCCGCCAATTTGCTCAACGATGCGTTGGCGATTCGTGAAAAAACTCTCGGTGAGAACCATCCCGCGGTGGCAGCGACCTTGAACAATCTAGCCGTTTTGTACGGTAAACGCGGGAAATATAAGGAAGCTGAACCACTCTGCAAGAGAGCATTGGAAATACGGGAGAAAGTACTGGGACGCGATCATCCGGATGTTGCGAAACAGCTCAACAATCTCGCGCTGCTCTGTCAGAATCAGGGTAAATACGAGGAGGTACAGAGATATTACCAACGGGCGTTAGAGATTTACGAAGCTAAATTGGGACCCGACGATCCGAATGTCGCCAAAACGAAAAACAATCTTGCCTCGTGTTATCTCAAACAGGGCAAATACAAGGACGCCGAGGTTCTTTACAAGCAAGTACTTACGCGAGCTCACGAGAATGAATTCGGTGCTATCGATGGTGACAACAAACCCATTTGGCAGGTAAGAATTTTATCTCGTTGTGACGTTTTTCATCGTGAAAATGCCAAAAATTTTCCTCAATTAGGTGGGCTGAAACAACATTGAATTTTTTGATACGCAGGTTGCGGAGGAACGAGAGGAGAACAAGCATCGAAACAAGGAAAACGCGCCGTATGGTGAATACGGTGGCTGGCACAAAGCCGCCAAAGTCGATTCACCAACGGTAACTACGACCCTGAAAAATCTCGGAGCTCTTTATCGACGGCAAGGAAAGTACGAAGCTGCGGAAACTTTGGAAGATTGCGCCCTCAGATCACGCAAAGAAGTGAGTACGCACAATCAGTCTTTATATCCACCATTCCGAAAAATAAAGTAAAAGAAGAAGAAGAAGAATCGTTCTTCGCGCACGCGCTTTATTGTCATTCCGCTAAGTTCATTCTCATCCCTTCCAAAATTTCCCTTTTCACGCAGCACTTCAAACAGGTGAGCGGCATTTAATCAATTTATCATTAAAATGCTTCCTTGGACTAGCAGTGACGGGGGGGCGGGTGGCGGCTGCGACGGCAGCGGCAGCAACCAACGGCAGCGTCAAATCGTTCACGCACGTTTTCTTATCTAGCTCCTTTATGATACATCGTTGTTTGTACCATTGTCACTCTTCTTCGTGCTACGTATCGCCCTTGTTCTTGTATCTCCCCCCCCCCCCCCCCCCTCAGCTCCTTCCCTTAATTGTATTAAATGTTAATCTCATCCAGTCGTACTTGGTAAAAAGTCTCGAATGTTTTGAACATAAAAATATTATACGGTTATCGCCAGAGACGCGGATGAAACAGTTTTATCGTACTTTGCACGCAGGCATTGGATCTCGTCAAGCAAGCCAAGGTCGCACAAATCTTAGGTGATGAGAAGGGCACTACGAGACGAGGTTCACGTTCCAGTCTCGTTAACAGCGAGCACGAACAACAACACGACGAGGTGAGTCTACTTTTTCCTCCGTCTCCATTTTTATTTATTATCTTACGCTCTCTAAATGTTATTTCTATCCTCTCTCACCTCGTTGCTACAAAAATATTGTTTTATATACTTTTTTTTTTTTAAATTCTTTCATTCGATCTTTTCGTTACCGTCACTAGTTCGTGGAATATATAATTAGAGTCGCACAATGCATGTAGGTAGCTATCATACACCTCTATTAGCCGTCTACTACCCACCTTTTCCTCTCTCTCTCTCTCTCTCTCTCTCTCTCTTTCTCTTTCTTCCTTCTATTCTTTTTGTTCGGTCCGATTTGACGATTCGACAAACGATCACACAGGGCTCCCTGCCGCTGGTACAGAGGGCACTCCACGAAGGACAATCCGGCCATCACGACGCTAGTCCTAACAAACCCGGTTTTAAGAACAAATTCTTCCACGTTTTTGGCATTCATTCGTCCACGTAGAAGAAAAATTATTGGATTGTCGGCTTCCATGCTCTGTTCTTAATTTTATTGGTTCACGCCCGTGCGACTAAACCGTCGTTTCCTTTCGGGTTCCGTGGCAATCCGCACCCGAATTTTCCATGTAACGATCGATAAACGGGCCAGCATTTTTTCGAGTAATTGTGCTGAATACTTTTTTTTTTTTTTTTTTTTATGTATTAATATTTGTCTCATTTACAAAAGAGATTAGCCACAAGGATGTCTTTTCCGTTTCTAATTCGTATATGCTTTGAGGACGAGAAAATGAGATTTTCCGTTCCGAGTCATGTCCGATCGAAAATATTACTCTTTCATACGTTTCGAAGCGTCCTTGAAAAAACTCATAAGTCGCACGGGCGAAAAAATAAATTTTGAACTGTTTATAGTTATCGTATCGGAAAGAATTTTCGTGCTTCCATAGAACAAATTCTTTTAATCTTTCATTAATTTCGTTCGATTTGACGGAAACTTTGTTGTTTTCGAATGAGCGAAGAAATAATTTCGCGTCTTATACTATCAAGTTGTACATTCTATTTAATCGTTGAGTCGTTATTATGTGTTCCGTTGCCTCTCGTTGTTTATCGGCGTTTCTCGTATTTAAACGTTCTTCGAATTATCTATCAGTATCGGAGGGAGATTGTTTCGAATATGCTGTTTCGTTCATGGTATTACCGTGATTAATTTAATCGCTGTGTACGACCAGAATTACAATTCGTTTCGATTTGCAAGCACAACGCGTAAATTAAGCTGGTAGTAATAGTAATATACGTACACACCTGCGTGGTGTTGTCTCATCTATCTGTCATTAATTTCCATCAATCATAATCTTCGCATTATAGGAGTTGTGAAATGTTTAATTTGCACACCCCATAAGGGATCGAAATAGAAATTTTCACGTGCATATAAAAAATGGTCGATTCAATTTTTCGCTCGTAATAAAATCCAGCTCTATAAGAAACGAAGTTTATCGCAAATGGTAAACGTTAATGTTTCCAAAATGTTGATTGTGAGGTATAATCGAAGTCGACGAAGAAATACGTGAAAGTTACCATCTTCGAATTTCATGAAAAATTGCATTTCGATTTCCTGTACGTACTGTAGATAGGATGACCTCTTGGTTATAATACAAGTATGTGATCAAATTTGATGTAACATCCAGAGAGACACGCGCGCCCACCCTGCCTCTTCTTCGTTTTCTATTGCCACATACGTTATGATCATGAGTAACTATAGATATACATATGATAATTTATAAAAGAGTTATTATACCTGGTTAGTTAAAAAATCTTGTTTACAAATTTTTACTCAACCATTGTTGAAAGACTAGCTGCGAAACAAAAAAACTCACTGATTTATATATTATTAGCGACTGCGTGATGCCTTACAGTGACTAAAAAAGATGAGGGATTAGTGCCTTGATACTTCAATAACAAATATACACGAAGAAATAAATTATTTTACAAAAAAAAAAACGAAACATGAAGTTTTTCTCGTTCGATGTTTTACTCCGTCCTTCATTCGGGACAATCGAGTTTTCCGGCGAATTTTGAATTTGCGCGTATCGGTGAAATAAGAAAATATAATTTTTCTCCGTTCGTTTGCCATTTACGGATACTCTACGGAAAATCACTCTCTCTCTCTCTCTCTCTCTCTCTCTCTCTTTTTGCCGCTAATTCGTTCCCGGCCGATGTTATCTCGTTTTTTCTATTATTTTTATTTTTTTTTCGTTCGATACACCTGCGTTGTCTTTTTTTCATTACGATATGAGTTATCGCGCGGTCTACCGGAGGCTTAGGTACGGATGAGAGTACCAGCACGCTGATCAAGGACCGTATACGAAAAAAGGCTTGAAGAATCGTGTGAGATACGAAATTTAAGAGGTGCGTAAACGTAGCATTTTTCTTTTTTTTTCTATTACTTCTCGGAGTTGTCTCTCTATCTCTATCTTTCTGTCTTGTACTCCTGGCTCCTAGTGCACAAGTGATGAATAATTGATGTATAACGTAGACCCTGGCTAATAATGAAAACTGCTTCATTACACGAGGCCCCAATCCTGACTACTCGAATGTTTATATTTTTTGCCATTTGCTGCTAATAATTGTGAGCGCACAGAAAGTTTTCCCGAGTTATGCTGTGTAGAGATTATGGCATGATTATAATATGTATGTGTTTGTTTGTTTCTTCTTTTTAATTGACAGGTAACAAATTGAAAAATCAGTCAATTCAGATTAATTTGGCTTCTATATCTATTTTTTTCATTTATGATCTTTATCACATGTCTACCTATTTTCATTTTGAACCGTATTACAGAGTCATTCTCCATTACATTGTTCCACGACAACTGTCAAGTAAGAATTTAAGAGACACATTGTCAATCAAATTTTATTTTTGCGCATTTTTATCCAAATGAAATAGCTGTGATCGTAGATGAACAACGATCTGCAAAATAAACCCAATATTTTGTAAAACGAAAAAAATTAATTTACTATTCGGATATTAGTTGTTAGGAGTATTTTTCCTTCATTGAAATACGGGTTATAGTTTTATACACTCGGTAATTGATAATGTCTGTTCTTTGTGTTGCAGGACCGGAAGCATTCCGTTCGCGCCCAATAGAGCGACGGTTGAAGATAGAGAAGAACTGCAAGAATAGGAGAGAGAGCGAGCGAGCGAAAAAAAAGAGACGACGGGGGGGCGACGGACAAGACTCAGCATCGTTTTTTTTTTTTTTTTTTTATTGAAAACGTTGTTTACGATGTCTACACTCGTGTTAGGAGCACTGCGAACGGCGGAAAAAATGAAAACAAAAGGATACATTCCAGCTGCTTTGTATTCGCACGTATCGGGGGTCTGGTCAACTTTTAAAACAAAAGGAGAAGCTAAACGCATTTTTTAATTTAGCTTTAACGTCAATTCGATATTGTTTTGCGAGTAAGATCGCATCTCGACTTAGGAAATTGCTTCAATTAAATACCAATCAAAATAAAGAAATGAAATTATCGTGAATTATAGTCGTGATTGTAAATGGAGATTGAAAAACGTACTTTACGTAAGGTACATCATTTTATAGCTTGTGGGACTTTTGATGTAATAAGGAAACGTTCTCCGATAATCATAACGCAACACGTCCAGTATTGTTTCGTTCATAAATGATGATTGAAGAGCACGGCGATCCTTGAAAAGACGGAATTACCAAAATGGAAGAAAAGAAATGAAAAATTTGCATTTATAAAGAAACACTGGATGAGAGTCGATTGTTATGAGCGTGCTCGATAAAATTTCTGTCATATCCTTTTGGTCCGTCTGAACCGGCCCACGTCGACACTCATTTAATAAGTTATGCGATGTTTGCTGAGATCATCAATAACTAAATTCTTTAGTTGAATTGCGAATATGAGGCGAACCCTCGAATTTGACGGGGGGTATATCATCATAGCACGTAACCGGCGTAGATCGGTTCATGGAGGTTTGATAAAAATTTGCATATAATATTCCAAACAGGGCAGTTTCGTCTAATTTATGAGAATGACCAGTCACGAGAAAGCTGATTACCGAATATTTTACTAAACGGAAAAACATGACCAGGGTGAAAGAAAAAAAAAGAAGTAAATATATACACAACGCAACGTGTGAACAGAGTGTAAAAGGCTTCATCTTCTCGCGTACATCTGTTAGTTTTGTTTTGTTGCGTTTGCATTTTTTTTTTTCCGAAGTACTCGCAATGAATTGTCGAATGTTTGTTTTCTGAAAGCGAGAGCTCGTGTCTCATTTCCGCATTTTCCAAGATGTATACATGTGCGGTCGCAAGTCAAAGGCCTAGACATGAGGGATTACTTTGAATAATCCCGATGAATTTATTCATCCAGTCATTTGCTTATCAATTTATTTATTTATTACTTCGTTCTCGATTTAAAATAACATCTGATCGAGAGATTCCGTTGTAGCGAGGAACTTGAAAAGCTACGCACACGGAGAAGCAATGTTAACCAAATTATACACTCGCATAAAATTTTTTATCTTCTCTTTCTTTTTCCTCCTGCGCATTCGGAGATAATAAAAAATTAACATAATTTTCTTTTTTTTTTATCTTGGTATTAGCACGAAGAATATTCTTTTTTTACGTTTCTCTATTTAGAAGATATATTTAAGCTCTTACGCTAGCAGTATTTGGTAATAATATTTTGTATACTGTGCGAACAACGTGTTGTTTTATCGGGACGACATGGACAAAAGATATGAAATTGAATTTAAGAAAACAGAGCAACGATTATGTTTTTCATGCATTGCGCATAACAGTTATTGAAGTTTGAATCGACGAGCAGTGCTGTTGTCTCACGTAAGAAAATGGGATTGATTCTACCGAGATTGTCGTATGATAATGCGCGGAAGCATTGGTTCTTCAGTGCAAAGTATTGTTATTCCCCGAAGATCTGGTGGAACGTAAGCTTTGATTTACAATAAACATTATAACTTGTATAGAGTTTGTGTTTTTTTATTTAACTCACCTCGCGCGAACGAAGCCGCATGATTGAACTATACTGCCACTGTCATCATCATCGTCGCCACCGCCGTCCCACTACTTCACTACTACTATGAAAAGTGTGCCAAAGTAACTTGGGGAAATTAGTTTTATATCTCACGCGTTTCCTTTCATTTATTATTTTGTTCTCGTATGCGTATTTATATATATATACTAATCACATTTATTACAGCACAATACATAACGTTACACTCAATAATTTAATCGA
This sequence comes from Venturia canescens, assembly GCF_019457755.1. NCBI lineage: Eukaryota > Metazoa > Arthropoda > Insecta > Hymenoptera > Ichneumonidae > Venturia > Venturia canescens. The sequence continues at coordinate 21,396,322 of NC_057429.1, forward strand.
GTTAATTATTAGTTCGAAGTACAATGGCAAACGATTTTCGTTATCGTTATTATCTTCCTTTTCGTCGTATCGTTCATGTACAACTAGCAATATGGAGGTGAGAATAGTATACACTCATCGTAATGTAAAACCGTGCGTTTTCTTCCTTTTAGTATAAATTTTTTGGTCATACGCGTGTACCAAAAAATACAAAATTCAAGAAAATTGTTTTTACAATCTCTGGATAAGTGAATTCCTTGAGGGTTTATGAATCGAGCTATGTTTTATTTATGAAAGCCAATAGCTAGGAATGTTTTTAGTTTTATCAATTTAAAGATTTCCAAAATATACGAGAATTCGTTGATTCGTTAAATATTGTATCTTTTGATAAATTTTGCAAACACTCAGATGATGAAAAAAAGTTGGGATGGGGGGGGGGGGGGGGGGAGATGGTGAAATAGAATATCAGCCTTATTGGGCGAGATATATATTTTTAAATCAATGTTTCAATCCTGTAATTTCGAGATTGCGTCAGTCACGAACATACATACAAATATTAACTTTATCATGATATAGCCTTTTGCCTTATGACTAATATCTACCTTAAAGTCGGTGTATATTCTATACATACGATTTCGTTTCTTACCGAGCATGTTACCGAAAATTCGAAATTTGCTATGGATTACGCTACATCTTTCATGAGTATTGTTTCATTCTCCGCGCTTAAGACTTTTTTTTTCCTTTTAACAAACAGTTCATTAATCGTGATTTTTTTTTGCAATGACGAACGCGCATTGAAAAAAAATGATTGGCACACTCAAGTGGAATTTGATTATTCGGCATCCGAGCAGATTTCAAGTATAGGTAATATTTTTCATCCTTTTCCAATCGATAATAATAAAAGAACAAAAGACTCGCAATGGCAATTCAAATCGCTCGACATACTTATCCATCAATTCTTTCTTTTTATTTTCTTCATAGGAACTTGTTTACAATGATTTTTATTTCTCCATCAAACGCCCATACGCTGATGCGTTATTACGGTCGATACGTGATCCCAATTTGCGAATAATTTTTTTTCTTTTCCTCTACGGGCCGCTCTCAAATGAACGATCGGTTTTTTATAGTCGCGAGAAAATGGCATGTTTCCTTGGTCAGTTCGTTACGGGAAGCCGGAATTCCATTGATTATATTATGCAACAGTTTTTTTTTTTTTTTCAATAATCGAGCATTTGGCGATACAAAGTAACCACCGTCCATAAACGAGTGATTAAGACGAGGATGCGCGCGCTGAGCGGTTCGCTCCTTCTTGTCCTCTTCTTAGCCTCTAAATACTGTCCATAATGTACACAAGAGCGTTAATCGCGTTTAAACAGAAAATAATAGCCGATATAGAATGAGAGAAACGTAAAAAAATAATTGATATCTAACAAAGGAAGAAGTTGCACAGAATTAATAAGGAAAGAAACATCGGTATAACTACGTATAATCGTATAAATTCGTCCGCTTTCAACGAAAAGCTTCTTCGAATAAAAAATAAACTGGACAGCAATGCGATATTAGGTCCTACCTTTAAAATAAGACGACGATCATAACAATTAACGAAAAACAAATGAAGCGTCGTTAGACTTTCGATATGAAGGAAAAAATCGTACGTTCGAAAGGAGAATTTTTTGAAAAATAACATTATTTCGCGGAGATTTGGGCATCACTTGATAATGTCTGTGTATATAATATATGGAAAGTTATTAACATAATATGAACGAACTCGTATCTGCTAATAAAAATAATGGTTTAATATATGAAATGTTGATACGGATGAAAAGAAGAGGAGGTGACACGCGCCAAAGTAGAGAGAAGCCATCGTAATAAATAAACTTGTAGGGTAAGCGGAAAATGAAATGAAAATAATAACGAAACGAATAGAGAAATTGTATCCGGTCGTTGTGATGATCGTGGAGAGCCCCGCGCGACCGAATAGCCTTTTTCAGTAGGTTGTGCATATATATACTTATATACCGATGGAAAAGATTCGAAAAGAATCGTAAGATGAGATGGCAGGATGATATTTGCGCATGGAATATTATCTCTTGGCTCAATATAACCGGAGAATGGAAGATCGGTATCGCGCAGTGTCCTACGGCGACGAGGGTCGTAGGTCGTCGGAAGAATCGTCACGGCGAACGAGTTAGACGTCGGGTTCGCGGTGTGCCTCGGTGCATATCTGCGAATTTATAAAATTCGTACCCCATTGTCTTTTCAAGCGTGTCGAGTTTTATTTTTCCATCGATCGCCAACGATGTCGTTATTTTTATCGAACAATGACAGCTGTCTTTGCTTCGTTATTGCTTCACTTTTTCTCAATACCGATCAATTATTACCGGTATATTTGCTTGTGTGACTTACCGAGAGGTTGAAACACCGTACAAACAGCTTATTATGTGGTCGACGATCAGACGATAATAATAAACGCGATTCTCGTCGCTAAGTACTTTGAGCGGAGGTGGGGGAGGTTAAAGCGGGAGCGTCATCCACGTTTGATATTTCGGTTTTGATGATAATATACGAGACATGGCTCGAACAGTACACTTTGCGATGCTCTCGTGGCTCTTTCGTTGTCGTTTCCTATTCACTCCCTTTTCTCGCTCGTTCGCTGGCTCGCTCACTCCTAACCTCTCTTCTTTCTCGACGCAAATCTTTTTCTTTTTAGCTTTCGCTCCTCCCTCCTCCACAAATCACATTTTCTTGTGATTCACCCTCTTACCCGGTCTACCAAGAGATCGCCATGAATAACGACGCTGGGAGTGCGAACGCAACGGCGAATAAATCAAAATTTGAACTTAAAAGATTCTCATCTCGCTTTCTAATTTCGTTTTGTTTTCGCCGCGGCGAATCGAGACACAACACATGCGTTTTCTTTCTCTCTCTCTCTCTCTCTCTCTCTCTCTCTCCCTATTCCCCCGTATACACAGACATACGAGCACACACATGGCATATCCGCGCGGAGCAACGCAATCGCGATGGCGCAAGATGGGTGACAAGCGTCACGAGTTATCATCGCAAATTCGTAATTATACCTATACAAAATGCTACACACCGCGTTTATCTAAAACTACAAATATTACTACGATACTTGGTTGGTTAGATTAGACTAGAGTACATCGAATACTATAGACGCCAGACTACAATTATACAGTACTTATACAGTATTATCGGTTACAGTTGATTAATATCGATAGAATCGCAAAGAAACAAGAACTAACGAATAATAAAATGGATAGTGGGTATATGCGTGTTTTTCGTGTATACGTGTGATTTTTTTTTTTTTTTTTTTTTTTTTTTCATTTTTCATTTCGAAGAGCGCTCGGATAATGGGTTTTTCTTTTCTTTTCTTCCCTTCCGCGCTATATCTACAATTTCACTTTCTCACACTTCGTCCACACAATCCATATAATCTTCTCATTGTAATAAAGATATGTGTATCCGAGAGGTAAGTGAATATAAAAAGAGGATTCAGCCTTTCGCGTTTCAATGCTTCGCAATAATAATGATCCGGGAATGATTAACGATTAATTGTTATTTTATCATTGTTGTCTCTTCGCGCTCAACTTTCTAACGAAGCATGCAGCCTGAAGGAAAAATATCGCGCTTCTCTCGTCGTTTTGGGCAATTATTTTTGCTCCTTGCTCCCTTCGAGTGGAGAACGAACAAACGTAAAGGGGTATTATTATATGGGAGAGAGACTTGAGAGAAACAAAGGTATATATGCGTACTACATACGTATCTGCGGTCGCGTATCGTGGGTTCGTCGTCTATGTATCCTCTATGCTGGATATTATCGATTGTTTAATCTCGGCTATTTAAATGTGGCGAATCTGGCCTTTCGCGAAGGAAATTTTCTCGGAGATTCGGGGCGAAGACGCACCCGCCCCGAATCGAAGCGGGCGAAATAAAAAAGATGATTATCGATTACTTCGACGCCGATAGTCGCGATTGCGCCGATTTTTCGCTCCAATCTTGTTTCTTCTTCAGTGGCACGATCTTGCGCGTCGTTGAAATCGTCGCATTCTACGATGCCACTCGTCCCGCCACTCAATCACGATTGATCGTTGCGTTACCGTTAGACCACCCTGGTTTCCACCGTCGTTCTCGTGACCCAAAATCAAGTAGGATCTATAAACAAAAAACAAATAAGAGACAGTATTTATTTATAGACGCGCGTGAACGATCCGCATCGAACGTCGAGGGAGCACCATATATTTTTCCATCTCTGTCCCGATTATCCCGATTCGCTGTGGAGCCTCATCGATGCAATGAGTTTGGAATAAAAATTAATGTACAGATAGACGCGCGACTGCGTAGAGAAATGAAAGTCCGGGGCGAACAGAATGGAAACGCGCTGATAAATGAGTTTTCTCCAACCAATAACGAATGATGTACCTTAATTGGATTAGCAAGGGCGGGCTAGTCGACGTACCATCAAAGTTATATATATATATATATATATATATATATGTATATATTGCGTTAAATACGCGTTTTGCTATATTCCAATATCCCTATCCGAAAATCATATGTTACGTATATATACTACATTGATCAAGAGAGCTTTCTCGGATCATCGCTCAATTGGGCACGATTAGCGCGTCCCACAATCACAATTGATCGATCGGTATATATGCGAGGCATTATTCTTATTTCTCTCTCTCTCTCTCTCTCAATCGCTAATTTTGCCCTATCCGTCCGTCGTCTCCTACAACGCACGTCATCGAGCAGAATAAAAAGTTGCGAAGAAGAAAGAAATAAAAAAAAATCAGGGAGCGCCCACGCTTCGGTTTATTCGCGGCCTCGCGCGAGAGGGAATGAAAAGAAAGAAGAAAAAAACGGAGAGAAGATGCGGTGGTCGAGGGATTAATCGTCATGAGCAACTCTTATATATACGAGATGTATACGCGGTCGCTGTATATTGGCTCATACATATTATATAGCAGTTATTCCGATCCAAACACAATTTATCGTTATGGCTCGCCTCGTTCGATCGTTATAGATAGAAATAATTGAGAGTCTATGTATTGGTTTAAGAATCGCGATCCCGGCGCGCGCGATAAATAATCAATGATACGTAGACACGCGCGGAAACTCAAAACTCACTTGTTCGGTTTGATCTTTGGGCATTTGCAGGCAAGATCCCCCGTATGGACGAAAAGGGAGATGGGCCCTCGTCTGACCCTCGAATCCGGGGACCTCTTGTATATGAGATTGACGTTGAGCGTGAATCTGGTCCATGCGGTACCCGGAGCACCACCATTTCCGGTCGATGCGTCCCCCTTCTTGTGCCTGTCGGTCACTCTAGCCAGAATTGCTATAAAATACAAAATAAATCAAATCAAATCCATGCGCATCTCCGTTGAACATGTTTTTTGGTTGTTTGCGAGGGCCAGGCTCGATAATCGGTCTTATCCCCTACGATTATACCCTTTCGTGCTGCGGCGATTTATTATCGAATTGCGGCATGCGCACGGTGGTGGTGCTGTTGGGGATCGAACCGTTTGTTACACATGTACCCGCGAATACCGTCGTTTTTTTCCAATAACTCGAAGAGGTTTCGCCAGAAACTATATAACAAAAACGCTTTAGTTTATATTTTATTTCGCGCTCTTGAACCCTGTTCCGCAAACGCTTGCCCCTTCGACCATATAAATTTAACAAATGCATCGTTGTATTCCTGGGACAGATTGCTGCTGAAAAGAAGATTACGCGAGGAGTTGTTCGCCGCGTAACATATTGACACGAAATAGAATCATTTTTTACGCAAGGTTGCTCAAACGTGTGCGCGCGCGTGCGCGCATCTAAAAATAAATAGTACATGGATATTGTTGAAAATCGTTCGCTGTTTCGTGTTGGCTTGCGGCGCGTTCGAAAAGACGAGAGAAACCTGAGCATGCGAGATTCGCGCGAAGCCAACGATCGGGCAGAAAAGAGCGGAGGGGGAGAGTTTCGCGAAATCTATTCCAGGTTGACGTCGCGTGGTAGACCTGTTGAAGATTTATTCGCGACGAATCAAGCAGCCTTCTCCGCTGCGGCACGCCGTAACTATATATATATACCGGGAGTGGCTTTTCGCGTCCGCTTTTCCCCTCGGCGCGTCCTCTTCGCGGGTATGTGTTAAATATATGGGGGTGAAAAAAAAAGAAAAAAAAAAAAAAAATACAAAAATAAGCGAATTTTCCATCTCGTCTCGGGCACTCTGCTGACTGCGAGGCTCCCCTTGAATTTCTCGAGCACGCTGCTGCGGTTCGTATATACATCCCGTGGGTTCGTGTGAAAACACCCGTGCTCTCGCCGCTCGTCGCGCGAGCAGGGAAACCACGTGCGAACTCGGTGCCCATATAGATACAAATACAAATGAACCGGTGCGACGGAAAATGCTGAGAAAGCGGATCTTAAAAGGGGCGTAGAGCCAATCAATTAAAACGTCGTGATGCTGGCGAGTTTACGCCGTTTTTTTTTTCCTCAACAAGCAAACCCCCCTCGCCGTGCGACGGGGTTTGCTTTGCCGCCAACTCAAAAGCATGCTTGCTTTCTATTATTGAAACGAGACTCTCTCGCGGTTCGCCAAAGAGCCATTCTTGGACGATAGCTTCTCGCGGCACGTATTGCACGTATTTTCAAACTCTCGCGTTGAACCGCCTGTTTTCATCAAAGCAGCGCTGGCTACTTCCTACTAGTGCGAATCGTTCATGCACACGTGGAACAAGTCACACGCGCATACGCCGAATTGAGCAGGCGCTCCGACCTCTCCGAGCGTGTGATACACCCAGCCCCGCGGCGCCCCAAGCTCACCAAATTCCTCCGTGTGCATATTGCCACGCTTCACAATTCTCTCCAACGCGTCAACACTGCGCTTTCGAACAAAGCTGTATGCTGAGAAAACATCTTTTTTGTCGGTAACGCGTATGAAATAATTGTCAAATGGACGACCCAGTCAAGTAACTAACCGTAATCTCGCTGGCAATACTTGTTGAGATTGAGCTTTCTCGTGCTGGCTCTGCACTTGCCGCACTGATCTGCAACAGAAATAAGAATGATTCCTCGATTAATTTTTATAAACCCGGTTGAGTAGGTATGCGCGCAAAATGAACGGTGATGATGTTAAAAAAAAAAAAAAAAAAGTATGCATTTAGCGCGATCGATATTGTTCGTCATATGCCATTATCGAAATTATTTCTGCGCATTGCGAAAAAAAGCAGCGGTTGGTTCTACTATATACACGTATGGTTATCACCTCTATATGGTAAAATGTACCAAAAAATATTGTTAGGACGATTTTTCCATAGTTAATTGAACTATTTCTGTCGTGTTCATTAAAACATGTAATCCCATGTGTTATTTAAAAGTAACTAACAATCATGGTAAAAATCCTCACAATTATCAGATAATGCTGCAAGTAACTTTATAAATAAGCTGCTTTCAATATGAAAAATATGGTATACCGTATCATATTCATGTTTGGATTGACTTGCACAGAATTTTACCATCCATATGCCAATTAATATCTATAATTGAATAGGCATTATCATAATATTTCATAATACGAACAATTTTTGTAATTTTGCGGAGACTTGTGTTTCCTGCTATTGATGATTTTATTATTTGTTATCCTTATGACAACCATACCGTTCTCCTGAGTAAAAGTACGACTCGACAAAAAAATAGTCGACCCGAGGGGGAGGCTTGATCCCGGAACTTCCGGAGCTTGAGTTTGGAACGCAATCCATTACGCTACCACCACACACGCTTTATACCTGAGAAAAACGAAAATTCTATATAAACCGTGATTACGACTTATATATGCGTTTGCTTGAATCTTACTTTAGTTATAGAACGTTCGGTACAGCACAGTGGATAGCGCTCCAGGCTTAAATTCCAAGAGTCTTTCTTTCTTTTTGTTAAAATCCTCCCTCTCCGTGGTCAACCTTAAATCTTTGCCAAGCGTACCACGAGCACATAATCGAGAGTACAATACCTGATACCTAATCGTTAATGATTCTATTTATTTTAGGAAAAGTATTACTAATATTATTTGGTGACATGTACACAATATAGGTATATGTTTGGTAAAGTTATTGTTCCTGTATTAATATATGCGCTTGATGTAAACGATTTATAAAATTTAGTAAATACAATCATATTTTTTTGCGAATGAGCGCTACCATAAAAGTATATTTTTATCACCTCAGGGAAACATGCAAATATGGTACTATGAATAAAAAATGTTTCTCGTGTGCGCGATTATGTTTTTCTCCCGCAGCATCCGCTAAATGAATAAAAAATAATGCTAGCGTGACGATATTCGTTCAATTAATTACACGCTTCGCGAGGACTCTCGTATATATAAATAAATCCTCGCACCCGCAGGTGTATATGATGAATGAGTTGTGCCGCCATGGAGTACGAACTAGTGACTCGTGGATGGATGCGGCGTTGTTTCCGCTTAATCGATATATTATATTGGATGAATAGTGGGAAACGAAAAAAAAAAAAAAAAAAAAAAAAAAAAAAAAAAAAAAAAAAATCATCGTGACCATTGCTGCATCGCGTTTCAGAGCATAGAACCGTACGATTCCCGTATATTCAGCTGTCAATTTTCGTTCGTACATTTAGACATATGCACTGCCGCCATGTTTTTCAATCAATTTCCAATTATTGGCATGCGGCAGCTTGAATTTGTCCACGGAACTTTTTGAGTGTGCACGAAGCAGAGCGCGATCATGCGACAACTTATTCTATAAACTGTTTCGTCGCGGCGGAGCTTAACCGTCGCAGATTTCAATCGTTTTTTCATGTAATTGAGTTATCTACCGGAAATTTTCTCGCATTTTGGTTGTTTTTATAAAATAAAAATAAGGATACGGAAAACAAAAAATAAGTTAATATATACAACAAAAATAAGGATCTTTCCCAACGTACAGATTTCATCGAGGCTTCAAAAGTGAGCCGGACTAATAATTATCTGTAGCATTCTTTCTATCGGTGCGCCGGTAATAACGAACTTTGCATCTATAGTATTCATCTATTAGACTCGAGACATTGGAGTCTCCGCGGGCGTACTATTATACCGCGTACCACGTCGGTCAAAGAGCCAGCAAGAGATAACGGTGACGACCCGAACTGAATTTTTATGACGATCATGAACAATTTTTTTTCGAATCCAAACTACATTTCCACCGTACGAATTGGCTTTAATTATGTTTTTTAAATTAGCATCTTATATAGTTTGGAAGCAATTCTTATACTACTTGAGATAGTATTAGAGTTTATTATTATGGAATTATTTGCCAAAAAACGTATTTATTGCGAGAAAAATGAGAGTTCATATATCTTTGCTATTATACTACAACTTTCGCAATGAATATTTGACACGTCGGCGGTGATACACACCATTCGACGGCGAGCTAAATATTATTTGGCCCATCAAACAGTTTCAAAAATTGTTTCATTCGCGTATAAATAAGCACAAAAAGTTGTAAGCAAATTCTTGAAACTTTTCCAAATGAATCTCAATCCACACGGTGAAAACGGATTCGTTTTGTATATACCGAAAAATATATTATTTTTCAAGAATTTTTTCAAGTATTTAGGCACCGATTGCAAACAGCATAGTATTTTTTGAATTTTGCAATTATTCGTTCCTCGAATTGTAAACAGCTTTTATGTGGATAGCAAAAAGTTATGCACGTGCGAGAACTATATTTTGTTTTGTTTTCGAGTGTTATTCACATCATGTCAGACTAGCATTTACTGATAAGTAGAACTACTGTATTGTAAATCACAAATTTTGATTGTCAGCATAGTAAATTCTATGATAAATAGACGAATATACACCGAATACGTGTGATATTTTACCATGCATATAGTTTTTTTAGAGTTGCGCCCGAGCATACTTTACAATATAAACATTTGAAGTGACTGAGAATAGAGAAAAACGCTCTTGGGTCATTTGAATAAAAGGTATGAGCATTGGTCTTTTCACTATGGTGGATAAAACAGTTCTCATTACTGCTCTTCGAATTAATGCTGCAATTCAGTTACATATTGTTGTCCCCGAGATACTATATTCTTAGTACTTTCCTCTAGAATTTTCGGCCTCGTTTTCTCCGTACAGAGTAGGAAAAGCAAGAAGTGTTCGTTTCAAGTTGAATGAACTGCTTGCATAAAACTTTCTTTTATTCAAAGTTTTTTCTTCGTGCATTGTAAACATTGGGGTGTACATCACGCGTGTGTTTTTCTTTTTCATTCGTTCGGTTGGTTACCCGCCCGTTGCATCCCAACTTTTTATACAATCGATTTTCCTTCCGATGATCGTGAGAATAAGTAAAAAAATTCGGAAATGTTTTCACTAACCGCATATGACTCTATTCGATCAGGTATATAAACATTTTTGGCTAATTGGTGAAAGGTAGCCGGATAAAAATGAAATATAATAATCTCTGTGGCGTGGCAGGTGAAATCCGCGATGAGAATTAGGAGTGGAAATGCGAATGAAAAGGAAAGGGAGGCGGAATTATCCCCCATCCCTTTGGTGGGGGATAATCACGTTGGAGTGAAAACGCACAAAGGTGTATCACGAGAGCGAAGTATAGGAATGCCTGAGGATGGGCTACAATAAGCTGAAGCCGATGATAATACGTGAATGATTCATTGTTAGCCGCAGGTACATGCACCTCGGCAAAGCCATCGTTCGAACCTCCGAATAAACAAAGTATAGATATCGGGTGGTCACTCGCGATGATCGTGACTCAATTTTCAATAATCGGTATACGTATACGTCCACGATAACATTGCGGTGACGCAAACAAAAACATGAAATCGGCCCGAGGGAATAAATACAAACACTCGTTGAATGACGCGTTCAAATGTTCATTGATTATTGTGGAAGTATAAATATACTTTTTGCTACGCGATGGCAAGGCAGTGGTGAGGCTTAAACTAATCGTACGCGTAACTCACTCAAAAATAAAATGACTTTCGTAAAAACTGGAGGAAGATGCTGGCGGCTTCGTTGCAACGAATTTATAGCAAGATTTCCGGGAATGTACTCAGCAACAGGAGGAATTTTTCGGACACGAATAGCTTCTCTTTTTATTACCCAGCTAGGATCCGAGAAAGTATACCCTACTTTGGAAAATAATAAGGGATGTGCGAGCGGTAGCGACGGTGATTCTCAATCGAGGGTTCCGGATATTTCATGTGGATGAGAAAAAGTGCTTGATCGCCGCCGCATAGCGCGTACAACTAACTGTAGAGCATGTAACGGCGGAGCTGGAGATTTCTCGCCGGTCATAAAACATTCTACATAACACACAGCAGCGTGTATCGAGCAGCAGCCATCGAGCCTCGGATGCGTATAACGAACCTTCGAGTCTTCCATTGCAGTCCTCGTATAAAATGCACATTTATACAGTATATGCTGCTGCACGGTATCTATATAACATAATGTAGGAGCGAACACTCGATGCGTCGGTTATGTGTACTCGAAGCAGGACTGGACTCGAGCCGAGAACACCATTCACGAAGCCATTCATGGCCGTTTAGCCATTCATGAGATCTTGGTATAGGTGCATCCCTCGGCACCTATATATTTAATAAATATTCGAGTTCTCCGCCCAATGAGAAAAATCTCCGTGAAGGAAAGTGAATGTGAAAGAATGTTTCGCTCTGCCCGCGCGACTGTTCCATTTTTACTCTACTCTAGCTTCCCCGCGTCTATACAAAAAGAATGAAATATTTTTTTATTTCCGCTCCTCGAGATGAAGTGCATAATAGAGAAGGAAGAGAACTATGATCGCGAACGATATTCGCCATTTTTGTTTTTAGTTTCTCAATTTATTTTTCCTCCTGTCGCAATCTTCTGTCTAGTCGAGATACGCGCATTTTTTCTTGGCCAATGAAGCGGTCCGATTATAGCCGCTTCTCAAACGAAGCTGTGCCGATGCCGAAAATTTGAATTTTTTCTCACACATTCGCCGAAATTCGTCATAATTACGTTCATCATTATGAACGACTGTTGCACCATGCTGTTGCCAGCGACACAAATTCTTCGCTCGCTAGACGCAAGTGCGCTCGCAACATCTTGGAGAGATACACCGCGCGGCCTATATACAAGACACGGTGTACCGTATATATAGCAGCCAAAACATTTTCTTATACTTTTTCGTCACAAGTTTCCATGCCCATCCAGAATATAAAAAAAAGTTGCTTTCAGGTCGTTATAATAACGACGAGTGAGAGCAGGGGTTAGACATGCAATTTCCTGTCTAGTAGCGTAGTTCGACGCGACGGCAACGATATATGCAGAGATTGCGGAAAAAAAGGGGTGGGCAACCGTTTTTTCTTATATATATAATCGCTGTATCATCGACGCATCCTTCTGCGACCGCGAGTTCGCATACTTCCGATAAAAAAGAAACAGACCACGGCCAGGTATAACGGACTGAAAAAATAGATACAAGTTTTGCTTTTACGAACGTTGTAGTTCGATACGAGGACTAGTTCGCGCGCCAAATTATATACCGAGCAGGCTGATTTCAAAACGCAACTGAAATAGGTATCTATACGAGGCTAGGAAAAGTAGCTAATTTCTTTTCACCTTTCTTCCGATATAACGAGAGAGCGAACGACGAAGACTAGAATAAGACAAGTGCGATAAAAAAAATTGTCAGCGCGCGTTTTATAAGAAACCGTTATTCACGTTCGAATTAGCTCATATATATATTTTTTCGCTATATTGAAAGATGCATAGTTTACGAATGAGTTATATAATACGATAAAATGCAATACTCGTCGTCGGTGCGAGGATATTATGCGGGGATATTTCGCAATGAGAGATCTCATTTAATTCATTATTGTCCGTATCAGAGAAATAAAATAGGGTACGATAAGCGTGCGCGCGAAGCGAATTATATAGCAAAGGCCATGTTGTGGATGAATTTTTGGGGTATTTATATTACAGTCGTATTCGCGCGGGCGCGAGTGCGGGAGAAAAAAAAAGCGCAAGATTTTTGGTTTTCCTTACCAAGAATTTCAATATTTTTCTTGGCAAGCCGGTTGGTTAAAGCAAACATATATAAGAAACGACGAGTGAGATAGCGAAAGTGGAAGCAGAAGCAGGAAATGTACACAAGAGAAAATAAAAGGAAAGAATAACGCCGAGAGAGGAAGAAAGCCTAGAAGGGGAGCAGAAACTCATATAAAAAGACTTGGTCCATCGAGGCGGCGGTCTATTATGTATAACGTGCACGCGCAAACACACACACACACACATATACACGCTAACGCTTACAAATTTTAGGGCTCTTCGGGTCGCAAGACACGCAAAGAGTCCTCGAGGAGAGGACTTTTTCTCCCCTCCCGTCGGTCGCGTTCTTATTTTTTCTATATACTTCATAACTCTCTTGTTATAAAACGATGAAAACGACGCGTATATCTATATACGCCGCACCCGCTGCCGTATGTGTACTATATTTGTTGGTCGTAGTAAACCGTTGATTGAAATAATGAAAGCCGGCAAGAAGGGGCGAAATTGTCGAACCGTATATACGCGGCTCTCCGCGTATATTCATAACGTCCATGAATTTTATAATAAATACGAGAGCAGCCGCGATGCTAATTTCGCGAGATTCGGAGCAGCCCTTAAATTCGGGGGGTTCGTACAAGGATCAACATAAGAGAGTCGAACTTTCTCCTTAATGGAGCTGTACACGCGCGACCGTGCGCGCTCGCGCTCGTGCTCGCGGGGAGACCGGAGTCCCTCCCGCCCTCTTGTATGCGAGCCTTTACTTCGCTGCTTCCTCTCTCGTTATATTTACGCGGCGACAAAACGAGCCTCGTTAAGGGTTGAATTTGCTGCGCCACGCTAGTCTCCATTTATACCTTTTATACTTGTGAGCTTTTTTTCCTTTTTTACTTGTGCCCGATGTTTCACGCTGAGAGTCAAAAGTACACCTTGTTCTCGGTCCTTGTTGGCGCGAGCTCGAACAACTTGTCGTCGCTCATGTTTAAATTCATTTCAACGCACCAATTTCAAAATAATATAAGTGCGCGCGTAAAACCTCATTTAAAGATACACGTTTCATTCACTCGCTCGTTAAATATATACGTATATATATATATATAGGGTGGCCCTTAATATGGGTAAAAAAAAAAAATTGATCGCGCCGCCCGCCAAAACGGATCCAAATGATAAAAAAAAAAAAAAAAAAATCTACGCAAAGCCGTAGTAGCTATGTCCGGTAAGAGGAAGACGTGCCTGTAAGCAAGAACTTGGATTTAAATATCAACTTTTCTGCATGATTGGAGAAACATGGATTTTTAAAATCTGCAGGTTTATGTGTCAATTTTTTTCCCTACTTTCCGAAGCTATTGTATATTAGTATTCAATATACAGATCAAATAATAAGGCCTTCCATACTGCACTAACGAAAAAAATTAAAAGGGTCAAAAGATTTTTCCGAATTTGTAGTGATTTTTCTGCGCAATTTTGAGAAAAAGTGAGAGAAAAAAATTTGCCAATTTTTATGCTTTTTTTTTCAATTCCACAAGCGTAGATTTATTTTTTTCAACTAAGCCATGGTATGGACCGGATAGCTGGTTTATTCAGCTTCAATTTATTCAGCTTCAAAACTTCGGTAGGACCATTTTTTGCTGAGATGTTGAACTTTGAATCAAGAAGGACTGTTTTGTCTTTGATCGACGATATCTCGGCAACCAATGGTCGCACAGGAAATTCAATGGCAGTTCTGAAAACTGGAATGAATGCCCTACAAGGTTCCGTTGCGATCTTGGAGACGAATTTTTTCTTCCATCCTTGTCCGGAAATTTTTAAAATACGAAAAAAAAGGTAATTTATGGTTTTCCAGAAAGTCAATAGCCAAATTTCAAATAATCATGAAATGACTGATGTTGAGTATGCAGTATGTAAGGCCTTATTATTTGATCTGTATATTGAATACTGATATACAATAGCTTCGGAAAGTAGGGAAAAAATTGACACATAAACCTGCAGATTTTAAAAATCCATGTTTCTCCAATCATGCAGAAAAGTTGAAATTTAAATCCAAGTTCTTGCTTACAGGCACATCTTCCTCTTACCGGACATAGCTACTACGGCTTTGCGTAGATTTTTTTTTTTATCATTTGTAACCGTTTTGGCGGGCGGCGCGATCAATTTTTTTTTTACCCATATTAAGGGCCACCCTAGTATATATACATCCGTTCTGAGACTAAGTCTTCTGACAGGTATAATGCTACGTTTATATGAAAATTCATATTGCCCTAAAAATATAGGATATTTATGCGTTAAAAATTAAAAAAGATAAAACAAATGTATTCTCATTTTTAACGCTATCTACTTCGCAATTTCGTTTAATCAGATATTTGCTCGATCCAGCTGATTCGATATTGCATAAGGTTGTTGAATATTTATTTATATTTCTTATTGAATTTGAACGTGCGCCGTATAAGCATCTTAGACGCTTCGTCAAGCGCGTATACACGCGAATCCATATGAACTCGAGAAGGCACAACGCTCACAATCAGTCGAAGCAGGAGAGCAGTGAGAAGGGCTGCTGTATATAGGGGAGAAAGCCCGAGATCAGAGTGTTCATGGGGAGGGAGAGGTGATGAGAAAAATCGAAATTTTATTGAGAATTCGAAGGTAAACACGCTCCATTGAATCCGGATTACGCGTCGTGGTGAAATAGCGTCCGTGATGCGAGAAGAAGAGCGGGAGAGCGGGAGAGAAATTCACCGAATAAAAATAAGGCATTTTTCGCTCACCTCTGAAATCTAGAATACGCAGCGGAATGAAAAGCGACGGATAGAAATGAGCCGCAATCATTCATCTGGCTCCTGCTCGATGCTTCTCCCGTTTATAAATAAAATATCTAATAAGACGGGGAATGAAAAAAAATATCTATAGCCTATTTTTATCAATGCGAACTTGACGACGATTGCGAACTTGACGACTCATCCCGGTACACCGCGAATAGCCGATGTGCAGACGTTGAGAAAAAAATCCGCACAAATCGACCAAAGCTATATAGTTTTGTTAGCGCATGTATAGCCGCTTTCAAGATCGTTTCTGGCGGCATAAGTTTCTGTCCATCCTATATGTGCCCTCGTTTTATACGCTCGCGTATATAGGGGAACATGGGGCAAAGTGGCCACCCACTTTTTTGGGGCATTTTTGAATTCTGGAGCAAAGTGGCCACTCACGCAATTCCGATTTCTGGCGGGGCACAGAATCAGTGAGAATTCTATGTTTTTTTAGAAATTGATAGCTATTTGAGGCAGAGGGTGAGAATCATTTTGCGAATTACTGATAAATGTCTATTTTATTTTAATTGACAAAAATCGTACTTATAATGGACTTGATCTTCATCAACACCTGCACACAAGGTGTGCGCCCATTTTAGGCATGTTTCGCAGCGAATTCAATCTTTGGAGGAATGCGAATGAAGTTGATCGCAGAAAATACACGCAACGTCCGCCGCAGACAAGAATTTTTCTTTTTTCATGATCTCTTTTTTCTTACTCACTAGATTTACGCGATACGACAGACTCGTGACAACGGCGGTTTTCCCACGATTTGCCCCCGATAAGAACGGGCTTTTGCCACTGGTAATGGCAAAATTTATCCAAGTATTCCGACTAATTCTTTTTTCATCCCATCGAAGGAGGGTACCTACTATGCCTCGTTTCTTTTCGGTTTATCGCGGCCTTCAATGTTCCATGCGGGAACAGTCTATTACAACGTCTATTTAACCAGAAGTGACAATTATCGATTTTCACCGCATTTGAGAGGGTGGCCACTTTGCCCCAAAAAATTTTCTCGACCAAATGAGGAAAAAGAGGATGAACAAAGAGTTTTAAGACTCAACAATAGTCGAAAGATCATTTATTATCTGATAAAGTGGGCTGGATATTCATTTTCGGCATGAAAAAAAATTTGGCAAAATTTATCGAAGTATTCTGACTAATTTTTTTTTCATCCTATCGAAGGAGGGTTCGTACTATGCCTCGTTTCTTTTCATTTTATCGCATCCTTCAATGTTCCATGCGAGAACAGTCAATTCCAACGTCTATTTAACCAGAAGTGACAATTATCGATTTTCATCGCATATATTTGAGGGGGTGGCCACTTTGCCCCAAAATTTTTTTTTTTCAAAATTCGAGCAATAATGAGGTGGAATCAGTTTGGGGACATAAAAATAAGTAAATGACCATGTGCTACCCGACAAAACTCGTTAAATTCCTTAAGTGGGCCACTTTGCCCCATACTCCCCTATAGAACAACGCGTAACGCGCAGTACAGTCTTGAGAGTCGCCCTGACTCATTTCTTCGATCGCTTCTGTCCCAATGGACTTGCATGGGGATTCTCGTGACATCATGACACCGCGCGAATTTTCATCAATTCGATAGCAAAATTTCGCGTCTACGTATGGAAAGACTTGGTATTTTAACGTTTATTTATTTATTCATTTTTCGGTCAATATATACCGTATATATACCGCGTTTATCACTCTAGCAGCGTATTATTCGATCGATGAGAACATTGATCCGGCAACGTTTGATTTTAAACTACGTACATCGCGATACGTTCGATGTGCAGCTGTATCAGAATGCAAGGACAATGCAACAACGCGAATCGCCCCCTGCCTATCCGCGGCTCCGTGCGGTTGATGAGAACACAGTCGGTATAGATTGGCGCACCAACGGACCACCCTTCTACGGATAGCAGGGTTAATCGCGACACAAAGGACGTCTCGTTAGTCGAGGATTAAACGGATTATATGGTCTCTGACCCTTTATCCTCCACCACCGCGTCTCGCGACTGCTCTTTTTCGCTCGTTTCCCCAGCGGGTTCTCATTATATATTTCGGGAATTAAGCATATACACGCTTACAATTATTTGATCCTTTATAAAATATGGTATGAAAACCTGGCCAAGACTCATCGGATCCCATTGCATTAAAAACAATTGCAACTGTTGAATCGCATCCTATCGCATCTCAAATACATTCAAGATAATGAGAGTACAGATTTTTTTAAAAACCGCATGGACTTTTATTTTCGCGTTATATATATGTGTCATATGATTTCCTAAATTTTAACGACAATGAATCGCATGACGGAAGTACGACGAGGCATCGATTGAATTCCAAACGGAATTCAAATTATTTCTAATTTGGTTAGCAATAACGAACAAGCTGCAAGCCTGCTCATCCTCTCATGGTGAAAGGAGGGGTTGAAAAAATGAATATAAGAAGGAGGAAGAAGGGGTTGCTTCGGTACCGCAGCATCACAGAGAAAGGGTGGTGCGCGCGATGTAGCGGGCCGCATATTGATTGTTAGCAAACGAAATGGCGTAATTCTCAGCAGTGTAGGATGTTTCGGTTTACGCGAGTATCGCCCTTTTCGTTCACTCGTTTCGCGCGTCCGCGCTCTATTACATAGTATACATACCTATATACTGTATCTTAATCCGCGAGAGAGCTAGGGGTTTGCATTCCCGTTGTAGGGATTCTATTATATCGACGTTCAGCTCTCGTTCCCCGCCCTGCCGCACCGAAACACGCTTCATTAAAACGCACCACGGAATTTGCAAACACACATTCTGTGTACCAAGTTTGCCTTATCTATATGCGCTCATACAACGCCGGCCAACAGGCCATATGTTGCACAGCGGTATCTATTACCCCTCTTGTTTGTCCTTGTATATTTCTATATCTGTATAAGAGCCGCGCGGTGTAGTACGACACGACGAGATTTTACCAATTTGGTAAACGAAAATGAATAAGGAAGTCGATGAGAGGCGCGTATATGCGCCTATACGCATATTCCGTCCAAATTGTGAATATTCTACCGAAGGGAACAGAAGCGGTGCGTACGTGCGTCCAAGCATCTTCCTTTGTCAGACTTTGGGAGGCTCTATTATATTTTTATTTTATTATGACCGCGACCGCAATGTATTTCTAGAATAAACCATCTTTGCGATTAGCAATCGGGCTTTTGCTGCGCGTATTATACCCACACACGATTCTACGTATGATAATTTTTAACAGCTACGCAGCCGGCCGTAATCGATCGTCGAAAGAAGAGTCTTGGTATGGGAGTATCGAACAAATGCCGGACGAGAGCGAGGGAAGATCAACGAATACTGCTTGTACATATATATTATGTAGTGTTGTAGCCCACTACCATGTTACCGTCTCCAAATCCGCTACAAGACCGCTACATTTTCTTTTATTCTTCGTGTACGCGATAACGAGATATAGAGGGAGCACGCGGAGAAACAAGCAGCGCGTATCACGAGTTTTGCGCAATTTAATTTACCAGGACGAAGAGAGTGCATGTTTTATGCAAAGAGATTGATATTGATTGATTGATGTTTATTAGCTTTCTCAGCTATTTGTAGTACATTTGTTTGCAAATTTTTCACATCTAGGTGTTATTTTACTGTGTATATGGAAAATAAGCTTCATCCTGCATGCGCACTCATTGATTTTTAGAAACCTATTGTTCTATTACCGTTCTGTCATGTAATTCTATTAGCATTCTTTCCAAGAGTGAAAAGTATACATATTGCACCTGCCGTGTGTCATTCACCTTCGTATACCTGATAACTCTCATCACCCGATTTTGCACTATCTGCAGTTTATTCAATTCATTTACGCTCACACAATTGTCAGCGTCACGCAGTATTCGAAACTACCATACATATACTATTCAGACAACCTTTTTTTTTTACTCTTTTCAATAAATATAATTTATTCACAATCGTCATCAAATCATATTCTTCAACTATCGCTCACACGAATTCTTCTTCTATATATCATCTTTCTACGAGATGTTTCGACTTTCTGTGCTCGACAAATGACGATTTTGTCTTCACCTGAGTATAAGACATCACGCAGTTGTGATAGAAACGCGCACGTCAAAACATAATTTCCTGTATCGAAATTAAATTATTAAAATTCTTGTTCTGATAAAAATATATCCATATGATAATAATGATATTCTTTGTTATAATTTATTATCCTACATATATACGAAATATCAAACGCTGATTATATTTGTACAATATAAATCGAGTGAAATCTAATAAATATTTGGCAATTGAATCGTTGTTGAAAGTATGAGAATGATGAATCGGATGCGGCGCAAAGTTGACGATTCGTCCTGAAAAAAAATCCGTGCTGGATAATCGACACGCGTATAGCGCAAGAGGAGCGTAGTATAATATGAAAGCGATATATCGAGCCCTCTCATATGTCGAGCGTTATTAGGACACGTCGTCGTGTCACGCCTCTAGGCGTCTCATTAAATTCATTCCGACCGGCGCGGGAACTCTCTTTCAACGGTGCTCTCACTCGATCGACGGGCGCACGCCCGTCAATAGAGAGTGAAAGAAATGTAATTTATATGTTGAATGCGTATGGTAGATGGAGCGATAACCCGTCGTCGAGGTCGAAAAATAGACGAATTACAATAATGTGTATATTATGTCCTTTGAACGGCCGAAAAATCTCGTTCCCGCCCGCGATAATCAACGTCCGTCTCTCACTCGTAACATATCGTTAAAGACCCCATTAACGTGATATAGAATATCTACAATTCAGGAATGCATATATTTTTTCGATCGAAAGTACCTGATGTTACACACAGGATTTCATGGATGATTTTTCACGCGTTAAATTTTTCATAAAGCATCCGGACGGATGTCGGCCGCTATCGTATTATCGATTTTTGAATTTGCGATGCATTCAGAAACTATAAACTTGCATAACGATTGAACGATGGAGGTGTGCTGGATATGTAAAAATTTGATTTGTCAAAACTCGATAGGAAAATATACGAGAGAGGCAAGATATACGGGTTGGTGTGTTGGGGCGGGTGTACTTGGATGAAGAAGCAAACATGTATTTTTGAAAAGTGTAAAATCAGATGCGACGAGAAAGCACCCGCGTCGTAGTCACGAAGAATCCTCTGCTGAATTATAAATATAGAATGCATCGGTATGTGTGTAGCGGGCACGAGGGTGCGCATCACGAGACGCCTCGAGTCTTCTCTCCGGAGATCGGTCCTACGTGCACCTTACACCGAGAAGAAAGGGAGATCGAGAGAGAGTAGTAGTAGTAGACAGAGAACGAGAAGAAGGAAGTATACGGAATAAAAGATTGAAGCGTCGCAGAGACGTGTGACTTAATGGACGCGTAGGTGGAAACCGGCAGCCGGTATTCGTGTGGTGCATACGCGATCCATATAGTCTTGTGAGAGAAACACTGTAAAGTCAATTAGAAACCTTGAAATCAACAAATTTTCTTGTGTTGATCGGGCTAACGACATCCAAACGGTCCAACATAAGAGGCAGTTCATTTTCAAATTTGTATTGCTTTCAAATAATAAAAAAAAAATACTCAATCGGGAGACTCGGTGTTCGTGCTGCGATGTAGAGCAGGGTCGTTTGTTTCGTCGCCGCGGAGATTTAATTTTGAGATGTGCATGGGATAAAATTTCAATTGCCAGCATATATTATCTATATCAACGCGTGCCTGTCACAAGATAGACAGGAGTCTATCAATTCGCTCACTTTGGAAAGCTTATGAAGCGAACACGTTCGTGGTCACGTCCACATAAAAATAAAAATCCATCAGCAATTTGTTCGATATAATAACGCTGTTGATCCTTCTCATCGCGATCACAAAAACCCGAATTTTCTGGAATATTATCTTTTGTGCACGACGCTGAAGTTTCCAACGTTCAAGTCCAACAAAATGAACGAAAAAAACGTTTGAAATTCACCAATTTTTTATTTCACGAATCGTTGGTGCAGCTTGAAAAACAACGAATCGCAAATTTGTCAGGTAACAAAATAGGAGAATTACTGGAATTATTGGAGAGTTTTTTTTTTATCATTTCGTTGGACTCCAACGTTGGAAACTTCAGCATCATCTTTTGTGCGCCCATACGAGTATTTATGAACTTGGGCAATCGATTGAATATTCTTTTAAAAAATTGTATTGATCCGGTGTATGTTTAGGAGATATAGCGCGCGTTCATCACCGCGGCCAAATGAATTGAAATTTGAAAAATTCAATGAAAACTCGACAACCGAGTCCCGAAGTTATTCGGTGTTGAAGAATGGTTGCCGCCCCCGAGGAGTATCGAAAATATTCGTATAAATGAAAATATTTGTTTGTTCGTAGTACACATTGCTATATAGGGGAACATGGGGCAAATTGAACTTTTAAGAAACTAAGACAAATTCATTAATGAGCACACGGTCTTTCACTTGTATTTGAGTCCCAAAACTGACTACCATCGCTAATTTTTCAAATTTCGAAAAGAAAAAATTTCGGGGCAAAACGAACTCGGCCTCTGCGAAGCAAAAAAAATTATAAAAATATATTTCTCGCAATACAGCCGTTGGAAATGACTGCTCCCGGATGTAATGCAAGCTCTGGCATACGAGAAAAGAAATAGGACCCCCTCGAGCCCATTTATTGGATGCACGAGAGGAAAAAATGGGGTTAAGTCGCAGATCGCTTCTAAACCCATTTTTTGGTGACATGTGAAACATGAACTTGGAGTTCACTGCGCCAGGGTATAAACGATATTTCAACTATCTTTAGGTTTTGAAACAGATTCCCGTTCCCTGTAGGTCGGATTTCGTGAAAAACGATTTGTGGGGCAAAACGAGCTCAGCCTCAGAGAGGCATAAAAAATCCGAAAATTGCATTTTTCACAATCAACGCGTTGGAAGCGACGGCGTCCGCGCGTAAGACGAGCTCTGCTATGTGAGAAAAGAAATGGGACCTCCTCGGGCCCATTTATTTCATGTCCGAGACGAATAAATGGGTTAAAATCGCGGATTTTTTCACCAATTTCTTATAACATGAAAAAAATTAACTCCAAATTCACTGCACCAATATATAAATCATGATTCAACTATGTTTATGTTCTAAATCAGTTTTCCCGTTCCCTCTTTCTCGAATCTCGTAAAAAAAAAATGTGGGGCAAAACGAACTCAGCCTCTGGGAGGCATGAAAAATCAAAAAATTAGTTTTTTCGCAATAAAGACGTTGGGATGAATTCAATTTTTTTCACCGTGGATTATATTTCATCCGGAGACGGATGAATTGTATCATTGCGATTTCTGTAGAAAACAATTCCAATGAATTCAATTTTCTTTGTTTCTTACATTGTTCATCATTTCATTTAAAAAAAAAAGGAAATTCAAGAATTAAAGAATTTTTCGTAGTTCAGAAAATTTTGCCTCTGCCCTGTGCCCATTGTGGTTTCGAAAAGAAAAAAAAAAACAGGAAATTTTAATATTAAACTTTTCGCTTCGAGTCGTGTTCGTTTTGCCCCGGATTTCGCGATCACGGGGCAAAACGAACACGGTGTTCGTTTTGCCCCGTGTGTTCAATTTGCCCCATGTTCCCCTACGCGTATAAAATCGCACGGACGTATCACGGCGATAATTTCAATTATAATGCCAAGTCTCGCCGGACCGCGTGTCATATATTCGTAAACGAGATAATAATTCGTTCGTTACAGAGTTAACAGGTTGACCTTGTAAAGTATTAATATATCATCCTTTTGGCATGCATACACCGGCGTTGCACATTTCTGATCATTCATCATTATTCATCGATGGGAGAGCTACGGCAGCAACATTTTACTAATTTCGTGTTGTTTCGAGTGCGGTGAAGCAGTGAAAATTGCATACATGAACGCGTATGCGCCGTTATATCGAATCTCGGGGGTGGGGCGGTACATATAGCGTTGCGTCGGTTCGAAAAATGTTCGTGGTATTATCGTATAAATAAATGGGAAATACATTCGTCAGCTCAATCGTCATTTGAATAAATAAATTAAAATCGCTTCGGAGCAGGTTAGGAGTAAGGTCGAAAGAAGAAACGAGCCCGCGCGCGCAGTCTCCTATTCATGATTTTTTTTCAGTATTTTTATCCATCTAATTTTAAACTGGAATTCCATAGTACCTTCGAATTACTGTGTAATCATCTTTATCTTTAAAATATCGCTATCACTACTTTTCCTAATCATTGTGTCTCGTCGCATAAAATCGCCCACGGTTATTATATTTTAAGGACTCAATTATTCTCTTATTCCCTCTTTTGTGATCCATGAATATTGAAAGTTTTTTGTTTATTGTCAAACGGGTGGGTACGGGTTCTGCTGCTCGCTGACCAAAATAAAACGAGCGAATATAAGGAAAGCAGTCTGCTGTAAAGGGGGAGATTGGTCATTATGCGCGGCTACATTGGAAAAATTGTCAAAAAGAAAATGGATATGGTTCAATCGATTGGACCGTGGCGAGCGGTGGCGAGCGGTGGCGAGCGGTGGCGAGCGGTGTAGGTATACGAGAGTCTGAAAGAGTCGAAGAGCGAGAGAAAAAGAACAAGTCTCTGTATCTGCTGGCAATATCGGTGAAATTATCGCACGCGGGCGGTGATAGTGGTGATACTTCCTATATCTATCTATCTATCTAGGTACTCTTTGGATTTTTCGTCATCTCCGTCGCTATACTATATGCGGCGCATTATAGGAAATGCTTTGGAGGAAGGAAATACATCGATTCGTCACCAATTACTCTCGACCAATTTCATGAGACGACTAAAGATATTAAAAGTTAATCCGGAGCTGCCTTAGTCTCTTTTTTTCCTTTGTTTATTCTCTGTGTCCCTTACGTGTCGGAGCAGGATATACGCCGCTTGCATCGTAACATATTGCAACCGAGTTTGGGCAATGTAAAATGGTGTCAGAGCCAACGACGTGAATTATCTTGGCAGAGTCGGATAGGAGTGGTGGGTGATTTTCGAGCGTGACGAGGGTGGCTCTTGAATTATAGACTTCACGCTTGAGCTAAGACAAAGCGATTTCATTTGCACAAGCCGGTATATGGTATACCGTCTGCTGCGTTGCGAAACGAAAATGTCTATCCACGGTTCGGGTGTTTCAAGCGCATTCGCAAAATTTACATTACAAACATAGAATCACACTTCGATAACGCGCGCTTTTATTATTCACGCGAGCGGTACAAGCGTATGAGGGCGTCGACAAAATTGAAAATTCCGTTGATCTTTTATGTCTCGTGAAAAATATAGTGCAGCACAGGTTCGAGAATCGACTTGATATTGATCTGTTCTGTTTGTGTTTATTATATTTACGTTGGTCTTGTTTTGTGTGTGCCGCGCGTACAAGCAGGCGAATACAGAACAAATCGAAAATAAGGAACAAAACAAAAAAGTGTCATGAAAAATTGTTAAAAATGCAAAACGACGAAGAAAGCTTGTCGGATAAATAGGAGGGGACGCGAACGCGTAATATTAACGGCGTCGCTCGCGCGCTCACGAGGCGCATAACATCATATATAAATATATAACGGAGCATCGGTCGTTTTCGAGCAAGATTTACACCCGCGTGCCTACGGCGAGACAAACTTTTAGGTCCTTTTCTCTCATCCGCTATCTCTTTCTCTCGGATGGTGGAATGAGAAAAACCGAGTACCGTTGAGGGTGCTGGTGCATGTTCAGCCCCGCAAGTGCTGTATATCGCAATTAGGTCCCGATCGAGCTCTATAAACCATTCATGTATCGAGCGAAACGACACGTTCTTTTTATTCCAACGATCTCGTTTTTTACACTTTTGTATGCTTATATACATCGACAAATTCGAATTATTTATAATCATACTAATTGTGTTTGAAATTAACGTTTCTCGGGTGTTGACGAGACCCCCGGCCGCCGCCGCGTTGACAACTTGGAATATTTTCATCCAATTACGAATCACATAACGACCAGGATTATGAAAATATTCTTGATTAAAGAAAAATATTGTAGGCAGCGAGCGATTTAAAACGGGCCGTGTATCTTTAATGGAGATTCGTCGATTTTCCCTTACTTGTGAAGTTGAAGTGCGGTACCTGCTAATTGGACGGGACCATGACGAATTATTAAAAAAATGATTAGGATGCCAAATTGTCTGGAGATCCGAACGAGTACTGTATAGTAGTTTTGCCATTGGACCTGTCGCTGGATATCCTTGTTTTGTATATATCGATCCAAACAATTTATATGCGGAAGCAAAAGAAGATTTTCAGCTTACGGCACATACGACGTTTATCTCTTTTCAAAGGATATCAGTATAATCAACCAGCTCAGCTCAGCGTTGAAAGCGATCTATTATTGCACCAACGCTAATACGCTAATAAACGCGGTGCTGGCTGAATCGCTTTATCTTTATTTTACCGCATGTGTTGTTTCAATCATCACGAAAACAACATGCGTATGAAAAAGAAAGGGTCGCTGCAATTAAGAACGTTCCGCAGGGGGAAATTCATGGATTTACATACACGCACGCAAGCGCATTATCTTGATGTTATACGCGCGCGCATATCCGTTCCATAATATGGGCTTTTTCGTTCCAAACATTTTTAATCCTGGACTATTTTTATTGGAGATAACTCAGGAGAGAGAGAGAGAGAGAGAGAGAGCCATCTCAGAACTTTGATTATACACGCGC
The DNA here is from genome assembly GCF_019457755.1 of Venturia canescens. Taxonomy (NCBI): domain Eukaryota; kingdom Metazoa; phylum Arthropoda; class Insecta; order Hymenoptera; family Ichneumonidae; genus Venturia; species Venturia canescens. Next base: position 21,422,912 of record NC_057429.1, read on the forward strand.
GGTTCCCGGTTAAAAAACTGCATAGTCTTATATATTAAATTTTATTTCGAGGGTGGAAAGATTCGGTTATCGAAATAATTTTATTTTCACGACAAAACAACAACATTGTCGCACACACTCTGTAGAAAAAAGAATAAAACATTTTCAAGATCCGGTGGTTGTTAGATGTATAGGACTTATTGGGGTGAAACGATTCGTAGACGGGCGGTAATACGCAAAATATTCTTGCACAAAAACAGCCCCGTGGCAGAGCAAACTCCCCTATGAATGTATACACGCAGAGAGGTGTATCAGCGGTACAATAAACTGGGGCTCGGAACCGAGTGTCAATGCTGCGCGACGGAGCAACGGTACAAAACGCATGTACGCGATGAGATGACAGAGACGAAGGAGCATTAACGCGAAACACTTGCCCTTACGCATGTGTGCTAGTTACTGCGAGCATAAAAGCGGTATTTGTTTCAGCGAAACGGAAACCACACCGAGTGAGGGTATGTAACGTTTAACCATGCGATAACGCGGGGGTGCGCGCGGAGACCGAGCGGGAGAAAGAGAAAAAAAAAACAAACGAAAAGAACGCGAAAAAGTGTAATACGAACGCACGTGCTTATTCGAGGTATGTGCGTGTGAATCGCGTATGAATAAAACACACAATACACTTTGACGATCGGAAGCTGCCTACTCCTGTTGTGAAAGATACCGCGATCGCAACCAATAAAAAAAGAGCTTTTTAAAAGATTAACGGACTGCTTCTTTGTTATTGTATGTCCTTATAGAGAATTATTTAATTATATTGAAATGTTAGATTACCGCGGCTATATAGGTGCACGGTTTACAACCGGAATTCGATATCCGCGATTCTCGTCCAAGATTCATACATTTTTAACATGACATTCTTTTTTATCCGAGCCAATACTCAAAAAATCTTAATCATTTTTGCACATTTTCGCTCGCGGTCATTATCTCATGTGGCGTCGTCCGTTCAGAGTTTTCTTCTTTTGGTAAATCATCAAGATGAACATATTCGACCATAAGAATAAAGTCAAGATCATTTCATAAACAAGCTTTCGTTACTCTCGGAGTTACTTTCGGAGTGTTTTGCAAATATAGAAGGAATAAGGAAAAGTTTATGCGCGTACCAATTCGTAGATGTATAGGCGGATGATATTAGGGACCGGCATATTGTTATGAGGGAAAATTGTGGCAATATCTCAACATAGCCGCGAGCCGTTCAGACGTATATATACTGTTATACAATAAGAAAAAAAAAGGGTGAGGGTTCATTTTAATTAAGCCATTAGGGGGACTCGGAGCGATGGAGATACGAGTGGTCGCGCACGCATCCCTTCCTTCTCCTCCGTTTGCCTTTTCTCATTTGGTTTTACTATCTCGCATAATTAGTTCTCACTTGATATTTTTTTTTTTTTCATCCCCGCGTCCTTCAATTCTTAAGATTCTATCGGTAATGTAACAAGGAGAGAGGAACAGAAGCAGGATCCGAGCAGCAAGAGAAGCGGCATACCAGAGAATAAGCTCTGTTATATCCGACGCGATTTCACGTTCACACCACTCTTGAGCACTGATTCGTCTCTGCATATACGAGCCTGTTAAAGTGTTCCGAAACTCTCGTTGTTGGAAATTGTGCCGAAATTTCTATGGGATTTAAAAGCATCGCCGCGCCCTCGATATCATCATCTCGATATTTTTCTCGCGTTGAATATCTTCCGGCAATTTGACCAAAACCGCCATTTACCCTCACCCAACTTACGGCGTAGCTATACACCGTAACCGACGATATTATTACTCGATTATATGCTGCTCCTATGTCGAGGATAACAAAGGCTAATTAAACAACGGAGGGAGCGGTAAGTGAACTTTCGGGCAATGTCGGTTTCTCTCCCATCTATGCGAGGATGCGCTCTTGCTCGAGCACGCGTATAACTATAATTTTCATACTATTTTGTCTACTACTCTTGCTCCATCGATATGAATATGAGAAAAACAAATGTATATAAATGAGGATAATTTTAAAGAGAGTGCGGTGTAAATTGTTGCCTCGAATGATGTAAATGTTGCGCGCGGGACACACACGCATCCTTTTTCGTGAAAAAATTTTTTACTCTCGGTCGGCTAAACGAACCTTCATTTATCAAGTTTTTGATTTTTCACTTGTTCTCGATTTTTTGTTTACTCACCGGTTCGTCCGGCATAGCCGCGCTCTTCGTCGTCCTCGCGTTCGCCGCTGTCTTCGCCGGCAGTTCCCTGGGTCTGCACGACTTGTGGAATTTCTGTAACGCGAGAGAAAACAAAAATGATGAAAAAATACTCAAGAGAACACACTATTCGAGAATATATCTATAATACTGAGAGCCGTGCGACAGTGAATAAATAAACGTGTTTCACGCCACGATAGAATTGAAATAATTTATCGAGAACGTTTCCCGGACCGTAAATGTTCGAGCGATAATCGCGTTTCTCTCATGCGCGCGATAGTTATCGTTCGCGCGCTGCTCCAGCAGTCTAAAGTCGGCTAAGGCGCGCGAAGCGCGTGATAATATTGTCATATAGCGCGTCTTCGTACGATTCCGCGAAGGAGTCACCGAGCGATTCCATCAGAAAAACCAAGTTTCGACTAATACCGGCTAATTGGACACGAAGCCGGTATGTATCATATATACGTATATATACGTATCTTTTATTGATACATTCTTTCGTCACCGCGAATACTAATTTTCAATGTCGATGAATTATTTATCAGTACCAATCGCGAACGCGCTTAACGATCGGAGATCATGACCGATAGAGCCAAATGAAAAAGTGAAATTGGAATATCTTTCGTATAAATATACTTACTGACGCACGGGGCGATATGAGATCTGCTCTGTTGGTATCCACGAGCGCATCTGTTGCAAGTAGTTCCGGTCACACCATCCTTGCAGGGACATTGGCCTGTACTTTGGTTGCAAGTTTTTCCTGACGCTCCGATCAGGTGACAGTCGCAAGCTGTAAAAATATTTTTGTCACATCACTCTCTGTTTTTTTTTCTCTTTCTGTTCAAAACTATATCGCTCAACGTCCAAAAATTCATTTTACATATGATTAATGCGGAACACGATACTAATATTTGCGGCTGCATCGCTTCGAGGCATTATTTTTATTTCAGAGTTATTTTGATTGTAAGAGTTTACAGACGGCAAGCGTGAGCACTTGAGACGCATTGAGACGCATTGAGACGCGTGGTTGGAACATTTTTCAAAAAGCATCTCTTTGATGGTGGGTGCGTATCATATAGCGCGCGCTCGCGTGTATAGGCGAATGTATGCACAGAGCGTGCGGTAATAAGATGGCCATTAAGCCGCAGTACGATAGGATCGTCGTCATCGTCGCCATATACGTTACGCGCATGTATATTTTTATGCCGGTACCACTTTATCGCATTTATCATCCTAAGCGACTACGATGAACGTCTTCACTGCTGAAAAGGATGCTGGTTGACGCGAGAGATATCCTCGTTTCCAGTGTATACCATATAATTTCGTTAAATTCCTACGCGTATCGTATATTCATGCGTCCCGCTCGATTGAATTTTTTCACGCGCATGCGCGCAGATATCTTATTCCTCGTTATACAAACATTTGAGGAGCCACTTCTCTTGACAAATGCTCCTCTCGCTATGTGGAGGGTCCGTGGCATTGCATACCAATTCGTCGTTGCGCTATCGCTATCGCTATCACTACATTTACGCTCAACACTTAATTTGACCCAAGTCTCTGCTGCGTGGCTCGTCAGATAAATTTATATTTTAATCTTTATACGAACATTAAATTGCCCGACTATTGATGCGATTCTACTACTTGCTCACTGGGGTCGCCGGCTACCGACTTCTTCCTCGCTAATATTCTCATCGTGGCAAAGCCCCCTCGCACCCCCTCAACCTTCCGAACGACCCAAATCTGATAACGCGCGCGCGGCTCAATTATCCTTTTGCCTGCGTCATATACGTATTACGCATTGTCACGTATCGCGCGCGGTTCAATAAATATTTAAATCCAACATTCTTTAACCAATATATATATATTTTTTAATAATGAAATATTTAATGCAAAATGTAACTCTGTTGACAAGATTGCGGCCGTTTATGTTTATGCTAATGACGGTGCGCGTGCTAGCATCAGATTAAACATTATTATACATTGTAATAACTATGTATGGAGTTGCGGCGCATACTGGCTGCTCGGAGGATTCTCATCTTCATTCTCGGTCGCTTAGGCTTTTGCTCTGTACGCACATTCTTGTACTATAAAAAAATGCGGAGACACAGAGGTGGAAAGATGTTTGTTGGCGTAATCCAGGAGTGGGTGCAAATTCCATAGTACCTCACTGACGGATAAACGAGGCTTTGTCCCATCTGCTTTTCTTCCTCCTCCATCTTCTATCACCATTTCTGCTCCGTTATAAGCGCGCCTTATTCGTATCTTTTACGTTTGCTCTGTGTTCGGGTGTATATGTTTGAGGCGAAAGCATCACGATACGTGGCGTGCGCGCTCATCAACGTTTGATGCATACATTGGCTAAAGGTGCTGAGGATGAGTACAAAACGAACGTGTGAAAAAGAAGCACGATAGCGGCAGCGAGAGATAAAAATCCTTGCTTCTGCAGTCTTCGCCGGACACTCTCGAGCGAATGGAAAGTACCGTTATCGTGGAAAGAGGGGATGAGATTCGAGAGAGGTATCGCGAGATAGTCACCCGCCAACTCCCACTCTCTCGATACCCTCCTTGTATATCCAACAACGCATAATTGTGCCCGTGACTTTGATGCGCGAATGAGTTTAAAGCTCGTGTGAGAGTTTCTAACTTTCATTTCATTTTCTCTACATGCATTATATTCTCATCTTCGCCTCTCTCGCCCGCGAGCCTGACACTACCCAGTGCAAAGACTATTAATCATTCCCACGTATTTACAATATATAAGTACATATAGATACATATATGAATTTGCAAGAAAACTTCGAGGGAGGTCGTCGTAGGTGTTGGGAGAGGTAGGTCCTTCTCAATTGGCATCGATGCGAACCAATCTTTCCAACGGCCTGGGACGACCAAATGCGTTCACTTTCTCTAATCGTTCCGAAATTTTTTTTTCTTTTTACCAAAATTTTATAAACACCACAATGTATGTACTAGTTGAAAATGAATGAGCGCTCGTGTGCTCGTGTGCTTGTGTGTGTGTGTGCGTGCGTGCGTGCGTGCGTGCGTGTAGCGAGGAATTTATATAAACATTTTTCATCAAATCGAGATTTGTGTATTTCAATTGAATTGTAGATTATTACCCGTGAGGCATAATTTTAAGGTGAAGCGTAGGCCGGAGGATCCCAACAGCATTTCGCTCGAGGATGTACCCAAGAGGCAAAGTGTTTACATCCGTTCAAAGATTATCGCGGTTATACAGGCGTACAACATCGAGAGATGGAAAGTCGTGATCGACTCACAGAGCAATGAGAGAGAGAGAGAGAGAGAGAGAGAGAGAGAGAAGGACTCGAGAGCGATTCTCACGAAAACGACGTTAATAAATTCGACTTATCCGCGAATGAGGTGCCAGTCGGTGAACGTGAGAGAGGGAACGTTGCCACGCGAGAGATGCTGTCTGTATATAGGTATATCCCCTCGCGTGTGGACGAAAATTGTGAAGGTTCAAAAACGAAGGGGGAGAGAGAGGCTGTTTGGCGGGAACTGTAAGGCGATTAGCGTCATCGAATGAGGCGCGGAGGGTCAACCTAGCCTTGAGAGGTTTCTTCCTCTCGCTTCTCTTGTTCCGCCAGCACTTTGTCTCATACTTGTCCGTATCTTCGGCTTTCTCCTGTTCTCCTTTTCTCCCTTTCTCTTTGGAAGTCATCGAGGGCGAAGAACCCTGACTGTGACATTTTCGTTATTTCTCGCGAGTCTCTATACGACATAACAGTATGATGAAACAGCTCTCTCTCTCTCATTCATTCGACACAGGCGAATAGAAACGTTCGTTCCATCAATTTTTTATACTAACCTCGCGTACTCGCATATATTATATATTGTTCAGTCTAATAATCCCAATGAACCTATAATATATAGCAATGCCTTTATACACGGATTAAGTTTCATCTACGCGTATAAATACTTTATTTATACAATTGGAATTATCCCGGCGGATCATAAATATAAAAATTTGAATATGACGTTAAAGCAAATAAATATAAGTATTTTGTATTATATATCACTCGTCCTCTTTGATTCAGAGCTCCGGTGGGCGACTACAGCAACTGCGACCCCGGAAAAAACTTTTCTTCCCCCTGTATGTATGTATAACGTCCTTGAATCAGGTTTTTTTTTCGTTCTTTCAAGGGGAAAGCACGCGAGATAGCGTCCAAAGATTGCGTGTCAGCCTTGCGTCGCCATCGTTGTCGATGAAGCTTGCGATTACGAGTGCGAGACCATCAGGCACGAGCGGAATGTTTTTTTTTCTCCTCCCAACAATCTCGCTGTCTTCCGACTGTGGATCTCTCTAAATGTATATACATACGTAGATATATGAAAACCGCGCAAAAGAGATCGAATCGATTTGATTTTTCGCCAGCGAGATTCGCCGTTCACCCGTGCTTCTCATTCCTCGCCTATCTCGGATACGTATGTCATGTACATCGTACCTATACAGCGCATGTAAAAGTATATAGCATGCGTGTTCCGTGTATATAGAGTTAGCAGCGCCGGGGGCACATGCGGGCTGATTCCAAGAGTAGCTCTGACGGGGGAAGAGCGAGAGAGAGACCGCGCAGCTCCCGAGTAAACGAGATCCTCGCGGTGAAACAATTTATAACACGAAGCTCGCATATCGCGCGCCCACTCATTCTACTTGGCTATTTTTTTTTTGCTTTTTCCCCCACCGTAGGATACGCTCTAGTACGGATATAATGTACTAACTGCTGCGAGGTAGCGGATACAACGCGCGCGCGATGGAGACTTCGATTATTCGATCATACGCCGCGTTTATGTTTCGTTCGTGAAACAGGTAGAAAAGCGCGAGCGAGAATATACATATATGATAGCAATAATATCACTTTTCCAGTATGGCATCGAATTTGTGTTTAATGTATGTAACTGCTGTTGTTCACGAATCATTTCAAAATGTTTAATTAAGTTATTTATTGGTCATTCAACAATAATTACGGTCACACGATTTTCATTGCAGCATCATCAGGTTCCATAGGAGTGACAAAGTCTGACAACAAAGGGCAAAGAAACGAGTCAAGCAAGAGTTTGCGATTGAACGCGGAAAAAAGTTTTTTAATCTCAATTCCACTGATTGCTGATTATGTAAATTTCGAGCGTTATCCGTCATCCGCATGCATAATGCAAGTTCGCCCGCGTTGTTTCTCGACGCGCAGTGATGATATATTCTCTCTTGTACACGTTGCACCCACACTATCTTTTTTATCTTATATATAGGGGAGTATGGGGCAAAGTGGCCCACTTAAGGAATTTAACGAGTTTTGTCGGGTAATATATGATCATTTACTTATTTTTATGTCCCCAAACTGATTCCACCTCCTTGTTGCTCGAATTTTGAAAAAAAAATTTTTTGGGGCAAAGTGGCCACCCCCTCAAATGCGATGAAAATCGATAATTGTCACTTCTGGTTAAATAGACGTTGGAATTGACTGTTCTCGCATGGAACATTGAAGGATGCGATAAAACAAAAAGAAACGAGGCATAGTAGGAACCCTCCTTCGATGGGATGAAAAAAAAATTAGTCAGAATACTTCGATAAATTATTTGCCAAATTTTTTTTCATGCCGAAAATGAATATCCAGCCAACTTTATCAGATAATAAATGATCTTTCGACTATTGTTGAGTCTTAAAACTCTTTGTTCATCCTCTTTTTCCTCATTTGCGTCGAGAAAATTTTTTGGGGCAAAGTGGCCACCCTCTCAAATGCGGTGAAAATCGATAATTGTCACTTCTGGTTAAATAGACGTTGTAATAGACTGTTCCCGCATGGAACATTGAAGGCCGCGATAAACCGAAAAGAAACGAGGCATAGTAGGTACCCTCCTTCAATGGGATGAAAAAAGAATTAGTCGGAATACTTGGATAAATTTTGCCATTACCAGTGGCAAAAGCCCGTTCTTATCGGGGGCAAATCGTGGGAAAACCGCCATTGTCACGAGTCTGTCGTATCGCGCAAATCTAGTGAGTAAGAAAAAAGAGATCATGAAAAAAGAAAAATTCTTGTCTGCGGCGGACGTTGCGTGTATTTTCTGCGATCAACTTCATTCGCATTCCTCCAAAGATTGAATTCGCTGCGAAACATGCCTAAAATGGGCGCACACCTTGTGTGCAGGTGTTGATGAAGATCAAGTCCATTATAAGTACGATTTTTGTCAATTAAAATAAAATAGACATTTATCAGTAATTCGCAAAATGATTCTCATCCTCTGCCTCAAATAGCTATCAATTTCTCAAAAAACATAGAATTCTCACTGATTCTGTGCCCCGCCAGAAATCGGAATTGCGTGAGTGGCCACTTTGCCCCAGAATTCAAAAATGCCCCAAAAAAGTGGGTGGCCACTTTGCCCCATGTGGCCACTTTGCCCCATGTTCCCCTATATATATATATATATATATATATATAGGGGAACATGGGGCAAAAGATATATATAATATATATGTATATTAGGGTTGTCCTTAATTGGGGTTGAAATTTTTTTTCTCAAATTTCCCCCCTGGTTCGATTCTAAATCACTAAAAAAGACACCACAACAAAGCTGTGGTCAGTGGGATCATGGGAAAGGGTGCCGGCAAGCCCGGTCGTTGTTTCTACTTCAGTCAAATTTGTGTTTGTTTTATCTTTGGATGCTATTCTTTTTTTATGTATAAATCACGTCGAGCCATCCAAGTGTACTCGAAACCCTTGTTAATCGTCATTAAGAACAACCATTCAAGTATTTATTTAACGCATATAGTCATTGAAAATTCGCGAACTACAATATTTTCCCGTATGCCCAGGAATAAATCATCAGATGATTTTTTATTCTTTGCTCCTGAATTTCGATAATAGACAACTTTTCTATCGTTTTTCTATTCGTCGAGAGAATTAGGGGAGTATGGGGCAAAGTGGCCCACTTAAGGAATTTAACGAGTTTTGTCGGGTAATATATGATCATTTACTTATTTTTATGTCCCCAAACTGATTCCACCTCCTTGTTGCTCGAATTTTGAAAAAAAAATTTTTTGGGGCAAAGTGGCCACCCCCTCAAATGCGATGAAAATCGATAATTGTCACTTCTGGTTAAATAGACGTTGGAATTGACTGTTCTCGCATGGAACATTGAAGGATGCGATAAAACAAAAAGAAACGAGGCATAGTAGGAACCCTCCTTCGATGGGATGAAAAAAAAATTAGTAAGAATACTTCGATAAATTATTTGCCAAATTTTTTTTCATGCCGAAAATGAATATCCAGCCAACTTTATCAGATAATAAATGATCTTTCGACTATTGTTGAGTCTTAAAACTCTTTGTTCATCCTCTTTTTCCTCATTTGCGTCGAGAAAATTTTTTGGGGCAAAGTGGCCACCCTCTCAAATGCGGTGAAAATCGATAATTGTCACTTCTGGTTAAATAGACGTTGTAATAGACTGTTCCCGCATGGAACATTGAAGGCCGCGATAAACCGAAAAGAAACGAGGCATAGTAGGTACCCTCCTTCAATGGGATGAAAAAAGAATTAGTCGGAATACTTGGATAAATTTTGCCATTACCAGTGGCAAAAGCCCGTTCTTATCGGGGGCAAATCGTGGGAAAACCGCCATTGTCACGAGTCTGTCGTATCGCGCAAATCTAGTGAGTAAGAAAAAAGAGATCATGAAAAAAGAAAAATTCTTGTCTGCGGCGGACGTTGCGTGTATTTTCTGCGATCAACTTCATTCGCATTCCTCCAAAGATTGAATTCGCTGCGAAACATGCCTAAAATGGGCGCACACCTTGTGTGCAGGTGTTGATGAAGATGAAGTCCATTATAAGTACGATTTTTGTCAATTAAAGCAAAATAGACATTTATCAGTAATTCGCAAAATGATTCTCACCCTCTGCCTCAAATAGCTATCAATTTCTCAAAAAACATAGAATTCTCACTGATTCTGTGCCCCGCCAGAAAACGGAATTGCGTGAGTGGCCACTTTGCCCCAGAATTCAAAAATGCCCCAAAAAAGTGGGTGGCCACTTTGCCCCATGTGGCCACTTTGCCCCATGTTCCCCTATATTTTCTAAAATTTCTAGATCATTACTTCCTCTGATATTTTCTTCATGACCCAGAGGTAAACGGTTCTATGTGTATGCTATTACTGAATTTATATATCTGTTGTTTTCGGGATCCATTGCTCAAGAATAGCCTTTTTTGAGGGCCGATGAAACGAAGTTTCATAGGCTTGTTTCGTAGGCTTATGTCAGTTTGTCGGTGTTTTGATGTGAATTCTTACATCTGAGGAATTTTTTTATAACGTGATACTCAGGCGCTATGTTGAGAGACACGGAATAAAAGAACTGTTTTGAGAATTTGTTTGTCAAAAGAAAGTCGAACGCAACGCCGAAAGAGTTTTGATGAATAATTCGCAATAAGATGCAATTCCTGAACCATCGCGATGATCTATATCAGCATTGTATATGAAAGTTATTAAAGAATAATGATTATTTAAGAAGATTTATATTTGAGGATAGAATTTGTAGTTAAGGTGGCTTGGGCTATGCTGAGAAAACTTAAAAGATATCAGGAAGAACATCGTGTTAGCTGGACGCTGTGCCACGAGACATGATATTCGCGGAACGGCGTCGGCTTTCCCAGGGAAGTGTGATAGTTGGACTCTATGCCGCAGAGACTATAATAGGAAAACATGCAGAGATTACAAAACGAAGAAAGATTCGAATAAAATGATAAATAACCGGTCCCAGCAGAAAAACATCACTTTTATATAAAATGCCTTTTTTTCAATCGATTCGGACTTGCCGGCACCATTTCTCATCATCCCACTGACTCCAGCTTTTTCGTGATGTCTTTTTTAATGATTTGGAATCGAACCAGGGGGGGAATTTGAAAAAAAAAATGTCAACCTCAAATAAGGATCACCCTAATGTATATAAGTTTTGGTGTATTGACGCGCGTGCCCGCGAGAACACTCGTCTCGCACCGGCGGGTAGCTCGTACGTTTTGGTACTCCTCAAGAGTGTACATACAGCGCGCATCCACGTCTTATTGCTTTTTTTTATCTTTCTCTTTTGACTTTACCTGATCATCATCATCATCATCATCATCATCATCATCATCATCATCAGCAGCAGCAGCAGCAGCAGCAGCAGCAGCAGCAGCAGCAAAATTGAATGATCATCAATGCAGTTACAAGAGCAGAGCTCAAGTTTCCTCGGCTTGAGCGCGTTCTTCTTTAATGTATTAATACTCGCGTGCACGCTCTATAACATGCGACACGATTGACAATATAATATGTAATAAATCGTAGGATATTCTGATTTTCACGAATTGTCGCAAACCAAGGCCATAATTAGAGAGCAGGGAGAGGGAAAAAAGGTAAAAAACGAATATTGGGGAAACTATATGGACGCGGTAGTGCTGAGGGAAAACGGGATACGGACTCAACGAACGGAAAGGATATATTTGCGCGTATTACACTGCATGCTCGCAGATCGGAGGAATATAGTTAGATATAGGATAACGAACGATCGCCGATCGTTCGAGCTCGCTATCATCGCGATAAGCTTGAGTCTTTTCCCACGGGAAATTTTCCAACATTGATTATTTATATATACAGGGATAAAGCCGGCCCGCGCGTATGTGTACAATGATGGAACGAAACGTATCCTCGGTCGCATCAACGAGGGAATTCAACGAGTCGTGAATTGTGGCCGCCGACCGTTCAGACCAGAATCAGTTGCTGCGCGCCCGGGTTTCAAGAGACAGTACACTGCGGTTCTCGGAGCAATTACGTGTACACGAGTTCCAAATGTCCATGCTCCGACTCATCTCCGCATCATTCTCGTATATATAATTATCGTTTCATTCGCGCGTTTATTATTAAAACCCATCATCATTGGTCAACATTTTCGACGACGTGGTATTATTTTTTTCGTTATCCGTGTTTCGCTCGCAACTGCAATCGGCTATACACGCGGTCTGAAATAAAAATTGCGATTTAAAGTAATGACGTGATCGAATCAGCAACGCGATGGGGGTTAACCTGCATGGGAGTACCGAGACGCATCGCGATATATATGTGTGTATACTGTGAGAATTCGCGAATGATATGACAAACGAGAGATCTGCACAAAGTTGGCGCGGACTGTATAACGGTTGACTTCTGCTTACCTATATTGGGCCCTGCCCGCCAAAGTATCATTTCTTCTCCATTTCGTAACGTAAAAACTCAGCACATTCACACTCGCTCAGTTCGATATTTCCCTCGAGACAAGGGCCTTCTCTCAACTTCTGGCTCGTCGCTATGAGTTCTATCGTCGGCGCACTTATCATTTTCACTTGCAACACGAGCAAAATACAGGCAGAATTTTTTGTATTTGCATATTGCCGTTTTTTGCGCGCATCCGGGTATTCGTGCGACAAGAGGTTCAATACTGGTAAATGTTACCAGTATTGAACCAATATAGTGCATATAGTGGGCCGAGGCGTATGGGAGCTTATGAGAAAAAAAAAAATACGGGAGAAAGGAAGCGATAGACGAAGCAGCAAACGAGGGGAAGCTGCGAAATAAAATTGGGATTCCGATTCGAGAATCGAGACGGACTTTTCCATCTTGGCCCGTCCTTCTCCTCCTCCCGGGCGCGTTTCCGTGGATACCGCTTCCGCAACTCGATTTTGATATATTCGCGTCACGCCGAGAACGGTGGATAGACGAAGTCGTCATCTCACCGAGCGTTTTCCTTTCGACTTTCCAAGCCCTCCGACCGCATCCCCAAATCAGCCTCTCCTTTGCCTCGCTCGCAAATGCAAGACTGACTGGATCAAAACCACCGCGGCGCGAATGAATTCATATTCCTAGAGCGGAATACTCGTATTCTCATAAAGCCCACACAGTTCATCGATCTATTCCCCATGCAACACCACTGTGCATTATACGTGGATTCGCGTATAAGCTATATGTTTCGAACTCAAGAAACGTGCTGGCAAATTATTTTTTTTCCCCGCGCGTATATATATACAACTATAGCTGACAATACAATAAAATATCAAGAATTATTGTAGAAAGGAAGCCCTATATACCGAACTCAAATCTTTCGAATATACTACATAGTACCTATATAGGTATATAGGGGAGACCGGGGCAAAACGGGATACCTAAGGAAATATTGAACTTTTCAGAAGTTTGGGAAGCTCTGTCTATTTTTTACTTCCCAAAACTAAGAAATGTACTGAAATTTTGTTCAATTTTCAATAAAAAAAAAAAAAAAAAAAATCCGAGGTAAAACGGGGTACCCCTCAAAAACTCATGAAATTTTCTTTACTATGATTTTAATTCAATGCACCTTGGGTGTACTTTACACCCGTAGTAACCGAGTGCTTTCCGACTTACCGCTGTAAGCGTTGAAAGCGATCTCAGCACTTACAGCGCTCAAACGTAAGTCGAGCGCGCGCTGTGAGCGCTCTCAGCGCTTACAACGCTCTAACGTACGTCGAACGCACCCTCTGTAATTCAATTAAAAATTAATGATATGAATAATAACGAAGATTGGCAATGTTTATTTTGTAAAAATATTCTTTGTCCACTGAATCATGGATTCAGTGCCAAAATTGTGCAGAGTGGGCACATGATTCGTGTGCAAGTGTAACCACACACGATGGTCCGCAAACATATATCTGCGATTACTGTCGTAGACAGTATAATCTGCGAGGCAGTACTCGCAGATTTACAAATACTTTCTGTATATCTGTGCAAAAACGTTTTCATTTTAAAAGTGATGTAAAAAAAAAAAGACAAAAAATTTCTCTCATTTTTCGGGTATCCCGTTTGTCCCGGTCTCCCCTATTCCGTAGTGAGAATCGGATATTAATCAACGCGATGATAATGCTGCTTCAGTCGTGTGTATGTGCAACGTGCATGGGTAATAAGTAGCCATATATGTTCACGCACACGAATATCACTGTGCATGGTTTTGCCACTATAGCATATAGATATTTCATGGTTTCATACATTGTACGCCGCTGATACTTTTTTCAACGGCAAGCAAAATCTTATTTTCCTGTCAGCGATGTTCAGTATAGTTAAATTAACAAGCCCACTTATATAGATGAATCTATTCGCGAAGGCGTTCCCGTGAGAATAGCGCTTGCTGGAACGTCGAATAAATGCCGTAAAAGTTATTCCCAATAGCAATTAATCACGTATATCTCACGTACGGTACAAGAACGTCTGCAGAATAATTATATCGTGTGTATAAATCCATATATTGTGATGAAATGTAATTTGAACTTTGTTATTTTAAATTTTCCTAGCTTGGCAGAAAAAAAAAAGAGAAAAGATCGAAATAAATAATAAACGTCGTCAGTGAGCCCCGCTCCGTTTAAACTTTGGTATGTATATAATATTCATCTAGAAATGAGGTGCTGCGAAGGGATTGAAAGAAGAGCTGTAAAGTGGCGGGAGAGAAAACGGAAAGCAGCGAGCACCTGTGCGCTGCATATAACGCTTTTAGCTTTTCTCCGACGGATCAGTTCCGGAAATTTACGCCGCGCGGTGTAAGTCGAAACCAACAAAACGAATCATTCGGGACGTTATTTAGTAGTTATTTAGTCTAGATTTTAACGTTCGCATATACACAGGAATAGACTGCAAATATAACGAAGTAAAACATGCGGCGTGCTTCAGCGAAGACCGCGAGCAACACACAAGCGCTGCTGCTCCTATTGCATACTATATACGTATACATCAGATCTCTCTTGGTAAATATACGTGTAGGGTAGATGTACACACTCACTTGCATACACGTATATGTGAATGACCCCGCGAGATATACCCGTGCAGCGAGAGGAAGGAGCGCACCAAAAGAGAAAAACAGAGGGCAGTTCGAAAGCGGGGAAAAAAAAGAAGAGTGAAAACTGGTTTCTTCTTCGTGTCTCGCGCGCAAAGTTTCGTTTCGCTCGTACATATCTAACTGCATGTATATACAAGGAGTGTAGCAGCACCAGCAGCACCAGCAGCACCAGCAGCACCAGCAGCACCAGCAGCACTAGCACCATCAAAACGGGGAAGAAACGAATCGAGTAAAGGCCAACACGCAGTTTTGGGATGGAAAAAATGAAGGCGACGAGCGATATCGTTTACCTCCTGCAGTACCATGTCAATAAACCTTTTTTCTCATCTCCATCTTCACTTCTGAGCGACCTTATACTACACGATATACGCTTATTCGACCGCATGAATAATAGAGGAAGCATAGAGCGCACGAAACATGAAAGAGCACTCGACCGACGATTCTCATTTATGATCTTAAGCGCGTTTCTTACCCATATAGAGATAGTTTGATATTATTTTATCAAGTTTAATATACCTCAATTCAGCAAGCTTTTGGAAAATAAAAAAATAATAAAAGTGCTTGCTTTAGATAATTTTCGTGAGCCGTACCGCTCATTCGCTGGGACGGTGATCCGCCGTCGGTCCGTAACTTATTATTATTATTATTATTATACTTTCTTGGCTTTCCTAGTTTGCGCACACAATATCGTGCTACAAAAAGACGCGTTTGTGTTGGTAATTCCCGTGGCTTTAAACTATCTTTGTAGCTCGTGGAATGACCGAAGGAATCGCAAAAAATAAAAAAGCGCTAGAGTATCAAAAGGCATACAGTATATTCCCCACCCGATTATATTTTTTTTCTATTTCTCATTCGCCTTTCTGCCCTTCATTTTTGACGCTTTGGTTTATTTCCCATCACGTTTCCGCACGAGAGTACCGTCGCACGAGGTACACAGCATTCGGCTACAGCAGGAGTCGAGGAAATTGGCGTTGCGGAGAATATGAGAGATTCGGGAATCCAGAGACCATGAAGAGATAAACTCATCGTATGCCCCGAACACGTATTGCGAATAGCGTGAGAGACGAAGGAGGAACGAGTTTCGGAGGCACGTACAACGTAGACTTTAAGCAGGGTTTCCTCCCCAGCGCTATCGCCCGCCGGTAAATACACGGACACACGCGCGCATTCTCTCTCCCTCTCGCTTGTGATGCCTCGGCTCAAAGTTAGATCCGCGTCGAAACTTGATTCGTGATTCGTGATAACGAACGTTGACAGAGGGAACGGGAAAGATACGTGCGAATTATAGAAGTAAGTACGGAAGTACATGCAGGTATCGCTCGCGCGCGATGATATTTCAACGAATATTACGGCGACAGAATACTTTTCCAATTGAATCGAGGAATTCTTTGTTCTGTGCTTTTTTTTCTTTTATTTATTTATTTATTTATTTTTTTTTTCATTCAACTCCTGCTTGCACCTGGATGAAGAAAAAAGTTGACACCGAGGGCTAGCCGTACATGCATGCAAAGACGGCGGGCCGCGGGCCTCGAATCTATACTTTCGGAGTTTGAAATTGGGGGACGAGTCATAACGAGTTTCGGACGAAAAATTATTATTCATAGTGCGCATATAAATAAGCTTGCTACAATAATAATTTACATCGCTAAAAATCTATAACCACCGATACGACGAGCGAAATGTTTAATAAATAATCGAGAAAAGATATGGAAATAGTATCCAGCACGCATGCACGATCGAGAATGCAAGGGAGAAAAGGGTCGGCCAGCGAATCAACGATTTTGTCATGTCAACGCGACTCACGAGCCATTCGGATGGCGAGATTTATTATCGCTTCATCTTTCTTTTCAATAAAGCCATCTCCTCTTCGTCGTCGCGCTGTTTTTTTTTTTAATACTCATTCGGGACTCATTTTCCTTGAAAATTGTCACGTCGCTTGGGATCATCTTTTCAAGCACAATATTCGATTACGCAGATCCGTTATTTCTGGAAGTTCAAAGATAACCGCTCGCTCGCTGCGTATCTGCGTGCACACGGTGCTTTGGATGCCGCGAAATTCCGCTTACATCACTAATTTCTAAGGGGTTGTGCGCACCCGTTATCGCCATACCGTGTGTGCAATAGTTGCCGTGCTTATACTTTCTAAAATCGGGAATTGGAACGGGGAAAAGCGCAAAAAAAAAGGTGCGCAGCGATATATCGCTTTCGCTCTTTTGTGGAGGCGTATGTCGATTTTTAGAACGACGCAACTTATTCTCTCGCCACACTACTCCTACGCGCGATAACTTCCTCCAGGCTGGAAATCAGGAAAAAGGGAGAAAACGGAGGGAGGGAGGAGAGGAAAAGAGACAACCGAAGACCACGGGAGGGCCTCGTTTCCGTTGCTCTTGAGATTATTTCACCGGAAGCTAGGCTCCCTCGATCCCCTCACCCCGCTCTTCGATTGCTTTTCCCTGTATATATACGAGATAGATAAATCGACCGCATATTCTCTTCCTCTTTCTTTCGTTTCATTCGTCCTTGCGTAATGAAAATTCTTTCGATGCTCAAATTTTAGGAGAAAAGCCGGGATCTTCCGTCTAGCTCATTGCGAGTACCGCGGGCGGCTAAAAAAAAAAAATAATAATAATAATAATAGGAAATATTGCTACATCTCCGTCTCTAATACGTTGTGCTGCCGCGCGCAAGTATATTAATGTCTGCTTTTTCGACAACTGCTGATTTAAACTCAAGTCTCATCGAATATGTCGCTAGCAATGATATAGAGAGGTATCCGAGCGACAACAGGATATATAGAGCCTCTTCAATTGCGATAATTTTTTTGTTAATCGTGAATCCAGTTTTCTATCGATCCACGCTGTTTTTATTCGTGTACACGCATACGTGTCCTGCTCACTGGTCATTCACTCTCAAGAGATGTTGTATGATCGTTAATTTCGTCGCTCCTGTCTCGTATACACGCGGGATTAAACAGAGAGTTGGCAAGACCTGGGGTGCGGAGAAAAGTTTAATTAAGACATCCGGGCGGGAGGCGAAAGTGAGATATGACTCTCGTTCTTCTCTTTCGGTGAGCAGAGTATATTAAGAGGCTTTTATTCCAAGTCGCGCGGGAGCGACCCATCGGGTGCTCGCGCGCGATCTTACTACCATATTAATAGCACCGATTTGTTATATGAAAGAAAAGTGAACAAAACATTAAGAACGTAAATACGAACAACATACGAACGAACAACAGCGCGCTTCGCTGGACCGTTTATATCTCGTGAATCGGTAATAACGCTATTTCATACTGACTTGGAGTTGTGTATCGGCGCGAGGACAAAAAAAAATATACACGTGCTGGTAAAATCGCGCGAATCTCTTGTTGGAATATCAAAATAGGTACATTGATCGAAATGCTGCGATGAACAATCGAATTCATTATCATTCATTCGCGTCACTGAAGAAATCTCTCGAAGAGAGATTTATGATTTTTTCTCTCTGCAGACTTGTTCCTATAACTCGGAGGCTCAACCTTCGCGCCAGGTTACTCAAACCGCGTCAAGCACATATTTCGGGATCTACTATAGGCTTTTCCCCTTCTCTATGGGCTTTTCTTAATAATATAGAGATATTTTTATTCATACGCAATGCGAAACATATGATATTACAGTAGGTATTATACGGGGTACGGGTATTGCTATTCAAGGGTAAATATCACTTTATGGAAGAGATACTAGGGTCGGTAGAGTGAATGAGTATACGCGCGATCAGAAAGCGAGGGACAAAAAATTTCTCTTGATTATACAGAGATTGTATGGAATCTCAACTTCTCGCGGGAACGCGTAATTTCTCGGAGCAGGGGCACAATTCCTTCGCATCTGGTCATCGTCACTCGTGAAATGTTTCTTTTATACGCGTAGCTTCATAAAACAAACAGTTCGAAAATCCTCATCCGCATTCGTAGTATAGTAACGACATTATCTATTCTGTACGCACGGGGTTGCGCGGATCTCATGGAATATATCTCAGGAAAACCTGTGAAACGACGAATCGGGCCAAAAACGAAAATATTCATCTCCCACGACACGCGCCTATACGTAGGGGAACATGGGGCAAAGTGGCCACTCACGCAATTCCGATTTCTGGCGGAGCACAGGATCAGTGAGAATTCTATGTTTTTTGGGAAATTGATAGCTATTTGAGGCAGGGGGTGAGAATCATTTTGCGAATTACTGATAAATGTCTATTTTATTTTAATTGACAAAAATCGTACTTATATAATGGACTTCATCTTCATCAACACCTGCACACAAGGTGTGCGCCCATTTTAGGCATGTTTCGCAGCGAATTCAATCTTTGGAGGAATGCGAATAAAGTTAATCGCAGAAAATACACGCAACGTCCGCCGCAGACAAGAATTTTTCTTTTTTGATGATCTCTTTTTTCTTGCTCACATTCTTTTTTCATCCCATCGAAGGAGGGTACCTACTATGCCTCGTTTCTTTTCGGTTTATCGCGGCCTTCAATGTTTCATGCGGGAACAGTTTATTACAACGTCTATTTAACCAGAAGTGACAATTATCGATTTTCATCGCATTTGAGGGGGTGGCCACTTTGCCCCAAAAATTTTTTTTTTCAAAATTCGAGCAATGAGGAGGTGGAATCAGTTTGAGGACATAAAAATAAGTAAATGACCATGTGCTACCCGACAAAACTCGTTAAATTCCTTAAGTGGGCCACTTTGCCCCATACTCCCCTATACAGGCTTAATCACTTTGATGTTGATGCAATTTTTTATGAAACACCAATATTGTTTTTGATTATCATCTCCGTTCGTGTTACCAGCTTTATAAAAATCATTTTCAAATGTCGCGTTCAAGCTTTCGAATATTATTAGCACGAATATGCATTATTTTCGTCGCCTCGCGGGGGTTTCTGTTCCTTCACTCTCTTCGGGGAACTCAATATCAAATTCAGACACTATTCGATGGAAAGTTGGCTTTTGCATCGCGTATAGTAGCCTTCTTCATCGATCATATTTAATTGAAATCCGACACCCGCTATATATTTGTACCTATATAAATCTCGATCCGCGTCAACTATTTCATGGTGGTCGGCCAAGAGAGAGAGAGAGAGAGAGAGAGAGAGAGAAAGAATACAGAGCCGCAGGAGGTTCTTCAACTAATATACACCGTATGAATAATCCTCCAAACTCTCCAATCATGATATTCACGCTTTCGTGTCTCACAGAAAATTCGCGATGCGATGAGGAAAAATAAATATCGGTAATAAGTATAACTTTTTCAATGCATTGCTTTTTTAGTCGACAAGAACGGTAATACGTTTTATTCCGCCATTTAATTTGTTCAAAAAATCGATCTAAAACATTCGAGTATAAATGTTGGCGCGTTATTTTCTCATTCTCACTCTCTGTCACTGGAGGATTCCGCAGATGGTACCGGACACAAATCGTTGCCAATACCGGCAGCGCCGTTTCAAGTATCAGCAAGTTGTTCGTCGCGGGGCGGTGCGTCTTACAACAGCAAAAATGTAATATGTGCGCGTCGTGTGCATGCACGAGTTGGATGGTTTTGAGCCGCAAAAAGGATAGAGGAGTGAAAAAATGACGGGACGCGAGGGGATGCGGGTGGGTGGAATGGCAGCGTCGTGCCGCGCCCTTAAATTATTCGCGCAATTACGGTATCCCGCGGTGAGCGCGAGTCGTTCATAACACGTATATATGCTGCATTTGTAGATGCGTTGCGTACACGGTCAACATTGCGCACGTGTGTACGCATGCAGGATGGAGGCAAGTATGCATAATACACAGGGCGAAAGAGAAAGAAAGCCGGCGTAATGTCGACGGGCATTGAGCACACTCGCTCGTCCGAAGTATACACGTGCATGTGAATACCCCGTGCGCATGCTATACTTATCTTTCTGTATACGTCTTGATTGTGCTCTGTACTAACGCAATATATATATTCCTCCGATTTGAATGTCAACTATTCAGGATATTTATTGTTTGATGTGAGGGATAAACTTCCGAAAAGCCCATACCCCAATCAATCTGAAATTGGTGTACTTGTGTATTTCGACGCGCTGATTACGAATATGATATGCAAAATGGCCGCATTTTTCATTTTCAAGGTGGTAATCGATAACGCGATCGTACGGCTCGCAGTCGTAGTATGCTGTCTTCTATGCATACCTACCTCTTTTATTTCGTAAAAGCGATAATCACACCGCAATTTTTAACGACCTCATCACTTTCCCCCGTTCGGTCTGATTTTACTTGGTATTATATGCTAGTTCTTTCCATTCTCGTTCATCCTCAACTAATAATTACCGGTTTGGTGAAATCGTTTGACGTTGAACGCGTGCGCAAACTTCCTCGAAATTTCTGGCAAACGTATACCAGCAAATATAAATCTCTTGCTCTCTTGCCTTCAATTCGTCATCCCGACCGTTTCGATTCACTCAAAAAGATGGAAAGAAACTAAAAAAAATCAAATCACGCTTTCTATACAAAAAGCGTCTATTGTGCGGGGGTGAGTACAATACGTATGTATGCGCACGCAGGCGCGTGCGAGTGAGTGTAGGTAGACGCAACGAAGCAGGGTAATGTTTTTCTCGGTACACCGGGATCGAGCGTGGCATTGACTCATCGTCGAAGATCCGATATTCGCACCTAAATATAATAGAAACCGAAATGGCTCGAATCAAGGAACCTTTTATAAATTAATTCAGATAAATTGGGACAAGGGGAGAGAGAAAGGTCAGTCTTGTATTGACAAATTTGGAAATAAATATGTTTCATTGGGTCCTAATCGCTTCCTGCGCTTATTTGAAATAAATGACTCGACGATGTCTCGCATAGATAAACCAGGTACGATATTTATAAAGAAGGCGCGAGGCTTGGAAGAGAGAGGCTGAAAGCAGGGAGAAATTAAAAAATAAGAGAGAAAGGGACGTATCGTTAGCGGCGCGAATAAATTAAAATACGAGAGAGGAAAATGCGAATTGAGATTCTCGCGACGACGAAAGAGTCGAGGAAGGGGTATAGCAGCACACAGCAGGTAAAACGTTGCTCGGCTATCCTGTTCCATGGAGTAACAAAATACTATATACGAGCCACGCGTTCTCTTTCTCTCTTTTCCTCATCTCCTCTGCGGTGTATCTATACTCGCACCTTTTTTTTTTTATCTATTTTCCCCCACATATATAAGTTCGCAACGAGGGGTCTCTCGCCACGAAATCCATATACTTGCGGTAATAAATTCCCATCTGACTAATCAGCCCTATAGTGAAAATTATCATGTTTCGCACCACTACTTTATAGTAGATTTTCTTAAATAAAATCGAAAGAGCGATGCGTCTTTTGGAAAAAGACTCACTAACGTACTACTTCAAAGAGATGGAAAATATATATATATGTGTATATAAGCGACTCGACAGTGCTGATTTGCTTGCTGGTGAACGGAGAGCAAAAGGGGTGAGAACAACGAAAGGCAGTAGGGTACGAGAAATAAGAAGAGAGAGAAAAGTAGCAGTCAAGTGATCGGTAAATGAAAATGCTAACGTGTGCAAAGAGCTTGGAGCCGAGTAAGCTTTGTACTTCGGATATCGGGTTCAAGCACCTTCGACGCATATAGCGAAGACGCCCGAGCCTCAATTTTCGCTATAGAAGTACCTTGCGGAGAGTATCGCGGGAGAAAACTTGAGTACGAGGAACGGCGATGGAACGACGCGGAGTGAGTGACAACTTTCAGGAAGCGGAGGAAGGTGAAAAAAAGGGGCAAGAGCGCTTCTTCCGCGCGCCCCTCGATAACCGTTCCCCTTTTGCAAACGTGTCGATCCATCAACCCGAAGACTCGGGTATTTTTTTTTTAAGGAGAGAAGACATGAGAGAAAAAAGAAGGCGGGAGAGTCGGTGGGAAGAAATATTGACGAGAAAGTTACGTGAGCTATTGCAAGGCTTTTGGATACATTGAAGAGCCAAAAGGTGAAAAAGAAGACGAGAGAAATAATGATACAGAGCAGAGCATATAAAGTGTGAAGGTGCGCGACGAAAACGGATTGTTTTTCTCGATGGTTTGTACAGTCAAGAGAGATGGGAGAAAAAAAAAAGATAACGACCCCGTATAATAAATGGTGCTTCTGTTGAGGGTGACAATGGGACAAGAGGCGCAAAGTCATCATCTGCATGTCGCAAGAGACGAGAGAGGTCTACCGTACGCGCTCTCCCAACAGAATTGAATTGAATCAGCTATTTTAATTCTTCCCTAACAGGCATGTCTACCCGGTAAATATACTTTGAATAGAATACGAAGTAAGCTTCGGAGCAGGTTAATCGTCAATACGGAAAGAGGAAGAGGGAGACGACTATGCAACTATAGCGGTGTTCGCTTTATACGAATAACATAGAAAATCATTCGCAAATTGTACGATATATGCCAAGCTTATTTAGTTCTACCTTTTGAATATACATATCCAGTAGGCTGTGTATAATAGTACATGGATTCCATGAAAAATGATCGTTGCTCAGCACCCCAAGTTTGTTACTACGAATGTAGGGGAGCATGGGGTAAAGTGGCCCACTTAAGAAATTTAACGAGTTTTGTCGGTTAGCACATGGTCATTTACTTATTTTTATGTCCCAAAAATGATTCCACCTCCTTATTTCTCGAATTTTGAAAAGAAAAATTTTGGGCCAAAGTGGCCACCCCCTCAAATGCGGTGAAAATCGATAATTGTCACTTCTCGTTAAATAGACGTTGTAATTGACTGTTTCCGCATGGAACATTGAAGGCTGCGATAAACCGAAAAGAAACGAGGTATAGTAGGGACCCTCCTTCGATGGGATGAAAAATAAATTAGTCGAAATACTTGGATAAATTTTGCTATTACCCGTGGCAAAACCCCGTTCTTATCGGGGACAAATCGTGCGAAAACCACCATTATCACGAGTCCGTCGTATCGCGCAAATCTATAGTGAGTGAGAAAAAAGAGATTATCAAAAAAGTAAAATTCTTGTCTGCGGCGGACGTTGCTTGTATTTTCTGCGATTAACTTTATTCGCATTTCTCCGAAGACTGAATTCGCTGCGAAATATGCATAAAATGGGCGCACACCTTGTGTGCAGGTGTTAATGAAGATCAAGTCCGTTATAAGTGCGATTTTTGTCAATCGAAATAAAATAGACATTTATCAGTAATTCACAAAATGATTCTCACCCTCTGCCTCAAATAGCTATCAATTTCTCAGAAAACATAGAATTCTCACTGATCCTGTGCTCCCCCAGAAATCGGAATTCCGTGAGTGGACACTTTGCCCCAGAATTCAAAAATGCCCCAAAAAAGTGGGTGGCCACTTTATCCCATGTTCCCCTAACCTGTTACTTATTTTATTATCCTCTTTTTACATGATCTCTTGCGGTTGTAATAAAGTTGTTGAATAATTTTGATGATCTGGCTGTTGAGCCTCGAGCAGAAAAATTTACACAGTTTTTTCGTGCCTCAATGAAACACTTTGTATGCCGTTGGATCGCTCGAATCATTCGGAAAATCGTAACCCAGCGGATTAATGCCCGAAGGAATATGGGTTACGCCTATATGCTTGTTGGTCAACGGTTCTTGGGCTGGAGTATGTGCGACGGCGGAAGGCAAAATCGATGCGAAAACGAGTGCCCGAGGCGAAGCTCTGCTCGCCGCATAACACTAGCCGCGAGCATCCCGGTGACCGATTCTGTTTGAGGAAGCAACCCTTGCTCCCTCGCCCTTCCGTTACGTTACGGGAATCCCTTTCTCTCCTCGATAGGGCATGCTTTTGAAGTAAACAAAGAGAGAAAGATATATATACATGGTGCATGCAAAAACGCATATAGCGGAGAATTCTACAGAATTCGATGTTTGTATATCTCGCTCTCTTTCGGCTCTCGTCGTAGCACCGCCCTCCTCCGATTTCCTTTTAGGAACTATCGTCGTTAGTTGTACACGAACGCGCGTACTGAGCAAACAGACCGCAGGCTCCGTATTCTAATATAAAACGTAGAGGAAGTATACAGTATACGTGAAATACTGCAGATTATTTGGAATACCGAAATTTCTCAGTAATAGCTACTGACGCCATCTCCGTTTCAATGACTCAAAGTCAAACTTAATATGGCCACTGAACAGTGAGAGGCGTTAGGAAGAGCCGCCTTGTAGTACGAGAGCCCACGACCAAAATCGTGTCTCATAGCAATACGGCTAAAACTATATAAAATCGTTAGATTATATGATTTAGAACCCGACTAGGTGGGTAGTAACGGTCAAAAGTGTAGCAACTGCGTGGTAGGCCATTTCTGCTGGGTCAAAAAAAAATAGGCAGTCGGCGTTATAGCAATACGTCTGATTTACATAACATACATAGGTATTGTCATTTCATGACAAAAAAGTTCGTTTTCAGAAATTTTTCGCGTAGCGTATAGCCGGAGCGCATTTTTGAAAATGTCAAAAAAATTAGCCGACATGTTTTATAGCAACCCGGATAATTTTCTTTTTTTAAACTTTTCGTATGGCTGTCGGAATTACTGAAAAAATGTTTTCAGAAATTTTCGATGTCGCCTATACCCTAAAAGACGAAAAAAACGTTTCGGAGTAACCTGGCAATCGCCTCGGCGCTTGATACGCTCCTATGGCGGGAACGGCTTTTTTTTTTTTGTAATTCCATCCAAGTTCCCTTTTGAACTTATTATTTAACTCTCTTCAGTTTGGTTCTACGGATTAGGGTAAATACGATAAAACGGAGTATCGAAAACTTTTCTGATAGAGAAGGTGCGACACTATATTTTTCTGAAATTCATTTTTTCTACATCTGCACAACTTATTTTATCATGTCAAACAATTTTCAGAAATATTGCTATAAAACAAGTCAGTACATTTTTTTGACATTTTTAAAACGATCTCGAAATGTAATGCGACAACATTTTCTTCTGAAAAATATTTTGTTAGCGTCAACTAACGCACATTTTCTTATAAACAAGATTTTCAGACGTATTGCTATGGATTTTTTTTAAGTCTCATTTCTAATTTTTTTAAGTGATCCTCCGGGTTCGGGCGACACTATTAACTTCTGAGAAATATATGTTTTCGGTATCTTAGAGCTATCATTCAACTACCTTCCAATAATCAGACATATTGCTATAAAACATGTCGGCTAAATTTTTTGACATTTTTGAAAATTCGGTCAGATCAAACGCTACGCGGAAAATTTCTGATATGGGTATTTTTGAGTTCAGGACAATCGTGGCTATCGATTTGATGCGGTTTTGATCGTATTGCTATAAGACCGAAATTTTGGTCGTGGGCTCTCGTACTATAGTTGATGTTATTTACATCGTGACGGTTAGAAAGAAACATCGTTGATGTATACATCGTTTTTCGGTAAGAATCCTATCAAGTTCGATCACTCGAACTATTGTGCCAAGTTATTCTGTATATACGCACATTGTCTAAAATATCCAATAGTGTTATCACTTTATGGTTACGCGTTAATTTATTAGTCAATTAAAAAATAAAAGGTGCTTTTTTATATTTAAGGCTAGGATGCTATGCGATGCTTTTTTGGAATTCGGATGACGAATACGGAATTTGAAATATTTTGAATTATATGCATTTTTACGATTTCGTTTCAAAATGAACTACTACAAATATGTCTGCTGCAATTAATACTATCCACAAAAAAATGGATTATTTAAAAGCGGCTAAGATTTTTAGCGTACCAAAAGGTCGACGTTGTTTCGATTAGCGAACGAGGAATAAGGATCTACTATTGCAGGGCTTACGAATAACGTCATCAGTCGGAAGCTCATATTTAACAAAAACATTGAGAACAAAACTTGTAGAATACGCTCTGGCGATGGAGAATACATTTTACGGTTTAACCCGAATGGATCTGCGAAAATTGATACCAGTTAGTCGTGAAAAATAACACTGAAATTCATTTTATAAAAATTGATTCACTGGCAGATATTGATTGAAAGGAATTTTAACTTTTGGGAGCGCGTGCGTATATTCAATGTAGATGAAAGTGCTGGGCTCTTCATCGTTTAGAGTAAGATTCCAGAAATCATTGGGCGTAAAGTTAAAAAAAAAAATTAAAAAAAAATGGAGCTATTGCATCAACTGAAAGAGAAACGGCTGTATAATAGTCCAGCAGGGATATTCGTACCTCCCAGGATCATTTTGCCTTGAAAAAATATGGCGGATACCTTAATGAAAGATACTTTGATGATTTTCCAATTAATATGAAGTGAAGTTAATTTGGAATACGCCTATTCCAATTTACTTGCACCCTGAGTCAAATGTTATTTTCCAACATTTTCTGCTGCTCAAACTCAACATTTGATGAATAAGTTCTTAGTTTTTTCTTAATTTTTTGCTCAAGGAGATCAAAAAGCTTTATAGTTTTCTTTTTTTTTTTATTTAACGTTTTTATGCAGTTTTTCACGTGTTCTTCCCTGTAACGTTCAAGATATTTCTTAAAAACAAACCGGTATTCCATATATGCTGCACTTTCTCTATAATACCAGCACCGAAACGTAATCAACATATCGCCACCACATCGCAAAGCTATTTTTGAATTCTAAACGTGCTAAACTTGAACGTATTGAAGAAATATAAGTTTGAAAGAATCACGATCATCCGAAAATCTCTTCGAGAATGAGTAATTGTTTTATAATAATTCGCGATCATTATAGATTTTTTTACAGCGTTTTTCATTTTCAAGCTGCTCTCGACTACGTTTTAATGAGGCATATAATCCATTATATCAATAAGCTTCGAATGCACCGTAAACACATATTCATACAGGCTTCTGAGGTGACGGTAGTATATTCCTTCAAACCCCTTTCCAAATATTGAAAACTTATTTGTAATACGAATAATCTGGGAAATCCGTAACTGTATGGGCAGTAAGGAAAGTAATATCAATTATAATCGCGTTGAATCCAAACGATTGAAAGGCGTTGCCTTTCAATCATTTCTTCGTGTCTTACTGCTTACAGTTTGGAACCCACCGACGTGCGTGCGTGCGTGCGCGCGTGTCCGTGTCCGTGTCCGTGTGTCCGTGTCCGTGTGTGTGTGTCCGCGCGCGCGCGCGCGCGCGCGCGCGTGTGTGTGTGTGTGTGTGTGTGTGTGTGTGTGTGTGTGTGTGTGTGTGTGTGTGTGTGTGTGTGTGTGTGTGTGTGTGTGTGTGTGTGTGTGTGTGTGTGTTATAGTTGAAATATAAAAATGGCGAATATCGTGGCTCCTTCACTTTGTAAAAAAGCGAAAACTCATTTTTCGTCGTTGATCATTGAGTTTATCTCACGTCAGTGTTTGAACTTGCATCGCGAAATCCTTGTCTCTGTCAGCGCGATTAAGATCCGAGATTCGTTACTGCATAATATGGTGTACGAAACTCACGAGGATCAACGTATAAACACCTATATTAGCTCTTTTCGCGGTTGAAATAACGGTCTTTCAGAAATTGATTGCAAATGAGAGCTAAAACAACATGGGAAAAAATGAAAGGAACACTGAAATAAAAACCGGTGCGCTGGATGAACTTGTCACTTTTGGCTAAACGATAGAAAAAAATTTAGAAAAGCGAGCGCTGTTATTATCCGGAAACGTCGCTAGGACGACAAAACGGATTTCGTAGAAAAAAAATAATAATTCTGTTGTATGGTAGTAATTGGAAGAATGCACGCACGAGTCCGTGATATGGACTTTTGCGCGGTCACATTAAGCTTCGCAGCGTTTGTCGTAAATGCTCTATTAAGTTAGCCATCTTTGTGCGCTAAGCCTCATCGGTTTATGAGCGAGTATTGAACTGGAGAGTATTAAACGTTTAAATGGGAGCATAAAATTGGAAAGAGACCACGATATTATCCTTTTTTTGCACCTTCCACCGCCGGTATCCTACAGTTAACAGACGCGCGCGCTTTCTCGCTCTATCATTCTCCTCCTTTTTGTTTCTTTTTCTTTTGCATTCGCACTCTTCTCTCGATACTCGTATCCCGATAAAACTTTTTTACTCTCGCGTTCAAGCACTACACTCGCGGCCAATATCTACGGACGCATCGCCTCCGCACGAGCATTAGCGGACTCTCTTGCTTATTGTTCTCTGCTTCGGGTACGTTGTGTGCGTTTGCTCGATACATGACTACTACCGTTGCAGTACATTCATATATGAATATATACCTACGCCAAGATTTACGTGTGCACGTTATAAGGATGTGAGAATTTGTGTAGTGCGCGCGCGTTGCCGAGAACATTTTTAGACCGCGCGCGATTCATCGTACAGATAGTCAGTTCACTCTTATGGAATGCACCCGAACAATGTTCAACGTTGCTTGTGCGCGGTGAACAAGACTATAGATTTAAAAAATCGATCATTCTTAAAAAAAAAAATGAAAAAATACTCGTTGAACGATATATTGATGTATGAAAATTAGCAGAACGGTACCAATTCACGTACGATTCGCGACCTCTAAATATTTTGTTTGACAGCGGTACCCTTTCGCGAGGCTTCGTTTTTCAACATTAACTAAAGACTTTCAGGCACGATAGATAAAAAAAAATGCTGCAAATTAAAATTTGCAAATTGCTTCCTCAAGATGGTCAAGATGCACGATGCTCAAAGCTTACTCTATGAGGTACTATATTTTTCATTTAGGCTTCCTCATAGAGGAAGCTTTGAGCATAGTGCATCTTTTGACCATCTTGAGGAAGCAATTTGCAAATTTTAATTTGCAGCATTTTTTTTTGTGTACAAGGAAATAATGTATTTTCTCTACCTATCTTTTACGAACTTCAATTTATCTCTTTATTTAAATTCATAGAAAAAAAAACTAAATGACGAGCCATCAGAAAAAACAGTTTGCAACTTTCAATTTTCATCGTTTTTCTATTTACATTACAATTGAATAATTCCGACAACTTCGCTGAAAAGTATAGAGGAAGTACGGACTTATACACAATATCTTACAGAATTTCCAAAAATTGAAGCGGTCAAACGATTTTTTGAAAAACTCATATTTCCGTAAAATTCAAAAAATCATAAAATTTAAACCGCTCAACCGATAGTCCCCAAATTCAATACCAACCTTCCTATTATGATAGTCTATAAAAAAATTATTAATAAATCTTAAAATTTTTGAAAGTTAGAGCGTCGACACCCTTTTTATGAAAATTTCAAAACGTCGTCAGATTCGTAATTTTTTACAAATTCTGACAAAATTATCAGAGAATGAAGAGCTTGTATAGATTAACCTCTGTGCAAAACGGCAGCCCTGTATCTCAAACCGTTTCCGAGTTATAAGCGTTTGAATTTTGCAGTGCCATAGCATACACACTACACACGAACGCGCACGCACACGCACACGCACCCACGCACACACATCCGGACATTTTTTCTAGATATGATTTTTCAATGTTTTGGAACATTTTGAGCACATAGACATTGAAAATTGAAAAAAAAAAAATGAGGAAGATGAGGAAGCAAAACAACCTAAAATGACGCACCCTAATAGGTATTTACATATAAAAATGTTTTCGCGCTTTCGCGTTACCATGTCCGCGCTTTACCGCTTATCGAAGCTTATCGCGAACGAAATAGGCATAAGACGCGATACGTCGCAATGAAGGAGCTGCTGCTCCTCGCACGGAGGTTTTACGATATACGTGTACAAATGCGCGCGACGAAGAGGTTGGAATCGTTGGGATCTTACTATTGTCCAACGGTTTCTCGCCTTGGTATAGTCAGAAAAGGAGCGCTCACATTTGATGCACACGAGGACCGACCGTGGTTCATACCTATTGCCATACTTGACATATATGATAGTTGGTATACGCGAGCAGATCAAGCTGACGTTTGCATACTCACGTTTGCAGGCCTTCCGATGGGTGATCTGTCTCGCCGGATCTCTGTAGTAACCCTCGCGACAATAGTTGCAATGTCTGCCAGCGGTGAAATGTTTACATTGAAGACAAACCCCGCCGCTCACTCGTCCCGAGAGCTTGTACAGTTCTACGTTGAAACGACATTTGCGCGCGTGAAGATTACAATTGCACACTGTCAAGAAACAAACAAACAAAAATACCAATGATTTAGTATACGTATTTAGTAAATAAGACACTCGTTAATAAGAACAGATAAGTTGATGATTCGAGAATTATTAGAGGCGAATGTAAATACTACACTAGCACACAAAAAAAAAGTGGTCTGCGCATAGAACCGGACTCATCAGTCTCTACGTATTTTGGCCCGCTGAATCCGAATTCGGGGTCAGATTGGCCAATACACCTACAAAATTTTGAGTAAATTCCAAAAAACCGCAAAAATGGCGACGAAAAATCGCCGTTAAACGCATGATAAAAGTTGTCTTCGACCTTACTCGGGGGTGTTTTTCATGTAATTTGACGCGCTGAGTCTGAATCCAGAGTCAGATTAGCATACCCGTAAAATTTTCAGTAAATTGTAAAAATCGCTAAAACTGGGTCAAAATCGCTACCATGGGTATAGGAAGAGTTTTATTGATCTAGATCGAGTACGCTCTTTTAGTATTTTGATGCGCTGAAACCGAAACCGAGCGTCTATTTCAACTCCTATACGTCTCCAAAATATTGCGTCCCTGGAAAAAATCGGCTAAAATTGTTCTTTACGAATTTCGAGCAGCACAATCCGAATCTGGTAGCTAGTAGTCCCGATCATACATACTTCCGTCGAAGATTGTGAAAAATAGCAAAAAAACGGCAAAAAATATCGAGAAATAATATAAGAGATAGTCATGGATGTTGACGAGATTTATCAAGCGTAAAGTTCCGAGGATGACGATTACCTCCCTGATGATGAAAGCAAAGCTCCCCATACCTTCAACCAAGAAGAATTTGATGATCTCATACGAGATGTAGGACTGCCGAAAAATAGATCTGAATACTTGGCTTGGCGGCAACATTGAAAAAGAAAAACTTGCTATCAAAAGGAACATCAGTTCACTTTTATCGTGACAGGAAGAACGAGTTTCGGCAATTCTTCACAAATGACATTGGTGTACTGTTCATATGTGAAAGGCTTGATGGATAAATTTAGAATGACCATATACGAAAACGATGATCTGAGACTTTTCATTGATTCGTCAAAAAGAAGTCTCAAAGTCGTTCTACTTTACAACGAAAACACATATGCTCCTATTCAAATAGCTCACTCGAGCAGCTGAAAAAAAATTACGGAAATTTAAAAGTGGTTTTGGAGAAAATAAAGTATTGGGAACATCGATGGCAAATTTGTGGCCATCTCAAAATTTCAACATTGTTCTTAAGACAACAATTGAGTTCCACAAAAAATCCCTGCTTTTTATGTTTATGGGACAGTAGAGACA
The DNA here is from genome assembly GCF_019457755.1 of Venturia canescens. Lineage (NCBI taxonomy): Eukaryota > Metazoa > Arthropoda > Insecta > Hymenoptera > Ichneumonidae > Venturia > Venturia canescens. Next base: position 21,455,382 of record NC_057429.1, read on the forward strand.
GGAAAAAAAAACTATGTTCAAAAAGGGTGGCCAACAAGAACAAACTCCGATCTAGGCCGTAACAACATCATTGATCGAAGTATTCATCATCGACATCATTGTGAAGAATTGCCGAAACTCGTTCTTCCTGTCACGATAAAAGTGAGCTGATGTTCCTTTTGATAGCAAATTTTTCTTTTTCAATGTTGCCGCCAAGCCAAGTATTCAGATCTATTTTTCGGCAGTCCTACATCTCGTATGAGATCATCAAATTCTTCTTGGTTGAAGGTATGGGGAGCTTTGCTTTCATCATCAGGGAGGTAATCGTCATCCTCGGAACTTTACGCTTGATAAATCTCGTCAACATCCATGACTATCTCTTATATTATTTCTCGATATTTTTTGCCGTTTTTTTGCTATTTTTCACAATCTTCGACGGAAGTATGTATGATCGGGACTACTAGCTACCAGATTCGGATTGTGCTGCTCGAAATTCGTAAAGAACAATTTTAGCCGATTTTTTCCAGGGACGCAATATTTTGGAGACGTAGGAGTTAAAATAGACGCTCGGTTTCGGTTTCAGCGCATCAAAATACTAAAAGAGCGTACTCGATCTAGATCAATAAAACTCTCCCCATACTCGTGGTAGCGATTTTGACCCAGTTTTAGCGATTTTTGCAGTTTACTGAAAATTTTACGGGTATGCTAATCTGACTCTAGATTCAGACTCAGCGCGTCAAATTACATGAAAAACACCCCCGAGTAAGGTCGAAGACAACTTTTATCATGCGTTTAAAAGCGATTTTTCATCGCCATTTTTACGGTTTTTTGGAATTTACTCAAAATTTTGTAGGTGTATTGGCCAATCTGACCCCGGATTCGGATTCAGCGGGCCAAAATACGTAGAGACTGATGGGTCGGGTTCTATGCGCAGACCACTTTTTTTGTGTGCCGGTTCTATTAATATAATATCCTCTCTGCTCCTCATCCATTGTTATAGCACCGGGATTGAATATATCCATGCGGAACGTCATGGAAGCTTTTCAATGAGTTTTCCTCGTTCGTCCCGGAGCAGTGCGCGATCATAACGATAATCTCCCCGAACTCGTTGACTCTTCGAGTGAAGTGAGACGAATGGGTACGAATAATAATATTAAAAAAGCGGTTTCATCTTCCAACGGGGGAAGTAATAAAATATAATTATACCAGCTGTGCATTTTCAAGTACATATGAGATGATGCGATATCTCATCGTGTATACGCCACATTGTATGGTATACGTATACATAGACAAGGAGGAATTGAAACGCAGTTGAGCCCTTCGCGCGCGTTCTTCGCAGTCACAAGATGAGGCGATGAAACACCGAGGGAGAGGGTTACGAGTCTTTTTCTTCTCCACACGCTGCGAAGAGAAGAAGAGTCTCGAGAGCCTCGTCGTCCGTTCATCGACTTTTCTCATTCTCCAATGTCTACTTGATCTGCGTGTGTGTGTGTGCGCGCGCGCGTGCATCTACACACATATGTAAATGAAAATGAAAAAAAAAGAAATGTATGTTGCATGTCGCAGTTGTTGACGAGACAGATTTTCAGTGTATTTTTACGGATACTCTTCGCGATACCCCCCTCCTCGTGATTTAACAATTATTTTTTCAGAATTCCAACATCTACGTAAATTGTCACGTTTTCGAGTCGTCGTCGTCGTCGTCGTCGTCGTCGTCGCCGTCGTCCTCATTCGGAAAAACGAAAAAATACACACACTCGCCGATGGAGAAGTTTTTTTACGCCATGTACTACAGCTGTCTCGTATTGTAAAAGACCGGCAGCCGAAAACACGATTCCGCATATCTCCGTACCGCAACGAGAGTCCAGTCTCGTTTCGGATAACGAAAAGAGGAAGAGAAGATATATCTCGTATCTTGAGGCAAAAGATCAGACGTGGCCACGGGACCAAAGGACCATGCAACGAAACAGCAGGTATCTGCCCATCTTATATTTTTTTTCTTTTTTTACAAATCTTATTTGCCCGGATCGCCGGAACAACGCCGCATCACGAGGTTCAACGACGTACCGATCCTTTTGCTATACAGACTCGTTCATCCGAATATTGCCTATCGTGTTTGATCTTGAGGGGGATCGCGGAGCAGCCAACAACCATACCGTTAAACCCAAAATGAAAAAAGAAAAGATAATGAAAGGTCTAATAATACGGGGTAAAATCGAGAATGACTGGTTCGTTAGAGCAAACTGTGTATACAATAAATATGATCTTTGGACCTTTCTCTTGTTCTCTAATCAAGGAATCAACGGTGATGATACAAGCCGAGCGTAGTTCCGTCGAACGTAGTTATCCTGACTCGAGTCAACAAGTTTCGTGAAGAAATTCCATCTGTCGTCAAATGGATGCTTCTTATTCTTCTCCTTTCGTTCAAGCATCGATAGGCCAGAAATTTCAAAATTCCGTTGTCGAGTCTTTCCTCGAATGAGTCGCGTATACCTGCTCGTTGAACGATTCTCCAAAGTCTCATATCTTAACTAGAAATCTAATCTAGAAGTTTCAACTCATATCATCATCACTCCTATCATTTTTTCTCGTTGTTTCGTTTAATTTCATATTTTTAGAATCTCATCGAACAGGAAGCGCGATCCCTGTCCCCGTAAAAATGATTAGTAACCTCTGATAGCAGCTCAATCTCGCGCGACGTAATTCATACGACGCTCGGTCATCGATTACGTGGGCGTAGCGGACAACGGTTGGCCAAATCGCCACTGCATGACGTGGTCAACCCATCATTTACCGAAACCCTGTATGGTGTTCGGAGATTCCTCTCGGATCCTCACTTGGCAAATACTTATCGCCCCGCAGGCTTTGCATTTTTCAAGAACGCTACCGCGCCCCGTATAGATATTCCGAGTCTTCGCGTCATGCATCGTAATATTATTATTCTTATCGAAAGTGCAAAAGAACACGATCACAGCGATCAATAATGACTCTGTATGGATGTGCGATTCATGTTTTTCCACAACTTATTATTTCTATTTATATTTCGCGACACCGCGAGCCATTAGCGCATTTGGTCCAGAGTCAACGCGAGGGTGCGATAAAGAGAAGGATTAAAAAATTTATTGACCGGTTGACTGGTGAGCTTTTTTCCAGTTTTTGTGCAAAAACTGGTACGAGCCAATATGTTACCGAAAACCACGATAATTTATTTCTGAGGGTTTTCGAGGTTGCTGATTCCATTTTCATGTGATAAAGCATGAAATTTTCTCAGTGAAAAATTAACAAATTTCACCCTGAACCCTTATTTTGCACATTTTTCGGGGTAGCGAATTTTGTTTGATTTCGATGAAAGAGTCCAGTGTGATAAAAAAACTAAAAATTTTCATGTCATATAGCATGAAAATTCATTGAAAAAACGAAAAATTTCACCCTCAACCTTCGATTTCCCCCATTTCCAAAGGTAGTGAGGTGAAAATTAAGTTCAAAAATCCACTCAGCGACCCAAAAAACCATTGTGTACCAATTTTTGTTCAAATCGGTTGAAAATTGAAAAAGTTATTTCAATATGTATGGGAATCAAGTGCATCGCTGTTACCTATCTTATTCTTTTTAACCATCCCCCGCCAGCGGGTTTTAATATAATTAATATTGGACATACACACGTATTTTCATGACACGCGGAAAGAAAATAATTGAGGGAATGAAAAAATAATCAAAAACAATCCAAGTTGTCGGTGGAACAAAGGGTTTCATGAATCAGCTTGATGTTTTATCACCGCTACCGAAAGAAGAATTACGATCGAAGCATTATCGAACAAATTGAATCGTTTGGAGGGTATACATAAGTTTGGTTCATGCAGTTATGAACGCGCGGAGTAGTTTATTGCATCGAGGCAAGCACCAGCGTGCAATAAGAAAATTGTGTGCACGAGCAATTACTGCGAGGAAAGCTAAATGATCATTTTTCTTTTTTTTGTCTTCTATACGCTCTCTCGCACTCTCTCCGTTACCCATTCACTTTCCTGTGCGGCTCATTGCGAGAGCTTAATTTACGATTCTTTATCGCTAGGAGATGATTACGAGAACAAAGTGATGGTTGAAACACGCAGAGTTTTTTGTGGAGGACGATCTCTCGTTATCTCTTTTATCGCACCGCGGTCTGTCGATGATGCCTGCGCGTTCGACTCGCAGGAAGATCGCTTACTCTATATACTTTCTTTTGTTACGGTAGATGAAGGTGATTTTTTCACAATTTACACGCGAGAACCGTTCCTCATCTTTTTATCCGGCGAGAAAGGATCTCTTAGGCGAACGCGGAGATTAACAATTTATATTGCGCTTCAACGATTGACGATTGAGCCAAAAATTATTAAACAAATAGAGACAAATACCGATGCTGTCGGAACGTTTCTGTATTTCGTAGGAGGAGAAAGAAACTCGGAATGGATAAGTAAATTTTACTTTATTTACATAAAAACAAGATATGCGAGTTGTTTTATCTTAAGTTAGCGATATGTGCGTATTATATAATGCAATTGACGCTCTTCTTAGACTAATTCGACCGATCACATCACAGCGCTAACGAATTACCTGTAGCCTGCTATCGCGACCACTTTTCACACTCATTCATTCCTCGCACGCACCAAAACATTGCTATCCATTTAAGTTGAAACCGATTAAACTCGAGTCACAAATCTTTTGAGCGCGTTCCGTATAGATAATGGAGGAGCAGTTCTTCCCAATAGCACGTTCCACTAGAATACCATTATCTCTTCACTTGCCGTTCGCGCACGAGGAGGGTACTTTCGAAAAGCTCCCTGTCTGTAGGTATAGCCCTTGTCGCATTGCCTACCATATGCAATCTTTTTTTTGTCTTGTACCTTACATCCTCGCATAAATGCAGTTTCTCAGTAGTTCCCGTTCTTTCTATGCTCGCATAAAATTAAACGGGTATATATGCTTGCTGGGTATATATGCTATATATTTTTTCGCACGTATAAAGTAACCGTGCAACGGTGATGGAGAAAATGGTCGAACGTTCAAGAACCTAATTTGATCTGCTCTGTCGCGGACGTGCATGGCTCCATCCGAGTGGTTCATTTATTGAGTTTCGACGAGAGCAATATGCTTCTTCTTGATGGACGGACCATGCATACAGCAAGGGCAACGCTTTCATCGAGGCCTACATAATGCCATGCAATGTTGAGACAAAAAGTATACGTAAACGGATAGAAAGAGGGATCACGAAAAACCATAGTGAAATAATTCGATAGCTCTAGCTTGCTTTTAAACCATTAGTATTAGGTATATATTCGCTCGTACATGTCCTCGTTGATTCAGATATTATTTGATAAATATCAATAAAAATACATGCATCTAATGCCTTATTCACCACAATGCCAGAGATTGAGAATTCGGAACAATCGGGGCATAGCAGAGGGGCGGAAAAAAATGCGTACTGCACTTTGATTTCCGGTCCATATTCAAGTGACGTTTCTGAGTTTTTTCATCTTACTCACGTTTTTATCCTTTAAATCGGTGCAACGCAGATCTCGTCGAGCGACTTTCCAGTCGAGTCTCTCTCTCTCTCCCTTTTACAGTATCCCATACCGAAGAAGGTTGTGACCTAACCACAGGTATTAAAAACTCGAATGTCTCTCGGAACGTCTCGATCTTATCGACTCTCGCGCTACGATGCTTCTTCCGCTCGAGTATATATATACATATATACTCATACACATAACGCTATACATCTCTGAATAAGTTAAAGCTGGATTGTATGACTGTCGTAAGGCAAGAGGAAAGAGAAAGCCAGCAGAGGAGCGAGTCGCGCGCGGCGACTTGCCTTTGAAATCAAAACGAGATCCCGTGTCGACGTCCACTTATTGTCAGCAGTCCACCCGTAAAGTCTGGCCTCTGCTTCTACCTTGATATAGTCTATAAGGGCCCAACTGGATAGCTTCGGTTCGCGTTGCTCTTTACGCCATCGTGTCGCTCACCTACTATATCGTTTTTATTTTTCTCATCCAACATGTATAGATGCGTGTAGCGAGAGAGAGAGAGAGAGAGAGAGAACGAGCAACAGAGAGCAACTAAAAACTCTCGGCAAGTCGATCCGTGTGTAAATTCGTCTGTGCACGTACGCGCGTGACGTAGGTATTATACGTCCCGTTGCTGGAACCAGTATCATCTATTTTTTCCATACTCTTTTCACATAGATAACATTGATCGAACACGTATAGAAACAACAACAAAAATGACGTGCTTACAGAGGCTGCAATTTTTTTTAGATAAAGTGGTCTGTGTATATATATATATATATATATATATATATAAAACCCAAGGCTATAATAACTATCATCCGCCAATGAGTTGAAATTGAGTGTTATATCTCCGAGTGCGGAGTACCATCGACCTCTATTAGGATCGAGGTTCCAACGAGCCGTATCATCGAATAATTAATCTCTCGCATAGAGCCTCGTATCACTGTCCAGATTTTAATTAATTTCTCTCTGCCCATGCTACATATCGAATAATCGTACGCACAAACAGCCAAGAGGAATGACAAATTCTTTTTTGTCATCCGTCACGTCGAGGGATATCCTCGTGCTGCGTATATGTTAATTCATGGCGAATTATCCCAATGATATATAAATATATGCAATAATACACTGGTAATCCCGAGAACGTTGTGACGGCGTTTCCCCACAATTCCCGTTCCTGCTTGATATAATTGATCGGGCTCCGATGTCAGAAAGTTATTCCGCATTCGCATTGGACGTTTATAATTTTTGTTTTGTATTCCATCGATATTAAAGTGAGACAATACCCGCACTTATCGCGTACACCGAACGTACTTTATCGGTCGAAATTTTATTTAAATGATCTTTAGTTTATTTCCATGAGCTGTTTTATCCATCAAATAAAAGTTTCCTTGAACAATGTGGACGCAACGCATTCGGTATATTGACAGACTTCTATAGTCCGACGTGTGCTGACGCGTAAATGCCCCAATACCGCTTCTATATTATATATATATATATATATACATTCTATACTAGAGAAATAGTAGAGATACGTGAGTGATAAGATGAAATTCTCAAACGGTCAACGCATGTTCAAATCTTTAATACGTTAATCGCTTACGCTGTAATTCTGATACCGTTGCGCCTTCTGACTTCGTGAGTCTAGGAACATCAAACGACAGGAATTTGTTCGCTCGATTGCATATTTTTTATTTTATGTTTGAGGCTGCATTAATAAGTTGCCTGCACCCGCGCCGCCCATACTCTGCTTTTTATTCTGAAAACATTATCGGAAACCATGCAAAATCGAAACATAAATTTTTCGCGTAAGTGAGAAATGGATGATTCCTCAAAGGTGAGGCATCCTGTAGTGCGCGCGTGTAGAAGGATCAAACAGTGAGCGCGAAAAAGAGAGAGAGGAGTTATGGGGGAGCAGGTCTCTGGGGAAGCCCCGCCGGGGTACAATTAACCCAAGGGTCAACCTTCAGGCAGCGTTCTTCTGTGTCTATGTAGCGACAACACACCCCCATTAAATTTCAAGGATATCACTAAATTTTTCATCGTCGTAACGATGATGACGAGAATGCTGCAGATATCCGCAAGTGAAGAAACTCAATATAATAATGCTTCCATCGAATCATACGATTGTGGAAATAAAACCGCGGGGTATATGTATAAGTTTTTCAATTAAGCGCTGGTATTTTTTGGTGCTTCTTGTTAATTTCAAAATTATGTCGAATTTCATAAATAATACGAACCTCACGGTCTTTATTTTCATTTTAATGCGAAGTAGCGCGTGTATGGTATTATAAAGGTTTAATGAATATACTACGTGATATATATATGATATTGAAAGAAAAGCCATGCGAGAGAGCGCGATGTCGTGATACATCAGAAGGACACGCGTTTAATTCGAAAGCGTGAAATCGTGTTAGGGGAGCTTATGGGATTACGGGAATTGAAATGCGATGCGATGTGCCAACTCGCATGCCAGATTTGCGCTAGTACGCGTGAGTGTCCCTTTTTCTTTTTTGTGGCATGCTCGCTCGCTCTCTTTTCATGGTTCCACGTCTTTTCTGAGCTTAAAGAGTGGTGTTGTCGCACCGAAGGCGCAACAACCCCGGTTCGCCGATTTGTCGTTGGATTTTGCGGCGCGGGGCGCGGCCTCCGCGATGTATGCGTGTATGAAAAACATTGAACGCTCGTATAGTTGTGTAAATTCTATAATATAAAGAATGAACGTTAATTTTTGTGCCCCAACGTTGTTCGCGCTCAACGTACAACGAAATACGAATAAAGCTTATTGGGGTGACGCATGCAGACTCTCATCCCGCTTCATCTTACAACTCGCTCCATGTTTGTTACCCCCCTATAAAATTAAGGCGCTCGCGCGTGCATCTACGTGTCCATTCAGAGCGTATGCGCATTGAGCATGCATGGGGTAAAATATTCTGAGAGCGGAAAATTTTGCGAACGTTCAACGAGTGTTTTGTCCAATCAAAAATAGAAGCTTTTAATAGTGGCCTTTTGACCGGCTCCTGGCCGTGTAGAATTTAAAACAAAGTGGTGAATTCGCCCAACTTAATAATATTTCATCGGCTTTCCTATTTTTCCTTATCGTTCATCATTATTATTACAGCGAGTCTTTTACACCACGAATATATTGCCTCATACGTGACCCGTTGAATGGGTGATTGAGCAGGACGAGTCAAGAGATACATTGGTGCGGGAGCATAAAGTGTGTGTGTGTGTGTGTGTGTGTGTGTGTGTGTGTGTGTGTGTGTGTGTGTGTGTGTGCGTGCGTGCGTGCGTGCGTGCGTGCGTGCGTGCGTGCGTGCGTGCGTGCGTGCGTGCGTGCGTGTGTGTGTGGTGTGAATAGAGTGTGAGCATGTAGTTCGATGTACCGAGCCAACCCGATAGAGCAGAGGCTCTCGCGTCAGGGAAACACCATCCGTACCCCAATAGGGCTCCCAATCTTTCCTTTCTCCTCCTTCTTCTTATTCTTACCAAAATTGTACAAAAACAAAGAAATAGTGGAACATATAATTCCTCGTTATACGAGAAGATTGCATGTTTATCGCAGTACACTTTAGCGAGGCTATACCCGATAGCGTTACGATGACGCAATAGTGGGTGCAGGATGATCCCAAACCGAACGAAAGTATCCGTTCTTGAAGGCCGAGTTCGAGCAAGGCTTCTCGAATAGCGGATGAGAAAATCAGAAGGCTTTGCTCGCTCTCCTGGCAAAATCCACCGGTGTTGTGCACGGCCTATGTGAGAGAAGAGGATCTCTTGTCACGTCCCGTGTTTAGTTATCATTAAACGCGAGACTTGACGACGATTTCTCTCAACTTTAAAATATTTCTTTTATTGAAACTGCTAGAACGTTCTTGATTCGGTCAGTACGCGATGCCTCGCGCCTTAGCAACCACTTGGAATCCGCCGATTCGGCATCGCCTGATCGCGACCTCCAAGGTGACACGTGGATACCCTTGTTAACGACTAAAGTCATAACTTAGAGACTAAAGTGCTGAGATGCACTGAAAACCCCGTCACGACGATCGCTTTCGAGCTCTCGTCGCCATGGCGAGGATTTTTGTACATTAGTTCCGTTTGATCGTTACTGACACTCGGTCGTCCACGTGGATAACTCCGTAAGTTAGCAACTCGCGGCGGTTTAGTAAATCCTGAAAGATCGGTGAAACCGCATAGAGGATCCGTAAGCCTAACTTCCGTCAACAAACGTGTAGTGAGCAACACATTGCCCCTTGCCTCATGGACGATCTCTTGTTGAGTCTCGCGACTCATTAGTGTAAACAAATCATTTTCAAACTTTCTCAATCTTTTCATTTTGTAGTGTGAGTGTGAGTGAGACCGCGCGTCGATTGTAGCGCGGTTCTGCTAGAGTGATGACGGAAGAATTGTTTCCGTCGGCCGTAATGTAAGTCCCTAAGTGTATATCGAAATTCGTTCAAAAACCAAATTTCTGTCTGAATATCAATCTTGAACTTCGTTTAATAAATCATTTTATGTTCCAAGTTGCTTGTGTTTTAGCCATTTACTCAAACCCTTGAGCAATCCCGTCAGTCTTTCCCGGGGCCCTTATGGGACCACATAGGCAATTTCCTTTCTTTTGACATTAATTCGTGTTTCCACAGCTACCGTCCATTATCACAAAGTATCTGTAAAGTAGTATCAGTGAACATAAATATTCGATAGAAATCCTGCAGCTTCACTGCAGGTTGGTGGGAGCATAAATTCTTTGTGATTTTACTCCTTATTTTGTCTTTAGCTCAACTTTTGCTTTAACCATTGTTCGTCCCCTCCGGACGTAACACTCCAAAAAATCCCAAATTCCGACATTTGAAAAATGATAACCACCTCCCGAATATCGAAACGTTTTAATACATATGAGGAATTTTCCCCCCACGCGCACTCGCTGCGCAATTACAGAGTATACGCAGACATTACACATATAATAGTATAACCTACATATGTAATAAATCAAAGAATCAGCAATGATGTATAGGTGTATATTGTTGGTGCGTATTTGCGTGATCGAAAGGATTCCTCGCCGGGTGTAAAGCTGTTCCAGATTAATCGTTATGTTACATCACACACGCACGGATTGTAGACTGTTTGTCCGTGTATTATTCAAGAATATAGAAGCTCTTTTGCTCGCTGCTTGCTGCGCGTACAGTCGTCAGAAATTATACTCATGAAAGGAGGAATCGGAATGATGAAGTTCTGCAAGTGTAAGAGTCGCGAGGCGAGCATCGTTTCGTCATGGAAAAGGATAAAAGAATAAATAGCCGCGGAAGCGTCGAAGAATGTATTCTTTATGCTTAGTCGAAAGGAAAGGAAAGAGGAAGGATATAACGAAAAGATGGGCGAAAAAAAGAAGCCCGAAATAATAAAGAAAAGAGTTCGGAAAGGATTGTACGAGGAGCAAAGGAGAAACCCGTGTACGAAGGGGCGAACACGCGCTGCTTCGAATAGCTTCTCGTTTCGAAGACCGACCATGAACGGCAATTCTAATATGTCGTCGAGCCAAGTAAACCGAGGGTTCAAACGCAGGATAAATAATCTCGACGGAGTAGCGGTATACGCATGCAACGGCTGAAGCTCGATCTAATAAGACGCGGTCACATAAAACAATGCGAAGCAGCGAAACAAGCGGTGTCATTTCACGAGTTTGTGGAAATTTATATGAATCGCTTTAAAATCAATGAGAAAGTGGCTACATGAGATTAACCGATAAAACCGTCTTGATCGCTGAAAAGGCTGCGCTTCTCGCCGTTTCCCTCTGTATATAGGACGGGAAAATTGCATCATTCCCGATCGTTGCAGGATCGATGTGGCATGGGAAAAAGAAAAAGAAAAAAAAAGTTGATTCGTCAATTTTTTATCCGTCGTCAAACGACGAATATGGGTATAGAAGAAGGACAAAGATCGTTGATTTATGCAGATTATATATTATACACCGCGATCGCGTAGCAGCCGGTTTCCGCGGATACGTGTACGAAATTCGGAATAGTCGATACCGCGTACCGGTACCGCGCGCGCGCACGCGGTAGGAGCGCGCGGTTAGACAAACGTAACGACAGGACGCGGGTGTGTCTGGTATGGACGAGATCGTGGCGGAACCCAGCAGCAGCAGCATCACGCGCGTACCATATTTTCACGGGGGTGTTCGGACGACCACCCAACGGGTACAATAAATATTGTACTCTCGACCCAACGAGCCTCGGACACAACGCGCACGCTTGATCTTTCCGCCTCTAGCCACTCATAAGCATCCCAACTCCGAGTTCTGCGCTGTTCCCCTCTCAGCGATCGCTTCCTTTCATCTCTATTCCCCCACGCGCCTGCTGACCGTTCAATTTTTTCGTTACCCTATACTATATGAGAATAATTGGGAATAAACGATCCGGCAATGATATCAATTGCCGCGAGCGAAAATTTCCATTGATCGAACTCTCCTGGAAAAAATGCGGTTTGAGTAGTTTGAAGAAAAATAAAAAATTTTGCTCCCATAAGTTTTGTGTGGAAGCGCCCACACCAGCGAATAACAAACTGACCAATGATGGGATATAGTACATTTACGAAGGCAGTCCCGGAGGCTTCAACAGTTTCCACCACCAAAGCTTTTTACTTATTTCAGACTCCGCAGGCTTTCTCCGTTCGCCACTAACGCAAAACTATCGGGCGCGCACATCTAGCTCCCAAAATAAAAATGTAGCTCTTTTAAAGCGTTTACATTTTGGCTATGCGCAAGCATCGCATCCGTATAACGTTTTCTTGTGAATGACAACGTCATTGACGATATGAACCAAATGTGCCGATTTTTCTCAGCCTTATATTTCCAGCCATACAAGTTTGAGAGAAACCAATTTAGCCGGCCTCTCCGTCATATGAACATCATACAATTTCCAACGCACGCGTGCTTCAATTTTCGTTAAAAGTATACCCTCTGTTCTATATATGCAGTTCCCCAAAGAATCCGATTAACAATACAATATTGAAATCATTTCGGAGGCGTGTCACGAGGTTTGATCCATGGACAAAAAAATCTATGGAACAACCATTTAATTTTTGCTATATATGTTCAGCTGGTGCATCAAAGTGTAAATGTATGGTAACATTTTGATAGTTACCTCCGGAGGATCCGACAAAAATCGTCTGCGTTAATCTCAATAAAGTACGCGTTAAAAAATATGAAAACTATGCACTTGTATAAACACGTTGGAAAAAAATGTTTTCAAAGAATTTTTTCGAAATCCGATGATGGTCGCAATGAAGAATCTCTCGAATGACCCTCCGCGAGAATTATTACGCTCAACCCGCCGGATCTCGTCTTGACTTTTCACTATATTGATCGCAGTTTCAAGTATTGCCCGCGTTGACTCGTTAATTAATCGATTGATAAAATTACCGTTATTAAAGGGATATCGATTAGTCATCGTTCTATCTATTACCACCGCACCACCACCAAAATACCTATATATTCTCAAGATTGAAAATTCAACCAATCATATTTTCAGGAAGACATTATTCACAAAATTTACCGCCGATAATATTCGATATCTTCGTTTCAACATAAATCGACACAACGGTGACGACGGGAATGGAAACGAAGGTATTATACCAGGCAACGGCGGTGTTGCGAGCGCTTTATCCGTGCACGCTCGCATACCAGAATTTTTCAGTTTTGTTCCTCAATCGTATATAAATGATAGTGAAGTATTAGGTCTCGAGTCACTATTGATCCATCACAGAAACGCAAAAAAATAGCACCACGTCGAGAAGAATAAAGAATATAGAAAGGTAGAATAATGAAAAAGCCTGGAAGGTATATGATTGACTGTTTTTTTGCTACTTTGATCGGTTGCCTCAAAGGCAAACGCTGACCGATAGTCAAGAATAAAACAAAAATCGAAAAAAGGAACGAAGAATCGAGCGGTAAACGCGAAAATACATGCTGCAAGCATACGTCTGCATTGAAATGACAATGATACTTTATTGGATGCATCATCCGCGCGTGTGTATATCGAAACGGAAGGAGAGCAGCAACTGCGAAACGCGTGCGACCTTGAAGTATACGTTTCAATGTTCCTTTTTTATTTCATTACCTCAATAATGTGGATACGAATGCTCGTAGCAAAATGTTGTAAGATTTCGCGGAATAGCGCTCCGTTTGCATGATCCAATAACGCGGCGGCGTTAAAAACATTTCGCAGTTCACCCTTTCATGAGAACATTGAATATTGTCTTTCTCGCAAGCATAATGGAGAATCTTGATAAATAATGTTGACTGCTGCGATGCGCCACTGTTGGCTTTCCTGCACATTAATGAATACGCGGTCGGTCCAAGCGATTTGGGAGTATTTCCGCAAACTCGTATACACGCATAGCGACGCGCGTGCTTATCCGCGCGAAGAATCAAAAAAATGCGCGGCGCCGTCAAGGGCATTTCGGGGGACTCTATAAACGGGGCGGTTAGGTATGAATGCGAGCTAACCGCTCGTTATCGCGTCTCTCGCCACGAACTAATTAATAGTTTGTACGCATATATTCGAACGGTAAGCTGTATGCTTTTTTCTGCTCCCGGGGCCAAAAGACGCGCCGCGGGCACAGCCAACATAAGAGAGTAAGAAGCAGAGATGAGCAATACGCAACGCGCGAGGAATAGTTTCTCCTTCGCGCCCTCGCTTCTTCTCCGAGACACTATATCTCGCCTCATCCCACAGGCGATACATAACGCGGAGAGAGGCGCGCATTCCCCGACGAAGATCCGTTTGCGAGGCCATTAGGGATCGGTTTGGATCGTAAATTCATTGATATATTTACTGTGTAAACAGACGTAACGCTTTCGTTTTTCCGTACTTGCTCGATTCGTCCATGTATATACATTCCGGTTATTATTAGGCATATTTCACATTCGTCGTATGGGATATGCTCGAGTCCTCTCAAAAACCTATGCTCGCATCATGCAACATATATCTATACCACCGGACGGAAGCGCTCACTTTCCCCAAGAAAACGGAATATCCAACCGAATCAAGAGACGCGGTAGCGGCTCGACGTCAAGTATTATAAAAAGAAAAAACGAGAGTAAAAGAAAAGCCAGCGCGAGCCCTGCCGTACTCTTATATACGCGAATGTGTCGATTTGACGTCATAACGTTTTTCAAACTGTCCTCACGGACAAACCATTGCAGTTAAAAATTTGAAAATTGGTGATTATTTTTTTTTTTCGATTTTTCTCTTTCCATTGATCCTTGTTGCAAGTAAATCCGTTATTCACTCAATCCCGAGATATGATGATTTAGGCGATTAAAATCGAGTGTTTCGGTACGCTCCAGTCGCTTGGAGTCAGAAAGACTTAAGTAGCGTTTGTTTATATTTGAACATACGTCCTTTGCACGAAACGTGACTTTTGTCCCGTTTCGTTTCGCCCGGTCCATTGAACGCGACTATTCCCTCTATACTCGCGCCCGATCGAGCGGGAAAGACAGCGCGCGAAGCAGACTCGTTCCCTCTCTCTCTTCCACTCGTTGTAGCGTACCTGACGCTACAGAGAGATCTATACATAGTATATATATATTATCGGGGAAAAGTGTTTCTGAAAATGTTCTTACGTTCTTTTTAATGCTACTGATGAACCGCTGGTTTAGATGTTTGGATGCAACAAGACGCATTTTGAAAGGAAAGCATTTAGCTTTACTTTGGTGTATTCGAAAAGTCTCTACGACTTTTTTTACGGCTATTATACGTCATTTTCAGTTCAGATAAAACAATTTGTTCTCATTTTTTTTTTTTTTTTTAATTTATTTTCCAATGGAACCTCGAGTAAATTTATTGTAGTAACTCTAAAACGATGGGGTTTTGTGAAAAATTTGGCGAGAGAAAAATCTTTTACTTCTCTAATTCCAACACATTCGAATTTTATCAGATTTTTTTGCAAATTTTTTTCATCCAAAAATTACTACTTTGAATGTTGATAAATTGATCTGGGATTTTCGAGAACTATGAACTCGTATTTGAATATCCAGAGTGGAAAAAAATTTTTTTTTATTAACCGGTTGAGACTGGTAAGCTTTTGATTGGTTTTCGTGCCCGTTTTATTGGTACGAGCCAATAAATTACCGAAATATACGAAAATTCATTTCCGAGGGTTTTCGAGGCTGCTGATTGCATTCTCAAACTTAATTTTCACTTAGCTACCCTCGAAAGGGGTGAAAATGAGGGTTGAAAGTGAATATTTCAAATTTTCCAGTGACACGTTTTTATGTTATATTACATAGAAAATCCAAAATTCGCTATCCTCAAGGGGATGAAAAATAATAGTGTTGGGGGTGGAATTTTCAAATTCTTCAATGGGAAGTTTTTATGATGCTATATTAAATGAAAAGTGTACGCTTATGAGGGTACCAGACTTTTTTATCGAAATTAAATAAAATTCGCTACCTGCGAAAGGGTGAAAAATAAGGGTTCGGGTGAAACTTGAGATTTTGCTTTTGCAAATATTCATGCTGTATTACATGAAAACTCAAAGTTTTTTGTAATACTACACTCTTTTATCGAAATAAAACAAAACTCACTATCCCCGAAGCGGTAAAAAATAAGGGTTGGCGTGAAATTTTCAGATTTTTCAATGGGATGTTTCTATACTATATATTGCATAAAAAGTGTACGTTTTATCGAAATGAAATAAAATTTGCTACCTGCGAAAGGGTGAAAAATACGGATTGGGGATGATATTTTCAGATTTTTCAATGTGAAATTTTTGTCCTATATTACATGAAAATTCAAAGTTTTTTAAGACACTAGCCTCTTCTACTACTTCTGAAGTACCGCAATACACCCCCAACCCTTATTTTTCACTCCTTGAAAGATCGGGAGTTTTTTTATTTATTTCAATAAAAGACTGTCGTGCTCTAAAAAAACATATAATTTTTATGTGAAAAAGCATAATAACTTGTTGAAAAATCCGGAAATTTCACCCTCAACCCTTATTTTTCACCCCTTTGGGAATCGTGAATTATGTTTCATTTTATCACAGAATACTTGTGATGAACCAATAGATGAATAGGTAGACAAGCGAAAAATTCATACGTGGCTGCTGGATGAGGGATAACGCAATAAAGAACAAATAAATTAGTGGGCATTCAAATTCAATCCAATGCAGAGGGATATGGAGCATTCCTTCTCCGAGCTTCCATTTGAAAACTATCGACGCCAAGTTAGTGTGTAATTTTGAGAGTGAATTTGTGCATAAGACGGAATAACAATCTCTTAATCGGAAAATCATTTTGGGAATGCTTGAGGTCATAAAACTCTTTAGCCGCTACCGTTGGAGATGCAATACGATTCTATGCAGAAACTGAAAATTATTCACTATTCTTGGCTATGCTAGAATGATCTCATATTTTTTTTTCCTACCATGATCACCCTACTATGTTAGGATTAGCTAGCAATAAATAATGGGGAAGGAAATTTTTAATCGAATGAAGATATAGTAAAGATCATTCGAAACTAAGGGCGTGGCGTTTAGTACCTGGCGTTCCTTTTTACTTTTTTAAAGTATTTTCACACCAAACGACCCTTCTTTAATCCCCTTGTACTTTAACAATACTGATTATAAATAATTGATGAACTGTTAGCTCTTGAAGGAAAGTCGGCTAATGACAAAAATGTTTGCCGATATAATGGGAGAAAGGGCAAAAGATACAATTGGGTACGGCCAACGGACCTGCTATCGGTTTTATGACACCAGAGATTCGGCACTCTTTTTACACACCATGCAGCACATTACCAACCATTTTCCCCGTATCATTTTTTACACGAAATAATAAAATATGGCGGCAGCAGGCTGTTGCATCCGTATTCTATGATACTTGTATTGTACAGCACAGCATATAGGTTCGCGATCGGAAGTAACATGGAAGCAGGCTATAACCGCGGGCAGGATTTAGCAAACATGGCAGAGAGGATGCGAAGAAAGCTCCGCGCTCGCACTCTCTCTCTCTCTCTCTCTCTCTCTCTCTCTCTCTTGGCAACCTTGCAATCAGCCAATAAGTTATCAGTGTACTCGAGGATGAGAACGATATGTATATAAGGTATAGTATCGAGTTGGACGACCCTCGTACTCTTCCATACCGGAATACCGGATTCCCCCGGTCCTGGAGCACCGCGCGTCGCGGTACATCCCACCGCATTAATTAATATCTCTTGGTGTATATATATGCATGCATAGCATACACATTTTCTCCGTACATACATCTGCATTATATATAGGGGGCATTCCACGCCAAACCACCGAGCCCGTGACCCTCACCATTTTTGATTTTTTTGAAATTTATTTATCTGTTAGTACTGACCGAAGAGAGCTCTTATAAATTATTTTTGGATTTCTATCTCAACGACTATAAAAAATTTGATCTTTTTAAAATTTCGCTCAAAATATTTTGAAATGCTCATAATTCAGTTAAAAACATAGATATCAAAATACAATAGTAGGTCATTTTGTTCATCTTTAATCGTAGTTTTATAAAAAAGATTGAAAATAATATGAAAAAAGATTTTTTAAATTTTTAGTCAAAAATATTTTTTTCCCAAACTTGGACCCTTTTGATTTTTTCGAAAAAATTTCTCCAGTTTCTAAACACATTTTTGCTGGTGCAAAAAAATTTGTAACTTATGGTCTGCATAATTTCGATGGTTTTTCTTTATTTTCAAAGATACATATGGCACGACGCCAAGTATTAAAAGAAAAAACGAAAGTGTATAAGGAATATGTCGATTTATGACGTCATAACGTTTTTCAAACCGTTCTCACGTACAAACCATTGTAGTTAAAAATCTGAAAATTAGTGATGATTTTTTTCAATTTTACTTCATAATTTAGGTAGCAAACTATCTTCATTGACTCAAAATTCGGAATTCCAAGTGGAAAACTATGGTGATTGTATTAAGACAATCATTTGTCCGACTTCAACACCTCACTGTTATTTCAATAACTGTCCTAAGTGTCCGGGAATTGGAGTCCTCCATGATTTATTAACCGAAGCCATGGAAAATAATGAAATCGATGAAATCCGCTACAAACAATGGATTTCCACTCTACGGACTTCTTTAGAAACAACTATCAAAAGCGCATCCGAATTTGTCGATGACTATTGCGAAAAAATTCAGCAACTTCTACCGCATACCTTCATAGCAAAAGAATAATCAACTTATCTGAAAAATCGTAAAGATTCTCTTGAGCTCGACGATTTTGTTGTTATTTGCGATTTTGCCGAAAACTATGCGTTTGTAGTTCAAAATGCGGCGTCCGGATTTCATTGGAATAACAACCAGGCTACAGTATACACTGTAGTTGTTGTTTATAAACTGAACGACAAGCTCATCCATAGGAGTTTGGTGATCATATCTGATTGTTTAAACCACGATGCAGTTGCTGTAAATTTGTATACTGAAATGACAATTGATTGAATCAAATCATTATCAGTAAACGTAGCAAAGATTTACTTCTTTTCGGACGGTGCACCTCAACAATATAAAAATTATAAACATTTCACCAATTTGGTGAAATGTTTATTATGTTAAAACAACGGTACCCTAAAAGTCAAGCGGTACTCTAGTGCGACTGAGTCAAAAGTTCATAACATGTACAAAAAAAAAGAACAGTAACTAGGACATGATTTAAATGTAAATCTTTTATGTTATAAAAGATTGATTACGTATCATATACCATTCCATCGAAACATCTACTTTTAAAAATAAAGAGAAACCATCGAAATTATGCAGATCACAAGCTACAAATTTTTTACACCAGCAAAAATATGTCTAGAAACTGAAGAATTTTTTTCGAAAAAATCAAAAGGGTCCAAATTTGGGGAAAAAAATATTTTTGACTAAAAAGTAAAAAAAATTGAAAAAAATCTTTTTTACGTATTATTTTCAATTTTTGTTTATAAAACTACGATTAAAGACGAACAAAATGACCTACTATTGTTTTCTGATATCTGTGTTTTTAACTGAATTATGAGCATTTCAAAATATTTTGAATGAAATTTTAAAAAGATCAAATTTTTGATACGCGTTGAGATAGAAATCCAAAAATAATTTCAAGGAGCTCTCTTCGGTCGGTACTAACAGATAAACAAATTTCAAAAAAATCAAAAATGGTGAGGGTCACGGGCTCGGTGGTTTGGCGTGGAATGCCCCATAGGTATTCACAGGATACAATAAAAAAATATGGGGCACCTGTGCATGGGCGTTATTATGTACTATATCACTATATAAGCAATTGTACGACGCCGTAGTACAATTGTTCCACAATTGTAACGAAAACTATAGTGTTGTTTCTTCTTCGCGCATTATCCGCGAATCTAATCTGCCTCTCTCGTTCTTGCCGATTTCATTTCCTCGCAGCAACGATTCAGCAGGAATTTCAGTAGAGTCTATACGTATGGTAGAATTTTGATGTATAGAATTTAAAGAGATTCGAGTTCTACGACGCATTTTGTCGTTCACGCGCAAATAACAGAGATTTAATCTGTTCCCCGAGATCCTTTGGAATTACGCTTCTCCTCTCCGTTCAATCTGCTCCATGAGACAACATTTTTGTACTGCTCCCTCTTGGTATACGATCGAAAAAATATAGAGGATCAAGCGAGGAGCATATGCGTGCTCTTTCGTCTAGAAAATTGGACAGATTATTTGATCGATCGCACGGAGAATAAAACATGTATGCTAGCTTCAATTTTGCTTGACATCCCGAACGCGGAGAGCTCCTCCCGGGTGTCCGCTTTGTGCATAGGACATATGCCAACGCGGATTTATAAGTATATAATGGCCAATTTTGTTTCGACACGCTCTCTGCTCATTGGCCCTGACGAGTTACTAAGCTCTGCCTCTCTCGCTCTCTCCCTCCCTCCCATTTCAAAGTTTTGCTTATAGCATGGAGTTTACGCACCGATATACGAGCGCGACGCAAATAACAGACCGGCACGCGCCGCCGTATACCTACATGATTAGTATACGAAGCAACTGCTGGTTCATTTATACCAGCATACAACCCCAGCTACTCTCTCGATCATCTTTTCGAATATATATATCCTTTCCTTCTTCGACTCTCGATGCGAGCCAATCTCTTTTAGCATATTTTTCCGGGAACGAAAAAAAAAACTCTAATTTCGTTAACAAAACTTATTAATCGTGCAACGAAGCTTATCCCCATCAGTGACGCGGGGCTCGTGTATACATTCGACCGGCGAATCAAATTTCAAATAATAATTTTACAGCCAAATTTTAAAAGAGAGATACGCGCACTCGGGGCAGTAGAATGAAAAAAGAACGTTAGCTCGCGGTCTTTATAGACTTTATAGATTGTCTATATAGAAATTGATGAATCGGAGTCTATACCCTATAGCTCCCGCAGCTAGTAAATATTATGTATTGTGACGTAACATCCTCCTGAACGACCCGAATCGACTCGAACCCGAAAATAACCTCGAAAAACATCGCGACGCGGCGCGATGTTTTGACCGAACACGACAACAACCGTACTGGTATGGGCAATACAAAGGCCCGAAACAAGCGGCGGAGCGCGATACCAGCGGTGCCGCGTATTAAAAACACGAACTAATACATTTTTTTCTTTTGTTAATTAAAATTCAATGCGATCTCGGAAAATATTGTAACTAGGCTCAAATGAAGCGGAAAATTATAATGAACCGAAGAAAAATAATTGCGACATAAAATTTTATAGTAAAATCCTGAAAATAATAAAATAAAAATGTGCTTTACTGCTCATGCGTAGATTGAATGTTCTCGAACCAGCCGCGACACAAACAACAATTTTTCGACCACATTAAATCCTTTTTAGTTGAACTTTATTATGAGATAAAACATTTGAAAAATTGCTAAATAATTAATTGAGTAAAATTTTGAATTTTCATTGTAAAATAATTCTGTAAATCATAAAAGCGGTATTTCGCGCATCACATGATAATTCTCTTGGCCAATCAGAATCTTTGAATCATGCGGCAACGGGCCAATCCAGAACTACGTTACAAAAAGATGCGCAGAACCGGTCCGAAAACTGAAAATTCGGCGTTCGATAATTTTATGGTGGGGAAACGGGTATAAGAAGCGCTACGCGTGGACGGTAGGCAGTCCTTCCTAAAAATTCTGACTCGGAACAAAAAGGCTGACCTCAAACATTCTTCCTGATTTTGGCAAGCAATCTAACCTATCCTAATTTTCCTGGATGCCTACATTCTCGGAACGATTCGGCGACGTCTCGATCCCATAACACGTGGACGGCAAATTACCTTTAACCTTCCAAATGCTCAGACTCTCGGAGAGATTCGGCGACGTTTCGATCCCATAGCCTGGGGTTTGTTCCTTAACTTCACCTATTTTTTTTTATTATTCTTCTTTTGCTTGCTATAATCAGGGATGATTTTTTCTGTAAATGATTTTTCTTTAAATTCAAACTTGTTGCAACTGAGTTCGAGTTAGACTTTTCTTATTTTTGTAAATTTTGTAAATTCCGTAACATCATCGATAGTTCAAGAGGTCGCGGTACGAATTTGAAATTATATCGCTTCAAATTAATAATAATATTAATAATAATAATTTTTTTTTGTATAAAATTGAAAACACTTTTGGATTATCGAAACTTTTTTCTTTTTATTTTGAAAATAAGCGAAAAACGCGTAAATTAAAAATTGTTCAAATTCGAAACGGTGAGTGAAACAAAATTTCTCATAATCGGCGAGCGCGATCGCGATATTTCACGACAATAAATCAAAAACAAATTTATCCTGTAAAATCGACCAAAATTGAATAAATCGGAATTGTTAAATTTTTCAAAATCAAATTCTGCGTTCTCACGTTTCTTTCATACCTGCTCCTTTTCTATTAAGGCGACGAAGCGAACCGACGCGTGGCGGCGTTCAGGCCCGGGGTCGCCAAGAGCGCTACGTTACAGTATATCATTATTATTTTCAATCTATTGTCCTATTTTTTGCCCCCGCATTCGCGAGCCGGATGATTGGAAATAATGAAATTTTTTCTCGCAAAATTAGCCACGAAGACTCTGATCCAAATTTAACGTATATATATAGTGTCAGTAGGGGAACATGGGGCAAAGTGGCCACATGGGGCAAAATGGCCACTCACGGAATTCCGATTTCTGGGGCACAGGATCAGTGAGAATTCTATGTTTTTTGAGAAATTGATAGCTATTTGAGGCAGAGGGTGAGAATCATTTTGCGAATTACTGATAAATGTCTATTTTATTTTAATTGACAAAAATCGCACTTATAACGGACTTGATCTTCATCAATACCTGTATACAAGGTTTGCGCCCATTTTAGGCATGTTTAGCTGCGAATTCAGTCTTCGGAGGAATGCGAATAAAGTTGATCGCAGAAAATACAAGCAAAGTCCGCCGCGGACAAAAATTTTTTTTTTTTTTTTGATGATCTATTTTTTCTTACTCAGTAGATTTGCGCGATACGACGGACTCGTGATAATGGCTGTTTTCCCACGATTTGCCCGATAAGAACAGGCTTTTTCCACTGGTAACGGCAAAATTTATCGTAGTATTCCGACTAATTCTTTTTTCATCCCGCCGAAGGAGGGTACCTACTATGCCTCGTTTCTTTTCGGTTTATCGCAGCCTTCAATGTTCCATGCGGGAACAGTCAATTCGAGAATTCAAAATTCGAGAAATAAGGAGGTGGAATCATTTTTGGGACATAAAAATAAGTAAATGACCATGTGCTAACCGACAAAACTCGTTAAATTCGTTAAGTGGCCCACTTTGCCCCATACTCCCCTATATAGTTTTACTTATTGTACAATAAAAAGGAGTCATTCTGACAAAGACAAAGACAATCGCACAGAGTTAATGAATCGTGGACCGGGGGCACTATCATCGAGTTTCCGGTATTTAGATGCGCCAGACGAGTGTACGGTGTATTACGTCGTGTAAGCGAACCCTTGAGGTGATCCGATCTCTTCTCAAGATATCGTATAACAATAAAATGCGATGCGCCTTTTAAACGAGGGCTACTAAGCATTGTATATATACTATACACGAATATCGGATAAATCCACAAGAAGGTGCGGCCCATTTCGAAAGATATGGTCGAGTCAATTTTTTTTCTACCTCTCATCTTCGCGCGCTATCGTGTCCACACAAATGTTATACACGAGATAAAAGTATAGCAATATTTTGAGCAAATTCAACACATCATATTGAGTGAGTATTGCAAACAACGAAAAAACGCGGATGATCTCGCAAAAATTAAGAAACGCTGCAACCTCTGTATTATAGTATAGGCAAAACGTTCATCAACACACCAATATAACTCGAAATTGCTGGGCCATTTTTTCTCACTTTATTTTCCCAGCTATTATTTATCCTTATGCCATATTTCATAGATTCTAGTTATAGGTATATAGACAGGGTATTCATATATATTTCATAATCTTGAAAAAAAAAACAACTGTGACTTGTTACCGATGATCGTGTGAGCAGCCATAAACTCAACGTATTCGTATTAGGCACTTTCTTAAAAATCAAATCCCTCATTCTCTCTATCATATCTCTATTGTGTATATATTTGTATTATAGTTAAAAAATTCAAGCCCTTTGCTTTGGCTGTTACCCTCGTCGTTGACCCGACCGACCCCCTCTAGAGCCCCAGCACTATATACTAATCTCTATTTTGACCCTGGGGCCAGAACGTGTCCCTGACACTGGCCACATAATTCCGCTCTCCTGTCTACCTTTCTCCTCTCCCTCGCTCCTTCTTCATATTTATCTATTCAACCACCCCCCCCCTGCCCCTCTCGCTCTCTCTCTCTCTCTCTCTCTCTCTCTCTCTCTCTTACTCTATGCGCCCCCTCGTTTCTGTTATCCTTATGCAATAAACGATGTCGATGCGAATCTGTACAAAGCCCCCGGGCACCCGCTCTGCTTTCTGATTAAAGAGAAAGAGCAAGAGGAAGAGAGAGAGAGAGAGCGGGCAGGCGGGAACGGGTAAGCATATATAATGCGCACCGTGCCTTGATCTCGAAAAAGTTCCGCGCCAAAAGCCAAGCAGTGCGCGTGTACGAGAGAGAGAGAGAGAGAGAGAGAGAGAGAGAGAGAGAGAGAGAGAGAGAGAGAGAGAGAGAGAGAACAAGACCACAGAATATCAGAGCTAGCGTTCAAGTTCAACCCCCAAAACTCGAAAGCTTTTTGTCTAAGCGACCAGACTCCCTTGTTCTAATGTATAGACTCGTGAAACTCCAGCGAAAATTTATCATTTTTTTTCTTGCAGCCTCTGATACGAAAAGCATCATCACTATGGTCAACGGGTGCATTAACCTTTTCCCTTGACCTTCGCATGGTACATGATAACGATAATGATAATACCAACAATTCATAATAGACGAATCGAAGGAACTTATATGAAGCAAATATGCAGAATGTAATTCACTATACGCACGAAATCAATTCATATTTATATATTTCTACCTAAGCATAAACTGAAGATTGTTCCTTGATTTTATGTTTCAGCCGCCTCACATTTTGAGTGTTACTACTTCCTATTACATACATAAGCATACGTATACAAATTACTTTTCCTTCATTTAATTGTTACATCGACACATATACATAACAATAATGATGATGATGACGACAATAATAATCATAATATGATTCACGCATACCCGGACTTTAATCGTCGAGCAGGATAATTAGTTTCTTGCTTTTTAGTACGAACAGCGAGAGTAATTCCGCTCGCAGGAAAATAAGGTGCTTGGTGTTATAGAGCGATGTATGCGGCGGGATAGGTATGTATACATAAGGCGACGTGTAAACGTGTGAGCAGGTACCTATGTGAACGTGGGTACTCGCTGCTGTCGCGGGATTAATAAATTAATCGGTGTCCGATCTCGGAGATCCGCGAGAAGCCAACTTGGTGAAGGCGAAAAGAGAGGGAAAAGAAACTCGCCCAGATGGGACTCGCGATTCTCTTTGGTGTGTGGAGGCGAAATAAGACGACGCAGATCCGGTTTATCGGTACCTCATAATATAGCATATTCACCACGTAAGTGGGTTCTCTTAATTAATTAAATTGCCACGAAGAGCGATCGTTTACGACGAGAGGATGAGAAAGCTATACGGAGTGTGTGCGGATGCACGGTGTTGAGTACACACGCTCTACACACGTACTCTACATTTGTAGGTGATAAAGTATTCCTTACATTCAAACAACAGTCTTTTTTTATATCGGTTTTTTAATCGGTTATCCGCGAATTTCCTATCCCGCCACCCCGTTTTGTCGGATCGACAAATTTTAACTGCTACGTTCACGCCCTCGGGAAATACATAGGAATAAACAAACAGCACGAATATCTGACTTGGCGCTACCTGATACGAAAAGCCCTCTGAGATGTCCTTCATCTCTTATATTTTTTCTCAAAAAAAAAGGTAGAACGTTTCCGAAAACACGAGGTCGGTACGCATGAATTCTTTAACTATAGCAATACATATGTTTGGATAATGCATGAAGAAGGACAAAGAAGAGTGACGGAAAGAGAAAAGAGATTTTGCGCCTTTTGGTTGAGCGAGCGGAGGATTGCGGAATGAAAATATTTGAAATGTATATAGGCATCGTTAAACAACGCCTTCGTTTGCTGTATTCGTTTCTTCCTTTTTTATTGTTGTTGTCTTGTTCTAATTTTCACAACACTGTTCCGACAAGGATTTAATACGTAACATTGCAATAGATACCCGCGCGCAAGAGAACGGTTGGAACTCGTATACGGGCATAAGAGGGTTAATGAATAATATTGCTCTCAGCCACAATTCACGATGGAGGGTTCAATTAATGCAGTAATCGCAGCGCCAGCAACTGATTAAGGCGTGCATGCACGCGCGCGTTCCAGTTTAAATCATAAACTCATGCGCAGCAGTTTATATCATCGTCAATATAGGCTGCATGACAAAAAAGATCAAAAATGCGAATCGGATGTATAGATTATTAAACAATGATTCGTATGTATCACGAATAAGTATGAACCGACTGAGAATTCCATCATTATTTCCACACCGTTGAACGGCTCGTCAAAGATGCATGTCGTATATCGCGCGGTGCATCTATGTATACATCGTCGTGCGCATTCAGCGTCAACCGTTATACTCGTCTCTTCGGCGACATTTCAATGTTTTTGTTTTTTTCGGCAATTACCCGAAACTTGTTTGCTTTTCTTCCCTAACGACCGCCGACCGCGCGAATGCATAGATCTTTCTTCCCTCGACAAAAATGTAAACGCGAGTCGCACGCGAGCTGGAGTACACGAGAGAAAAAAAAAGAGATGAAGATAACTACAAGAAAGAAACACAAAACAGTCACTCCCGAGTAGACCTTCGCATAATTTTTCACTGCTCGGTGGACTGAAAAAAAATGTCCAGGCTTGAAACGTAGAGTGACGAGAGAGAGAGAGAGAGAGAGAGAGAGAGAGAGAGAGAGAGAGAGAGAGAGAGAGAGAGAGAAAAAGAAAGAAAGATTTCCAAACACTGAGTCTTTTCCCCGCGAGCTCCGACCGTGTATGCGAGAAAGGGGAAAAAAGCAGGAGAGCTTCGCACGGGTGACACGAGGGGAAGGAATGATACTGTACAACTCGAGGAAAATAGAAAACCCTTTTCTTTTCGTAAGTACATACACACGAATAGGAAGCTACTGCCGATGCTGCTGGTGCTGGTACAACCATATACCAAACAATAAGAGTATAAAGCGGCTGCTCAACCCTCGAAAATTTATGCGTAGATCGACGCTCGCCAAGCCCTCTCGTCGTTGTTCGACGGAGAAAACTGCCGCCCGCGTTTTCGTTCACGCACATATACAAAATGTCCGGCTCGCTCTCCAAGTTTCCGTAGGTCGGTCAAGCTCGTCACAATGGAACCCTAACGGTGAGTTCGCGCCTCAGCTGCATGCATTTTCTCTCTTCTCGGTGTTTTCATTCATTCTCTCTCTTTCTCCCTCCCTTCCGCCCCTTTTCTCGAGCCAACGGTCCATCTGGAATTCTTATGCTTGTGCTCGCATCTCGTCCTTCAACGCCTGCGACGCGTCTAACACCAACCGAATACCATCACAGTTCTACCATGTACCAAATCGTATTTGCGTAGTCCACAATTTAAACGACCGTGATGGATTTTTTAGGTTTTCCCATCGAACCAGCGAGAAGAAAGACGAAAACTATTATCTCTCTTTCGTCTCGTTCCTCCTTCCGACGACATACTGGCTTCCCGCTCTTTTCTCGTTGTGAATTTTAGTGGGGGGGGGGGGGGGAGAGACTGCATAAGTGCAAAATATAGCTCGATATTTATTGACTATATCAACAACATATAGGTTTCCATAGGGAAGGAGATCGAGGGGGTAAAGTTGTCACCTCTGGTGTTTTCCCGACGTCCTTCGTACGAGAGATTGGATGGATTGAAATAATAATAATATTAATAAGAATAATAATAATAAGAATAAGAGGATGTCTCGCGGTGGTCCTCTCGAGCGAAGCAAGACACGGGGGAGACGAGGTGAGCGCGAGGACGGTGTAAAAGGCTTAAGGAAGAAGTAATAGAGGGAGAGAAGCCAATGAGTACCGGCACAGCATCCACGGGTGGTCTCGTCCCTTACGCACTTTACGCGCCAACGCCCACGCACGTGGGTTCACTCCGGTCTCTTGTTACCGCACGTGTATACGCTCCCGCTCATACTATACGCGGCAAAACTTGTGTGTATGAATCTGTGTATACGCGCCGATATATGGGGAATCCGTCCCGACCCGCCAACTTTAAGCTATCGGCAACGAAATAGCGGCTGCTGCTGCTGCGGCTATTTTATTCATTTTTTTTTCTCCTTTCAATTACGTTCTGTCCAAACGACACTCTGAATTTTGTTCACACATTCTTATAAATATAGCTCTCGTTGTTGGAAAAAAAACCGTTTCGGAATAAAAACTTGGAAAATTCGGAATAATTTTGCTGCGTGATTTCATCTAGAATCGATTGAAGAAAAATCGAGATTCAAAAAAATCGTCGTTTCATAGAATTTAAGAGTGCGACGAGGCTTGCACCAAATTTTTTTATTTTATACTCGGCGTCGTAATATATTATACGCGCGCGATAATCCGTCGTAATAAGGCGAAGCATGAGACTTTGTTTTCAGTTCTATGAACGTCAAATAATTCGGAATAATTTGACAATAGCTTACTTATTTTTTATTGATCGATCAACTCCAAGACGCGATCGTTATCGATTTTTTTATTTTAACAAGGTTGATTGAATTATATTAAATATGTATGTATATTGATTGTGAATACAGATTTTTGGGGACATTCGCATTCTTCTGAATTTTTTCCCAACAAAGAGGGTTTATAAAAATGTGGAAAAAAATGTAGGGCCTCTTTGGAGGCTCGATGGAGTCATATAAAGGCGGAAAATAAAGAAAATAAGGGAGGGGGTGAGAAAAAAGAACCCAAAGTCGATGAAGAGTGTCGCATATGTAAAGAACATATTATGTATATGTGCAGTATACATATAGGGAAAATATTTATTTTTACCCGTACGCCGGCCTCTATATTCTCAATAAACACCGAAAGTAATGGATGCCCCATGACAGCGAGCTGTCCGGTCTTCGATCACATTATCCAACGCGCGCGCGCAAACGCGAAATACTAGGTACTATGACGTAGGTATTATGACGACCATATTTTGGGAGGCGGTACGATCGCCACATAGAATTAACCGAGTTGTATCATGGCTAGTCGTTTAATCCAAGAGGCATATAAGATTAACAAGATGCAAATTAAAAGTCGAGTCAGATTGAACGCGCGAGAGAAAGAGAACAGATGAGAAAGGTAGGTACTTGAGCGCACCATCGTCGGATAAATCGTTATCTTACTTGATCGCGTGTTTTATTAACGCTTTTATTAGATTTTTTCGAGTGTATAGGTGTAGTGCATACTGCGAAGATGAGACGATAGAGATTATAAGTAAATATTTGTACTAATATACTATTCGTCTTAACGATGACGATTTTTCCGCTCAAGACCCTTATCACGCGGAGCAGGAAGTGACGACTCATCGTGATGGAAACGACTCGTTGCAATGCGCCCTCGAAAAATAGAGAGGAATATCCCTTGTTCATCAGCTATTCCTCTCCTCTTCTGCCCGCGAGTTCAATGCTTTTTATTATATCATGATCCTAGGCTCCTATATATCTACTCCAAAATATGCCTATTACACCTTGAACATATGTTTTTTTATGTTTCATCTCCGAGCACCGAAGCTCAGGGATTCATCTCGCATATAAAGTTGCCGAAGCATTCGAAGCTTTATTCTTATTATTTTCTCCTCTGTTTACATTTTTCCATATGTTTGAATAATAATCCGCCAATTTCATTTTGAGGCATCGTAATATGATCGGTTGAGCAGGAGGCGCGCGTCCGAATGCCACGACTCTGCGTTTATATATATAGGCATGTAGTTGAGAAAAATTGATGTTTTCTTTTACAACATACGAGAATTTTTTATCTTCTCTTCTTCTTAAAAAAATATTATGACAGGCTGCTCGCTCCGCGCACTCGGTGGCCGATACTTAACCGTTGTTATTTATTTACCTAGTATCCGCGTTATCCACTGCGACGCGAAGCAAGAGAGTTAAGCGTAGGCATTCTCGACGCGCATTATTGGAGACCGCGCGCACGACCAACGAGTCAATCCTTCAATTTTCACTATTGTCAAAATATGCAGCCACTTCGTTTTCGCGTCTCGCATATGTTTTACATTTCTCGATACCGCACAGATTTTATTTACTCATTCGTTTCAGTCTAGTGTTACGTTTCAAATACTTTGAAAGTATAGAGTCGGTCGCGGCTACCTCTCCAAATTCTTACTTCGCTTATTATTTTATGCATCCATTTATGATATTTGTTTGATTTCCTTCATTTTTTTTTACTCCTTGCTCCCTCTCTCTTCGCGTCTTTCCGCGTCGACGAAACGCGCGTTCGCATCTGGAATATTGTAGCGAGAGTAATTGAGAAGCGAAATTCAAGTGATCCTTGATATCTTTCAGGACAGAGAGTGTGCAAAGAGTCCATCATCGATCTCGTCGTCGTCGTCGTCGTCGTCGTCGTCGTCGTCGCGAGACTCGACATGACTCTTCTCGATTGTCCCTTGCATGCCGAGACTGCAACATTCCTCTTATATATCGATTTCTCGTTTTTGCTCTTTCAAATTCCCATCAACGCTCTTCTCCGCGATTGCAATGCGCAAGGATAAGTCTCACGTGCGGCGCGAGAAGAGTAAGACATCGGTCAATCAACTTCTCCGCTCACGATATACGCATCCGAGTTCCCCCCCTTTCATAGTCCCTCCTGTCGTCGTGGCTCTTTCTAATGATTAATTTCCATAAGTAAAAGCGCGATACGAGAAAGGATGTAACCCGCGCGTATCTTTTGTTCGCACGTAAATAATACGTATCCAACTATACTTTCGATTTCGCTATCGTATATACGCAAGTGTGCAACGGAATTAACACCGACTCGCGATCGACCATGCGGCATAGGAAGGCCACGATTCTCAAGGAGACAATCGAACGTCCCGCATCCCCAATTTATCGCGAACATAGACGAGGAATTCTCGCGGGCCGTGTGCAAAAGGACTATCCACATATAAACGCGACTACGTTGTACGATCTCCTTTCCCGAGCAGATTCCAATCTATAGACGTGATTTATCAAGCTCCGCGAGTTTAAAAAATCGTCTGCGAAGACTATTCGTTCTTGAACGAGACCATGACGCATTCTCGTCTCAATAAACTTCTGGAACTAGTGTCACTTTTCTATTTACATATACTGTGACGTAACACTCGAACCCCAACCTAACCTCCAAAAACATCGCGACGCGGCGCGATGTTTTGACCGAGCGCGTACAACGACCGGGGAGCCGCGTCACTGCTGGCCGGCAGCGGCCGTACTGGAGGGCAATACAAAGGCCCGATACAAGCGGCGGAGCGCGACACTAGCGGCGCCGCGTATTAAAAACTTGAACTGTTATATTTTTTTGTTTTGTTAATTAAAATTCAACGCGATTTCATAAAATATTGTAACTAGACTCAAATGAAGCGGAAAATTATAACGGATCGAAGGAAAATAATAAAAAGATAATTTCTTTTAAAAAATTGGTATCAATTCAAATAAAACAAGACGCGTGTTTATGACGCATGCGCGGGTGGAGCGTTGATGGGCTATAGGACGCGTACGTGACTTTTAGCAATTGTAATTATTCGAATCATATTAAAACAACTAACAATGTTAAAAAATGAAGAAAATTAAATAATAACGGATCAAATTGAAGTTTTTGTTGTTGAAAATCGCAATAAGCTGAAATTCATAAAAAGCGGTAGTCCGCGCATCGTATGTTAGCCCGCTCGACCAACGGGCGAGCGTGAATCATGGCAACGGGCCAATCAGAGAAGGCGTTAGAAATGGATGCGCAGAACCGATCCGAAAACCGAAAATTCGGCGTTTGATAATTTTATGGTGGGGACACGGGTATAAGAAGCGCTGCGCGACTCATTCGGGAGGCAGTCCTTCCTCAAAATTCTGACTCGGAACAAAAAGGCTGACCTCAAACATTCTGATTTTGGCAAGCAACCTAACCTATTATCCTAAATTTTTCCTGGATGCCTGGAATCTCGGAGCGATTCGGCGACGTTTCAATCCCAGAGTCCAGGGTCCGCACCTAACCTCTAAACTTTCCAAATTTCCGTTGCACGGGATCTCGGAGCGATTCGGTGACGTTTCAATCCCAGAGCCCGTGGACGGTAAATAACCTAACCTTGCAGATGCTCAGGATCTCGGAGCGATTCGGTGACGTTTCAATCCCAGAGCCTGGGGTTTGTTCCTTAACTTAACCAATTTTTATTTCTTTTTGCTTGCTATAATCAGGGATGATTTTTCTTGTAAATTTGTAAATTCTGTAAAATTCTCTTTTTAAATTCAAGGTTGAAATAAATCGAGTCCGAGTCAAACAAACCCGAAATTTCTGTAAAGTTTGTAAATCTTGTAAATTTTAAATAATTAATAAGGCCGCGGTACGAATTAGAGGTTATATCGCGTCAAACCTATAATAATTTCTTTTATTGTATAAAATCAAAACGCTTTTGAATTTTCGAAACTTTCTTCTTTTTTATAAGCGAAAAATGCGTAAATTAAAAATTGTTCAAATTCGAAACGGCGAGTGAAACAAAATTTCTCCCAATCAGCGAGCGCGATCGCGAATATTTCACGACAACAAATCAAAAACGAATTTATCCTGTGAAATCAATCAAAATTGAATAAATCGGAATTGTTAAATTTTTCAAAATCAAAATTCCGCGTTCTCACGTTTCTTTCATACCTGCTCCTTTTAAAATTAAGGTAGCTCGAACCGACGCGTGGCGGCGTTCAGGCCAGGTCGGCAAGAGCGTTACGTTACAACTGGCGCCCAACGCGGGGCAGGTATTGCAAAAGAGCGTGAGAATAATTATTGTTAAATTCGGTAAAAATAATTAATCAGAAAAAATGGCGGAATTTCATTCATTAAAAAATAACGATGACAAATTATCTAAAATTCTTGACACCGTCGAATCAATTCAATTATTTATGAAACGAATGGAGAAGCGTATCTCCGAAAATATTGAAAAAATTAAAAATTTGGAAGAGAAAATTGATCAGCGATTCCAACATCAGGAAGAATCGGTCATCAACGAATTAAGGGACGTTCGAGCTTCAATAGGGGATCAAATCTATGAGATCGCCGGTTATTTTCAAAACGAAGTCGAAATAACGGGTCAACATGTTCGAGAAATTAAGGAGGCCACCTTTCAACGGTCACAAAAAGAAGAGAAAAACAGGGTCATCAAACAGCCTACCCAGACAACGAAGGACAGCAAAATTAAATTGAAGCCACCAACATTTGACGGCTCAAACAAAACGAGACCGATCAAATTTATTAAGGAGTTCAGACATTATTGTGAGGTTACAAAACCAACTCTCACAGAAATTAAATATTTATTGGGACAATGCCTCGAGAATTCAGCAAAAGAATGGTGGGTCCTGGTTGAGGATCAAATCAATGGATTCGAGGACGTGGAGAAGAAATTCATCGAACGATTTTGGAGTTTAGATGCCCAAAGGCAAATTCGAAAAAATCTGGAGTGTGGGTTTTTCAACAACAATGGAAAACTCGGGATGGTAGACTACGCTATCCGAATTTTCGGTACCGCACGAGAACTAATTCCACCACCAAGCGACGAGGACACTTTACAATCTTTGGCTCAACATTTTTCGGAGGAGATACAAGCAACTGTCATTAACAGAGGATTTAAAACTTTTGAAGAATTCATCAAATTTTTGGAGAGAATCGACCAGGGGGGCCCTCAAAATTCAAGGAGGTCCAAAAAGAAATCTTATTGTAAAAATGGGAACAACGGAGGTCCAAACAATCAAAATTCATGGTATGCAGCAGAAGAAGATGACATCGGAGTGAATCAACAGTTTGAAAATCTAACAATGAACGATGAATACAATAACGAAGACGGCCAATTCAATGACAACAATACTCAATTTTAAACGCAATGGAATTAAAGACGTGAATGAAAACTTGTTTAAATAAAATTTTGATAAAAACTACGAAGTGACAGTGCTAAAAGAAGAATTAATTTGATACTTGGGAAATTGACGAGTTTGTCTCCCACATTTACAGAGTAGACGAGCTGGTCCTCTGAGAGAAAATTATTATTAAGGATTGACGAGTTGTCTCCTGTAACGGAATTGACGATATGTCTTCCGGGTGTGAAAAGAAGTTATTGAAGTCAAAAAAAAAAAAAAAAAAAAAAAAATTTGAAGGAGAAATTTTTTTTTTTTAAGCACTGATTAAACAAACAACAATTTAAAAAAAAATATTCGTCGAAATTAACAAAATTTTTAAATCGTCAAAACTTTCTAAATTGGCCGTCAAAATAAATAAAAGAAGCTGTCCAAGGCATTGCGAGCTGTCATTAAATAAATTGAATTAAATCGAAAAAGAAAAGGCTGAAAAATAAAAATCATCGAGAACTTCGAGATCATCGAGATCATCGAGAACTTCGAGACCATCGAGATCATCGAGAACATCGAGATTATCGAGATCATCCAGAATCCTAAGAACATCGAAATGGTTAAAAATCATCGTCAGAAGAGGGTCATCTTCAAAAGTATCATGGGCATCATTATCAACATCCCAAAAATTTTTTGAGAACAAAAAAGATCTAGTTCCTAGATTTTTTTGTTCTGGGGGGCATTTGTGACGTAACACTCGAACCCCAACCTAACCTCCAAAAACATCGCGACGCGGCGCGATGTTTTGACCGAGCGCGTACAACGACCGGGGAGCCGCGTCACTGCTGGCCGGCAGCGGCCGTACTGGAGGGCAATACAAAGGCCCGATACAAGCGGCGGAGCGCGACACTAGCGGCGCCGCGTATTAAAAACTTGAACTGTTATATTTTTTTGTTTTGTTAATTAAAATTCAACGCGATTTCATAAAATATTGTAACTAGACTCAAATGAAGCGGAAAATTATAACGGATCGAAGGAAAATAATAAAAAGATAATTTCTTTTAAAAAATTGGTATCAATTCAAATAAAACAAGACGCGTGTTTATGACGCATGCGCGGGTGGAGCGTTGATGGGCTATAGGACGCGTACGTGACTTTTAGCAATTGTAATTATTCGAATCATATTAAAACAACTAACAATGTTAAAAAATGAAGAAAATTAAATAATAACGGATCAAATTGAAGTTTTTGTTGTTGAAAATCGCAATAAGCTGAAATTCATAAAAAGCGGTAGTCCGCGCATCGTATGTTAGCCCGCTCGACCAACGGGCGAGCGTGAATCATGGCAACGGGCCAATCAGAGAAGGCGTTAGAAATGGATGCGCAGAACCGATCCGAAAACCGAAAATTCGGCGTTTGATAATTTTATGGTGGGGACACGGGTATAAGAAGCGCTGCGCGACTCATTCGGGAGGCAGTCCTTCCTCAAAATTCTGACTCGGAACAAAAAGGCTGACCTCAAACATTCTGATTTTGGCAAGCAACCTAACCTATTATCCTAAATTTTTCCTGGATGCCTGGAATCTCGGAGCGATTCGGCGACGTTTCAATCCCAGAGTCCAGGGTCCGCACCTAACCTCTAAACTTTCCAAATTTCCGTTGCACGGGATCTCGGAGCGATTCGGTGACGTTTCAATCCCAGAGCCCGTGGACGGTAAATAACCTAACCTTGCAGATGCTCAGGATCTCGGAGCGATTCGGTGACGTTTCAATCCCAGAGCCTGGGGTTTGTTCCTTAACTTAACCAATTTTTATTTCTTTTTGCTTGCTATAATCAGGGATGATTTTTCTTGTAAATTTGTAAATTCTGTAAAATTCTCTTTTTAAATTCAAGGTTGAAATAAATCGAGTCCGAGTCAAACAAACCCGAAATTTCTGTAAAGTTTGTAAATCTTGTAAATTTTAAATAATTAATAAGGCCGCGGTACGAATTAGAGGTTATATCGCGTCAAACCTATAATAATTTCTTTTATTGTATAAAATCAAAACGCTTTTGAATTTTCGAAACTTTCTTCTTTTTTATAAGCGAAAAATGCGTAAATTAAAAATTGTTCAAATTCGAAACGGCGAGTGAAACAAAATTTCTCCCAATCAGCGAGCGCGATCGCGAATATTTCACGACAACAAATCAAAAACGAATTTATCCTGTGAAATCAATCAAAATTGAATAAATCGGAATTGTTAAATTTTTCAAAATCAAAATTCCGCGTTCTCACGTTTCTTTCATACCTGCTCCTTTTAAAATTAAGGTAGCTCGAACCGACGCGTGGCGGCGTTCAGGCCAGGTCGGCAAGAGCGTTACGTTACAATACATGCATATACTTTCCTCGTAAAAGTCCGGTATACGCCTATACAAACCAAAATCTCCGTGCCTAAATTGGCGAGGTTGGCTCAAGCCCCCTCCTCAACTACAAACTTTCCAAAGACATTACGTCTATTTGCTTCTTTTTACCGCTCTTCTTTCTATTCTCAACTCTTGCCATACCCTATTCTCGTACTCTTATTATATGGCTCCATCTTCCGTTATTACTTAACGCGAGGCAGTCTAGCGAGATATAGGTTGGTGCATGCGCGGGGCGCCGCACGGTTCAAATGTAAATCTTACTTACGACTTTTCTACGCATTTCCATCTATTTTCTCGAATAAGCTTCGTATAAAGCTGCGCTGGGACGAGCCTGGGAGTCAATATATTCGTTCGCTCGTGCGCACGCACACCCACACACACACACACACACACACACACACACACACACACACACACACACACACAGACGATAGTATATATTCAGCCTGATAATACGCAAACTATACGCGATATATGCTTGTTCCAGGGTTAACGGCACGTGCGGAAAATATATAGCGTATTATTCGCTTAACTTTTCTCTCGTTTTAACGACGCTAAGGTCTATTGATTAACTTTTCACCAAACATGCTATTCATTGAAATTTGACACGTAATATCAAATGGAGCGCGCGATACTATCACGGGTGAGTACGATAAAATGCGTGCGAGAAATCGCGCTGGGAAAACAAGCTCGGAAAATCTTGTTCACGTTCATATTTAGTTTTTTCGCGCAGTGGTCAATGCGCGCGCGCACGCGTATACCAACGAATAAGGCAAAAGAAGATTAATGCAACGGCACAGTGGTTCACCAGCTCAAACAGCATTAGCAGGGAACAACTCTCTTTCTTTCTTTCTTTCTCTCTCTCTCTCTCTCTCTCTCTCTCTCTGTCAAAAGGGGCAATTGCGAACACGGGGGAAACCATTTAAGGGAATCGGGGACTCTCCGTTTTTGCGCCGCATGTGTATGCTATGCCCTTTCTTTTCGATTTTCGAACTGGTTTCAATCGAGTGTGCTGCGCACAAACCGGCATAGCACTCGGGCACATGCCTCGCTCAAACACATATTTATTTTCAAGGGAATTAAGCTTCGCCAAAGTAACTCTCTCGAACCATTCAACTCGATGATGTCTTTCATGTTCCAAAATGTATTTCTCAAAGTCGGATCTTTTTCCGCGTTGAAAGAAAGAAAGAAAAAAAGAAAAAAAATATTGTGAAAAAACGTGCGAACGAGCGGGGGAGTTTAGTTTTTTGTTGTTTTCAAAGAGGAGAGCGGTGATCGCGGAAGAACCGTGCCAACGACACACGGAAGCACCTGCGCGCTGTCGAGAAGCATCTTGGCTCGCCTACTTATTATATAGGATGGGATAGACCGGCTGGTGCGAGAGTCTCGCGGCCCGCGGGCGACGTTCCAATGTATTTACGGTCGGCTCTCGCTCATCATGCGTCACGCGCGCACTGTGCGACGGAGACGCGGTTTCTAGCACAAGAAGACACCGCACCGCACCGTGTGTCCAGCAGGCCAGGACAGAGCCGCGGTAACGAAGAAAAACGAAGCTTTGACTCGACTATGCAATATGTGCGCGCACGATGCGGCCGTTTTGCTACGCTCATTCCGTCCGTCTACCGCTCTTTCTCACTCTCGTTGTTCAAAGGGAGGACAAGGGAATTACTCGTATATAGCGAGTATAGCGAGTGAGTCCGCGAGAGCTGGGAGACAAGCAATGCTTTACCGCAGACCGCGTGGCAGCATCTCACGCGCCGTCCTGTCTCTCCCTCGCCTCTCTCCTTACATCACTATACCTACATACCCTCACATCCTTTTACCTTTCTCTCCCTCTCCTTCGCGCCCTCACCGTCCCACATACCTCACGGATCGTGCCCTCTCGCTCTCTCATCCTCTGCGCAGCAGGCCTCTTTGCAGCAGATTTATTTATATACATATACGTATAATCACGTCTCGCTCTATAGTGCGGAGACTCGCGTAAACTTGCCTCTACCGAGCCTCTCTGCTGCACTACGCGCTCGCTAATATAACTCGTATCGGATATTTCAAGCTCAAATAACTAACTCATACGGCGTAACGTTCATCGTGCACCATCGCGTTTTCTCCGAAATATCGCGCGGAACGAAAATAGTCGTAACAATAGGGTAACGTATAAGAGCAGTATATAAATATGTTATGAGCTAAATTATATTGAAATGACGAAGCTATGGGCCAATAATTTATCTAGAGTCCAATTTTTAACTTTTAAAACAACTACCGCGCGCGATGCACGACGACGAGACGACGACGACGGCACACGACGCTGCTCGTAGCAGATGCGATGAGATGAATGCTATGGATGTTTATTTGGCGTAGGGCGGGCTCTTGTCTCGCGCGGAACGACGAGCAGAAGCGTCGCGAAGAAACGGGTCGCTCGAATTTATGAGATAAATAAAAATAAATTAGATTATTCCGCTAGCATGATGAAAATGGTATAGTTCGAAATATCTGGCAAGAAAGCACACTTTATACGGGTGAGAAGAAAAAGATTGATCGATTTCGAGAATGAACTTTTGCCTTATCTTTTATTATATTTTACGCTGGCACGAGCATGGAATCAAAAAATTCGAGCGCTCAATCAGCGTCCATTCGTCGCGCCATACGTCCCCATCGTACCAACATTTATTTCATTTTTTTCAATAAAAACATAAACATTTTGAAAAACTTATTGCGAATTGCGAGTGCGTAATATCAATGGAGCCCGAATGTGTTTTCTCGAACAACGTACTTGAAATAACAAATGTACTATTTTTCGCTCGCACGGTTGTATTCGTGGAAAAAAAATAAAGAGCAGTCTATCGTATATATATAGATGACGCGGGAGCATGCAGGATCAATACTAAAAGGCGAGTAACCTATCCTTTTTTTCTGTTTTCGTGACGCCACGATAAATTTGGATGCCGCACAGAGTCAAAAAGAAGAAACGAAGAGAGCAAGAGGGCGGCGGCAAACGGGGAAGGGGGGGGGGAAGGCGAGGGATGCCTCCTCTCCGCCACTGCATGGCTATTCCGCTGGAAAATACGGTAAGTGCTGGTCGACGAGAACTCGAAGGGTCGCGAAAAGAGAATCCTGAGGCAGCAGCAGGAGGATAGAGCACTCGCGCGCTCTTTAAGCTCTCCCTCTCTCAAAATTTCTCTTCAACGTACACGATGAAGAAACTCTTGCACGGTCTGAACCATGCTGCTCTGGAATCTCAGAGTTTATACGGTTGGCGCACTGTTATAGAGGGTCCCCAGGGCCTATGTCCGCCGTACGAACGGGTGTGTGTATTTTACGGCCAAGAAAGAAAAGTCAGCGGCGAGATAAAGAGGCGTCGTCGTCGCAACGCAAACGATTAATCTTGCCAATTCCCCCACGCCCCGCCATTCCCTCCCTCGCTTCCAATTTTCTACGCTCTTTCTTTTTTATCAACATCTTTTCCTTTACCCCCGAGCCTTTGAATCTCGCTGACCGCGCGATGGCTCTTGCATACCTCGACGATCGAGAGATATTTTTTTCGAGAGCGCTACCGTCACGCGATACGATGTTGCGCCCACACTTTGTTCGACCTCAATTTTTCGCGTAATTTTTTCGTCATCGCGTTGAAGTACTCGTATACATATTTTTTGGACCTCTTTTGAAGCTCCTAGAGAGAATCATAACAAAACTATTGAACATAGGTATAGTAGACGACGCATAAGAAACATTCGCTCGCTTCGCAAGTTCCCGACGCGATAACGCAATAATTTGACAATCTCTGCAAGAGGGCCTCTCATCCCCAAGTTGGATAAATAATTTATCTCGTTAAAGAGAGAGAGAGAGAGAGATAAATGAGAAATAAAGAATGCGCGACTATTATTGCTGAGTTAGGCGGTAGTGTTGATGCTGGATCGGTAACAAATGATATACCGCAACGAATGAAGGGTAAAACCATACAGTTCTATGTTTACGTACCGGCAATGGAAAAGACCCTATAACCGCGTATAATTTTTCACTTACTCGACGATTAACGAGAATAATCTGATGCTTATTAAAAATCTGACAGACGGATACGAAGGTAGTAGTACGGCGGCGAATAAGAATGAAGAAGGAGCGTGGAATAACGGAAAGAGTTACCTTTGCACTCGTTGGCATCCCTCGCGGTTGCTCTCGCCCATGGTCTATCAAAATGAAAGGGTCGGCATCTTTCGCAATCTCGTCCAGCGGTATTGTGTCTGCACTCGCAAGCAACCTCGCCATCCTTACCGGGCATGCATCGGGCCGCGTGTCCGTTGCATTTGCATCGACCGCCGACCGCGAAATCGGAAACAGCGTAATGATGGGCAAAGGTGTTGACGGTGCCGCCACCAGCACCAGCACCAGCACCAGCACCAGCACCAGCACCAGCACCAGCACCAGCACCACCACTATCACCAGCACCAGCACCAGCACCAGCACTACCAGAAGCAGCTCCGGTACCGGTAATAATAGTACCACCGGTAGCGGTAACGAAGGCGCTCGTCGGCACGATATCCGAATGAAAATTGCTCTCTCGTACGATATCAAGGGCATCGTTCGATTGCATCTCTTCGGGAAGGAGAACTCGATGGACCGAGGGATGAGGAGCGAGCGGTGGGACGGTTGCGACTTCGGAGGTCAAAGTACGAACAACCGGATCGAGGAAATTAGTCTTGTGAGCAACGACCTGTCGTTCCCTAGATATCCCTGCCGCGTCTCTGGATATCCCGTGTTCTCGGATTTCAGCTTTTGCACCGTTGTTATTGGCGGATTTTGGTGATCCTTCACCGGGCCCGCTACCGCCAGCCCCCCCCCCAACGTTCGCTGATTCCGGCTGTTGTTGGTGCTGATGGTGCGACTGGTGAGGCATGTGAAGCCGATTGAAAACTACCCTGATGTCGGTCGCGGTGACCCAATCCTGGAGAACCGGAGAATTATCGAAATCAGCGGCGGAGGGTCGACCCTCGAGGGTGCTAAAGGCGATTCGGCCTACCGGTCCGAGGCCGTCGCCTCCTGTATAACGGTGACTATCGGTGCATCTCGCTTCCTGCTCGTTCGCTCTTGTTATCGTCGCCCGGTTAGCCCGGCCGTATACGCGACGACACTGCGACGAATAAAATTGAAACGGTTGCCACGTTTTTCCGTAATCCATCGATTTGTAAATGGCGATCGAGTCGGGTTTCGCGGCACGGGGACAAAATTGCAACGAAACGTAAGTCAGCTCGTACTTTTTACCGAGGGAGAGGGTAAGGGTTACGTTGTCCGGCGGTGCCGAAAAACTTTGGGAACTAGGTAGAGGTTCGCTCCGCCAACACGTTACGTTGTTCGGATTATTGAGATCGGTCAAGTACGAGGGAGGAAAACGTCGCTTGGGCGTGCTGTCGTCACAGGCGTGACACTGACCAATTCCAGTGTTACCACCGGACAGCTCGGTTACGTCGCAATAACGGGTAGGCCCGCCGTTGCCGCACGTCGACGAAGCTTCGACCGCCGCACCGAAAGCCGCGTTCACGAAATCCGGTATGCATCGTCGCGGACGATCCTCGTCGTAACACGGATCGTTCGCGTTCAATTGCCCGGAGCCGAACATCTTTCCGTACGAATCCCCGTTGCTTCCCAAATTCGGCCCCGCGACGCCCCCACCCGCTTCGACACCCCCGATTTTCGACGATAGCGTTATCACCCCGCCGCACCACCAGACCCACGTCAACGCGAGATCGACCATCGTTTTCCTTCTTCTCCTCCTTCTCCCGCTCCTCTTTCTCTTTTCATCCAAATTCCAACGATCGTATTCCAGCCGCTCGTTCATTCTCCTATCACTCGTATATCTCTTCCCTTTAATCCCGCCGCGTATCAAACCTCCTCCCTCCTCCTCCTCCTCCTCCTCCTCCTCCTCTCGTTTATTCGATCTGTCGTTCAGTTACCATTGGTGAGTTTCAATATCGCGGTGAGAGAACTCTTCTATTCGAGGGTAAACGCGACGCGCGGCACGCGGCTTACCAAGTGTGTTTCACATAATAAAAAATTCGAGATTCGAGCTGCGCGAAGAGCCACGGAGCACCGGCTGTCTGCGAGCGGATCTGTGCGACTATTCCTCCTCGTTATCAAACGCGACTCGCATCAATTTTTTATTTCTCTTTATTCCTCTTCCTTGCTGCCTGCTCGGGATGCGGGGGGATTAAAATTTCAATTCACGCGACTCCTCGATCAAATCGAAAGGAGACGAGGGATAATACTTTCAAACCTTGTGTCATTTTTTTTACACGCACCGCCAGTGCCAATTTGTTTTCTTGTATTATTTTCACTCGTGATCACGAATCATCTCGCCGCCGCCGCCGCCTCTGAGGGGCTCTCCGAGCAGTTTCTTCGAGGAGCCTATTTTTCGACGCGAAACAATACGCGAATGTGAGATTGAAACACGGCGCGAGCAAATTGACGGATAAAACGAAATGAACGGTCCTACCTCCGTGGCGGCTCTCCGCAAACTAAGCCGCCTCGACGGTCGGTACCTACGGTACGGACGGACAACGAACGGAGGCTTCTCGCTTCTCGCTCCCCGTTGCCGCAGCCAAAAGCTCGCGCCGGTTTTTCCCCCCGCCATTTCGTAACACCAATGGCGTCCGTTCTCCCACTTCCCTTCTATCCATATACGCGCCAATCCCGGGCCCCAGCTTCGATTATATCAGCATCAATTTTATATTTTCCCTATCGTTCCTCTCATATTTCATAATCATTCTTATTTTTAAAATTATTTACTTCGATGCGAGATACGATGAGGCGCCGAATCAACAATGATCCCCGTAAACTACCCCGCCCGCGCGAGCAGGCTCGCGTATCACCTTTCGTCGGTCGATCGCGCAATCGACACGGTTCTTCTTTTGTATATCAATTTTTATTTCGCTTCTTCGTGCTTCGGTATATATACAATATACCGCGACTATATGCGCTTATATAATTCGTCTCATCGTCATTCATCTTTCTATTGATTATAATAATTTTTATATCTTACATGCAACAACGAGATTACGACGACGCGATCCTTCGGATTGCACTCGTCCGGGCCAACTATCGGTTATCCATACCAATGCATATATACAACACCCCGTAATATTTCACGTGTCGCTGCGTTTGTACGCGCGTATAGAGACAGAATCATCGGAAGAGTAAAACGACAAGTGCGAACGGCGAGAGCAAGTTGGAAACGTATAGAAAATGGGATTCCGTGCGCACCGTTGTATGTCGCCACTGCCGCCGCCGCCACCTCTTCCCGCCATACGAGACCCGAGAGATAAACAATATTGCGACGAGTATAATAAACGCGCGCCTATACAATCGTCACGCGAAATTTGCTCGCCGGTTGATTCCAAGGGCAAGTTAACCAGAGCACCACGATGAGAGGTTATAATAACAAAATAACAAAAACATTCTACGGAACTATCCCCGCTCGATGCTGGTTTCAGCGTACACACGATACGCGGCGCAGGGGAGAAACAACAAAACGAACAAAGTTCGCATCGTTTTTTGCTCTTTTTTCTCGGTCTACAAGGCTATACGCGTATATACATATCCGCGTTAATCTCTCATTATATTTCACTGTCTCGCTGACAATAATGAGAGCCCTCGTCTTTTCGTTTGGCCTTTGGCGAACGATATCCGTGCACGCGGCTATAGAGCAATGCTGCGATAGTCATTTGTTCCAACTCGATACTCGTCGTATCGTGTCGCGAGTAGATAAAGGGTTTCGGCTCAATATTCCGCGGGCGCAAAGGGAATAAAGTATTTCCTCATCGTGCAAAATTTCCAGCGGAGATGAAAGTATGAAAAAACTCATCGGGCGAACCGATATATGCCGCGTGGCGCGGTGCGTGGCCCACGACACGCGCAAGAGAAGAAATGATTAAGATATATTTATAAGATGATAAGCCTTCGTCGATCTGCGTCGCGAAACGAACAACCATACAGTATTTGTACAGTACGCTATACTAACGCCGGAGAACGGTAGTCGCAATGCGAAATAGTATACGTTCCAAAATTTTATGCCCCAAACATAACGTAACGAGCGAAATTTTATATAAATGCACCGAAACATATTGCGACACACCAAAAATAATGATAATGATCGTTATACTCTTATTTCGGGTGATTCAATTTTTTTGAAAACTCGATTTCTTCCATATTTTGATGGTAATAAATCGTCGTTACGACGGCATACGTCCCGAAGTGCTATTTAGA
Organism: Venturia canescens; assembly: GCF_019457755.1. Classification (NCBI taxonomy): domain Eukaryota; kingdom Metazoa; phylum Arthropoda; class Insecta; order Hymenoptera; family Ichneumonidae; genus Venturia; species Venturia canescens. The sequence continues at coordinate 21,500,194 of NC_057429.1, forward strand.
TGACAGATATAAAAGCTCATCGTTTCAATATGCAAACCCGACATGACGGAAAAACATGGTTTGTTTAATCACAGGCGCCCGACTTCCGGCGTACATCGACAAAGAAGAATCGTCAAGACCGAAGCGGGAAGAAGGATGAGTTTTATTCGGGAAGGAATTATACTCTCGTTGATACCGAATGGACGTATACACCCAGGTTTGCCCGGATCCGGCATAATAGTTACCTTTCAGCAGGAAATAAGCAGCATTGATTGAACAAAGTTTTAATCTTTGTACCGTTGAGGATGGCACGAAGTGCGAGCGTGATAGCCTTTTCCACCACCGGATTAGACGCTACGCGTTTCGCGCTTCAACAAGAGGCTAACGCATTATCGGAGCCCCAAGCAGGAAACCCTCGGCCTTGTCATCAAATCGAAATTATCGAATTTTTCAACCACCGCCCCGAGAGATCCGATCCGCTCAGCTTCGTCTTCCAACTTTTCGTTCGAGTCCGCCCCGGTTAACGACACCGCGATGTCTTTTCTCGTAAGCTTTATGTAACTCCGAGAGATCCGCGCCATCCTGCCTGTCTGCCTGCCTCGTCAATTTTCATAACGATGGTTAAATCGTTCCCCTGTTTATACGCATATGAATGAAAATTCATATTACCACGAATGTTTCGGCGACATCACAACGGACAATTGAACTTATTTTTCAACGTCAACAACGAGAATAGTGATCTTACATCCTCCAGAACCAAACGACCGATTGAATTTTTTTTTCTTTCACCCGGCGTTCGATTTACCATTTCTGCTGGCACAAAACCCATAATTACGAAATAACAGCGTTTCCGTTTGTAATCATTTTTATATTCTGCAGAATGATTTATTTGACTCGGTAATGGAATTGGGCGCGTTGGTAAATCCGTGAAAAAAAAAAAAATACTTTCCGCTACTAATTGTAAATGCAAGTTTACAGTGCCGTCGTTAACACAAAGATTTTACCGCAAAATTACCATCACTCAATAAATCTTTTATTTGTGTGTTTTTCATCGTTTCATTTGATACTCGTTACTATCGTCAGGAATTGGCTCGATCGGACATTTGATTTGCGAACACATTCGTTTGCCCGCGAACCTCTTATGTAATAAAATATCGACCATCAGCTGCAGCCTGTAACTCATCATACGTATACATACGATTTTTGTATTCACCGTATCAAGCTCACGTTAAATCCCACCGTAATACTCGTACATGCCTAGGATAATCTATTATGCGTGTGGTTTTTCTCTTTCATCGCCGCCATCGCCGCCGGTAACCTCCTCCTCCTCCCTCCTCTATGCCATGTACTGTTTTCCATCGTATTCTCAGCTTGAGGAACACGAGTTACACATCATACGCTTCTGTATATAATGATAATCAATTGTCATTAACTTGATCATCGATTAATATATATATATATATATAAGTCTGCATGCGTACTGCGGTTTATTCTAATTAGCTAAATATATAATCTATATTTGTATTTAAACCTTTTTTATTATAGTTCCGATGTAGAAATAACTCTTTTCTTTGTTCTATTGTAAGTTTTTTTTTTTTCCCCTATTTGCTTGCCTCTGCTGAACGCTTTCGACGGGGCGAGTCGCGTTACCATTCGTTTTGTTGCTGCGGTTTCTCTCGTTTTCTCCACCACTTCTCCAGGCCTCCCTCTCTATGCAGAATTAATGAGCGGTGAAAACAACTCATAACAGCAAATCGTACCTGACGCGCAACGGAAATCGCCGATAAATCTCATATCAATGATTTATTCGTCGAGGTTCATCCATCACTTTTTTTTTTTTTTAAATTAAAAGTGACGATACCACTTGAACGTCATGCATTCTTTCTTTTTTTTTTTGTTTTTATTTTTTTATATTCTTATTTCACATTGAACGCGCGCGACTGCCGATTTTGGTATACCATCACGCGGTTCCAATCATCAATGCTCGTATAGGATTTTTTTTTTTTTTCTATTAACAGGCTTATAACGAATCCTCTCGTTGCTGTCGTTACAGTTGCACCACCAATTTATACTAATACTCAGCGATTCATTAGTCATTCGTATCAAATTTAAATAATGATCGCTCAATTATGTTTGACGGTGGAACTGATTCAACAAATATTGTGCACACATTGAAAAATCGATCGTGCGATACGATCCCACGAAATGAATGTTAAATGAAAAAAATGTTAGCAACGAGAGGACTCGCGCGAGATTAGAAGTTTCCTCGTCTCAATGCTTATTTTCTTTCCTAGCTGGTCACAAAATAACGAACGTAAGATATGCGTTTTTGTGCAAAATGTTCCCATATTAACCATGATTTTTTTTTGCATTGTTCTATTCTTGTTTTCTTTTCGCTGTTTATTAATATTTTTTCTCTACGTCCAATGAAATGGACACCTGAGACGATAATCAATGTACGCGATCGTCCTTTAGCGCACTCCTTCTCTCTCCCCCGATTGTAGTATTTCATTATACTCTCTTGACAAATCGTTTGACTCGTTATAAAAAGTTGAAAAAAAAGCTAGCATCCCAATTTGGCTTTGTTCTTTTAACCCTTGTACGCGCATACGCGCATTCATGCAGACACGTACTCGTTATGATTCGGAAGCGATTAGCTCAATGGAAGCGTACGAAATCCCTATTTTTTTTACTACGAACAACGAAATTTTTTATACCTCGACTTTCTCCCGTTCGTGCTCTTTTTTTTCTATTACCCGTTCCCAAAATTTTTTTCTACTAGATTTTTTAAAACACAACGATCAGATCGAAAATAATGCAATGGAATGAATTTTTCGTCCAGTTTCTTATTCATACAATATGGGAAACTAACTATTTTTTTCACATGTTAAACTCACTCACTTGCTCTCTCTCTTTCTCTCGTTCACAACATCAGTAAAAGAGCGTTTCGATTCAACGGTATATAATTCCTATACGATTACATTACTCGTTTCCAGATCCGCATAATTATTTAGTAGGAATAAATTAATAAATTAATCGCCGAGAGTTTTCCAGTTCTCCTTATGATAGTAATGATGGTATGGTTATAGTACTAATAATAATAATAATGAAAAAGAAGATGATGAGGATGACGATAATGATAATAGTAACAATAATATACTGCGAGTATATTGAGGAGAATGGGGAGTTTGCGAGAATGGTATTTTTGCGAGTTTTGGTATTTTGTGGGAAAAGTAGAAATTATGGGCGACTCTTCTATGTCTGACGTTTATGTATTTTTTTATGTCTGTTTTTAACGCGTTAGACGTTCCACCATGATTAGTTTACGAATCTTAATTCTCTGGCTCTCCAAGTATTTCGAACGCGCTTATCGATAATGCATCGACAGTTCACCGCCGAAAAATGATTAATTTTTAATCTAATTGAATATATTAAATACCGTATGATGATAACGATGACGATGAGATAATGGAAATAATAATAATAGTAATAATATTAATAATCCGCAATATATTAATTTTAAATAATATGATTTCTAACAAAACACACGCCATCTAACAAGTTTAGATTAGTCATTAAAAGCAACAGGGAGACATTCTTTTTCACCGTTCAAACTGCATTTTTCATCGACTCGTTTGCTTCTTGTTTCTTTTTCATGATTATATGTACTCGGTACACTTACGAAGATTCATTCTCCTCTCCCAATCAATTTCCCTGCCTCGATGATCAATGAATCGTAATAATACGTGTATAAAACAAATTTGCATTCGAAAATGATAATCACCCAAACAAACCCAAAATCATTAAAAGATTTTTAGCATAATAATAGCATTTTCTTCTCAAGTGTTTTACTATTCGTTTGGGTCTTGGAAGTTTCGGTCGAAAGAAACAAAAAAAGACGATTAAAAAAAAAACTGGATTCGCCTGCTCTATCGAAATGGAAGGGTTCGGCGGATAATATTGACGGTGATTGAGTCCTCGAATTGTCACGAAAATGCGCTACTGCCTTGAAAATTTTACAACTAGTTTCATAAGTTGTGTTTAGCAGAAAAAGAAGTAAAATCTCATGTTTTTCAATGAAAACAAGTATAAAAAAGAGAAAAGAGAAAAGTGACGACGAATCTCAACCGTTCTCTCATAAATATGTTCGCTCCGCTGAATTTTCATCATTTTCGTTCTCATTCTTTCTCTTCACGGGATTTGTATAATTTGCATAATAGTTTCTCGCGAATGCGATACGTGTCTTCGAATACGCGCTTTAAATCGTAGTTTTCCGTCGTTCCACCGACGCGAATAATCTTATTTCCTTTGATTTGTGTCTTTTTAAATGCAATTCTTCATCGAGACACAGCTTTTCATACATTGAGAAGAGAGCGACAATTTCGAGGCTTGATGATGATTGTAGAATGAAATAATTATGAATCGATTAAGGAAGATGGTAGATATGGGGCAGAGGGAGATGCAGCATTGACAGATAAAGGTGAGTATTGAAGTTGGGTTTCTTTTTGGTATTTCAAGCATCGATATTGTCGCAGAGAACTGTTTACTTGTCCCGAGATCTCAACGAGTCTCTTGATAAACAATCGTTCGAACGGATACAACCGATAAACGATCCGTATCTTTACGCGCCGATCCGTTTCAGCGCTTCTCCTCTTCTTGCATTCCTCATTATTTTTTGTTTTTACTTTTGACTCATATGACCAGAGGAAAAATGGTTAAAAGGATAAGACCCGTGCGATCAGCTTTAGTGTCCGTTTCGCATATCTTGTGCATTCCATTGGTTTCTATTTCTCAAACGATTTGCAAGGTATCGAGTCATCCGGGATTCTTGACGAGTTTTTTTCCGCGATAATCGTACACCCGGCGGCAGAAGAGTACCATATCCGCGGGTACGGGTATTGGTGGTTGTCTTGACTCTCGGGAATAGGCTTGTTCGCCCGGCGGTACTATTAGACCAGGGCTCTCCAAACCCTCTTCGATTCTACGCAGATTTTTCCGATACCTTGATACAGAAAAAATCGATAAATTGTATGCGCGATAGTAAACGGTTGGATGTAATGGAATCGTTGAAACTGACCGACAGTATTCGTTGAACGTTAGAATATAACATTTGTCTTCTATGCAAGCGACACTGTTGGCATCGCGATGACGAGATGCAAACACCTCGTCCTCCGTGTCGTAGTCGGTACGACCGTGTTCCGTGTGTTCTGGCCTGTAGTACCATAGGAGTGAGAACATCATTTCACCTGTAACCAATTAAATGGAAGCTCGAGAATCAGCCGCGTTTCGGTCTTGCGACAATAAATATTTATCAAATTCGTTGAGCTCGGTAGTACGCACCGTCGTCCGGATTTTCCCACAGCGCCGCGATTTTTGCGACAAAGGGTAAATCGGCTTTCCTCTGTCCGCTCTTTAGAAGGACGCAATCCCGCGGCCTCAGCACGTCACCGCTTACGTGTCTCATACTGGCGTAACAGCGACGTATAGCCGACTTTTCGTTCTGTTCAAATTTCATTAAAACCAACTCATCAGTTGTATGTATTGTGGCCATACACACGAAGGAGGAGACGAAAAATATATTTAAAAAAAAAAAAAAAAAATCAATTTTTTTTTTGGCTAGACTCGAATCTTACCGTCAGGTAAACTTTGGCCTCGTACGAATCTCCCTCCCAGCTCCATCCGTTGCTCCACTTAGGCTTGAGAAAGGACCTTTTTGCCAAATTACCATTATCCGACGTGATAATCTCACCTGTCTCCTGTTTACCAGCGACATTCCCGGTAACTTTCTTCGCGCACCAAGTTTTTGTACTTTTTCGTTTTTTCTTAACTAAGGCCCCTCTCTTGGCGCTATCGGAAATATCGATAGCGCGATTTTTTTCAATCATCAAATCGAAGCCGTCGGCGACCATTACCACCTCCTTCGTCTTTTGGCTCTCCGGCACTTTGAGCTTGGCATCTATTCCGCTTCTCTCTCTCGTTTCCATCGTTTTCGATCTACTATTGCTCTTACATCTGCTTTCCTGATTCTTGTTCATCGCTCCAGGTTTGTTTTCAATCAAGTTGCTCTTGGTGGAATTTAATTTTTCAGCAGCTACCGCCGTTTTAACGACACTCATTTTTCTCGATACTTTTTTTATCGCCGACATCAAATTTGCTTCTTTCTTCTTTTTTTCAGCTTCACCCTGGTGGTGATGCTGGTGCCGTTGTTGTTGCTGCTGCTGCTGTTGTGCTCCCTTGCGTTCGATCACATTTGCCGCCGGAACAATTTTTTTTTTGTGCGACATTTTCAAACCTTGCTGAATAACATCATCGATCGTCTCGTTGATTGAAATTTCAGTCGCGGTCAACTTGCAGCCATGATTTACGATACCGTTGTTGATTATTGGGGCTTTCGTTATCTTAGCTCTCTTTGGTCCAATCTTGCACTCGTTGATACAAGAACCGCCACCGCCACCGCCACCGCCGCAACCGCCACCGCCTCCACGACCGCCACCACCACCACCACCACCACCACCACCACCACCACCACCACCACCACCACCATCACCACCACCACCACCACCATTACCATCGCTCGTATCAACCTCGTCGTTCTTTCGCTTTTGACTATTTTTCCCAACTGATTTTTTGAAAACTCCCATAACGACAGCGGATGTATCGTCCATGCCATTTCCACCACTGTTGCGCTTGTCCTTTTGCCTAGACCGAGTTCCACCAAGCCGGGGCGAGAGACATTCATTTTCCGTTGAGTCAGCGATCGCGGCAGTGATTAAACCCGTCGTCGAGCCGGCCGAAAGCGTCCTCTTGTCGAGTTTTCGCTTTTTTGTAATATCCGACAGACTATCGAGAGACAATTTTCTTTTAGTAAGTTTCTGGCACTTTGGCGAGATGAGAGAAGACGATTCGTTATCGTGGAAAAAATGATTGACGTTATCGAGAGGCGACAGCATTGCCATTACAATTTTATCGTTTGGAAGCTCCTGAGCAATTGGCTCGTAATCCGGCTTCTGCCAATTGGGCGTGTTGACGATAATTACGTCGTTGAGCTGTTCTTTTTTTACGCTCGAATCGACAGCGAGCCTTTTCTCATCCATCAACGTAATAGCCGAATCTTTCTCGAGCTCCATCATCGTCATCTCTCCCTCTTTGATGCATTGCTCGCACTTTAATATCTCGCATTTATAACCGGTTTCGCACTTGACGTTACAATTTGCCGAGCACGATAAATTTCCTTGAGCTGCCGCATCGATACCGCCGCCGGCGCTACACGATTCGCATTTGACATTATTGTTTTCGAGCTTTAAATCAGGTAGCGTAGCTTTATCATTCTGGCGAGCCAAGGTAGAGGACGTTGACGACGAGGACGACGACGATGTAGACGACAACGACGAGGAAGATGAGGACAACGTCTCCGTTGGGGATAGCGCCTCGAGTTTGACCTCGCACGTTGACGTACACGCGTGTTTCTGACAATTGCACTTGCCCAATTTATCCTCCGTGTAAGTCTCTTCTTTCTGGGATTCAACAAGAGACGCCAATAATAATGCGTGAATACAATGGTACGGTATTATACAATGCGAGTTTGAGAAAGCTTGATGAATCAAGGAGGACGGATGTACCTTTGTCCGACACTCGGAATTGCGCGCTCGACCATGAACATCGGGTGGAATACCGTGGACGGACGAGCCGACAGCGGCGACTGTTGCAACGGCAACCGCCGGTCTCATTTGTTGTAGTTGTTGTTGTTGTTGTTGTTGTTGTTGTTGTTGTTGTTGTTGTTGTTGATGTTGCGGGGGTTGCTGCTGCTGCTGCTGCTGCTGCTGCTGACCCTGAGATTCGAGGTTGATTTGGACGCGATCCGTGTCCCAGGCATTGGCACCGTGTGGAGGCGCTAGCCCGGCTAGACCTCTCGCCGGCGAGGGCGGCCCTACCAAAGCACTGGGTGGCAATGACAGACCGGGACCCGATGCCACTGGCGCCCCCTTACCATTACCAATAAGGGGCCCAGTATCCACGTTTTTTGGACACGATTGCATCGGGCATGGACAACCTTGAAAAGCTCCATCTGCGAATCCAAGATGCGCGCGACATCGTATTATTTATGAATGGGCTTTTTTCTTTTAAATAGAAAAAAAAAGAAAGCAAAAACTTACGAAAATACTCACGATCTACCAAAGTTCGTCCTTGAGCGTGTAAATACGCTGGATTCGGTGGTGGAGGTAGCGGTGGCGGTGGAGGTGGATAAGCACCGTAATATGGGAGCATCGCCGGATATTCACCGGGTTGCGGTGGTGATTGATACTCCACGACTCCGGCTCCAGGACCTGCTGCTCCTCCTCCCGTTCCACCGCCGGCGTCTCCTCCCGGATATCCGTAATACTGCCTACGATCGAACGATAAAGATTAACCCCGATAACAATCACATCTTCATCATATACGAATATTTTTGTTGCCTACGAATATACATCCGACTATCTTTCTTCCTCTCTTTGATCTCTCTCGTACCTCCTATAAGCTGGGGCATATTTGTAGTAAGGTGGCGGATGCGAATGTGGATGAGGATAGCCCGGTGGATAACACAATTCTTGATATTGCGGTGGCGTACCGTAGTATTGCGGGCAATAAGCTCGGTAGTAACTCGCTCCCCCACCTGATGATAAAAGTAGAAGAAAAACATGTCCGACAATTGTAAAATAATAAAATTTTTCGAGTCGCGAGTGACAATCCCGATAGCGAAAAAAAATAATGATTACCCGTGCTATTGGTACCTCCTGGAGTGTTCGAGGCGCTGACAAGATCGTCCGAGCCCTCGGAATTATGAGGCGGCGTCGGGGTTGGTTCCGGCGGTGGAGCCTTCACCGGAGGCAACATCGGAGGATGCTGAATCAGCGGACCAGCCGGCTGATAGTATCCTACAATCGGACAATTCAAAGAAACAAACAAATTTTTCACTCCCATGGAATGTGTACACATTGGGCTGCATATTCGAGCCTCGAAATGGGAAAAGCGGAGATAGAGAGAAGCGGTGGCTTGCACGAGTGAACAAGTCTGCTGCTATACATGTGCCGCGCCGGCGGCACAGGTCTACGCTGAGGCAGAAAAAATATACCGGACGTTCGAGCGAACGTTTCCTCTCTGTATAACCAGCAGCACTGATCATCCTCCGCTCAATCTGCCCTCGAAAACTTATTTCAACGGTCAAGCACGGCAGTCGCTAAATCGGAGAACATAAAAAATAAATAAATGAAAAGATCCGTGCAAACCACATACGCGGACATTCTTCGTTACTAGGCCAGACGCGCTCCTCGTTCTATACCGCGCAAGAGCGGGGGGATCGTTGTTCCGTTTCGAGTGTTTCAGGCGCGAATACGTGTACCGCAGCACCACGAGCCACATCGTTCGGAGCGACCATTCGCAAAAATCTATATGTCCATATATCGATATGCATGGCACTCTATCGCGCGCGTACAAATAGTATATATGTACGCACCATTTTGTAAACACAAATCCTCATGCCGCCTCGGTTAAGAGCGGTACTTCTGGCATGCACGACGCGCTATCATCACCACCACCACCACCACCACCACCACCACCACCACCACCACCACCCCCCACCAAAACGTTGGGCGCGATCTTGGTTGAGTGAACGATAAAAAAGTAGGCAATAAAAATTGGGGGAAAAAAAAAAAAGTACTGGTATTTATCGAAAGTTTCGTCGATAGATGCGGCGGCGGCGGCGGCGGCGGGGTGAGAGAGTCGCGGAACAAGTTAGGATGTATACAAACTATTGGCTAGCCGATCGAGGTTACTCGCTTGCCCGGTGGCCGACGCCAATCGTGCAAATCAGGTCGCCGATATTATTCTCTCTTGGTCCGCGTTCGACATACAGAGGCGCGCTTACCCAGCCCGGGGCAACGCGCGTGCCGTCGCTCCTCTCTTTCGCTCTCTCGCTACGGGTAGTCAAAAATCGTTCGCTTTCGCAGACTCATCAAGGTCATTCCCTCCCTCATTTCTGCACTAACTTTACCTCCCATTATGTACGCAATATAGTAGTCTCCCTTCGCGAGGTCGCATCAACTTTTTCTACCTCGAAACTTTTGTTCACAAAAAATAACACATTTTTTCAAAGTTTTTCGCAATGTTCAGTATTTTTTTTCTAACAAACGATTTGATTGGTTTTCGTCATTCATACCTGACGACATTGAGCAATTTAATAGGGAACTGCGGCAGCTCTCGGTTTTTGGCAATCAAAACGGTATTTTCTCTTCCCGGCGTGACGACGGATATTTTCCGGGCATTAATCGATAAGTGCGATTTTGAGATCGAATCGCAATATTTCGGATCGTAAGAACGAATCGAACGAATTTTCAAGCCTCACAAGCCGTGCTTAAAGCATACGAGACGAGCTAGGGTTAAAAACCGAGACCAATAATTTTATTTTCGCTTCGTATTCTCATTTAATTTATTCTCATATATTAAATAAGTTGAAAGATGTTGGAGAGTAATGAGCTCAAGCTTGATACAGGGTTCGCGCGTAGCGGGGGATTAGACGGGCCTGAGCAACGCTGCGATTCTATGCGAAAGCAGAGTTGTGTACGGAAAGAAGAACAAATGAGGAGGAAGTAAACGACGTTTTTCGGCGAGGATGCGAATACTTGGACGCGCGCGGTAAGAGCCTCAGAGCAGCAGCTTCCAAGAGGGTATTATAACCGCGCGCGCGCGCTGTTGCACCGGATCTCGGTCGCTCGGTCGCGTCGATCAACCATCCACCGGGGGCTAATCTAAAAATATAAATTCTATTTTGAAAATCCACGAGCGGAAGGTCAAGGCATCTTGGCATCCCACCTACCCCTCTCTCTCTCTCGCTCTTTTCTCGGTCGAGTTCGTTTTTCACCCGGAGAATTAGCTCATCTTTTTTTATTTACTCCTCGTATAACCAAGTATACGCGCCCACCATAATCGGGGGCTGCCTGCGTTAAGCGCGCCGAGCTCGTTAAAAAGCTTTATTGTAACGATTCAAATGCGAAATTCACATACCAGCGACATATCCGTGCGACGTGTTTTAACAATATATACCCAATTATTCAAATTACTCAATTACTATAGTTTAAATAGCCTCGTATTCTACAATATCTTGCGTCAATGTCAGTTGTTATTATTACGACGAAATAATTTTGTATACGCGCGGTACAATCCTGACTATATAATTAAGGCGATGCGCGTGCGAAGAAGAGACAACAGCGATCGCTCCACAAGGAGACAAGTTAAATATTGAAAATGCATGGGAAACGGGAGTGGTCCCGTATCTGGTGAGCCCCTGAGCCCCGCGGGCGATCTTCGCGTTGCCTCGGAGCTACCGCGCTGCAGTCGTTGCAGCCGCTTTTTTTTTCTTGTATCATCGTTGTCGAGTCCGTGCCACCAGGCGAACGGCAGCATCGATAGAACGCTGAAACACGAATTCCCCCCCCCAAGGTAGACCACCGCCTCAAGAGGAGTCTCGAAAATGTTGGTTCGCCGCGGCGCGCGCCAGTCAAACGGAGAAGAAAGACGAAGACAGCGGCCAAGTCGTTTCTGGATAGTACGGAGGAGAGCGGTTCACCGTTATATACTACTTTCTCCAGTGAAATGCCAACAGGTTTATATATACTTACATGCATGCGCGAACCATAAACGCTTCTCCCTTGTGACGACAATAACGCGATTATACGAGTATAGGGGGACGACAAAGAGACACTCAAAATTTCTATCGAGATTCTTTGCTGATTCTGCTTACGCTGAATGAATTTTTTGGGGGAATATCGCGAACGCATACTCGTTCGACGATGAGAGACTTTGTTTGTTTTTCGTAGCTAACTCGAGGGGCACGATTTGACGCGGGCGCTTGCGGCTGACTGCATATATACCGTTTTTCCGTTTGTTTCCGCGCGCAAAAAAAGAGCCTTTCTCCCTTGGCTATGATCGAGGTAAGCGTAAACAGTCGTGATCTTACGAAATAGCATTGGTAAACCTCGCGATATAAGAAGCGCGGCATTTTCATACAAACTTTCGTGAAAATAAGTATTACAAAAATGTGCAAAGCAGACTCCCAAGCGTGTCTCGTTAATTTGTTTTCCATCTCCGAGCACAAATCCGTCAAGCAGCCGCGCGCGCGTTTCTCTCGATTCGGTCACTCTCGCGCTCGTTTATGATAGCAGCAACCACCGAGCATCAGTCAATAATACACGTGCAAAGCGAGAGAGGATACAGCTCAACAAGTATATCAAGTGTTCTCTTCCTCTTCGTTCGTCGCTCCACTTGCAGCATGCGAAAGGAGCAGTCTATCCCGACCAGTGACACTCGCGGCTTTCGACGATTAAACGTGGAATTTATTTAAGGCTATCGCCCAAATTTTAACCAAATAAAAAAGATCTGATCGGTGATGAACAATCTGCTTCGCCTTTGAGCGCATTTATCAAATCCATATTAATCTATCAGTGAAAATAGTATAGCCAATAGGTAAGCGCTGACGGTCTTATGTGCAATATAAAAGCGAGTAATAAATAGAGCAGGCTGAACGAACATCATGATCGGTAATATTCGTTCGAGCTTGATGCGATATAGCTATTAACGCCTCGTTGTTTGTGAAAGTCGCCTATCACACACTTGGAATACCCAACCGTGCCGGGAGCAATTCTTCTCTCGCTTGCACACATCGCACCACTGTCTGGATATGTTATCCGCGGCCCGCGCGCGCCTTCGCAAGAAAGAGAAGGAGAGGGAGAGCGCGGGCGCGCTCCTTTTGCCTCACGTGTCGGCCAAGTAGTAGTACTCGACGGTATTCTGTGGTACTATACGCCAGGCACAAAGCACAAGGCACAAGCACCGTCGGTGCGCGAGAATCCATCCGCATTCGTGCTGCTGCGCCGCATGCGACACTTCTTTCGCCCTCTACTAAATATTATTAGACAAACCCTCTGCTCTGCATTTCCATTATTATTATTATTATTGACCAGATTCTAAAATTTTCTCCAACAACTACGATATTTTTAATCCTTGTTTACGAATCAAGTATGAATCGGTGCTAAAAAAAATGTCAAGTCCGAGTATCCATACGAAACGAATGCTTGTTCGAGCGTAAATTCTATCATACACATACGCGCATGTACCCATATTAATAACGATTATAATACGGGTCGTCTCGAACTTGACGATCGAACATGTTTGCTTCTATCTCGTTTCTTTGTCCTTTTTTACGATCCGGATTCTTAGAGATAGAGAACGATAAGAAGAAAGAAGATGAGAATAAGAGGACACGGGCGCGCGCGCGATACTACGGCAAGGGATATGTAAAACGGCCGAGAGTCGAGGTTTTTTAAAATAGAGAATAAGACGAGCATTAAACTGGATTTTACCGATACTATACGCTATCATTATACGGCGATGGAAAAAAAAAAAAAAAATACAAATTTAGAGAGAAAAAACTAGGCACAATCGTCATTTGTGCGCGTAAGATCCTTCAACAACCTCAACCAACCATTGAGAAAAACATACAGAAATTTTTCAAGGGCCAGATATTTCGAGCAAGTATATAATTGCTACGAAAGACTTTCGCAAATATATTTTCTTTTGAATAAGATAGGTGGGTTCCATGGTAAGTCTAGAGACAAGTACATTTGTGTTATGACGAGTTGCTGCCAGAGACTCTTTACCGGAACGATAGCGTTTCCAATTATTATTTTCGAAAATTTTCAAAATTTCAAAATTGGCTGGTCCCCGATTGAGTAAGCTATCGCTCGGCCAATTGAATGAAAAAAATATAGCAAGGAGGTTGTACAAAAAGACGACGGTGAGACTCGACAGATTCGACGCCGCTACGTATGGCAGTCATCGGAGAAGCTCCTACCGCGTGCGTGGTTTTGTTCTTTCCTTCCCAAGGCTACGCGCACACCTCTGACCTCGATAATCGCGAAACTGTGTGCGGCAGAGAGCGAGAAAGAGAGAGAGAGAGAGAGATGAAAAGTGTCCACCTTGACTGTGCTTTGCGCGCGACACTGGTCTGGTGGTGGTGGTGATGATGCTGCTGCTGCTGCTGCTGTTGCGGCTCGATCGACGATGATAGACCCCGCCGCGGCGAGCATCTCTCTTGGTGGTGGGCTCTTTATCTTCTCTTTATCTCTCATACTCTATCGCGTTCGTCCTTGGAAAGTCAAGGCGTATTCGCCACGATTATCCGTAAAGTCAGCGAAAGAGCATACCTATACGAAAGGACTGATAAACTTGGAAGGATCGCGGCGGAAGCCCGTGTATAAGATTATATTCCTATGTGATATGCAACAACGAAGCGCGGGGTTACTCGTCGAATCATAAACCTTTTCATAAAAACATGCAAAGCCGGGCGATTTTTTATTAAAGAGCTGCACCGAGGGCCGGCGAAATTTCAATATTCAATAATTTGAGGTGAATCAAAGCCTCGACCACACGGTAATATGGTTAGTCCAGATATTTATCATTCTCATAATCATTAGATTCATAATAAATGCACTAAACGAATGAAATTAGGCCTGTAATTTACCTCTTAATAAGCAGGTGGGTAACATCATATCCTTGAATGGTGGAAAATAGAGACCACCGAAGAGACCGTGATCGAGATAATTCGAATTGGTCGCATAATCGATGGTCGTAGCGGCGAGTCCACCGTTGGGGACGGAATGTAATCGATGATTCGATTGATGAAAACTCGCTAAGCAACGAGGCTGACTCGATCCGCGATTCGCGCTAATACTTCTCTCACCCGGTAATTCGCACATTTTGCAACGATCCTTGGTCATCCTTCGCGACCTTTTCTCTTCTTAGCTTCGATATTTTTCTCATACCCGTTGTACGAAACACGAGACTCGTTTGGACTCGACTTTATTTAGTTTAAATTATTATTCAGCTCGTAGCATCGTCCTCTTCGTCCGCCCCCGCATTATCATTTGCATTACGTTAAATGAAATGTTATCATTTCATTATTTTTGTCTCATTATTCGCCACGTGTAGATATCGGTAGAATCGGATCCAACGACAATCGAGATAAATAACGTAACGAAAGAACGGGCGCACGAGACGCGCGTTCATCCACCAATTCCGAGATACTTTCTTATATCAAGAGACTCGGCAGAGTCTCAGGACCTGTCGTCTGCTGCTGGCCCCCGAGGTTCGACCATTGTATAATGTTCAACGAGCGAAACATCGCGTTTCTCTTTTTTTCTCGCGCAGTTGAGTAATGTCAATTGTTTATACACGCATTTTTAATCATGCGTACCTTGAAAATTTCTACCACAGAAAAATTAGACTTATTGAACTTGTTCAAATGTATATATATTTCAGATGAAATTAAGGACGAGTGTGCGCGTTTGACTTTCACCAATGAAAACTGAGGATAAATACATGTCCAGAGCAAGTGACGATCAACGTTCCAGGTTCCAGTCGACGAGTAAAACGTTCAACTCGCCTGTCTCTCTCTCTCTCTCTCTCTTTTCCTCCCTCATTCTTCGCCACAATATATACCTGATGGCATTCGAATCAACGGCTCATCGGTGGTGAGAAGTAAAGAAAAAAATAAATAAAAAGAGGTTAATTATCGATGCGGATTCTTGGTTGAATCGGATCCACACCAAACGCGCGTCTCGAAAAATATCAATTACTCAAAAGATGTAATTCTTATCCCGCTAATGTCTCACCGGAAATTTCAACGATCCGAGTTACGACTCGGATCGATTATGCTCGATGAATCGGGGCAGAAATTCGAGTTGAAGCGCTTTATCATATATAAGAAGCTCAGAGAGCTACGACGATGGGAAGCCGACTCGAGGAAACATCAACAACGCGGCTCGTTATACGTCATAGATTTGGTCGCCGGTCGCCGGTCGCCGGTCAAGTTTTGCGAGCGCGACGATCGACAATTGCGCGTTCTCGCTGCATGCACTCATCGAGTCTTGTTCGATCGTGTTCATCCCTTTATTGCGGTAGTCCCGTCATCGTCGTCGTCATAATAATGGACACCGATATACGCAGCAGTCGCGGCTGTTGACTCATCCCGCAATAACAAGCAAATAGTATTTCGCTTTTCATTTACCTGCTCATGCAGCATCGTGAGGAGCTCGATGGTGTAATAAGAAAAGTAAAAATTCTTTGCGAAAAATCAATCAGATGCTATTTTTATACACATAAAAAAGGCGCGAGTATATATTTTCCGTTGCGGTCGGCCGAGAAGGCGCTTGCTCGCTTCACTAACCGGAGAACGGAGAGAAGATCCTCGCCGCACAGTAGCTCGAGGGATCTTTGGTCCGGCGAGTTCCACGCGCGAATCTGAATAATATAGTTTCATTGAAGCATCAACGCGTCGCGCACTTGTATATCAGAAATAACGTGCGACGCACATTCCTCATCCCCCACCTTAAGAAGCCTAGGCCCCCTCCCCGTACATAAACGCGCACGCACACCGAATTATGATGAACCGCCGGCCACCTCTCGCACTCCGGATGAGAGAGATCGAGAACCGCCGCTTCGGTTAACAATTCCGACCGCTCGACCAATTATTCCGTGATCGAACAATGAGGGAAACGCGCGGCCATACTGCGATGTACATAGATGTCGAAAGAGCAGGGGGAGGAGAGAGAGAGAGAGAGAGAGAGAGAGAGAGAGAGAGAGAGAGAGAGAGAGAGAGTGTACTCGCCGCTGACGCGCCGTCGCTGTACATCGCCGTACGAGCTTTCGTCATTCGCACTTGTTGCTTCTTCTGGTGGCACTGTTACCGCTATTTGTGACTATTACTAAACACGCCTAGCGCCGCTGCTATTGCACGCGACCGTGAAAAACCCCCGACGGGAGTCGAGGACAACCGACGTAGAATAATGAGTCGACGCGAAAGGGCCCGCGGTCACTTTGAAACTCGGCGAAAACGTGAGAGGGGCAGAGAGAAGGTGAGGGGAAAGCATGAACGGGGAAATTCAGATGCCTATGAATGGTGAACCCGAAAAATTATACCGGTTTCGTCATGTTTCTTTTTCTCTCAATTAATGACAATCGTCGTCGTCGTCGTTCCCTTATAGGGGATACTTAAACCCAATAATTCAAAGCCGTGGAATAATTCGATGGCGAATCGAATCGTTACGCCTTCATTTCCCATTCGTAATATATTTACCGATAGACGCATGTTACCGTTAATTCTTCGTTAACACGGTAAAACCGCCTTGTACCAAATAATCATTTGTACGACAGAGAAGAGACAAATTTTCAATGAATAAAATCAACGATATATCGTCAACTCGGTCATAATCCTGTAATCATTGAACGAAAAAAACTCGTAACTATAGGGATCACACGCTTTCTTTTTGCACCAACGCGCACCACACTTTTCGCTCAACACTGTAAACAGAAATTTTGAAATCGCGGTTGACTTTGTACCGGAGACGAGCATAATAAGAGAAGGAGAGAAGAAAAGAGTTTATCAATTGTTGTGCGCGTACTCATCCACTACCAACGGATTCGAGTCTTACAACGTACCTTCACGTTCGCGTCGTCCGCTACAACTAACTAAACTAGTACTTTGCTCGATACCTCGATGCTGCTTGCCACTGGGGCCACGGCCTCGCTCCTCCCTCCCTCGCTATTTTGCTCTATCTTTTTCACTCGCCGGCCCTTCCTTGCTCGTGCGGTGGCTCGTCTCTCGGTCTCCTCTTCGACGGCGACGGCTCTTACCTCTTTTTCCGCTCGCTCTGTGCTCTGTACTCGGCCGGTAAGTCAAAACGCTGCTGTGTCGCGGTGGCTCGTCGTACGCAGTACGATCGCACGTAGACGCGCGCGTGCGCGCTCTCATATAGTATATATGTACACGGACATCGTGGAAAACCGTTCGAATTCGAGTCGAGCGCGGTGAGTACTAGGATATAATAACATAAGCTTCATTATATCTGTATAGGATGCGCGAATAAGTCTCTCTTTCTCTCACTTTGGTAGGTCGATTCGGGCTTCTCCATACCGTCTCTGGCGCAGCAGCTGAAGCTACGAGACATCTCCCCTCGATTCGAAGTGTCTCGAATATACCAACGCGGCGACGGCGGCGGTGGGAAGAGTGGAGGAAGAAGAAAATAAAAAAAAGATAGAGAGAGAGAGAGAGAGGGGATAGCTGACTCGCCGGTAAAGTCAGAGTCGAAGGTGGCGATGCGAAATGCGAACAGAGTCGATCCTTCCTATGAGTGCGAATGTGTAAATACAAAAAGGATAAGGGAAACACTGTCAACGCCGTCACCTTCGAAGGTGACCACGGAATTAGTATACGCGAGGAGAGCAGCGCGTATGACGGAGCGAGTAAGTATGCTCGCTCCGCTCGCTGCGCTACGCCGTTCCGATCATACTATGTTCGTTGCGATAATTATATAAAAGCAGTCGGAGTGGATCGCGCGACATTCAATCCAATTTCCCGCGGTATTTCCAATATAGTACGCGACATGTCGTATTGAAAATTTGTATATTTTATAAATATATGTAGATTTATATTTTCGTCTTGGGAAGTTCAAACGAGTACCTTTTTGAGCAAAGAGTCGCGCCGTATGGCCAACCCTCCCTCCCCATCTTCCTCACTTGCGGTACTCGATTGACGCGCGCGCGCACACCCAACGAGATTTATCATCTCGATTAATGGGAAGAGAATAATTGGCACGCGCCGTAAATTTATATTACATCATATTGTATAACATGCACGATCGCGGCGGGCTCGAAAGAACCGCCTACGGAGTCTCGAATGAATGATTGATTAATTGCAATTTTTTATTGTGTATTCAATGTGTTGAATAGTATGGAATATAAGCGCGTCTCCCCTTAGCTCTAGGAGCCAACGAAAAACTTTCTCGATAAAAATTGATGCGTGCTCATTACCGCGGCGTATACGACAAGAGTACACCGGCGCGCATACGCACTTATGTGACCTCCGTTAGCGTACGCATACGGGGATGTGATTTATCAGCGAGTCATGAATATGCGAAGAAAGCCGCTTGAACGAAACTTGTTTTTGTTCGAGCCAAGACCATTATTTTATAGCATACATTTTTATATAGATCTATACACTGATCTGAAATATGCTTCCGGAAGCAGAGTGACCAGATTGAAGCTAATCGGGCCACCCCACCGCGCGTTCCTCTATTTTCACCATCTCCGTATAATATACTCCGATAGACTCCGATAGAGCAACGCTTCTGGCGAGTATTCGTCTCTGTCACAACGTAGATACCTCTTGGTTGGATAGACATGCAGCAGGGTGAGGAGGGTGTATAGATAGCGGCGAGCAGCGGCACACGTCCCCGCCCTCGGGCTGCATTCTATACATGACGAGGTATACGAACGACCTCGCTGTATGTATCCTGTGATGACCGTATTATCGAGGAGCCAAACATCGGCTCGTGACTAGACGCGCAGCAGGGTGCATGCGCTTTTCCCCTCTGACTCACCACTCGCCGGCTTGCTTCTTATTTACAAACTTTCTTGATCGAACACGAAGCGCACGCGGTACAACACGAGCAGCGGCTATAGTACGCGACTGTACATTACGCCGCAATGTCCTATTTTCCCCCCTGATTCCATCGACGACGGGTTTGACGACGATCGAAGAATTCGTCAACTGCGCGAGCAGATATTTACCGGCGCCAAACGCATTCACCATTATTCGAGCACCGGAATTTCAAATGATAAATTTTGATGATCGCGCTTCTTTGGATAATTCTCGGATTTCCCGTGTTTAGCAGCCTCGAGCAAAGTGAATATATATACTTGCTCGGCGGATAAAAAGCCGGTGGTAAATCATGCACCGGCCTGCGCACATTGTCCAGTCACATTAACGGGATTTATTTATGAAGATGCAAATCGAAAAGCCCCGTGGATACGTCGACCAAGCCGGACATCGCGACACCCCGATAATTCATCCAAATTTAGAGATACTTGCTGCGAGTCGATGATTCGTAAAATACGATGTTCGAATATAGGGAGGGATCGATTACACGGATAAAACTGGACGGTATATATACATACGACTACATACGACAAAAGACGTTCCTCCGACTATTCACCGAGTAAGGATGTTTGAGAACCGCGGGCTCGTTCAAGGTCCGTGCGGAGGCTCGCGCCGTAAGTCGAAACTGGATGTGAGATAAAGACGGAGAGAGGGGAGGCAGCGTTGCTATTGAAGCGTATATATGCATACGTGCGCGCGTCTCGACGAAACACGCACGAGAGGGACGCATTCGATTCCACCCCTGCAGCGTTCATTATTTTTATATTATAATAACGCAACAAGGGAGCAAGGTCAAGTAGATTCCCTGTATGGGTCAGGAAGGAAGACCCATCCGGCATTCATACACGCGGCATGATCCAAGGGCAGTAGCGACGACGAAAACAATAATTTTTCAACGCGATACACCTGCGCGTCATTTTCGAATGTCAAGTCTCAAGATATTCTTTCTATAGTTTTCGGGATACGGTAGCGATGGTGTATTGTGGCACGATGTCGATCGAGTTGCAGCCCAAAATGTATCCTCCGCCAAGATTTTTTATTCCATGCTTCCTTCTCTCCCTCCCCCTTTTGCGGAACGAGCGTTTCTTAGCTCAAAGAGCGAAAAGTCTTCCACGAGGGAGTAGAAGAAAGAGAGGAAGCCGGCTGGTGTGCCCCAAAGACGTTTCGACGGAGCATCTGCTCCGGCGCGTCGCTGCTACACAGCTGCCAAATAATACAACCAATTCGAGAATTGCTGCTTCTTTTTTTTTGCCGGTCGGCCGGCCGCCCGCCCTCCTTCTTTTCCAGCTATTATCCTCTCTTCCACCCTCTCACCCTCGTCCTTTTTCTACCTTACTTTCTCACTATCGTTCCGCAGTTATGTATACACGTCCCGCACTCGGTTTATACCCGGTACCAACTTTATACCTCCTCCTCTTCTTCGGGAGGACCCCTTTGTTTTTTTTTCCCCCATTTTTACATTCTCTTTTATACGCGCTGCAACCGCAAAGACTTTAGTTCATTATCGTTTGAGGCTTGTCTAGCTTTACTTTTTTTTTCGGAGCACGCCAAGCCCCCTCCCTCCTCGTTGTGTTGTGGGCTATCTTAAGGTTTCAAGAACGCGCACGAGCCAAACCCATCGCGGCTTCTCTCTCGTGTTCGTCCCAACGAGCCTTTTCCATACTTGCTTTAGTAATTTTATAGAATTAATGAAATAAGAGAAAGGTGCATGCCCGCTCAATCTTAGCCGCGAAACACCATTGAAAACGCGATGTAAGCCTCATCCTCGTATTTTCACACATCGGACACACTTGCGCGCGCACTCGACGCCTTTGCGAATGTGAGTAACATGAATAAAAATAATTACAGCCGAAGCTGAACACAGGTGCGAAACAATAAAATAGCTCAGCAAAAGCGAGATATTTTATTTTTAAATGAGAGAACGGAACAATTAAAATCCAGTCGAACGAAAACCGCGGTTTCTTCCACGTTTTTTTAGATTGTGCGATTACTCGGACGGCCCGTATTATCATGGACGAATATAAGGATACATTTGCGGGCCCTCATTCTAATATCGGCAACTCGACAAAACAAAGCGAACGAGAGAGAGAGAGAGAGAGAGAGCGACGGAGGAAAAAAAATATTCATTCGAAACTACGTAAAACAGAGTAGAGATTCTATATTCTATATATTATACAAAAGTATCGCCTCGAGGCTGTTACACGCGACCCCAAGAAACACAAATTTTATCACATATATTCCCCTTCTCTGTCACGCGTTTTACACTTGGCGCTGCTTCCGTCTTTTAACACTAATATGCATTCATACCGATTTGAGTCAGCCCGATTCGGCTTCTAATAACTCTATTAATCAATGATAGTTATATTCTTTATTTAGTTATTAATCAATCATAGATATTAATCTATGAATCAATAATGATAATGATTCCTTCTGCTTAATCGCGGATTATTTAACGAGCGACAGGATATCCGTGACGATAGTTTCCTTTTCGCGTCACGACCCGAACCTACCCCCCTTTATATACGCTCTCTTCATATATAATCCCGAACAACGTGATCGTTGAGACCCGGCGCGCTGGCTCATCCGTGCGTGGTCGTTGTCGCCTGCGGTCTCCATCGCTCCGGTTACGTCTCCGTCGCGGAGCGCCCCGAACTGCCTCATTCTCTTCTCGCTGACTCGGTATGTAACATTTGCCTGTACGTTGCGTCAAGATTACGTATATAAGATCGCGGACACAACCGAAAGGTTAGATAAACACGTTATTTCTTGACCGAAGAAGAGGCGAAAACTAGGCTTTTTGAGATCTGATCCCATATGCATGGGAAAAGCTTGCAAAATACCGCCGCGCGTTTCGCTAAACAATTCCAGAAACCAAATATAGCGCGTCGTTAGTGAATCTCGATAAAAGCACATATTTGAGCTAAATGAGAGAAAAACCATTCGCATTTCTATATATATATATATATATATATATTCGCGGATTTAGTTCCAGCTCTACTTTCGTGCTGCTGCTGGCAATGCGGGTAGACGACAACAGAATCGAATTCTTCAGGGAAGGCACGGGTCAATTTTGAAATTCGTTAGGAAAAATCGATGGCGCGCGTTTGCCATTTAAATACATGTATTGGAATATGAGCAAAAATAATCCATCAGCATAGTAATAAAACTTGATATTAAACAATACACATGAGAGCGTGCTCGCAGTCCTAGAAGTTTGTTTATATAACGAATATACAGATAAAGAAAGAGGTCGACACGAGGCCCTTTGTCGTTAGAGTCAGAGTCACTTTTTCGACCACTGCAACGCTCAGTTAATCGATAGATCTCTTAGAGTAAAGTTCATTGAATAAAATATATAATTGCTCTGCTTAAACTTTGTGCCATTTATTTCAAAACCTGCTTCCATAATCCAATAGGTTATGGGCCCAGGCACATAATAAGATACATTTAAAAGTTTTACTTGAAAATAATGAATATTGATTTACGATAAAATAATCTACATTTATTGATGGTGAAATATTGGTCGTGGTAATTGAAACTATAGTGAAGTTCAAATAGTGATCATGAGTGACGATATTGATAAAAAGACAAAAAGAAACATTACGCCGTTTAATGGTGAAAAATACAGTATATGGAAAATGCGAATGTTTGCTTTGATCGCGGAAGGAAATGCGTCATGTGTACTTAAAAGTGATCCACCAGAAAAAATGACAGAAGATTGGGAAAGTAAGGAAAGATTTGCGAAAGGTGCCATAATTGAACATTTGAGTGATTCCGCACTTGGACTCGGGAAAGACGATGATACCGCGCGTGAAATATTCAGAAAATTAGATTCTCTATATGCAAGACAGAGTTTGGCATCTCAGCTGACTATGGAGAAGAAATTGATTACTCTCAAATTTAAAGAAGATACTTCCTTGACAAAACATTTTATTCTATTTGATGAAACGATTGTCGAACTTGAAGCCGCCGGAGTAAAACTACAAGAAACAAGTAAAATTGCTAGACTCCTTCTAACTATGCCGATAAGCTACGATCCAGTGACAACAGCAATTCAAACGATGGCCGATGATAAAGTGAATCTTACGTTTGTAAAAACAAGACTCCTAGACTACGAGATAAAAATACAAAATGAGAGAAACGACACAAGTGGTAAAGTGTTGCAAACAGAAGTTCAACATCAAGATAAATCACAAAAACAAAACAGAAATAAAAAAAAATTCAACAACCGTCGACAGAATTTTAAACAAAAATCAATCAATAAATTTGCCCGGGGATCCAACTTTCAACAATATCAGCAAAACACGAAATACAAGAAAAATAATCACAACTTAAAAAATGATAATAATAAAAGGTGTGATTTCTGCGGACGAAGAAACCACGAGGAAAAAGATTGCTATTATAAGCAAAGAAAGCAAAACTCGGAGGACCGTCAACGAACAATCCAGACAGTGCAATTTCAAGATACTGAAGGTTTCGGTTTCATGACTGGAGTTCGAGTGTCATCTAATAAGCCGATTGACACAGAAGATAAGTTGACTTTTATTCTTGATTCTGGAGCAACTCATCATTTGACTAATCGAGATGATGCCTTTTCAAAGGTATGGGATTTGCCAGTACCAGTGGAGATAACAGTGGCGAAGAAGAACGAAGTTATCATGGCGACGAAGAAAGGAACCATAGAAGTGACGACAGATCAGGGAGTATCAGGAATCCTTGAGAACGTGCTATACGCTCCGGAAATTCCGTATAACTTATTATCAATACGACAAATTCAAAACTCTGGTATGACAGTTATTTTTCATAAAAATGGCAAAACATCCATTGAAAGAGGTGACAAAATCATCGCAAATGGTAAGTCAGTTTATAATTTGATATGTGTTGACTTAATCATTCACAAGAAAATGTGTAATAATGCAAATGCAAATTCAAGCACATATAAACTTTGGCATGAGCGTTTAGGTCATATGGGCAAGTCAAAATTCCTAGAAATGAAAAGGAATAATTTGCTTTTCGATCGCAAAGAATTAGAAGCTATAAATCCCACGAATGACATTTGTGAAGCTTGTGTTTACGGAAAACAAGCACGTCTCAGTTTTTCAAAAGAAAAGGACAGATCACATGTAACAAGACCATTATTTGTCATTCATTCAGATGTGTGTGGACCAATCACACCTCCTACAATTGACGAGAGAAGATACTTTGTAACTTTCATAGATGAATTTACTCATTACACTGTTGTTTATTTATTGAGTCATAAATCCGATGTTTTAAAACGGTTTCAAGACTATGTTGCTAAAAGTGAAGCACATTTCGATTTAAAAGTAGCTCACTTGTATTGTGATAATGGAAAAGAGTATCTCTCAAATGAATTTAAATCTTTCTGTACGGAGAAGGGAATACAATACCACTTAACAGTACCGTATACGCCTCAACAAAATTCCGTAGCAGAACGTATGAACAAGTCATTGACTGAGAAAGCACGTGCTATGATACACGGAGCAGAGTTGAGCAAAGAATTTTGGGGAGAAGCGATTTTAACCGCAGCTTATTTACTAAACTTATCCCCGACGAAAGCTCTTCCAGCAAACAAGATCCCGTACGAACTGTGGCACAATAAAAGGCCAAGCGTCAATCATTTAAAGATTTTCGGTAGTACCGTGTATGTTCATGATAAAAATCGAAAGAGTAAATTCGATAAACGTTCATTCAAAGGAATATTTATAGGCTATGAGACAAATGGCTATAAAGTACTGAACACAGAAACAAATAAATTTATCATTGCTCGCGATGTTATTTTTGATGAAATAGATTTCAAAATTCGCGTCCTCTCGTACAAAGTAAAGGGATTGAAAAGGAAAATTCCAATATTGAAAAACAAGTCAAAGAATCCGATCTTAACGAAAATTCTAGTGCCATTAAAAGGCAAAAACTAGAAATTGGCCAAAATTCTGAAACAAATGAAAGGGAAGAGAGTGAAATTAACAAATCTGATTATCAAACAGATAAAGTTAATAAAGCGTCATTCGAAGACGAAACTATCTCTCAAGAAAGTTCGAAAAGAAACGAACTACGACGAAGTGTACGTCTTAAAAACATGCCTACTATTTCTTATAATGAAGAGCATTGTTCCTATATAAGTGCACAGTCGACCGTCTCTGACATTCCCAAAACATTTGAAGAAATTAAAAATCGGGGTGATAGACTTGAGTGGGAGAAAGCAATGAAAGATGAAATTGCTTCCCTTATAAAAAATAAAACTTGGGATATAGTGACCCGTCCGACTAATAAAAATATTGTAGGTTGCAAATGGGTATTTGTAATAAAAAATGATATTTATGGAAACTTAACAAAATATAAAGCAAGACTTGTAGCCAAAGGTTTTAGTCAACAATATTTATCAGACTACAATGAGACGTTTGCACCTGTAGCTCGAATCACGACGTTTCGAGTTCTCTTAGCTTTTGCAAATCAAAACAATTTATTAATTCATCAGATGGATGTAAAAACAGCCTTTTTGAATGGTCTATTAAAAGAGGAAATATACATGCAAGTACCAGAAGGAATGAAAACCGATAAAAATCGTGTTTGTAAACTAAATAAAGCCATATATGGTTTGAAGCAATCAGCTCGGTGCTGGTTTCAACATTTCGATAAAATTCTCAAAGAACAAGGATTCAAGAATTCCTCAGTAGACTATTGTTTGTATTTTCTTGACAGAGGTCATATAAACAAAAACATTTATGTCATTTTGTACGTTGATGACATTTTGATAATTACATTCGAAGAAAACAGAATGAAAAATTTCAAACGATATTTAATGAATCAATTCTCAATGGTAGACATGAACGAAGCAAAGTTTTTCTTGGGAATAAATATTGAAAGAAAGAACAATATAATAACTCTAGATCAAAGTGCATATCTCGAAAGAGTTCTCAAAAAATTCAACATGAATGATTGCAATGCAGTTAGTACTCCTTTACCAGTAAAGTTAGATTACACTGCATTGAATTCAGAGGTGACTTACGAAGCGCCATGTAAAAATCTCATAGGATGTTTGATGTATGCAATGTTGTGTACGCGACCTGATTTAAGCTTAGCTCTCAATTTGCTATCAAGATTCCAAAACAAAAATAATCAGGAATTATGGCAATGTTTGAAAAGAGTTTTAAGATATGTTAAAGGATCGCTGAAACTGAAATTGATTTATAAAAGAAATGATTACAAAGATATGCTGACTGGGTTTGTCGATTCCGATTGGGCAGGCAATGAACTTGATCGTAAAAGTACATCTGGATTTTTATTCAAATTATTTGATCAAAATACTATATCTTGGAATACGAGAAGACAAAATTCAGTTGCTACATCCTCTACAGAAGCCGAATACATGGCTCTCTATGAAGGAGTGAAAGAAGCGTGCTGGTTAAAATTTTTATTAAATAGTATTCATTTAGATATGCCTTCTCCAATCGTCATTTACGAAGACAATAATGGGTGTATTGCAATAGCCAACAACCCCACGGATCATAAACGATCAAAGCATATCGATGTAAAATATCACTTTTCAAGAGAAAAGGTTGAACAGAAGGTAATAACTCTGAAATATATTCCAACAGGTCAACAACTAGCGGATGTATTTACGAAACCACTACCAGCAGTGCAGTTCATGAAAATCCGGAAACAAATAGGCCTGGAAGAAATCTAATCTTAGCATACATGTTATACAATAATGTTAATCATTACTGGTCTGATTGGGTTTTTATTAACGAGGGGTTTTTCCCAATCCATGCAACAAATGTTGGACCATGTCTATATATTCCCCGAAGTAAAATAAAATTGAATAAGATTAAAAGCAAAAGAGCAAAATTTGATATATATCATGATGGACTATTTTTGAGTGGGAGTATTGGAATATGAGCAAAAATAATCCATCAGCATAGTAATAAAACTTGATATTAAACAATACACATGAGAGCGTGCTCGCAGTACTAGAAGTTTGTTTATATAACGAATATACAGATAAAGAAAGAGGTCGACACGAGGCCCTTTGTCGTTAGAGTCAGAGTCACTTTTTCGACCACTGCAACGCTCAGTTAATCGATAGATCTCTTAGAGTAAAGTTCATTGAATAAAATATATAATTGCTCTGCTTAAACTTTGTGCCATTTATTTCAAAACCTGCTTCCATAATCCAATAACATGCGTACGATCGTCGTGTACAAGAATAGCATTCTCGGATGAGCCACGTGTGTCACTATTGCCCCGTGACCTTGCGATATATAGTCGCGTCGTTTGGTGTCGCGCGTAATACCGCCGAGGAATCGCCTCAACGAGTAAGACAATATGTTACCGCGGTACAAACTATCGGTCGTTATCGCCTTGTATGCGCAATTCTGTATCAAATGTGGCGTTCGTGAGAGAAGATTTTCCGAATGCTCGTAAGCGTAAGCGTAAGCGAATGGACATAGACGAGAGAGAGAGAGAGAGAGACCGCCGAGACGCAATATACCGCGGCAGCTCGACACAAAAAAGTGCATATATATATATATATATATTTACGCATATAGCGACGTATCAACGTACTGGAGTAGTGCTCCTTTTCAAGAGCGAGTGAGACGTCTCCCGGTATAAAGCAGCGCGGTGATATCAGGGGTTCTCAAGCGATCGCGGTGCATCAAAGTGCGCACGATACCTTCCCTGCGAAGCGTCGCAAATGATAAATTCGAACCTTCTATACCTGCTTCTCTTGCGTAGCATTTTTTCAAAGAAAAATATGAGAAACTCGAGAGAGAGAGAGAGAGAGAGAGAGAGAGAGACACGAAAGCGCAAAACGACAAGGAGAATGCAAGGCGATGTGAGCACGGACCGTTGTAACCTGCTCGTAGGCTAGACGTGTCGCAACTATATCAATATCTCGCCCCATATATATATATATATATATATTTATAGGGGGAAGAGAAATTTAGATCTGCAGAAAATAAAGGGCATAAAAAACACGAACGGCTATGGTTCCACACTTGACCTCGCGTTGCTCGGTATATCGCATAGAGATTCTCGTCGTTCGTATATTCGTGCTGGGAAATGTACTACTGATCCCATGCGTAAGTGCGTGTGCGCCTTATTACGGCTTTGGAGCCTTTCGATAACTTGTGTCGCGATATTGGGTATTAAAGACCACGCCTGCACGTACGTTCCGAATTCATTTAATTAATAATATAGGAACAACGATGAGTCTGGGCCGCGCGACGCATGGATCATCTACATGCAGGTGTATCGTGGATGCTGAATCGCGCTACTCGCGATCGCTCTTTTTCATTTTTCTTCTTTCTAATTTCGTCATGCGATTCGTATGCGGCCCATAACGTTGGGCAAAGCGGACACCATAAGCAATTAAGCTGTGATGTTTCGATTTACATTTATGAGCTGTCAACTACTCTTCTCTTAAAAATAGTATATTACACCACAAGGGCAGAAAGTTTGACGCCCAGTTCAGGGCTATCAAACTTCTGCCCGTGTGGTGTATACTATTTTTCTTCATAGCCGGTCGAAAGTACGTTTCTTCCGAAATACGCAACTATCGATAGAATATGTTTTGATGCCTGCCCCCGACATTTGCTGTACGAGCGAAGCGAGTGCTGCTGGTCGGGGGCAGCACTCGCTTCGCTCGTGCAGCAGGCCGAAAGTTGCCACTTTCCGCCCGGAGGGCTGAAAAAGTTATCTTTCGACTGAGGTGTGCAGAGAAAAATTTTTGCGCCCGCTGTCACAGCGAGCGTGTTTTTTTTTACCAATGCAGGAATGTTGAACTTTCGGCCCTGAAATCGGGGCCGAAAGTGCGTACTTTCGACCGAGGTATGAAGAAAACTGATTTTTCTTCACACCTCGGTCGAAAGTATTTACTTTTGGTACCGATTTCAGTGTCGGAAGTATAACATTACTGCGCTGTCAAAGCTGCACGCGCTTCATTTGTCTCAGCGGGAGCAATAGTATATTACACACCTAGGGAGGGAAAATAGACTACTTCAAACCGCGGGCAGAATTGTCACCCAAGCCGAAGGCGAGGGTGATAAGAAGCACGCCTTCGGCTTATAAAACTTATATATACTTATAAAGCTTATACACTCCCGTGGAGTGTATAAAAATAGTATACACTCCACGGGAGTGAAATTAGACTACCTCCCTAGGTGTGTAATATACTATTATCCTTCCAAATAAAATCAATGCGAAGGCCAAAAATAAAGTGACCGTACTGATAAAATAAATATAATCGTTCGGAATAATGATTTATTTTCAGGTTCATACGAATGCAAATATTCATACAAATTATCTTTGCTAATTTTGTTTTTTTTTATGCCTGCCCCGACATCTGCTGCACGAGCGAATCTATCGATAGATGCATATTTCGAAAGAAACGTACTTTCGACCGGCTGTGAAGAAAAATAGTATAGTACACCGCACGGGCAGTGTAATATACTATTTCACACTTATTTTCCATGTTCTGTAAATAAAAAAAAAAAATTATGGGGCAAAGTGGCTTTTACCACGAAAAAAAAAAAAAAATGCTCTACTGACGTTTCTGACTGATCTTCTCGGATTTACGAAAAAAAAAAAAAGGCAAAGTGGATTTTTCTTTTTTAAAAAAAATTTTTGTGTCCACGTTGCCCAATTTTTTTTTTTCCTCATCAATTCAGATTTTATTGCGGGTGCGTATACGGAAACAAAGCTTATTCCGAAAACTGTGAAGGGTTACAGTCGAATTTTGGCCATCGTACTGTCAGGTCGAATTGGCTGGCGAAAAGAAAAAAGCTGCAACGGTCACATCAAAATAACATGATGACAAAATAATGTACGATAAAAATAACACTCATAATGAAAAAACTATAGCGTTCAAAAAAACAAGTTCAGAGCACACTCATCGAAAGTGCTCTGGACCTAGCCAACGATTCCGTACACGCATCATAAGTGTTTCGAACTCGCACCATAACGATCCCGCACACACATCGAAAAACGTTCCGGACCGGACCGGACCGCACGCGCGATGCGTGTGCGAAATCGTTAGGCGGGTTTCAAACATTTTCGATCTGTGTACGGTTATCATTAGGTTATTTTGTTGTATATTACTTTGTCATATGTTATTCTGTCTTTGTGGTAGTTCGTCGTACTGTGTTATTATTTAGTCTTCGTGTTATTTTGATATATAACTCAAAAATAGGCTCTCACCTCGTGCATAGTTATCGATGATGACGATGATGATGATGATGATGATGATGTTGGTTATCAATGCGATTAGTATAAAATTCATATGAACGAAACAAACATCTCAGGTACTTAAATCTTAAAGATTCACAAAATATAGAGAAATACTCAAATATTTCATTTCTTAGTGTCCATGTTTTTCGGTTAGTTATCTCCAATTTGTTGTTCATTGACACGTTAATACTAAGAAAAATGTTGAAGAATACATAATCTGAGTTTGAAAAAAAAATTTTTGAAAAATTATTTCATCTTCAATTTTTGGAAAGTCCACTTTGGCCCAAAATTAACAATTTTAGAAAAATCCACTTTGCCCCATGTTCCCCTATCTCTCAACGTCTCCCGCGCACCGTCCCTCGGTTTGCAAAATATGAACGATAATCATACACTTATGGCTTATCCCGTTGCCACATGAAGTAGCATATGCGTGCAGTCTTTTCTCATGCACAAATATCTATAAATTTATTTGAATACGCGACAAGAGCAGCACGCGTTCAACATCAAGTAAAAATATAACGAGCTTGTTCCTCCTCGATAAACCGTTAAAAAATGAACAAATCAAAGGTGAGACTTGAAATTTTATACCAATGCTACTCACCCGCAATTATTATCATTCCGGGTTTGTCCTCGCGTGCGAAATCCACTAAAATATGAAGCATGCCGTAGTAGTACGCCTCGTATCTAATTTAACTGTCAAGTACATTTAGAAAAATAGATCTTATTTATTTTCAATTTTCACGCGCTAAGCGCGGTGCGTTATACTTGATTATTTGATAATTAGCGCTAAAACAATTGCAAACCAAACCGCCGGAGATTGCACACGCGCTGTGGTCGCGCAGTGAAGGATTATATTCTTAAAAACAGCAGTGCACCACCTCCTCCTCCTTCTCCTCCCCCCGGCCCTTTTTCACGATTGTAAGATGCATTTATAATTCGGAACTACGCTCGCATCATGACGCTTTTTTCACTTGGGCGCTTGCGTTCGTTCACAGCTACGTGTACGTAAAACGAGTCAGTTATCGTATTATAATACGAACCGGTCGCTCTATGCGCTATATTCGCATGCGTCGTACTTTCTGCGATTAAAAGTTAATCTCCGTATTACTCAATTATATATTCTACGGATTTCGCCTTTAGTCGCGACAGAATCTCATGAAAATACGCAAACGCGAGATGCTGCTGCTCTACGCGCTTTTCATTCGTACTCTTGACGACTCCTCGACCGGCTGTTGTATAATTATACGTATCGGCGAGTGCCTTAATTCCGGCCCAATTGTTCCCAACTCTTTTCTCTCTCGCTCTTTCGACGCTGATATCCCGTCCACCTATCCTTCTCATCCGCCCTTATTTGTTTTTATCGAGTAATCCTGTTTCGATTGTAGGATCTGAACGGGATATTCCAAGAACGACGACGGCGCGAGTAAACACCTGATTAATTGAGCTTCCCTTTCGGGGAACAATGTGTTTTCACAGCGAGTGTCGCTTAGTGACCGTGGCATACGCTACCCTCGACACGTTCATTTTCTTTCGGCCCTCCGGATATGAATAAGTCGAACATCAAGGATTAAGTCGCAGACGAGATGACGGGAGTAACAAAAATATTAATAAAAATAAAGAAACGAGGAGTTGCATGTGAATAATATTCGCGTCCACTGTGACCGAGTCCAAATGCAACAAGTAGAATCAGCAAATATCATTGAAAATTATCAAATTTTGGCTCACTTGGGATAAGCTTCCAATGTGTCACAAAATAAATCTTAACAGAAGTGAAATATCGCGCGTGCTGGCGCTCAACGAGTCTGACATGAGAAAAAATTTGGTGAAAATATCCCCTAAAAAAATGCACGATTTCCATATACTAAATTCTAATCAAGGACTCGCGATATCGGTTTTTTGTTTCCTTTTGAATAATAATTTTAGAGATAACGATTGACGTTCTGTATACTGGATTTAAGACAATGTCTCTATCGCGGTTCCGCCTGTACACAAGGTGGCGTAAAAATATTCAGTCCCTCGATATAGAGCAGCGTCTAGAACTAGAACGAACTTTGATTCGATTGGAGAAAAAAGAAAATCCTCGTGAGATTGAGCAGCGCGAACATCGACGCTGATTTTTTTCATTTATCACCCTGAAGCAACCTAAAGAGGAGGGTATTAGTATAGTTGCGCGCGCAGGTGTCGCAGGAACGTAGGTACACCCGGTTCGTTGCTGCGAGAGCAGCGTATATAGTATAGATATACGCGGGGGTGCAACGCAGCAAATTAATAAGGCATCCTAAAATTCATGCGACTGAGCTAATAAAGAGACGTCGAGTTTTAGGCATTCTCATTCAACGAAAATGGGCGAACGGGCGTAACGGTCGATGATACGGTCGATATGGTATATAGAAGTTTACGGGGGAGGGGAGTCGGAGAGCAAGGTGACTTGTATTTCTCGAGGATACAAAGCGGCGCAAGGAGGATAATACGAGGAAAGGATAAAAAAAAAAAAGGACAAGAGACTCGAACGATATGGGAGTTGGAAATAAATAAAGATAAATGATCAAGGAGAAGACTGACCGTGCTGCTGATGGGGAGCCGAGAATGCCGAGTGTCTTCGAGGTGACACGTTCGAATGATGAGTTTGACTTCCGGGGGGTTGCATCGAAGAGAGAGCTCCCAGTGGTGTGTAAGATTTGCACGGCTGTTCTGGCTTTTGTTGCTGGTCGATTGGGGAAGAAAAAAAAATAAGAAAAAAAAAAAAAAAAAAGGTATAAATGTTAGTTAAGGAGGCTGCTCGCTCGTAAAAAAAAAAAAAGCTTTCTAAGCGTCATAGACGCTGCTCACCTGTTCGTGGAGTTCGGTAGCTACAGCGGTCGCGGCCGTTTGCGTATGACTCGTCGAACTGATTCTGTACTGCATTCCCGCAATGCTGCAAAAACCCTCGTGATGGGTCGATCGAGTTTGGTTGACGTATACACCTGTCGAAAGGAAACACACCGATTGACGATAACGAACTTAACTCGCAACACCGAGATTCGGTATATGTATATATAATTTCAAATTCGATATGAAAGATAATGTATATGAATAAAGAAATACGAACCGGTAATGGTAACATCCGTGTCCTGGTTGACGATTACGACTTTGTTGGACGGCTTAACGAGTTCCTCCTTCGTATCGGAATTACGATTGACGGACTTTCGTTTGTTTTCCGTATCTCCGTGATCGATCTGTTTTCGCCTTTTAACAATTTCGACCTCGGATTCACTGGAAGTATCGCTCGGCGAAGACGAACCGATACGATTTTTCTCATCCGAGTACGAGGCGGCGAGTATAGCACTCGCGTTCAGACTCGCCATTCTCTTGCAAACAACCATATCTTTGAGATCCATCACTTGTTCAACTTTTTTTCTTCTCGTTGTCGTCGTCGTCGTCGTCGTCGTCGTCGTCGTCGTCGCCTTCTTTTTTTTCGAACGTTTAACGCTTTTGTCCCGTCGCTTAGCTCCTTCGTTGTCCGAGTTATCGAAAGACGATGACGAGGAGGAGGAGGAGGAGGAGGAGGAAGAGGATGACGATGACGACGACGACGACGACGACGACGACGACGACGACGACGACGATTCGATCATGTCCCAATGTTTTCCACGCAAACCCGGAACGTTCCGTAAATTTCTCTTGTTACCGTTGTTGGAAATTTTGTTGCGATCGATTGTTCTTTTTGGCTGCTGATCTTTCTCTTGTTTGACTTTTTGTACTTGCTCCTTCGATTCATCTTTTCTCGCCGCGATGACCCCTCTTTTCGGTCTTTGATTATCCGGCCTTGGCTTGCAAAAACCACCAAGATAAACCCCACCGGCTTCGTTCTCGTACAGACAATGTACCTTTGCTAAAGCGTTCAATGACGCGACTCTGTGTCGCTTCGGACCGCTCCAAAAACCAAACAGTCTCATTCTTCTCGCTCTCTCTTCCAACGAGGAACCATCCGGTTCTTCTTTATCGGTTCGAACATCCGAACTTTTTCCATTTTTACGGCGACCTCTCCCGCCGCTTCTCTCAAGAACGTAATTGTCTTCGGAATCAGAAGCTGAGGTTGGACTTGCTTCACCTCCACGATTACACCGATCATCGGTCATCTCTTCACCGTCGTCATCGTCGTCGTCGTCGTCAACGTCGACGTCGACGTCGACGTCATCGTCGTCGTCTTCGCCGTCGCCGTTTTCATCATCGTCATCACCATCAGTCTTCTTCTTCTTCTTCTTCTTCTTATTATTATTATTCTTCTTATTCTTATTATTATTATTATTATTATTCTTCTTCTTCTTCTTCTTTTTCTTCTTTTTCTTCTTCGTCTCGTTTTCCTCGTCCTCCTCGGCCCCATCGCCCCCATCGCCCTCGTCTTCCGCTTCTACACCCTCGTCATCGATGACGGATTCTACAACGATATTGTTGGCCATCTCGACCGTGGGATCCTTTTTTATCGAGCCATCTTCTTTACCTGCAGCAAGCCCGGGCGGAATTTTGTTGCAATCGACCGAATCGATATCGCTCAATCCTCTCGTGAGTTTCACAACTTCATCCTGACTTACATCATTCGATTTTGTTGACAACGGATCACCCTCTTCGCACCGTTGACGTTTCATCGTTGCTAATTTGCTAACTTTTTGGACGCATTTTTTTATCATTTTCGTTCGCGACGGGCTCATCATTGTTTTCTTTCTATCCGAGTTTTTCATTCCTCGGTCCTCTTTCTCAATCTTGAAATTCTCTTCCTTATCTTGGCCAAATTCACATTTTATCGGCACGATATCGTCGGTGATTGAGCGGCGGCTCTCACGATTCTCACCCTCGGTTCCTTTCTCGTTCGTACACTCGATCGCTGATTCTTTAATTTTTCTCTTGGCCACCATCTTCTTTATTTTTATTTCGCTTTTCGGTACACCGTTCAGCTTGACGTTTTTCGTAGATAATTTGGCCTTCATTCGTTTAGTCAATTTCGGTTTGATCTGCAGACTCGCCGTCCTCGCCACCGCTCGGAATCTGCAATTTTGAGCGCAAATTTTCTTGTTTAATTCGGATTCAGTTACGCTGTTGTTTATCATACCGGTAAATTTTTCTTCCTCGCTCTCCCGATATTCCGCCTCATTCTTCTCATCCGATCCCGTTACCAACTTGACTAGCTTCAATTTCTTTTCCATCATTTTTCTCGCCAACAACGACGAATGACAATTTTTAGAGAGTACACCTCTCTTAATCGACTTGTTCCGCTGTTGTTTCTTCTTTGAATCCTTCTTCGAGCTTGATTCGCTCACTTGTTTCTTTGCTCCACCGCCGCTCGTTTCTCTGCTTACTACGTTTTTCTCTTTGGTCGTCGAATTCTTTGAATTTTCTTTACACTCGGCTCTCGTGCTTTTAACTTCTTTCCTCTTCTTCTTTCCAGGCTCAGCCTTTTCCTCTTTTTCCAACTCATCCTCTTGTTCTTCGTCTTCTTCTTCTTCTTCTTCTTCTTCTTCTACTTCGTCTTCTTCGTCTTCTTCTTCTTCTTCTTCTTTTTCTTCTCCGTCGAAAGTCTCTTCCTCTTCCTTCTGCAATTGTTTCTTCTCCTTCTCCTCCTCTTCCACCATCACCACCAACCGCGCAGCACCCTTTCCTCCCTCAATACCGATTTCTTGTTTTGGGTCATTTTTTTTCTTACTTTCAGTAGTAGCTTGCCTTTCGATCAATATGTTATTTTCCTCTGTCTTTGGAGCCTTTTTGTTGTTAATATCGCTACTTTCGTTGCTCGTTTCGTTAGGGGGCTCCTCCTCCTCCTCCTCCTCCTTCTCCTCACCAACTTGATTGGCTTTTCTTTCGTCTCGCTTGCACTGCAAGCTCTCGCTTTTCTTGTCCGCATCTTTGCTACCGCTAAACTTTTTTTTGTTCTCATCCGGTCGTTCTTTTTTTTTATCTTCGTTCCTTTTTTTGGCCTCTTCCATCTTGATTCTCCTCCGCTCGAGCTGTTGTAATTTTTTTTTCTCGCTCTCAACTTTTTTATTGGTGACCCGATCCGAGCGCACTTGCTTTTTGTTGGGTTGTCTGTTGGTCACATCGATCTTTGACGTCGTATCGAAGTGAGCGGACGACTTGTCCGCCAATATTCGAAGCTTTCGGGCTATTACGGACGACGTCTTTTGCGCCTTTCGGGCAGCGACTACCTTCTTCTGTGACGGCGTCATTCCTGCCGTTCCTTCCTCCTTCACATCTTTGTACAAATTTCCAATAGCTTTCCTCGCCGTTCGAGCCTTTTTTCATTCAGAGCATAGCCCCTACCCCTTCCTCCTCCTCCCCCCCCCCCCCCACGCCCCTCGATCTTACCGGCTCTCCGCACCTTCCCGTCCCGAGACTACCTCGTGATGGCCATGCTTGCCACGATGCGATCCACCGATGTACCTCACCGCACCGCCGCTAGATCCTTCCGCCGGAAGAATAAAAAATGGGACGGCTCGCAACGACAGCCGCTTCGCCTCTTTCGATTTTTCTTCTTCGCTCAGACTTCCTCCCTCTCCCTTTTCTCCTTGTCTCTCTCTCTCTCTCTCTCTCTCTCTCTCTCTCTCTCTCTCTCTCTCTCTGCAATTCAATAAGGATTTTAATGATGAAATCAAGAAAGCAGGAAGCACCTCCTTGACATATTTTAATATTATTCTTCTCCTCTTTGCTCGTCTCCGATGTTACTACATTTGACAATTTTCCGCATATATAAATCTCTATGAACTACGCGCCCTCTCGATCAAAGGACAGGATTCTTTACTTTCGCATTAATTTCAACATGATGGGGTTGGGGGGATTCCCGCGAGGACGTAACGGATCCTATCCCGAAAGGACGTCAATAACAGATAATAATATCACTCGCAACAACACGTTGTTATTAACGTGTCAATGCAACATGTGTGATTTAACAAGTACTCTATATACGAAAACTATTTACGCAAAGAAAAAAACGAATTTATTGTCATTTCGTTTCGATTATTCGCGACCGCGCGGCAAAAAGACATTTTTTTTTTGTTGTTTCGCTTGTTCGTGGGGGTTGAAGAAAAATTGAACGAATCTCAAAGCGCATACGCGATTAATCATCTATGCGTTTAACAACCTTATTCGCCATCGCATTATCAATCAATTCTACAATAAAATATGACGATAAAATTTATGAAATAGAACATTCGCCTAATTTTTTTGCGTTTGCTCGATCGTTCCGGCATAATCGATCCTCTTTCCATTGTCCAATTATATATCCAATATATACAGCAGAGGTTGTGCGCGGGATGCGGAAGTAGTAGTAATGATACCGCAAAGGCGAACGTGTTTGCTCTCGTTATGTAAATAAAAATTTAAGATTAACCTAGTTTAATATATCGAGTATAAAAGAACATCAACAAT
The DNA here is from genome assembly GCF_019457755.1 of Venturia canescens. Taxonomy (NCBI): domain Eukaryota; kingdom Metazoa; phylum Arthropoda; class Insecta; order Hymenoptera; family Ichneumonidae; genus Venturia; species Venturia canescens. The sequence continues at coordinate 21,538,340 of NC_057429.1, forward strand.
GCCCCTCGAACGGAAAGTAAAATTTATGGGGAAAATGAACAATGAAAAGCGCGCTTACGAGATAAAAAGAGAAGAAAAAAGCGTTCTACAGCTCGATCGGCGGCATAGTTCGGGGGCATACTCTGTGGAGTGGTGTACGCGCAGCACGGAGGATCGAGTCTCATGCGGACACGGACAAGAATAAAGAGGGGCCCTTTAAACAGCCATTCGTTTCTTCCCCCCCGCGATATATACCCCTCGTGATATATAATCAAGAGATAATATTTTATCGAACGAAATGTCGGCAGATTAAAATTCCACAGAGCAAACGGCGAATCGAGTTTTCGAAAGAAAAAAGCAGCCCCTCCGTCATTTCGTTGATCCGCGAACCCCCCCCCAAGATCCTAATATTTTCCAGGACAAAAAACCTTCGTGTACGTCCCTAGATGGCCACAAGTGGCTGACGCGAGACGAGTTCGTAACACAGGCACAGGCACACGCACCCGCTGGCGGCTGGCGGCGCACCATCGTACGCGCGCACAAGCGCACCAACGCGATCACGAGTATACACGCGCGCAGGAACGACGTAACGCTCAGAAGAGAAGCTGATCGATGGAGTATATATCCCTTTTACATATGCTCACCCAGAGGTATGAGCACCACCAACGACCCTAACCACTGTAGCCACTTTTCTTTAAAACAACATTCCCATTCGGATGAACAACAAAAAGATCAACCAATGACCGTCCACGTTTACTCGGGGTTATCGATGACTATTGACAATCTCGCGGGAGCCTAAATCCGCACCGGTATTTCATCAAATTAATAAAACCAACATCTTTACCTCAATACAATCTTGTCCTTCCCAGTCTTGATTCGGTCGCTCTATACTCGCGAATGCTCCTCCCGGTACACACGCTAATTATTTTTATTTCACACTCTCTTGGCTTTCGACGGGTTTGCACTATCCTCCCTCCGTCGTTCTTTGCGGTCGTGGAAAATCTTACGCGCGCTCTCTCTCTCTCTCTCTCAACGCTCTACGAGGTTTCTTTTTATTAATATTATCCGTTAAACACACACTCGTTCGCGACTTGGATCGAATCGTTTGACGTTTCAATAACAGTTGCAACACGCCCTTAATACAGTCTTACGTCGCACCGTAACCGAGAGGTGCGAACGTGCGAGTCTTGACTATCGAAAAAAAAACGCATTCTCGACTGCCGCAAAACTCCTTATCGCACTGGACGTCCCTGCCCTTTTTCCGTACTCCCGTCCGCCATTTTATAACTACTCGTACTACCCGTCATCAGTATCGTCGTCCGTCGTATCGTTCAACAACGGCATAATACGCTCGGTGCTGCCCTCTCTCGCGTACTCACTAATTTATAATTCTCGCACGCTCCGCGCGGTTCCAGTCGATATTTCAGGGAATCTCCTACTATACTGCGCTGCTGCCTTTTTATCTACCCTGCTGCTGGTCAATATCAATCAAGAGACTCGGCGGTAGAGTCTCGGGACAAGTTTATTTTTTTATTCTATGTATATCTCCTGCTGCTCCTCTCGCTTTGACTTATTTTCGACGCCTTTGGACACAAACCTTTTGTTTTGCGTATGTATAATTTTTTTTCTCCACACTCGTTATCGCGCTTGAATACGTCCACGCGAACACACTTTCATCAATTATTTATTTGAAATCTATATGTGCACACACATATATAGATTTCAAATTCGAAATGAGAAAATTCTCATCGGTGGTCGATCAGTCTCGGACATTGTGAATATCCGACTTTTACCGAGAGCGCGCCACACAACGAGCATCTATAAAGCGATGCTTGTTGCTTGGCTGCTATATCTTCGCTTCCGTTAGGCTAGGCAGTTCTGTTCCGCTTCCGAAAAAAATTAGTCGGTGGTCATGCAGGACTCGCCACAGCTGTGGTGTGAAAAGAATGGTTTAGGATTGCGTTTCGTTTCGGGTACAGTGGCAGACTCATCAGTGGGGCTGTGTCTATATACTTGTACCCCCCTACGACCCCAGACGCTTTGTGGTTGGAAGGGTTCTGGCGGTTCTGGGATGGACGTTATATATATTGGACGAGAGCCTGACGAAGCGTTGACCGAGAAACTGTAGCCTCGTAGCGGTTGTTGCGCGAATTACTCTGAGACTCGTTGAGATAACGAAAAAAAGTTTCTTCAAGTTATTATAATTTTCATAATTATCCGTGATAAAAATAAATTCGTATATATATATATATATACACAAAATGCGCAGCGCACAAAGGCAAGATCTCGCATATTTAATTGCGTGCGTGTCCTTTTGCGATGTGTGCGCGGTATAGCGGCGGTATATACAGCGACCACACAGCGACAACGCCCGCCGGGTGCCGCAGCGATACATATTATCTCAGAAGCCGCGAGAGCGCGCCACCGCTGCATTGGTGGTTTAGCGCGTATTATTATTTTTACAACACAATTTCTTTTTAGGTGGCACATATGCCTCTCTTGTGGGGGAGATAGCCAATGAAAGGACAAGAAGAAGAACAAGACAACTTTGCGTTTTGCCTGCGTGCGTGTGTGTATCATCCAAAACCATCGAAACAATAAGATCGATAAAAACGGAGATAGGAAGAAAATAAAAATAAAAAACGAATAAAATAATGGATAGCGGTGGAGCGGATGATAAAGTTGACGATGACTATTATTTGGAATTGTCGAAAGACCCGGTGCGTTTTGAGTCTGTTAGTAGCCTAACAAACGTATTTTTCGATGATTCGAAACAGCAAGTGAGTTATCCATTTTTTCAAATTATTATCCTCATTTCCGCATTTGAAAAGAGGAGTACGAAAAATTTTTATCGATAATCTAAAGGTATTCGCGGTACGATCGGGAGGCGTTACGGGAGTTTTGGTAAAGGGACCCGATCAAAACATAACCTTTCGCATGGAGGACAAGGGCCCGGTTATTTCCATTAAATTTTCGCCGTCGATGAATATCCTTGCCATTCAAAGAACCAACACGTCGGTGGAATTTGTTAATTATTCGGCTTCGACCGGTCTGGACAACGTCGAATATTCTCAGTGCTGCAAAGGAAAAAATGCCACAGTTCAGGGCTTCGTTTGGACTCACGGCAATGAAATTTTGCTTGTCACCGATCACGGCGTCGAACTGTTTCTGGTATAATTATAACGGAAGGGCATCCCTATTTGCCCCATACACGCTTTATTTTCCTGCTCCCCTATCCAGCATTTCGGCTTAGAAAAACCTTTTCCCAACTTACCTCTATCCATCTCTAATAGATACAAATGTTCCTAGACTAGTCATAATTCCAGGTACCAAAGAAAAATCCATACGAGTTTATCAGGACTCGTGTCTATCAATTATCAATTATATTAGATATTGCTTTGTACAATCTCATAGAGTTTAGAGTTTCCACCCGCCCGTATAGAATTACATGTTTTGAATTTTGTTTAATTTTTGAGAGATACGAAACGTCCTGTTGCAGGTTAATCCGACAAAGCGAAACGTCAGAGCTCTTAAATCGCTCAGTCTCGGTGTTAATTGGTACGTGTATTGTCCGCGCAGCTGCATAGTTTTGTTGTCCTCCGGAACGCTGGGCAATCAGATGCAAGCGCTCCACGTAACGCCCGGGAATCTTCACAAAATTACTAAATTCGAGAGTAAGCATTCGAGAGTCTCTGTCCGTTGGATTTTGTTGAAACAGAGAATATTATCGTCGCGTCATTTGTTTATATTACAGTGGAAGCAACAGCCGCTAAACCAGGAAAATTAGCCGTTTCCGAGAGAGACGTTGCCCTGGCTGTTTTGTACGGAACTCCTTGTATAATCGTATTGCGTCATCAACCGGGAGTGAATCGCTCTCTGGGAACGGCCTTTGTCTGCGTCTATACCGTACACAAGTGCGTATCTCGAATCCGTGAAGCCTTTTAGCGCTCAAATTGACGCTATACTCGCTCACTGCTAAATCGGAACACATGCTGGTATACGCTCATTCATTACAGAATGTTGACGATAAAAAAGAGTCACGTTCTCAAGCTCGACATGAGTGGAAGATTTGCGATTAATGTTCTCGACAATCTCATAATCGTTCATCATCAAGCTTCAAAGGTAAGGGTAGCGGCAGCAACGACAGCTTGAAAGTGAAACTTATAATCCGAGTAATTCTAATCACAGACGTCGATGATGTTTGATATAATGCTGCCGGGGGTGAGCGATGGAACGGTGATGCATCATGCAAGCGTAGCAGTACCAAAGCCTATCAAACCTTACAGCCTTAAAGTACCGGGAACGAGTTTTTCCGAAACAGATCGAATTCAGCCTTGTCAATTGTGTATCCTCTTGCTCCGCTAGTCGCGCATACTACTCGGTGATAAAAATTTTCGCATGTTTGCCTGAGCGACAACTTATCAGATTCTCCAAATTGGGTAGTTTTTCAACCCAACATCGTGATCGACGCGAAACTCGGATGTCTCTGGTATATCGAGCCGCGGCTAGAATCGCTGCTTAACCTCATACAGGACAAAGTTCTTTTGGTAGAGTTTTTGATGCTGCGAAATGACGCCAAAGCAATTCTACTTGGTGTGTTGCGATCGTTGGTTGGTTCTCAACTCCCGAAGAGGCTCATGGACATGCCATCGATATTCGACAAATTAAACGCGGTCTATCGAAATCACTTGGAAAACGAAATTCAGAGTCAGGTAAGCGGATCGAAGCAGTTACGCCCAACAAAAAGCGTTTCCGCTTGCCTTCTTCTCCCTCTTTCTCCTCTTTTCTTCCTTTCCCTGCTCGCTCATTCGTACGTTACAGATGGGAACGCCTTTGCAGAATATTACGAAAAACTTGAGCGGCCCAAACGCCGCAGACGATTTGTCATACAAATTGTTGCTGGATCAGAGCGACATGTACACTCATATACTGTCCAAATTTCCGAGCGATACGATCGAACCGAAGATGATTGTTTGGGTTCTTCTCGAATACATGAGGTAATGCGACGATTCGCGAACTCGAATTATCTTTCGAGCTGGAATAAGGATACCATCTCCGTAACGATAAAATTTCAGATCCCTTGCGGAGCATGGTATTCCCGTTCAACATTATTTGCACGAATTGGTTATAACGACCCTCGTTCAGAGAAAAGCGTATTATCAGCTTCATCAATTGCTCCAGTATCACGTGGTCGCTGACTCGAAACCACTCGCATGTCTTTTGCTCTCCTTGGAGAATCTTTATCCAGCCGCTCATCAATTAGCTCTGGACATGCTCAAGCGTTTGGGTAACGCGCATGAGGAAATAATCGAAGTATTGCTCTCCAAAGGTCACATACTCCCTGCTCTCAGGTATTCCTCGCGCGCACGCGCGCTTTGATACTCTCGCCGCGCTCTACAGCTGCGAATAATACCGGCGGTGCCAATAATTGCTCGTTATTAATTTTATACAGATACGTCCGTAGCGTTGGAATGACGGATCAGATATCTGCGCGAAAATTCCTCGAGGCGGCCAAAACTTCCAACGACTCGACTCAATTTCACTCGGTCTTCAAATTTTTCGAGCAACGCAACGTCAGACTGAGAAACACGACTTCCTTCACACGGGGCGAGCATTGCCAGTCCTACGTTCGTCACTTTGATTATCTCTTTCACGGTAATGAGGAGAATACCTCCGAATCCACCGCCGACGCTAATTCCAATCTCTCCTGCTCTTCCTCCGTTATCTCGGCGCAGGATTGAAATTTAGCAAAAAATCCAGTTTTTATTCATTCAAGTATACGACGCTACACTCGAATCGGATCAGCCCCAGAGCAACGAGCAATACTCGATTCCTCCAACAAGCGATACGACGACAACCAAATAAAAAGGCACACCAATTTCATTTTTCATTATATATACTTTATTGATAAATCTTTTTCTCGATAATGTTTTTTTTTTTTTCTTCCCCCATTTAACAACGAGAAACGCCTTTCCTAATACACCCCGAAATATACCGCTTGGATTTCGGTACAATTTTGTTTCTCCTATTCAATAACGGAAAGAACTTTCGAGCGGTGCTCTCTTCTCCCTCTTGCCCCTATGTTTTATTCAAATATCAAGTCTGAAAATCGAATCGATACGTGCATTCGTGCTTAATCCTACAGATTAAAGTATCAAATCGATCTCTGTTGCATATTCTGAATCATCTCGTCGTGTGGATATATATATATATATAATATATATAATATATATATATACCCTGTTTGTTGTAGCTCCGTCGGACATAATATTATAACACATTTTTGTATCACATACTCGTTGATATTGTAAATTGCATTCCAGCCTGTTGTATCAATATTATTAGTATAATTTCACTAGTTATGACTACACGATTTCGTTATGACTGGTTAGACTGTATTCGAACGTTTCATTTCATTAAACATTTTTTTTTCTCTTCGGAAATTGATGAAAAATCGGCGTTCGCCCACGAGAGACTGATTCATTAAGCGCTTCGACCGCGCACTTGCTTCTTCGATTCGCGCTATTTCGTTCGGTTCCTCTCTTCTTCATTATCCCATTTACATTCGTAGCTGCTTATCTCTTTTCTCGATTTCTCGATATTATTATTTTTTACTTGCTGTAGGTACTTGCCGTACAGAGAGAACAACAAGAACGATCGATCGAATTAATTTGGAATTTACTAAGGACGATTTTTTTTTTTTTTTAACTCTTCTTTTCGAGTCAACGGTTATTACCTGTATGCACATGAGCCAAAATTAACACTCGCCAAATTTCGAAATTTCGAACTCTAATCACGTTATTGTACACGCCTTTGATGAACTTGGATCTCATCTCGCTAAAGTCACGGGCAAAGCCGAGGCATTTTTAAATTCGAGTATAGTTGGCAAAAATAATAAAAGTTAGAGAGGTATAGAGTTGATGTCTTATTCGCATAATTGGACCATATATACGCGAATTTTTCGTGGTTATATAAAATATATTTATATTTTTTACCACCATATGAGAAACTGCTGCATATATTATTATTTTTCCCCTAACAAATTCTTGTTTCAATAACAACAAGTTCCCCAGGAAATGAGGATAATAAAATCAATTTCGAAACTGGTAAATTCGGATGAAACATTTTTTTTTTTTTTTTTTTTTTTTTTTCATTTTACACTCGTTGACAGAGTGGACCCAAAGTTTGTTTCGTGCCTGATACACAAAGATTTCACCCAGAAGCGTGATCTCTCATTCCCCGTATTTTTCTCCCTCCTACATGTAAAAAGTCGGAGGACCGAGCGGGGTCGATTTTTCGCGATTTCAACTTTCAAAATTGTATGAAATTATTAAAAGACCATGCGCCGTTGTGCTGGATGCATGCCCGTTAATAATATCTCACTCGAATCTTGGAATATTCACTTTTTCACCGTGTTCATTTAAAATGTAGGAAAATATAGGGCAAAATGGTCTTTCAACCATGTTTGAGCCCTAGTTTTTCCTGAATTTCGTGAAAAAAAAATTTTCGAAAACAAAACGGGCCAAGCCTCTTCTCGGAGGCATAAAAATCGAAAAAATCCACATTTCTCGAAGCACAGACGTTTTAAGCTACTGCTTCCGAATGTAATGTCTAGGCCCCCATTCCTTGGCACGGGAGAAGAAAAAATGAGCCAAATTTTGAGAGTCGAATTTGGTTCGTGCTTTTGGGTAATGCAAAAAATTAGCTTCGGGTCGATCGTGCTGGGGCATAATTGCTGTGCGAGCTATATTCGAGTCCCACAATTTATTTCCGTTCCTAGTTTTACGAATTTCGTAAAAACAATTTTTTGGGGCAAAACGGACCGAGCCTCTCGAATCTCGAAGGCATAAAAATCGAAAAACCGACATTTTTCGGAATATACAGACGTTTAAATACTTGTCGACGTGCGCCATGCAGCCAATATATTGTCGACGAAACCCCGTGCTCAGCGGGCGAACCGTGGGCGAAATGCCCATTCTTACAAGCCCGTCGTATCGCGCTACTATCGCTCCGCCAGTTTAGCGCGAGCAGACGAAAGAAGCTCGCGAAGACAGCAAGCAAATCCTCCTCATCTTTGGAAGACGTTTCTTGCATTTTTTGCGAACAATTGTATTCGCTTTCCTCCGAAGAGTGGATCAGCTGTGTAAAATGCAAAAAATGGGCCCACATGCACATTGTATACAGGTGCATGCATGTTGATGAAGACGATATCAGCTATGAGTCCGATTTTTGTCGAAAAAAATTTTTTTTAAATCTCTTCTTCGCTCTTAAACTTGAATTTTGTGTGCATTTCATCATACAATTCAACGATAAAAGAAAAAATTTATGAATTTTATAAAATTTGACCCTTACGTGTGTGCATTTTGCCCCCCTCCGGCGTGTCCATTTTTCCTCAAAATTCACCAATTTAAGCTAATTTTGAGCAACAGATTTTGAACGGCCCGTTTTGCCCCATATTCCCTTATCCGTCGTATAATCAAACCGTACGTTTCTTAGGCTGAACCTTTTACGCAGGACGCCTCGCGGCCCTGTTTGAAATCATTTAATTACAAATATAGTAGATACGCAACATCGCGTCTCCTTTGTCTCGACGTGAAAATGTTTTTTGAAAAAATATCATATAAATCGTCGTCTCGAATTCATAATCTCGCGGTAAACGCTTTCTACGTTAGAATAGTCGGCTATCCCGTGGACGTTTTCAATTCTACCGTGTCTTGAAAAATAACACGAATAACTCAATTGCGCGGATATTTCCGCATCTGTATATTGTACCATCGCGCTCGCTCACCCTCAATCTCGTATACTTTTTCCGCTCTCCCACTCGTATGTATGTACGCACGCACGCACGCGCGCACGCACGCGAACATATTTTTTCTAATCCTTGCGTATATACTACACCATTCTCAATTCGTAAATCGCGATATATCGATATAAATTTTGATAAATTATTACCTCATCGCGGCGATGACGAATCCTCAGACTCATTATTTTACCTCGCGCGCGTATAAGATATTAGAAATATGAAATAACAATAATATTTATATCAAAGATACCAATGTTTTTGATTAAAATTCTTAATTCGTATACATTCAGTTATTATATAATATAGTCAAGCTATTAATCACGGCGCGTTATGCGACTCTTATGAACAGAGTCCGCACATCTGTGGCTCGATATAGCTGTGAAGGAGCGCCAGCCGCCCGCCGCATCGGTTGAAAAAAAAGGACCCCTCCTCTCCTCGATTTTCGTATGAGAAATTTTTTTCTTTTCTACGTCAATCCCTTTTTTGGTGCATCGATATCGGGAGAGAAGGCTATTGCGTACGAAACGTTAACTATCTATCATTGATCCCTTATTGGATTAAAATTATTCCCGTATATATTATTATATTATTTTAACGCTCGGATCGTTCGCTCCCCCGTACGACATACATTTCGATAATATAGATGCCCTCTACCGCGAGCAACGTCCGCACCGCGCATGAACAAAAATGCACTGTAAACGATGATCCCCGTATAGCAACGAACCTAACATGCAAACACCGGACATCGTCTATCCGATCAAATTCGAACATTATCCGCCATATGAATTTCAACGAACACGATGTTACACGATGATGGACAACAAATCTCGTAACCGTCGAAATTGTTTGAAAAATTTTCAACATCGGATTATTCAATGGAAAAGATTAAATTTCCATACCACAAATGTATACATATATATATCGATACGCGTAAATCCAAACTACTTTGCAGTCGTCGCAATACGTCAAGTTTCTGTTTTCTCGAGTCGCTTCGATGCGTGAATCCTCCATTCGAGCGTTAATCGATTACTCTCGTTTTATCCACCCGTCAACTGACGTCAACTGACCTGTGGGATTTACGAAAAGTTTATTACCCCGGCTAAATGGATCGAGTTCGGAATCTGCCGTGCCTAAACGTTTTTTCATCCTACTTCATTTTCGCTTCTTCACTCTCCGAGAGACGCTCTTGTTTTTCCCGACTTCTTTTCCCCTTAGCCCTCATTTTTTCCTTCACATCGTTCCGGATTTTTCATTAAGCAGCGGCGAGCAAAACCCGCCTTCCCCTCATTCATTCCTTCTCCTCCACCGTTGTTCAAACAATTTCATTCGCAAACAAGCTGCGCGAAGAATTAGCATCGGGTAAAAAACCAATCACTTTGTAAAAAAATGTTGTCGTTTTGTTTGTTTGTTTTTTTTTTCTTTTACATAAAATAGATACTATATCTTCTTTCGCATGTTGTACTCTTGAAATTTTAAGCGCACCGGCTAAAAATTCGTTTGCCCGTTTCTTTTCTGTTCATCCGCCCGCGTCGATGCTCTCCTACTTCTCTCAATAACATTATTTATTTTCTCTCTCGCACCTCAGTGTTTTTGTCTCCGAGGGCTCGACGACTATAAGAAAATTTTCTCTCTCTCACATCTTGTATGTTACGTCAGGAACATCGCCTCGTGTTACTTCCCCACGTTTTCCACACGCTCTTTTTATATGTTATTGCGTCGTTTTTTTTTTTTCATTCGTTCCAGCTTCTCCGATATTTTCGACTCTATCACCGATCCGTCATTGTCTTCGTAGCGCAGTATATAGCAGTATTACAAAGTAGCGACGCAGCAGCTTTTGAATTTAAGAAATGTTACAGTCGTCCGCGTGTGAGTCGCGTATCTGTTGCTTCGTTTTTCGCGACGCTCGTCTTATCAGACTACGACTCCGAGGTTTGCTCTTGACTTCTTCGGCAACGGTTACTACGCTCGAACCCTGGGCTGCCATAACCTGCTGTTGGCCGGGAGATCCCGGACTCGTGCTCCCGGTTCTACCACCGGGGCTGCCAGACCTATATGGACACACGACGATGCACGGATCAGCATAATTATTTTTATGGAATAGGTTAGATAATATATATATATATATATATATGCGCGCGGAAATTGAGGATTATTTACCGGCGCGAACCGTAAGCCGAACAACGTCTTCTCAGTCCCGATTCGTCGGTCTCGCTGCCCGAATTTTTTGGCACGATTCTCGACAACGTTACGAAACATCGGAATAATTCTTTGATGTTGTGATCATCCTTCGCCGAGCATTCCATTACTTTACCACGAATTTTCGGCAATTCACAGAACAACCATTCGCTAACGTCTTCTATCGGAACTTGTCGTTTCGCCGTAGCAAGATCAAGTTTGTTCCCGGCCACGACTATCGGCACTTCCTGCGTGTAACAAGGATGTTTCTCTCGTTACCCATATTATCATATCATACTTACATCAGTTCTATATTTTTAATATCGAGAAACACACACGCCGCCGTGCGAGCGCCTTGGCGCCTCGAACCCCGAGTCGCTGAGAGAACGATTACCTGAAAATCAGGTCGTTGCTCTCTGACTTCCTCGAAGCACCTCTTGACGCATTCGAAGCTCGCCAATGACGTGGTCGCATAAACCATCAAAAAGGCGTGCGCCGTCGCTATGCTTAGTCTTCTCATCGCTGGAAACTGTAGGTCACCTTTTGCCCCGCGTGCCGCAAATAGCCAAAGCGAGACATGGATTTAGAGCGAGGCAAAACAATATTTGCGGTGCAATAGTGAGAGTTTATTTTATATTATTCAAGCGAAATATCTTACCGGCGGTATCCAGAAGATCGACTTTCAGTGTCAACGTTCCAAGGACGCATTCTCTTGAATAGAGATCCTCTACCGTTGGCCTATATCGTTCGGTAAATCCCTGCCCAAGAAGACGCCTTATAATCGCGCTTTTTCCAACACCAGCGCCTCCCAAAACGACCAATCGAATTCTTTCGTAGTCCGTCATTCCGGTGCCTATCGCTCACCCCCAAATTATACAACCGATTTCATTTTCTCCCCTCGCTTCTCCTCTTTCGCCTCGACTCACGCCGCCGCACGACGCTACAAATGAATTTGTTGGACGGAAACTGATGAAAATAATTGAAATTCTAATATAAATAGAATAAAAAATAGAAAGAAAAAAATTGTTTCGCTCTGTCTGAAAGGCGCAACCGTTGTTGTGCATCAACGATACTGCTCGAAAGACACGTGGTATATATATAATTTTTTTTTTTTTTTTTTTTTTTTTCACAAAACGTTCGTCCCCTCCATATATCCTCGACTCGGGAGCAGGAAATCTCCTTACCCACGTTCCCTGAAACAGAATATAAAAAAAATTCAATAAAATTTCACTGCGCGTAGTATAGGGGAATATATTATGCGGGGCAAAATGGACACTCGAGGACTTGAGCTAGCTTTATCGATAACCGCGCGTGCATGTTTGAGTCGGAAATTTTATTTTTCACACCAAAACGGATGAAATTTTATTGAACTTTGGGTTGACCGTGCCGGGGTATATAATTGCTGTGTGAACTATATATGTACAAGTCTGACAATTTATTATTGCCGGTTCTAGTTTCTCGAACACAGCCTCTCTTATAGACGCATCAAAAACTTGAAAAATTATTTTTTTCGAATTTCGTGAACGCTGTTTTCAGATAAAATCTCATCCCTGCGTGAAAACAAAATTTGGAATTTTACAATATTTAAGAGATTTTGAAAAAGTCCGTTTTGCCCCGCGCATTCCCGGCACACGCATTTCCGCTGACTGTTCAGTTATTATTGATACATATCCAACCAACGTACATCTCGCGCGACTCACAATGCTTGCACCCAAAACTTTGGTGCCAGATTCGATCTCGTATTATAGCAACCGCCCGCAATAGTCGGTCTCGTTAGACCCTCCGCCCCCGCTTAATTCCCTCGTGGTACACAAAAAGAGCGCGTTCTCAACTTAGCCCTTCGTCAAAATAATTGAGTGTCGTGGCTCGTTTTATTGATAAATAATACCCCACCATTCGCCAATCAATTTTCGCCTCACCGCATCAGCTATATTATTAACATTTATATTAATATAGAGCGAATAATTATTCATGCACCAGCAACTGCGTACTCTTCCGTCCCTTCTTTCACTAACATAAGTAATACCCTATTGTAGTACTTGTGCATTACTCCAATGTTTATTTTATACCTCAAAGATTTTGATTTCTTTCGCTGCTGCTGGAGAAGATTCGCTCCTATATTCGGTTGGTGATATAATAACAACATTGAGGAACAGGCTACGCGACTTTCATACACTTGCGAACGAAGAGGGTCGCCAAAAGGTGGTTCAGAAAACTGCTGCTGCTGCTGCATGGGTGGCGATTACTCGCCGCCCGGGCCTCCCCGCCATATATCGAGCCTATGCCTTCTCGCGCAATTCTCGCAATCTTTAACGCGCGTTTCTCCCTTCATTTTATTTTTCAATGAATATGTCTCCACCATATATATGTATACGAGAGATATTCCAGCCCAAGAGTCTAAAAAGCACCCTCATCATATTTTTAGAATGTTCCAAACAGAAAAAACATTTTAGAAAAAACATTTTTCACAAAAAAAAAAAGAGAAAAAAAACGTCGTCGAGTTTCAAAAATCTGAAGGATTTTCGACGATCTTACGATTAACAACATAATATATACCTACCATATTCGAGTGAAATAGGTTTTATCGCAGGTTGCGTGCGCGCGTGAAGCAAAAAATTGAATTCGACGTGCTGGATAACTTCTGCATTTATTTGACGTTTTCTTTCTTCAATGAAAAGTTTTGCAATCATTGATTTCCATGATTTGCATAAATATGTACCACGTGTCGCTAGTTTTTTTTTTTTATTTTTTTTTTTTTATCGTAGAGTTTGTTCGCTAACTATGCGAACAAATCCGACTTAATAATTACATATAATGTTATCGTTAATTGTATTACAAAAACATATTAAGAACCCCAGACGCTATAAATATCGTGTTGTGGATCGGGTTCACGGGTTTACACACTTGGACTGTAATACCTCATACATACATAGATGCGAGACCAAGTTTTGTCTTGATCGATTTCCGAGACAAGAGCAAGAGGATGAGAGACCGGTTCGTGCTAATTAGCTGTCGGTTATTGGTCGTTGATGCGGGAGCAGAGAATCTGCTTTCGCTAATTGGCAAAAACCTCTCGGGGGGAAAATGAATTCTGCTTGTACAAGGCAGAATACACTGCTCCGTACAGCGCGTCGTTTTTCCAATTACTTCAAAATGTCACATTGTATTCCACAATTCGTTGAATCATTATATACCTAATATTTTTATTAAATAATTTTTTTTACCGATTTAATTTAATTTGTTGCTACAGCATTCAGTATAGGATATCGATATAGTTGTATATTCAACGCAGGAGGTAGATGTAGTTTTCACTGTCCAATGCTGGCGGCGCCGGCCTCCCGCTGATTACGTTATAATCCTCGTTTTACGCACACCGGCTCCGCTTATAATTCAAGTCACACGCCGCCTCACTCTAGTCTCATAAAAACCTTGTTACACAGGAGTTTGTCTCAACGGAAGAAAGTACCATAGTAAAAATAAATTAACTCGGAGCCGCCTCTTGCGTATAGCAACTGAGCTAGTTTAATTGTATAGGCTATAGGTTTACGGAGATGATCTTTCAATCACTCGCATATGTCCGAAAAATCATGTGGCAGACTGGCGTCTCGTCTCTTGTGAAAAAATCATCGGGCAGAGGAAAAAGAAACACGCGAGACGCATTTAGGTACATCGAAATTAAGTGCGGACAATGAATATCAGGAAAATGATAAAAAGATTGAGCCATAAGCGCGGAGCCCCCCTCGCATAAAATGAAAAAGAATCATCCTAATTTACTGGATGACTACCCACAACCGCACATACAGATGGATTTTTTATACTTAATAAAGTTGTCACCGGGCTGGAGTTTGGGATTATAAACGAGTGTGTGATCGTTAATAAACATTCGCGGGAGCAGGTTCGCGCGATCATTAAAAAGTTGATCCGTCGTGATTCGTGGATGCTCGGTATCCTTCGGCAATATTTAAGCGCGACCAGGTACAAGATTCGTTGCGGTTAGCCGCACCCCTTCAGGCTCCACGTAATCTGTACTAGTAATTGGATGATTCCAACTAGTAGTACGCGTCGTTGCACTGCAGTAGCAGCAGCAGCGGATTGTTTTCTCGTACATGACCGTGGGAGTAATAGACAAGAGTGGCGGCGGTGCTGGTCGCAGTATAGGATAGGAAAATTGGCACTTGCTGAAAATAAACGTGCAACAGTTGCGCCATGGAACTCTTCGTTTACCGGCGACTGGTAACATTCATCATTATTGCGGAACGCGACAATCGAGTTATCGAAACTAATTAGGATCGCGCAAGATGGAACGCATTTTAGAGTATCTTATCGCTCGGGTGAGAGAACTTGATTAATTGTCACGTTTACGCTTGACAAAGCGTACTTTTCGAATATTGCAAACAAACAAAAATTATTCACGCATCGCGACTCATCATTATTACTTCGCGTTTAGACCTATTTTATTATTATCTCGACCCGTTAACGGGCCCCTTGAAAGAGAGACGAATCACACACGGATAAACATTGCCGCGAATAAACAATATGCTGGTACAACGATATACGCGCGTCTTACTCCGTAAATAAGCAGTATATATATAGGAATCTCTCGGTCCCAGCAACTTGTACATCGTTCTTGTCATTGCGTCACGAAAAGCAAAATTAAAAATTAAATATTCAAATATGATCGCACTCTTAATTATCGAGCAAGTGTATATAATGAATAATGCGCGAGTGTATAGCGAATCGAGAAACTGTTGACCGGTGCACGGTTCTTGTTACGAAGAAACAATGCGCGCGACTATATAGCTATACTATATATCGACCCTTCAAACTTCACGCGGTATATATCTTTAACGCCGTTTTTTTATTCAATATTCTCAAGACCGAAAACAATATTGTTCTCGAAGCTCGATGTTACATGCACAAATCGCCCCGTCATTATTTTTGATTCATTACAAAAATAACTCGAACCTCGAACCTTGAAACGTCAAATTCGGATGCCATTGCGCGGCTAAGGAAAATGTTAGCTTTGAAAAAAAAAAAAAAGAATTCATATATAGCCGTATAATGCCGCGCGAAGGCGCGATTGGGAGGGGGGGAACGAATTCATCGAGCCTAATATACGTGTCGGGTGATGTATACGTGTTGTGTCGTATCCCGAGAAAGGTACTTTCATGTTTTCACGGTTCATCGGTCGATCGGTCTCCGGTTGAGCGAGAAATACATATGTGTTTATACACACATCGAACGATCGGCGGCGCAGCGGGTATACGGCGGTGTATGTATACGAGCGCGGCGAAGCTTTCTCGCACTATCGCCTCTTCAATTCAGTAGAAAAGGTCATCGTATGTTCAGACGAGGAGTCGATGAGAAGCTCGCGTATATATTCTTCTCTCTCTCTCTCTCTCTCTCTCTCTCTCTCTGTCACAGAATCAGCGTGCGTTTTTTTCTTCTTATTCCGTATTATGTATGCGGTGATTAATCGCGCAAGCTCCGACAATCTCTATAGCCTCGTTATTGTCATCCCCGCTGTACTCTCGTTATTGGTCATCGTCGTCGCAATTGATGCGAGTATAATATATATATATAATATAGGTATTGCTATCGATCGTTACAAATACGATCGTGTGTCTGTCACGAGATTAGTTGCACGGTGCGCGGCGCCATCTTTTAGTTCGTTGCCTGCTCCTATAACCATGCAGCACCTGCTTGTCGAATGAAAATGATGTATTTTTTTTTTCCCCTCCTTCTTATCTTCCTCCGTGAAAATATTGTCAGAGTCGTCAATATGGCCGATAAATGGCACAGAATTGGGTAACCGGACATTGGCACCCAAAGCTCCTCCGATCTTGGCCCAGCTTTAAAAAGTATGTTGGGCCAATATAAATTCCGCTATACCGACATCCCGTGAAAAAATGACTAACAGGCCCAACGTCAGGACAATATTGCGCCAACGCTTCTCGATGTCAGCCGAATGTAACCAACATATCTTGCCACTATCGCCTCTCTTCTCGTAATAATCCTATAATGGCCCTTAAAGAGCTGTCGATATTCGCGTACAGTATCAGAGTTGACTTCAACAGGATACAATTGTAGGGTGGGGTTCAATATGTCGAATAATTGAATTGTAGAACAGTCGATATTTCGAAATTTTAAAAGTTGTGATATCAGTTAGAAGAAAAATAAGTAATTCGAAATTCTTATTCCCGATCGACTATTCAGCAGATTGCGTGTTTAAACAAAAATTCCTTATTTGAATTCGTATTTACCCGAAAATATATATTTCAATAGTTTTCATTTCAAATGCAATTTTAACAGACCATCCGAATGTCAAAAGTTCATATTTTCGAATTCAAAATGGAGAGTAATTGTTTTACAGACAGATCTGAATATAGAGTAGCAAAAAATCGAAAGTGAATTTTTCGAGCCTATAAAATTTAGATATGAAGAATAGCGATAGCTCGAAAAGGCGAAAGTCAAAATGGCGATGTTTAAAATTGGAGATGACCGATCTGAGTAAGTGATTGAGTGAGACGCGTGTATTTGGAGCTCCACTACATTTATTTCTTTATTATTTTGATCGATCGACTTTCTAACGTTTCGCTATTTTGACTGTTCGACTTTTTAGTGGTTCAGTATTTCAACCTCAGTAATATTTGGTCTTTCGTTATTATATTTTAAAAATTGTGAATTTTCACAGTATCGCTGACTGTAGTAATTTATGAATCGAAAGCAGAGTAATAGTCGAATTTTCGAAAAATCGATATTTTAGTCATCGTTCAATGGGCGATTGTTACATTCTATTTTCGATGTAAACGTGCTTCGAACCTTGAAGTTTCTGTTTTATTTATTATCGGCATTCAAAGCTCCAGTCAAATCTACCTGTCTCCATATTATCATTCAAAGTTTATAAACTCGAAATTTTAGCTGTTCAAAATTTTAGTCATTCTACCATTTGATCCCCACCCCAATTGTATTCTCTTGAAGTGCATGAATTATCATTATGTTGCGATTAAATGTTAGATGGAGGACAAAAAACGAAGAAAGTGGATCTATATGCTCATAAAAATAATTACTTTATTAGGATTTTTGAACCACGGAGAGGTTACAGAACACTGATCCATTTTTTTTTTTTTTTTCGTATGAAAAAACCATTCATATCAGATTTGTGAATAATAATGTCCCCGTAAAAGTTTAAGTGGTAATTTTCTGTAGTGCAAGTAAACTTATCTAATTTTTGTCCGTCATATCGGATCTGTCGATTTGAATTTTGAAAATCTGATATTGGGTCCCAAAACCCGCAAAAACAAATTTAAGGTCATTTGGGCTTATTTTTCAAAAATCATCCGCCATTTTGAATTTTGAAAATTTGATATCGGATTCGTCGTCATCAGCGACCCGAAAAAGTCTGAAGTAACAAGTTTCAAGGCTAAAAGAGCCAAGTCACAATTTATGTTATGCGTTTTTGAATTGCGGCATCTAACAATGTCGTGTGCATGGTAGTCTAGCGGGTAGCGTGCGTATACGTAGAAAGATGTATACATGCAGGTAGGTTGGTATAACGGTTTCGAATCCCCCATGCAGGTAGTAATTTTTCTTCGATTAAAATGATTTCAGAGGTATACTAAGTTGTAATGACCATTACACACGGGCAGTGAATAACAATTTTGCAATCGATAACATAATATTTTTTCCATCCTTTTTTTTAGTATACTCAGCCAATATAATAAGAAAGACCCGATTCAATATGTTCACCCATTATCGGCATTGATTAGGTCCCTACTCGGCCAATACTCTGCCAGTATAAAGCCAGAGTTCCGATCAGTACTGACTGAATAGTCGGTGGAAATATTGTTGGACCGGGTCTGCTACCACTCCAGTCTTAGAGCAGGTATTGCCCAGTACCAATGCCAACTGTCGGCTGACATCGAGCAGCGTTGGCGCAATATTGTCCTGACGTTGGGCCTGTTAGTCATTTTTCCACGGGTCGCAGTCTTTCCGTAATTATATATATAGGCACAAAAAAAATAGTCTCAATATTCTCAAACTCTCGATCCCCCGTATACAACCCTTATGCTCTCAATTTGCATGTATTGTATGTAACCTAACAAACAAATAGATATATATATATATATATATATATATATATATAGTTACAGATGCGCGTTTCACAATATACCCGTAATATACACAGAGCGAGTGTATTGTAAATGTTCGCTCGTATTATTCCCTGTTCTCTGTACCGCCTCGCCGGCGTCGCTCGTCATCGTTCATCTCTTCGAATTGAAATCGTTCGACTGTAAATCTGTTCATCAGCGCGTTTCAAAATTTCTCTCGAAAATACGACGGACTTGTCGTGATGATACTTATACTATATATATAGATAAAAATTGAAAGAGCTATAGACCGCCGCCCCCCGCCGTCGCCGCCGCCGCTACGACATCAGGAAGGGATCGAATAAGAAACGAGTGCGGTATAAGCGATAAACGGAATTAGAGTGCGGACGAGAGTATATTATGAATTGATAATTGCGCATTAATATAAATGGGGGTTAAGAATAATAAAAATGATATATATGAAACGACGGTCGCAGCAGTGATTAGAATGAATGGTTGAATATAAAATTGTTGGGGCGATTCGTACTACGTTGGTCAAAATGACTAAATATAAGTATTGGCCGCGGGGGCGATGGTTTTTCATTAATGCCAGTTCGATATAGAGCGAGCATACAATATGTAGGGGAACATGGGGCAAAGTGGCCACCCACTTTTTTGGGGCATTTTTGAATTCTGGGGCAAAGTGGCCACTCACGCAATTCCGATTTCTGGCGGGGCACAGAATCAGTGAGAATTCTATGTTTTTTGAGAAATTGATAGCTATTTGAGGCAGAGGATGAGAATCATTTTGCGAATTACTGATAAATGTCTATTTTATTTTAATTGACAAAAATCGTACTTATAATGGACTTGATCTTCATCAACACCTGCACACAAGGTGTGCGCCCATTTTAGGCATGTTTCGCAGCGAATTCAATCTTTGGAGGAATGCGAATGAAGTTGATCGCAGAAAATACACGCAACGTCCGCCGCAGACAAGAATTTTTCTTTTTTCATGATCTCTTTTTTCTTACTCACTAGATTTGCGCGATACGACAGACTCGTGATAATGGCGGTTTTCCCACGATTTGCCCCCGATAAAAACGGGCTTTTGCCACTGGTAATGGCAAAATTTATCCAAGTATTCCGACTAATTCTTTTTTCATCCCATCGAAGGAGGGTACCTACTATGCCTCGTTTCTTTTCGGTTTATCGCGGCCTTCAATGTTTACAACGTCTATTTAACCAGAAGTGACAATTATCGATTTTCACCGCATTTGAGAGGGTGGCCACTTTGCCCCAAAAAATTTTCTCCACCAAATGAGGAAAAAGAGGATGAACAAAGAGTTTTAAGACTCAACAATAGTCGAAAGATCATTTATTATCTGATAAAGTGGGCTGGATATTCATTTTCGGCATGAAAAAAAATTTGGCAAAATTTATCGAAGTATTCTGACTAATTTTTTTTTCATCCTGTCGAAGGAGGGTTCGTACTATGCCTCGTTTCTTTTCGTTTTATCGCATCCTTCAATGTTCCATGCGAGAACAGTCAATTCCAACGTCTATTTAACCAGAAGTGACAATTATCGATTTTCATCGCATATATTTGAGGGGGTGGCCACTTTGCCCCAAAATTTTTTTTTTTTCAAAATTCGAGTAATAATGAGGTGGAATCAGTTTGGGGACATAAAAATAAGTAAATGACCATGTGCTACCCGACAAAACTCGTTAAATTCCTTAAGTGGGCCACTTTGCCCCATACTCCCCTATATATAAAATAATGAAAGATACGATCCATTTATGGGGATCGCGAAGCGCGTATAATCGTACTTTGTGCCAAATACCTAATACAATCCAATACAGAGCAGGGCTTTGTCGTATCGTTTATGATGCGCGAAACGCTAGACCCGCCGTCCCGTATCGGTTGTGCAACGTTTGCGTCTCCGCGTTTTTGTATTGTATAATATACGCATCAAGGAAGAAAGCGGGGTAGCGCGGCACTATACCGCCGTACACCGCATTACCCGCCACAGCGTACGTGTCGCGAACAATGTGGAAATTGTATTATTCTACCTCACACCTGCTGCTCGGACGAACGGATCTTTTCGCATTCTAGAACGAACAATTGCAGAAAAAGTAGTGGTAACAAAAAAAGCGTATATATAATGAAAATTATCGCAACCTTTAGCCACCACAGTGGCTCTGTCCCTTTATGTGGCTTGCCCGCGAGCTTGCCGATTGAGCGATGATTTGAAACGGAAAAAAAATGTTTACGAGCTATAATAGCTTGTCACTCGGAGGTATGCGCGCGCGATTCGAGTTTTCCGAGCTACCGTATAATGTGCTATGCATGTTTTTAATTTATCTTCCTAAATCGCGATGAGCGGTGTTAATAATTTTTTGTTATACCCGCTGAATATATTTTGAAATGATCGCTCACATTTTTCACGTTCCAAGCGCGAGGAGCGACGATGGGTAAAACAAAGACAGAGCTGCGGATCAATCGATCCGATATCCGTTCACGAATCGTGTTTCAACAACTTTCGTGTCCCAAAATCAATTCGTCCTTCACATTTGGCGCGCGTATGCCCCCTTCAGATAATATAGGTGTATTCATCATCCAATGTGCAGTGATCTCGGATAATCGTTAGAAAATAGAATGCCGAATCGGCAATTTTTATTTTAATGAATATTCATATAAATATTCGTATACAAATTCAAATATAATTAAATGTATAGATATTATACGAATGCGACAGTGTGATTCTCGTGCGCGCGAGTACCTATATATATATCCGGCTTCCTTGAATTTTTAATATCGCGAGTGTACACCGATTTTGCCGAGACAGTTGGGACGACGAGTCTCCAACTATCCAATCAGAAATTGTAACGAGACATCATCGCGATACGCGTGTGAATCGAGGCTTCGCGCGCCATTTCGAACAGCTCAATTTCCACAATTCTTGAGGCGATAAGCTTCCTTGTATACTTTTGCGGATAATGGACGCGACGTGTAATATACCAACGCGGTGCGCGCGCGCGCGCGCGCATTAACGATATAGAGATCCGAATCTGTTGTTCGTATGCTTCTCGCGAATACATGATTTCCTGGACGCGCGTTCCTGACATTCCTCTCGTATACAAAAACACCTAATATATATTATATAGCTTCTCCCAAACCGAAAATCGTATGGTACATCAATTTTTTTCCCTTTGGACTATTCCGTTCAATGTTCGAATTTCAAGATAAAATTCCACGCGGTGCTGGGAAAATTTTTATAACGATCGATTCTCGCATGTCCAGCTCGGCTATATGATTGCGATATACTGCGCGCGGAACGTGTATATTTGCGTCCCGCATAACTCTGCATCTATTGTATGTATTATTATCGCGATTATTATACTCATCGTTTTCGCGTAAACGAAATCGCTGCTGCTGCTGCTGCTGCTGGGCACACTCGTTATTTGTTCAATCAAGATGCAGCATCATGTGCCTCGAATCATGTGCCGCGGCTATATAAGGAATCCGACAAGTTCTCCACACCTCTCATCCGCTTCCGGCTGCTTTTACCTTTGCCTATTTTAGATATCACTAAAATGGCTCTTTCGTTCCAATGAGCGGCGATTGATTCTCCTGCCGAGAGCAAACCGGTTCATGCGTTATATACGGGGAATCAACTCCGCTCATAAATTTTGCTGCTCCTTTGAGATCACGCTCTGTTATCCCTCTTTTGCCGCTGCTCGCGCGGGTGACACCGACACACCGACGACGATGTGCTTATTTTCCTTACCGTTCTGATACGCGCACAGACGGGCGCGCGTACGCGGACGCACGGACACGGACATAGAAATGGTGGACTCTACCTGTTCCTCCTTGAATCAAGGCGGCGAATCAAGGATAAACGCGGAACTAAACAAAAATCCTCCCGCACAACTGGAAAATCAAGTGGAATGTATGGCCGCACTATTGTATGTATTGCAATGTATTTTTCTCCGAGAAACGCTATATATACGACTGAATATCTTGATACACGCTCGCATCGTGATTATCAAGAGATTCGGTAGCGGCTCAACGCCGAGTATACAAAATACAATATCTCGGACGTATTACAAATATATTTTCGTTCAAAGGCATGCACCGCATGGGTACATCATTATAAAAGGATCCGCGGAATCATCTCAAATTTCGCCAGGACGATCCGCTCGTCGACGACGACGATGCTCCGACGACTCGATTCGCGCTGTTTTCGCAACTTATTCGGTTCAAACGAAGGTCGTTATAACAACGAATCATTATGACATTGTTATTATTATTATGATAGGTAAATTATGCTCTTGACGGAGTTACCGAACTATTAATGCGGGATGAAAGTATCAATATACCTACCGCCGCAGGAGATACGGGATAAACTCGGGTTTCTGCGCGCAGTCATTCACTCGATCGCCCAATGAAATCTCAGTCGACGCCTCTCGCAGCTCCTATATATACTTCCATACGCGCGTCTCAAACCCAATCTTTTCGCTGAATCGCGACAATCCTATTTTTATTTATTACTATATTAAAGCTGCCGCTCACTTCTCTTCTCACATTAAAGATGCTCATAGAATCAAGGTACCTCATTATAAGTAGGGGAGACCGGGGCAAAACGGGATACCCAAGGGAATATTTAACTTTTCAGAAGTTTGGGAAGCTCTGTCTATTTTTTACTCCGAGGCAAAACGAGGTACCCCTCAAAAACTCGTGAAATTTTTTTTTCACTATGATTTTAACCCTACACCTCGTGTGCTTTTTTTCATACCCTCAACCTCATGACCGGGGTTTGAACGCACCCCACTCTTTTTCTGCTTATAAATCCGGTCCTACGATGCTAAACTGACTTTATCCTACACCATTTTCTTCGTTTTTTTATAACGAAAAGAATGATGTACGATAAAACTAATTTCAATTGAATTTATATATAAAAAAATCCGTCGATAATCATTCGATAATGTCGCTTGTTGGGACAGGAGCGTAGTTTGAAGTTTGCGTGGGGTGTGCTCACACCCCAGTCATGCGTTCTAGGGTTAATTCAATGTACCTTGGATGGATTTTACAACCTCCGTAACTGAGTGCTTCCGATTTACCGCTATATAAGCGTTACAGCGCTCAAACCTAAGTCCTTACAACTTACAACGCTCTAGCGTACGTCGAACGCACTTCGAGCGCGCGCTCAGTGCTCACAACGCTAACTTGAACGCACTACTATTAGCGCTGTAAGCGCTATTCGTGGCGCTCCTTGGTGGCGCGTCACTATAAAAGAAAATCGAATCGCTGTAAATGGGACAAAATTGCAATGGCAAACGCAATAAAATGCGTTATTAACGGGCGACTAGGATACAAAGCTGCCTCCATTTTTTATGGAGTGCCGAAAACTACTTTGGAACGCAGAGTAAATGCTTATCGGTTGAATTCAGATATGGCGTTGGCTGTTGAACAAGGTATTTTCCCCTTGCCACTTTTCTTCGTGACTATTTTTATGGAATTTTTCTTTTTGTCTTCTCTTATTTATGTTGTTCTATACAAAAGTACAAATATTTTTTGTATATTTGTGCAAAAATGTTTTCACTTTGGAAGTGATGTAAAAAAAAAGAGAATTTGAAAAAAAAAACGAATATTTTGGAAAAAATATGTTTCATGTTCTTTTCGGACAAGTATAAAATGAATTGAAAAAAAAAAAGACAAAAAAATTTCTCTCATTTTTCGGGTATCCCCCGTTTTGCCCCGGTCTCCCATATATATATATATATATATATATACTTATATATCATATAATATGGGGCAAAACGGACTTTCCCGAAACTGAAATTTCATAAAGAACATAAAATTTTTTTTCGGTTCCAAATCATGCCCTGACCATAAATCATGGTAAATTGTTGAATTCTACAGTGACATCCCCAAAAAATTCAAGTTTCAGAGCAAAATAGATCCCAAACTATACTTTCTCACTATCCATTCGCTTTTTTGGCTTATTTTTAGAAAACACAATAGTAATCAAAGTACGAATAAGGAAAAACGGTTTTTCATTAATTTTTTTTACAAAAATCGCACTCATATAGCTGACATCTTCGTCTTCAACATCTGTACACAAGGTTTGTGCCCATTTTTTGCATGTTACACAGTAAATCCGATCTTCGGAGGACGACCAATATAAAACCCTACACAAAAAATGCAAGAAACGTCTTCAGAAGACGAGGATTTGGCTGCCTTGGTGAACTTTTTTTTCTGTCTGCTAAACTGCTACATTTTGAAAAATGTCGATTTATCGATTTTTATGCCTCTGAGGGGCCGTTTTGCCCCGAAATATTTTTTTTTTACGAAATTTGGGAAACAAGGACTGGGCATCAATTTTGGGACTCAAAAATAGTTGAAAGACCATTTTGTCCATTTTGCCCCATACTACCCTATATATAGTTATCGTTATGTGGTTTATTCGATCGCAATAAAATAATTCGCATGCCGGGCTTTTGCGGGTATAGTAGTCTCACAAGGAAAAATCGCAAACTGAAGAAAACGCGCCAAGGCGGACGAGAGCAGACTCTCATCGAGAGAACTCGTGACCCCGTTTCAAATATCTTTGCATCGGCTCGTGCAAGCTCCACGACGACAACGACGACCGGAGGCAGCCTCTCCCACGCGCCCTATGAACGCTCGCGCTGTATGTACGAACCCACGTATATATATACACACTGTATTATACCGTCTTCATGCTGCTCGTATACGTTTACGTTTTCATTTACAACTTATTGTATATATGCGTGCGTACAATAATAAACTTACGATTATAATATAGCAATACTTTTGCGCAAGCATGCTTTTATATATTTCCCCTGCGCCGCGGTAAGTATTTTTACATATAGTACTGGAAAGGGCAGATCCAGATCCATGGGCTTTGACATTTATTTGTCGATATTTCGATATTCTCACGAGCGTTCTCGAGCAGTCCGCCCCTCTATGTTGGCGCGCTCTGTTATTTTATTATTTCGATTCGGCCCCCCCCTGGAAATGCAAAATCACCGCATTGACACGTGGGATATGCGTATATATACGATCGGATCCATCAAATCAAATTCATGATTTGAACACGACGCTGCTGCATGCTCACGCATTCATTCGGCGCGATGAAATATGAAAAAACGTCGCGCAGCAGCAGCCAGTTATAAAGTGGCACCAGTTTCCGGGATCAATCTTTGTTCGGTCGTAATGTTGAGGCCGATAACAAATAATATAGTAAATACGTTCGCGAACGCATCGATATTGGTATATATACGAGAGCCACGCGAGCGTCCGGCACAAAAGCGAGCCCAGTGTGATCTCGCTGTACGCGACGGTATGCGCATTATTATGAGAAATCGCTTAAAATACCCGCAGGGCGCGAACAAATAATCCAGTGCCAAATGAACTTTCCATGTCGAAGTGAGAAGCGAGCGCGAAACGTTCGAGGAAAATGTATAGTACCTCTCATATTATAGACATGCATCGAGTTGAATCGCTATGCAACAACCGCTATATTACTTTCCAAAGGGTCTCGTTAAAGAAAATTCTCTCACAACGATTCTGATTAATTGTCGTCGATTTGCGGTGTTGAGTTATGAATTTTGAAAAAGAAAAAAGAAGAAAAAAAAAACAAAACATACGACAAACCGCGATTATTGGAGTGTATCCGTTCCTCGTCCGACCATAAGGAAAGTGCATGGTCGGTCATATGCGCTCGCGTTGTTTAAATTTTGCAACAATTCTCACCCATGACTTTTGTACGCTGCTCACCGCGTACAATAATAAGCATTTGAGTCTATCGTGTTCCTTCAATCTCAGTAGATTGACAAATTAATTTCAACAATCTAAACTAAAATATTAACGCGCGATGTAATAATCGCGACGACGTGCTTATTTATACAGATAAAAGCAAATAATCTTTCGGGTACGGATAGGGGGATGCGTTAATAAAAAATTATTCCCAGCTCGCGCATAGACGAGTTATCGAAAAACGCGCCTGTATGCATATCTTGTTCTATCCTGGAATTCGCATAGAACGTAGACGGAATTTTCTCGTCGTCGCGTCGGTATACCGCCTCTTCGCCGTCGCCATACCATCGTTATACGACCCGCCCGCGTTTATCACATACGCTTGTAATCGTAAAGCTTCACGGAAAACAAAAAAAAAACGAGCGTGTGCCATCCTGTTGAAATAATTCGTACGCCAGAGCGCATTTATGCGCGACGCCGCCCGTGATCGAGATAGCCGAGCACATCCCGCGGAATTGCTGATAAATCACTCGAACGGCTCTGTTGTACACGCACTCAGCCGATCAAGGCACCATTCGCGCATATTTTACCGTACTATAATTCTCTTTATATCCGCCCATATGCTACAACGTTGCGCGGAATAAGGCGAGCGCGGGTCCGCACCGAACAAACCGCTTTTAACCGCGGTGATATCGAGAACGAATATATAGCGATCCCCCGAATATAACAAGAAAAAACTCTTATTATTGCCATTGACAGGCCATTGACCAATGGAAACGCAAAGGTTCTCAAGGTTCAATACCTTGCTGCGATTATTTCGCCTCAATGGTGCGGGCGCGGTGCTGAGTGATACAATGCGAGTCAAGTTTCAATCGAATCGCCAATCAAGATTATCTCAGTGAGACTCGATGACGCGAAAGTCGCGCGTAATGTCCGCGCATGCGCGCACAGGATGATCAGCGTCCAAATATCCCAAAGCCCAAAAACCCGAACCAAGCAGATATTAACGACGATATCAACTCTTTTTTTTTGTAGCATTACAGACAACATAATATTTAGGGCTGCGCGCGATATATGGTCCAAAAATAGCGAAGCAGCGTTATTTCGATGTCGCCGCATACCAAATGAGGGATCAATGGGGGAATATGATTCAACCGGTCGACCCAATTCCGATGGTTCAGCGGCGTACGTTAATTGTTTCAGCCAAAAATATATGTATCATACAAAATACTTTGCTTTGTAACGAACCACTGCCGCTGCCGCCGCCGCCGCCGCCGCCACCGTCACCGCGCCCTCGATTATTTGCCTTTCATCCGCCGTATATATAAGCCCGTACACGCTGACTGGCAAACGTTGGCGGGCTGTCAGTAGCACGAACCCGTCACTCGTCGGCCAGCGTATACGCTTTACAAGCTCTATACGAGCCCGAGCGGCTCACCTTTGTCGTCGCCCGTTCACGTCCGCTCTCGATCCAGCTCCTACGAAAGACCGTTACGATTTATTCAAAATACCCTTTTTCAGGTTGCGCTCACGTAGTTAACAATCACGCGATGCTGCCAAGATCGCGCGCGGAAGCATGCTCCAGCATGCCGCGCGTTTACTCCGTCTATCCTCTTCTACGCCTATTTTTTTTTTTTTATCCTTTTTCTTATCAGTTTCAAACTTTTTCTGTCCACCTCGCGTTGGTTCCCGTTGCGCGTACTCCGTACCAGCCAAATTACGTTATTTCAAAACTTTCCTCATCGATCCGCATACCAATATATATATTATATAAATTTTATTATATATATATATATATATAGTATAAATATTAATGGACGTTCGCGTCGGTGTGAACCGACGAGAGAAATTGAAAAATTTAGCAAATTCGCCGCTGCCTCGGCCGCTGCATATTATATAGAGTAATACGCTCTTGTGCTGCATTTTCCTCTGCCGATACAACTTGCGGAAAGATCTGAACAAGCGCAAGTTGAAAAATAAATAATCAACGTGATGATCCAAGTGATTTCAAGTATATGCGCGTTCGTTCAATATCGCGACATATAGGATCTTCAGTCTGTGTTACCGATATATACCGATACTTATTATTATATTAAAATATACTCTGCTTTTCTATTCGAAATCTTTCAATATCTATAGCAGCAGGCCATTTATTTCAAATCTATTCGACCATTCGCCATGACGATTTACGCGCAATATATCTATATTATTAAAAATTCGGGGTTCCCGAACTTCGTGTCGAATCTCCACATTGAGCCGTACGCGTTATTCCATCAAGAGGCGTAGAACATTTGGCTCATGAAAAAAAAATAAAAAATGCGTAAAGCACCCTTGTAGGCACCCCATCCCCCATACATGCTTTTCCTCGTATACGCGCAACTCGTGCATTCATCGATGTTGCATGTTGCGCCGCGGCAGTGAAAACTAATGGGAGAAGCTCTCGCAGCAAGGATTCGAGAGTGTAAGAAGAAGGATTGAAAGGAAAACGGAGGTAACTTATATATCGGAGGACGAACGACGAACGCGAGGAAAACATGGCGATTTGATATCTACAGGTTTTACGCGCGTGTGCTGCTGGTATATATATAACTGCGGGATGCGCGAACGAGCAAAAGGCTCTTTTGGGGTCTCGTGCTTATATTGCCAGGAGAATCTCTCTCCTCGCTTCTATATATATCGTCGTACATATACAGCTTCTCTATCGGCGTTTCACAAGCTGCTCGTTGCCACGGCTATTGTCGAAATTCAATGACGCCCGTTCGCCTTCGCTCGTGCTCGCTCTCCCTTGCCTCCCCCATTATTACGCGCGTGTATATATAAACAAACGTTGCCCGGGCAAGTCACCCTCGTCTCTATCCCGCAGCATATACGGTGGTAACCTCGGTATAGGGCGCGTGTGCGCCTGTTACCACCGGCGCGACGTTCCAGCGAATACGCGTCCTTCAAATTATTCTGCTGGTATGTGGCGAGTGTATGCGTTGGGGAAAAAAAAAACAAAAAAAAACTATACCATCTCGCGTTTGAACTTATAGCCTGTAGATGCGGAGTGTAGATATATATATTGATAATTCGATAGAATTATGCACGCGTAAAACGAGCGATATATCATCGTCGAATATAGGAGAAAAATGTGAATGCGCGCGGCCAGCGCAAGAGAATTCCGTTCCTGCGGGAGGAGGACACGAAGAACGAGGGGGGGATTCGATCAACCGAGAGCTTCGGCTCCCCGCTTCCATCTTGTATATATACTCCCTGGCTGATGGGAAAAATTGTAACGGGTATGGGTTCGGAACGATCGGCGAAAAGCTACTGCGATGGAGAAGCGAGATGATGAAACGAGAGGGTGCTGAGAAATATTGATAGAAAGTCGCACGCGATAAGAGCAGCGCGGGAAAAAATGTACGGGGACAAGATTTTCGTTACGACTAATCCAATTTCGGATTGCCGGAAGCTGCGCGAGTTTTCTCATCGTGAGATACACGGCGTTTCGAAATTGCTGGCTCGAGTCGCAATGGCTCGCTCTTTCAACCTGCCCGTAAGCCAAATGGAGCAACAATTTCTTGCTCAATTTTCTCATTCCCGCGGCGCAAGATCATTTCTCCAAAATCAGCATATTTTTGTACTACTACCCTGCTTCCGCGAATGTGTTACAATTAAATCATATTCGGGCCGCGCGCGCGCGCGCGGGTATTCGCACCACCAAAAAAAATTACCTTTCTTTTCCATGCGGCACGTTCCTTCTTAATTTTCACCCTCGCAGTCTTTTCATTTACAAAACAATCACAGATACTATCTTTTCCCCACCCCACTTATTTATCTTTTACCGCCGAGTGATCATAAAGTCAATCCGTTATAATATAAACGACTTTTTTAGCGTTCTGCTCTCATTCTTCTCACTCCCTTCCTATATTATATGTCTCGCTTTCCAATACATACACTATATAAAATAAACTATTTGAGATTGAGTTTATTATGCGGCCAAGTTTCCTTGGGGGATATCGTGTGTATATTAATCGACGAGTGTCGCGGAAGCCCGACCCCACGGCGATGTACACGTTTAAAACGGTCAGCTAGGCTCGCTCGAGAGGTATATATGCTACGGCGAACCTTTCCAGTCGATATCCCCGATATAATCGAGTCGTCGCTGGTGTTGCTCTTCCCGACAGCACAGAGAGAGAGAGAGAGAGAGAGAGAGAGAGAGCGCGCGCGAGAGACCAGTGTGCCAACTTTGCACGACATATTTCAGCCTACTGCGGATGAACGCGATCGATGAAAAATTAAAAGAGCTCGCATTCGCAGGACACGGTGAAAGTAGAGATTAATCCCCCTCCCACAATTTCAGTTCCGAATTGACAGTGTTTACCTTGAGAAAACGTAGACACGCGATTTTTTACGAACAGAGATTCACTTTAAGAATCGTTCCTCTTGCACCTTTTGTCAGAGCAGAGCTCGCAGCATCCTATTACGTATAGATATAGCGATTGACGCGTGTAACAACCGGCGTCTACCAGTTTGGCGCGCGATAGCCGATAGTATGTGACCGCGGGTGAAACCAAAGTTATCGCGCCATCACCTATGATTCTCTCGATGCGAATCAACCGAGGTATGCGCGATCGTATTTTCCCAAAGGCAGTTTTCAATTTTCTTTTAACTGAAAGTTTGGATGGCTCAGAGTACACCCTATAATATGCGCGTCCTTCAACATCCTCGATAATCATTTCCAGAGATTCGTGAATAGATCGCGTAATTTATTCGATAGAGATACTCGAACCGTGATGCATCGAGATTATGAAGAATTAATACATATACATAAAAGTGAGGGACGATCAACATCCTTCTGGATTTGACGCACCGATTATCGATATGAACCGTTTGTGACTGCATATGGTTAACTTTTTTTCATTTTTCTTGCCGCAAAGCTGTGGTACGAGTCGATAAGTTACCAAAATACATGAAAATTTGTTTCTGGAAGTTTTCGAGGTTGCTGATTTCATTCTCAAACTTACTCTTCATTTATCTACCCTTGAATGGAATAAAAGTGAGGGTTGAAAAATTGAAAATTTTCCATTCTTCAATGGTATACTTTTATGTCTCTTTTATCGAAATAAAACGAAATTCAATATCTTCTAAGGGGTGAAACATAAGAATTGGGGGGTGAAATTTTCAGATTTTCAACTTCCAAGTTTTTATGCTGTATGACATGAAAATTCCAAGTTTTCTAGAACGCTACATTGGTACAAACTCTTTCATTGAAAAAAAAAAAAAAAATAATAAAATTCACCATCTCCAAAGGGATGAGAACGACGTTTTTTTTTTACATATATATGACATACAATGCATAGTACTAGTCAACCGGTTAACGAAGAGTATTGTAGATTAGGTGCTCGGTGATACGAAGGAAATCGTAATGATAAATCGCATATTTAGTACATATATATGAGATGTTGCGCAAGGATTGCTCCGAGCAGGAGCCGATCGCGAACCCGCGCGGTGATCGAATCTCGTTTTGATCCGGAGGAGACGAATATTTGAGGCAAAATTCTCGTTGAAATACATCATATTGGGAGGGGAAAAAATTGATTTTGAAGAATTCGTATAGTCGCGCAATTAAAAAACGATAGATTAACTATATGGAGGATCCGAGTCTCCCGTCATTCGCGAGAAGCTAATGAAAAATCCTCAAATTTAGTGAAAATAATTGAAACCGCAACCGCGCGTATTGTGTTTAATATACTGATAAAGCTCGGAAAAATGATGCAAGACTATGGAAACGGTTGACTTTTAAATAAATAAATAGATTCGGAGGCAGGGGGAGGCTCGTAGACGTAGAGTCTCGTAATCAAGAAATTTAACGTGAAAGGAAATGTCGCGCAACACATCGAGATAAACGAATTCTAACTTACCAAGTTGAATGATGATGAGGCAAAGAGAACGGGGATATGAGTTACCGGAAGCACAAGGAGAAAGAGAAGCGTCGATACAAGATGCGAGTATACCTGGTGCGAGATCGGCTCGAAAGTGAAGAGAAGCAACGGTTCCAACCAGTCGGTTGCTCCGCGCGGCACTGAGATCGCAAGCGAGAAGCGTTATCACCGACGCCACCGGACGCCACCCTTCTCCACGACCTCGAGAGTCTGCGCTTTCGCCGCTCTTTTCCTGCACCCTGCTCCTCCGCGCTCACCAACACTTTTATCCCGAAATTTCACCTCGGAATCGCCCGCTCTCCTTATCCTCGTTCGTTCATATTTATATTGACAAACCGCAGCCTCTTGTTATACAGGGTGTCCCGCCCCCCCCGCCGACAACGCTGCCGCGCCAACAACCGCTCGACGTTGATTACAACATCAACGACACCCTCATTCCGTCAGCAGCGGTGCATAGTTCCATTAATGAGACTGTGCGCTCTCTTACGGACGCGTCTCGAATGGCTGGCTGGTGAATTTCCTTCCCCACAGGCCTCTCATAATAATATTATTCTCATCGATAAAAACGGCTCGTCCATCAGTCGGCCATTTATCGCTATGTAATCGCATTCTTCGCGGAGCGTGCGTATATAACGGGGTCTTCCTGTATTCACCTTCCTGGCGAGCAGCGACGAGCTTCGGAACACCGCATGTCGTTATCCTCGGCGACTCAAAAGTCTCATCCCGTTTTCATGCGACACCGAAACAATCGATCTTTCGATATTACCTCGTACATGCATCAACATTTTTTCCACATTTTTTTCAATCTTGGTTTTTCTTCTCGGTCGTTTTTTTTTTTTTTATCGCGTACACCCTTCGCCCCTTTTATTCATTATATTTTTATTTCTGAATTCGCGCAGAGCCAACAATAAATGTCAACAGAGATATAAGCATGGAAAATTTGCATTTGGTGGTGGTATAGATCGCATCTCGAAAAAAATTTTTGCCAAATAAACTATTATTATTTGTAATAACAGCAGCAGCGATAAAAACTCACTCGCGTACCAAAATCAGACTGTACATGTTTTCATTGGTTTTTCTCAGTACGTAAAACCGTTGCTGCTAACAGTATCGTAACGACGAGTAACGTTTTCGAGCCTGCTAAAATGAATTTATCTCGAGCTCTAATGAATTTCGTATCGTATAATTTCGGAATCAACAACCAATTATAGTCGCGCGCTCATGCATAATCTAGCTCTTTTCGTTTATGAGCACAAAAGCGCATTAATCGTACGAAATCAACAAAACAACAGTTTGCATCATTTTCGTAAGCTTCCTTTTGTCCGATCTGCTCGAGTCACGGGAACATATAGAGCTACGAGCGATCAATCGTTACGAATCGGAACAATGATTTTTGTCCTTTCTTGAATTTTTTGTTTTTCCACTCGAACGAAAGTTTCGACGTTCCAAATTTCCCTCTATCATTGAATCCAAATTCAATAGCAGCTCGTCGTTTGGCACGTGTATATCGTTGGCGTATGATTATGATAAAAAAATAGAGTTTTCAGAGGTACGACAAAAGTACGACCGAAAAGAACAAAGGTAAGAGTGAAAAATGAAGAAAAAAACAAAACTTTTTTCAATTCTCCTTTTTTCTCTTTATTGAAAATTCTTCAAGTTCCGATTGAACAAGATCCAATTGCGCGGTGACGCCTGCGATCGTTCCCGATCTTCTGTCGACTCTTTTTAATACAATAGTAAAAATATATCTCTCCGTACCGTAGTAACTATTCATCTTTTACAGTTGCGCTTATTAATTATACTCTCGATGTTAGCCCAGCCGCCGCCGCCGCCGTCGCCGTTACCGGTGTCGCTGCAGTAGCTAATTAGCGAAAGCTCTCGCCCTCCATTCCCAATAACTTTTGTATTTTTGGAATTTTACACCATCATTGTGTTTTTTCTCTTAAAAATTCGAGATGAGCGCGTGACGCGAGCATTGCAAAAAGAAAAACAATTATGTACATCATCGCACGCGCCGCCACCACCGCCGATGCCTGGACCACGACAAAATTCAACGCCATACCTAAATAGAACGTATGTATAGAAAATAATAATAATAATAATAATAATAATAATAATAATAATAATAATAATAATAATAATAATGAAAACGAAAACGAAAAGACATTCGTCCATGGCGGATGATCGGATGCGTGGCAAATAGGTGATTCTCCTTAATTGCCCGACTACGACGCAACGCGGTTATCAATATCGTATGGGTTGCCAAACACCCGTTGCCTCGTCTCGCCGATAGTAGTGAGGCCTGTTGTCCCGAAAAACGGTAACGGCCGGAAATTGATTGTCCTGAATGTATTTGAGCGCGGCTCGTATCTATGAAAAAAAAAAAAAAAAGAAAAAAAAAGACAAAAAGAATATTATCTTTAATGGCTATCTTCAATAGCGGTAGGTAACGGTACGACGATATTTACTCGAGATACAAAGTGCGGTGGTTCAACATCGGGGGACGTCGAAAGATGTTGGAGTATAAATTGGTCCGACTGAGCGAGCCAGAGATCGATTCCCCTGAGTGGATCATAATTGAACGGGCCGATTCGCAAAAGTCCGAGGGTGCAATCGTAAACGTCGAGTACCTGCATCATGGTAATAATCACCGCTTCAAGTACAATCAATCGCGGTTGAAGCTTTCGATCGGGGAGGAAAAAAAAATGAGGACTCTTACTTGCTGACCACCGGTCAAATGTCTCGCCGACCGTAGAGCGAGATCGGGACCTTTGTCGGGAAAAGTTGCTGGAAATATTTCCCCCGTTTTGACATTCAGCCCGATACCATAAATAACGGGCCAACGAATACCTCCCCTCACGGTCATGTTCAACTCTCCGATACAGCACAGTGTCAGATCTATTTCGACCGGTTGCTTGTGAAATGCAGCTGCAAAACAAAACCCAAACGAAACATTAAAGTAATATCGTTCTCGATCGAGAGCGCGAATACAATACAATATACAATATACTCACAGAGAATATTGTAAAATAGTTCCTCGGAATAATTCCTAGGATCCGAGTAACCACCGACTAGCTGAAGCTCTATACGTCCCTCGGGATAGCCGAGAGCGAGTTCGGTAACCCTCTGAAGCATCGCCGTTGCCGCGTCCTCCGTTCCCGCACCGTCCAGATGTGCCAACGCTACCGCACCCGAACCTGCGACCACGTCGGAGGGAAGATCAGACCATTTAAATGCTCAAACTTTTATCATAATATCATAATACATAATATGCGACGTACACGTTCTTCCTCTTTCATCTCTATATATAGACTTTTAATACGATATCGTAGAAAATTTTATACAATTCCGTAAGATTTCCCGCGGCCGCCAGCGTCGTCGTCGCAGCAGTCAAACGCATGATATTTTT
Source organism: Venturia canescens (assembly GCF_019457755.1). NCBI lineage: Eukaryota > Metazoa > Arthropoda > Insecta > Hymenoptera > Ichneumonidae > Venturia > Venturia canescens. Next base: position 21,574,503 of record NC_057429.1, read on the forward strand.
GTATAAAGCCGTTTACAGGACGGAATAACTTTGACCGTGAGATAACCCCATAGGAATAATAAATCTCGATAATCCGATTTACTTACCGGAATGCCTGACGACAACAATGATGCACGTGGTCATGTCGTCCGAGCCGAGGATGCTTACGTTCTCTGCATGAAAGCACAAAATAGTAAGAGAGTATTGAAGAAATGTATATATACGGAGCGCGTTATAAACAAAAATACATTTAATTAATATACTGACTGTCGTGAGGCAGAGTGGCAGCCATTTCTCGCTGAAGAACGTACAAAAGTCCCACGGGACCGACCAATTTTGCGGGCATAGAATGCAGTTGCGCCGCCGTTTCCCGATATACCGGATGCGCCGAATACAGCGACCTACTATCGGCCGGGGCTTCCTCCTGCAGGACCCCGTTTACCACTAGCACCATTCTGCGAACAGCACATGATCGCGGACAATATTTAATCGAACGGTAGAAACAAATAATTATAAGAAATTACAAAAAGTACTGTGCGAACGCCCGTTTTTGCGTTAAAATTAATTTCAAATGACGTTTGCGAGTTCGCAGGCACACCGCCGCCGCCGCCGCCGTCACCGAGCGACCTACGCCAAAAAGCCTTCCGCGCGACCGTATTATTTCGATCTATTATACCTTCCTTCTCCGCACGATCCACTTTACGCATGCATAATATAATAATATGATATTCGGATCGGTATACTATATTAATGGAGCGCGCATAGCATCGTCATCGGTGCTTTTTTCTTTGGTCGAGGATGTGGTCGGAACTCGGAGAAAAAAAACGCAATTATCCGATCGCGATATCGTTGACGGTGAGCGTCTACCCGGCACGTACGCGTCCGACGTACGTGCTCTTTAATATGATTTTTCAAAAAAAAAAAAAAAAAAAAAAAAAAAAAAAATCACTTTTCATTCGCAATGACCCATCACCCCGTGCATATCCCCCCTCCCGAGAGATACGAGGCATCGCAACAGTTTCATACGGTTCAGCGGACGAATTGCCTATCCTTATAAATGTATATTCGCAATAATTACAATCCGAAGCAGCGCGCAACCCTATGAGCGCTATTTCGACCGACAATGCGAGAATCTCACCGTTGATAAATTAATATCCGATGAGATTCCGCTTACATTTTTTTAACTCGAGAAACAACCGAGCAAATTATTCCCGAGGTCTCTATCAAGACCCCGATCTATAACGCCATATTACGACGACAAATTATCTGTTGGAAGACCGGACTCTCGGAAAACAATATGAATATCGTATTCTCACTGATATATACATAAAAAAATATCATTAATAAGATAGATAAAAAACCATTTAATTGTTAAGTTCTACTCCCTCGAGATTCGATTCCTATGGTTAATATTGATTGATGGAAGGTAAGTCATTTAAATACAAAAATAAAAATTTTATTATAATTGTCAAAGTTTAATGATATTGTATACAAAGAATGAAGATGATAATAAAAAAAAAAATGTAATCTCACAAAAAACTAAAATATCTTATAAACATAATGGAATTTAATATTCGTCGGGAGAAGTCTCTAATCAAATCATTGAGTATAAGAACTAGAGACATCTCCCGACAAATATTAAATTCCATTATAACATATTTTAGTTTTTTTGTGAGATTACATTTTTTTTATTATCACCTTCATTCTTTGTACAATATCATTAAACTTCGAAAATTATAATAAAATTTTGATTTTTGTAGGGTAGTATGGGGCAAAATGGACACTTAAGGATTTAAGCAAGTTTCATTGATGAGCATATGATCTTTCAACTATTTTTGAGTCCCAAAATTGATGCCCAGTCCTTGTTTACCGAATTTCGTTAAAAAAAAAAAAAAAAAAAAAAATCGGGGCAAAACTCACACAGCTCCTCAGAGACATGAAAATCGAAAAACCGACATTTTTCGAAATACAGCCGTTCCAAGCGACTGTTCCCGAATAGAATGTCAACTCGGTAATATGGGAAAAGAAATGGGACCACTCAGGCAGGCTTCATTCCTTGGATGTAAATGAAAAGAAATTAATCAAATCTTGTATCCCATTTCTGTAATGTTTTTCAGGAATGCAAAAAATCAACTTTGGGTTCATCGTGTTGGAGTATATATCGTGTTCGCACTATATCGGAGTCCCACTATTGATTCATGGTCCTAGTTTCCGGAATTTCTTCAAAAAAAATTTCCGGGACACAACGGACACAGCCTCTGCGAGGCATATAAAAATTGAAATATCGACATTTTTCGAAATGTAGCAGTTTAGCAGACAGAAAAAAAATCTCACCAAGATAGCCAAATTCTCGTCTTCTGAAGACGTTTCTTGCTTTTTTGCGAAGTGTTATTTGTATTCGTCGTCCTCCGAAGATTGGATTTTTACTGTGTAACATGCAAAAAATGGGCACACACCTTGTGTACATGTGTTGAAGACGAAGATGTCAGCTATGAGTGCGATTTTTGTAAGAAATGAGCGACAAACTTTTTTTTCCTTATTCGTACTTTGATTACTATTGTGGTTTTTAAGAATAAGTCAAAGAAGCGAATAGATAGTGAGAAAGTAATTTGGGATCTATTTTGCTCTGAAACTTGAATTTTTTGGACTGGAATTAAACAACGTGGAATTAAACAATTGATTATTGGCCGGGACATGATTTGGAAGCGGAAAAAAAATTTTATGCATTTTATAAAACTTCAGTTTCGGGAAAGTCCGTTTTGCCCCATATCAACCTATGTAAATGACTTACCTACCATCAATCAATATTAACCATAGGATTCGAATCTCGAGGTAGTAGTACTTAAGGAGGGTGGCTACATTCGTCAAAATGATAATAAATTGATCAAATTTGGTGATAATTTTCTTCAACATCAAGTGCGGAGACACAATTTTTTTCAAAATTTTCTTCTGCTTAGTTATCGAGTAATTACATGAGAAGAGTAGCTTTGTCGTGAAATACATGTGTAGGTATTTGCGGCGCTGTTAGCGCCATCTACAGAGTTCACGCCACCTGCAGTGAGAGCAGTTCGGAAGCAACCGTTGTTGTAGCAACAACGTACGAAGTGTGTGCAGCCTTGATTGTACACAATAAAGAAAAGAGAAGAGACAAAAGGCGTATTAATTGCCATCACCTAGCCCCATCGAAAATCCCTGAAAGTCCTACATTACACATATTAAAGCAGATTTCTTATGCCCGGAATGTATACCTATGTATATGGAAACGCTATGCTTATACACGTGAACTTTAACCTTTAGAGGACCGGAATTTGAGAGTTGAAATCGCCCTTGAAAAGTGCTCAAATTAGTGTCTGATATCACGTATCAACTATACACAAAGTTCATATCACAGGGCGAGCCGATATATCGGCTTTCCGGTCCTCTAGAGGTTAATGATCAATTACTCGATAACTGTACAGAAGAAAAATCTTAAAAAATTTTTATTGTCAAATTTGACACTAAAGAATATGTTCACCAAATTTTATTAAATTCTTATTTATCAGTTTGAAATTTTTTATGTATTTAACATGGTTTAGCATGGCAACATTGTATCGTCGCTAGCCATCCTCCTTAACAATTAAATAGTTTTTTATCCATCTTATTAATTATATTTCATGTATTTTATTTCAGTCTTTTCAAAGTTTACTGCTATTTTCTTAAGAACAGGAGTTTGAAGATGAATCGTTTTCTGGAAACGCATATCTCTTTTACAATATTGTTTTTTTCTAGCATTCATGTTTTTCCTCGACTTCTTTTTATTTTCACTACGCTGTACGATTTTTCAGTCGGGAGTTTTTTCGATGTTTTTTTTTTAAACATTCTGTTTAAAGTTTCCTCGTATTTCTAAAACATTTTGTTGAAAGTTTACTTCCTATTTTCTTAAGCAAAGGAACTTGAAGACAAAGTATTTTCTGGAAACGCATATCCTATTTACATTGTTTTTTTTTCCCAAGATTTATATTTTTTATTGATAAAATATGATAAAATGAAAAATGAATTGAAAAATGTATTTATTTTGTTTCCAGTTTTTTTTTGCAATTTTTTTTTATTTCCGATGTAGCTCCATTTTTTTTTCTTATTTCATAAAAACCCTCTCTCGGTTGTTTGACGTTTTTTTATATTGGAAAATCATATAAAGGATCTCAACTCGACAGCGACCAAATGGCCAAGTGCGTAAACTTTATATTATATATGGGGCGTTCCACGACAAGTCGGGCACTTTTCAAATTCGCATTTTTTATTTCATTCATTTTCTTTTCTCAAAAAGAACTCCCTCACACGAGATCACTTGATTTATTTCAAATTTTTATCTCAACATTTTTGTCAGCTACGAATTTTTTAAATATACTGCATTTTTTTTATTTGAATGTATATAACTTAGTGAAAAATCAATCGAAACTAATACATCGGAGGGGTCAAAATGTTTGTTTTGGAATGGCCTTTCGTTTGATAATATGTCAAAGAATTATCAGCGAATTGATTCAAGCAATTATATCCGTTCTAAGTCAGAATTTTTTTGGTTCACTGTGTTAGTCCCCCTAGATTTTCTTTGTAATTTTTTATAAAAAATGTTTATTCTGTTGATGAATTTTAAGCCTAGTTACATCATGGGAAAATGCTCCGTTCTATTTTTCTAGAATTATAATAACAGTTTCATCTCCAATTACCTGCAAGGCGATCATAAAAATTAAATAAAGTGAATGCATGAATGGCTAAAAATTCGTGATTAGAAAAGCACTTCCACTTAAACATACGTGATCAACTATTGAAAAATTATGTTTTCATAATTTTTTTCGAAAAAAAAATATAACGATTTTATAATTTTATCTGTCAAAAATTCGTATCTTAAAACTAAGTTGGATTTCAGCCTAGTGGTTTTTAACATTTCTTTCGAATTATTTATTTTTTGCTTTTAGTTTTATCGGTTGTAACATTTTATTCAACTATCCATTTATTCATTCAATATTAATCGATATTTAATTTTCACGTGATAAATTTTTGAAGTTGTTTAAAACGTGGCTCGAACTCGTGTTATGCCTCCCATACGTGGTTATCGGAGCAGTGGCCTGTTGTCTTATACAAATATACAGGCATAACTATACTTGTCCTCAGTAGCGGTCAAGGATTTATGTGCTATTGTTTTCGAACGCTTTGTCGTTCTCATTTTTCACGCTTCTTTGATGCTTTAATTTTTTGGCGATTGATGGAACCCAAAAATTGCATAGTGTGATTCTAGCCGGAGATGGTGCGTTAAAGGTGAAACCATTTTCACGATCAGACACATTCCTTTTGTATAAAATTGTTAAACGTGAAAGAAAATGAATATCGGTTTCGCAATACACATGGGGTTGCTTAATTTTTTCCACGACTAAATTTCCTTTATTTCAGCTTTTGGAGGTGAAAGAATCATTATAACGATTCTTTATACACAATAGAACTGATAAATATTATATAATTATAGTGATTACAGATTTACGAAAAATTATATAGGAAATCAAAGCGACTTTTTCAATATTTTTTTATTCTGAAAAAAGTTATTGAAAAATATTTTTTTAATAATTGTTCACGTATGTTTAAGTAATAGTTTATTCCAAATCACGAGTTTTAAGACTTTCATGCATTTGCTTTAATTAATTTATTAACGCCTCGTATATAATCGGAGATGAAACTATTATTATAATTATAAATAAATAGAACGGAGCGTTTTCCCACGATGTAACTAGGCTTAAAATTCATCAAAAAAATAATTTTTTTTTTTTATAAAAAATTATAAAGAAAAGCCAGGAGGACTAACACAGTGAACAAAAAAAATTCTGACTTGAAGCAGATGAAACTGCTTAAATCAATTAATTGATAATCTTTAACGTATTATCAAACTGAAGGCCATTCAAAAACAAAGATTTTTATCCCCCGATGCATTAGTTTTGATTGATTTTTCACAAAGTTATATACATTCAAATAAAAAAAAAAAAAACAATATTTAAAAAAAATTCGTAGCTGACAGAAATGTTGAGATAAAAATTCGTAATAAATCAAGTGAGTTCGTATGAGGGAGTTCTTCTTGAGAAAAGAAAATGAACCAAATAAAAATCGCGAATTTGAAAAGTGTCCGACTTGACGTGGAACGCCCCATATATAGATGTTCTCCACCGTTGTACGATCGCGAATGATATATATCCATGGATATATCTGTATATAGTATAGAATTTACACACTTTGGCCACTTGGCCGCCGCCGCCACTGTCGAGTTGGGACGATCCTACCTTGAAAAAGCTCGGAGTGAAACTAGCAACATACGGTGGTGTGAAGTAGTCGATGATCGAAATATATGGTCATATTGCGATATTTTCAAACGATGTGTGACGTTAAAGTTTTTAAAGTTAAATAAAAAAAAAAAAGTTCGCGATGAATCTTGACATACTACAAATAAGAACACTGTCCGGCATATATAGAATATATTATGTCAAAACTTGGTTGGTCAAGACAATTATCACCGTTTTCAAGAAAACTGGCGACAAAGGAATATCCCCCCCACCCACTAATCGCAGTGAAACGCATAACTCCCGTTTTTTTGGCCCTGCGGGCGGTCGGGAGTTAAATAAAAAATGAACCTCGCTCGAATCAAGCCGAACGAAGAAAAAAGTACTTGCACGCGTGCGCGTTCTCCCATTCTCCTTTTTACCAGTCGGCTCGTATATACATTATGAAATCCGGAGATTTCTGCGCTAACGAGACTAGAGATTACACACGCATAGTTGTCATCGTGTATTTCGTTATCTTGACCTTTTTTCCCTCGCACCGATGCAAGCTGTGCTAACTGGAATAATTCTATAAATGAATAAATATACATAACGAGAAGATGCGGAGGAGCGGATGCCGATTTTTTTTTTGCTTTTTTTATTCATCCTCTTCTTGTGTGTCCTTCGTGAAACTTGCCTCGTCGTACACGTCGCTCAATTGAGCCGTCACGGAACAGCCAAGCCAGTCATGCGCATGAACGAGAGAGCGATTGAAACGGAGTGTGCACGATCGTCGCAAAGGAGAACGTTGCGACAAAGAATCATGCTTGTATACATTACGGTACGTAGCGGAATAGACGTATTGCGACTACAGGAAAAGTTGCATCTCGTTTTATTAGCACCGACCGATATATTCGCGCATACAAAGCGGAGGGGGGGGGGGGGGCGGGGGAGACAAGCAGGAGGAATAGGAAAAGAACATGGACGGATATCAGTCGGATGAGATCGAAGACTGCAAGGAGGCGGCGGTTCCGGTGATGCTGGGTCGAGCATCACAGCAGTCTCATTGTTAGAGACTATATAGGTAACGCAGCCGAGAATAATAGAGATCACGCCAAGATTATCTAAAGTACAGACGCGCGTATACGCAGGTATGTATGCGGAAAATTAAGATACTCCGAGATACTCTTCGTTCTGCTGAGGCACGCACTTGTTGTTGAGCTTGATTCTCGTATACTATATATATGCGATGACAACCGAGAGTCTCGGTAAATCATACGGAACTAAACGTAATTAAAGTAAACCTTATACGAAATATGATACACGATCGAGACGCGCTAGCACACGGCTATCCGGGCGCAATTCCGAAAACAACTGACTCGATAATATTGGCGATACCGCGATGACAATGTGTTCTCTATATACCATGCATCGTTCCAGCAAGCATACATACAAAATTATAAGAACAGGCTTGTTTTGTATTTAAGTCGCGCATCATCCGATTGTATAACGTTGTCTCATGCTCACCCGTGAACTTTGTATTCCTCGGCAGCTGAACGTAGAAAATTACACCATACGAAAGTGAATGAAAAATATTGAGCTATCGACACTGAGAGATGATAGAGTATGCGAGAAATCAAAGCATTAATTTTCCGCGTGAAAAGCGCGTAACTGGAACAAACGGTGACGGTAGTAGTATCAGTATCAGTAACAGTAACAGTAACAGTAGCAGTAGCAGTAGCAGTAGCAGTAGCAGTAGCAGTAGCAGTAGCAGTAGCAGTAGCAGCAGCAGCAGCAGCAGCAGCAGCAGCTACAGTAGCCGTAGTAGTTGCACGCCACGGAAAGCAGAAAACAGAAGGGTGGGTGGGAGAAAAATAATAGAGAACCGAGCGAGAACGAAAGTGCGCGACGAGACTAGATCGCACGCGCGGTGTCGCGACGACATAAGTACGACAACGTCGAGTTCATTCAATCGGCCAGATCTAACACGGATGGAGGCGGAAGAGACGAAGAAAGAGAGAGGAGGGTTGTGATCGAGAAGTGGCGCGTTCGACTCATTAACAAATCGCACTAATTATGGCTTCCTTATCAGACGAGAGTACGATTGGTTGAGCGGCCAGTCTCAGCTAAGCGATGGGAGGGATTAACGCGAGTGGCGTACCCAAGACGGAAATAATCGTCCCCCGTCGAACGTGTCAGGCCAAACGACGAAATAACACGCCTCGAATTGAGATAACGCACCTCGTTCTCTTACACTGATCCTTACACCAACATGGACTATTGTTATTTTTCTTTGTCGTTTTTCTCACACGCGGCTACCAATACATTCGACACTCGTGTCAATCTCCTTCAAATTTAAATCGCGATTCTAGTTTTGAAAATACGTTAAAAAGACACGAAAGAGCTCTGAAGTGTGATTATTTAAACACGCACCGCCGCAGGACAAAACCGCAGATGCAATATCCTTCTACCCATGATTGACAATTGAAAGAGCAGCAGAAGGAAGAAAGGAAGGAAGGAAGGAAGGAAGGAAGGAAGGAAGGAAGGAAGGAAGGAAGGAAGGAAGGCTATTCAAATAAGTTATTTCCCAAAGTTATTCTGCTTTTCTTCTACAGTCTCCCACCGAAGAATGTTTAACCTTCTCCCCCCCTCCGCGCGTATCTTCGAGCGAGGAGGTCGGAGATAAAAATACGATAGAGTCGTTATTTCATCCATATATATTCATCCCAACCGAGATAAGTCGGTATTTTTCACTTTTTTTTTCTCGTCACCGTTCAGCCTCGACGTTGAAAGCGCATGAATAAATCGAGATCTCCGCAGCATCAGAGCTGCGAAGCTGACGCGCCGTAGCTCGTCGCACGCTTTCGTGTACAAGTTGCGAGCTCGAAAAGAGTACAGCTCATCCCTCCGAACAAGACAATTATGCTGCGAAGGAAGAAATAAAAATTTCACTTTCGTAAAATTATCGCGGAGAGATATCGATTATCTTACGAGCGAGCCCGAGAGAAACGAAGGAGAAAGGAGGAGAATTTGGTGCGAAGAGAGGCAGCAACGCGGAGACGAAAGTAGATTGTACGAATTTAGTTATCGAGAATCGGTAGATTATCACTAGCGGGGATCCACAGCTCCGCGAACGTCCTTTTATTTGCAACAAACGCGTGCACGTGATACAGAATCGATTCGGAAACCCACTTAAAAAGTAGGCATTACCACAATTATTGGCATTTCTAAAAGGCACATGCGGCTGTACGTAACAGTAGTTTCGCTTCAGCTCCGTACAAGCTTCTCGAGACGCGGGCACGATTTTTTTCGCATTCATATTTTTTTTTATATATTCCTTTCTATTAATATTCGATTGTATTGAAAAAATATTGATTAATTATCACCGAGAAAGAATATATATATATATATATATAGAATGTTGCGTCATCGAGAATTTAACGCGCATTATCGTACGTGTCTCAATCGCATTATAGCGCGATTATGCTCGTTTCTCGATACACCGAGCTCTATCGCTTATCCACACGATTCGTTCCGAATGTTGCCCAAGAGTTTTTCTGTTTTCCACAATACTCCCAAGAGTTCTCGTTCGGCGCCGATACCAGCAGCGAGAGGAACGAGCGAGCGGTCTATCCGAACAGAGATCGAACTAGAGCCCTTTCGGACGCGATACGATCTATAATACGGACTGTTTTTTTTTCTTTCTTTCTCTCCGGCTTGCCTCGCTATATAGATTCGAACCACCAACGACTCGGTTATATGATTTATCGTAATAACTCGTTACCGCGCGCTGGCGGCAGCTTCTCGACTCGCGCGTACGCACGCATATGAAATTATTTATCGGTCAACGTTTCAGTTTCGATATAATAGTTAGCCGCAGCCGCCGACACCGGTATCTATATAGTATCTCCGATTTTTCCGCGATATATACCGAAAACGCTATCATCGTTATCATCGCTATCAACGCTCTTTGCTCGTTCCTCGCGGGCGCGTGCGCCAGACCGATATCTCGGCAATATGCATGCTGGCATACGCGCGGTAATATAACGCTGTTGCTCGATGACCGCGCCGGACCTCTCCCGACGCTCCCGACCGCTCATTCCGCTCGTTTCGTCTCCGATGATTAATTAGTCCGTTTAATTAGACGCCTAATTAAACGGTGCGTCGTCGGATACGAATCTATATACGGGTGGTGCATGCAAGGACCTCGTCCCAACCCCTTCAAGCGTTAGCTCCTCTCCTCACCTTACTTCTCTATCGCATGTATCTATATGGTGCGCATGTACATTGATTGAACAATGCGATAAGAGACCGGACTTATCGCCCTTACGATTTCTCCCTCTGCTGCTGTTGCCAAGATGTCACCTCCTTGAGATACATCTACCTCGTTACATTCACTTCCTATGTATATACACATTATAATATAGTTTTTCGGGCGACAGCATGCACTATTATTTCAACGAGAGAAGCCTCCGCATAAAATCGGGTTGACGCCCACGGATTACGATGAATATACCGGGCGCGGCGCGGCGCGGCGGTGACATGCTCGGAAAACCGATATACCTATATATACGATCGTACGAGTGCATTGCTCGCGTCTCTAGTTCCCCACCGGGTGTCTCCCTTTTCTCCCATTTAACCGTATAGTATAGCAGTCCAATGGAAGAATAATCCTTCGTTCGATACAGCAAATGCCTTGATACGAAATGGACACGCTTTATTTCGGTTCGACCGTACGAGAGCTACTATATATATATATTTATCTATATTATGATTTTTTTCAATACCGCATTTATCGCATATTATTGATCGCGATATAAGAATAAAATACAAGAATAAAAAAAGCGAACGAGTTTGAAAATGGCATGTTTCCAAATAGCATGCGCACACTTTGGCGAAAACGACGACGAAGCAGCATAGAATAGAAACTCGAGAGAGAATCGGGCTCCTTGGCGAACATTTGTTATTCCCCCCCCAATTTCATTCGAATCTCCGAATCTGAATATATTGAGAAATAAAAGAAAAATGTTGAGCCGTAATTTTTTTTGGCTCTCCTATACAACCGAGCGTTGCGTATTATATGCATTGGAACAACATCGGGCGGACCGGGCGTGTTCGTATCACGCTTGCACAAAAAATGAAGCTTCGCGCAATATGTTATTCGTAATCTACTACGGGGGAAATTTCCGAGCAACATTCCGTGGCTCGAGGAATGATCCCGACGAACGGCGATGCGGATATATGAGCGCGATAACAAGTAAAAAAAAAAAAAAAAATACGTATACGTATGAGGCGGGGAAACGCGACGGGCGCACACACAGATATGAGGAGGAAAACGACGATGATCGCGCAAGACGCTGACAACAAACTTGGAAGAAATTTGAGCTTTTGTGCGAGATGGGATGAGAGGTTTGCGAAAAGAAAATGCGGGGATTCGCGAGGCGATTCGGAAAACCGGAGGTTGAAAAGTGAAAATCGTTGAGGGCGGTAGAAATCATTAATATGCCATACACGAGAATGCGGATGAGAGATTCTCCGCGGCGGCACACGGACCCCATATATATATATATATATATAAGTACGACGCGGGAATTACTCGAGACCCGAGAATCGCGCGTCATTACGACCGCGAAACTGTACAGCCAGACGAATTCTCTCCCCCTCCCCCGTACATTATTATTCGAAACAACATCGCGCAATTGTTTCGTGTATTTGAAAAAAAATAAAAAGAGAAGAAAAATGCCTCTCGTTACGACTCTCACCTGATAATCAAAGTCGATCAAGTCTCTCTATTTATCGTCGAGAGTCTCCTCAAAGGTTACTCTTTGTTAGCGAGGACACGTTCCAGCCGTCATCTTCATTTCCACCATTTTCCAATCTTGACGCGTTCGTCCGCGGATGTCGTCTCCCTGCGATCAAACAAATATACCGAATCCTCATTAATCCGAATAAAATAATAAACGCGAACGGTTTAACCGTGTTCCTTATTCTTTCTTTCGCGGCTATACACGTCCTCGCTACAATACGAATCGTATAACTAATGATATTCCTTATACATAATATTTGTAAACGCGTTATATATGGACGCGCACAATAACCCTCGATCTTCTCTCGAATCTCGAATCTCAAGTTAAAGAGGACAAAGACCTGACGAAACGCGATCAGCGCATCATCGAGAACGAGGCTGGCTTTGTTGAATTTTGCTGCTGCATGGTGCTGGGAAAATTCAAGCCGATTGAGCCAAACGTTTCCGGATTGCGAGGTCGCCAACGGGATTAACATGAAAGCACAGAGTCTCGTCTCCGTACTCCATATTCATGATGCATAAAGACGCGACTTCCTTCGATTGTCTCGGAATTACCGAACGGCTCTTGAATTTCATCGCGACAACTACCCTCCTCATCGAGCCTCCATTTTCCTTCTCGCTCCGTTTTTTTTTTTTTTTTTTTTTTTTTTTTCTCATCACTTGTTTCATTACCAATTATACCGATATGTACATGTTTAAGAGATGCGGCAGCATTATTCCAATGAGCTTATTTTAATTATCGTCGACGCGGTGACACCGATTACAATTGCATGCTCGCGCGAACAAGACGCGTTTTCGTTTTTCCTAACCGTTGCCGTATCTTATTATTTTCAAGAGCAGGGAGAGAAAGAGAGCCGCTCTTCGACTCGACTCACGGGCGCGCGGAATCTTTCGCCTTAATCTTTCGTCGCGGCGATTCATTCCCCCCATAGCGGTATTATTTCCATTTGACATTGACGCTACTTGTACTCGTTATTGTTGATGATATTTTAATAAAATAAAATAAAATAAAATAAAAGAAAAGGAAATTTTTCCGAACCAATCCGATAAATAACGAATGCGCGCATATCGAAGGTACAAAGTACCGATACGGCTGAATAACCCGTGCGGTAAGAGAGTTTCACGCGCGATCGGACGGTCGGACGGTCGTAGGATAAACGAGAGGTCGCCCGTATATGCCGAGTGCGCCTATGTAGACGAAGTTGGTCCGCATTCCATGAGTGGAACAACCGGTACACCATCAGAGGTTCTCAGTCCGTTTGGCTCATCCCCTGCTGTATGAGGAAAGATCGAGGAGAGCATCGTCGCTGTCCCTCTCGCTCTTATCACACGCGACTGCCTCCGCATATCAAGAGTTGGATATACGCCGACGCGAGAACGCCCGGCAACAATTTCCACTCTCTCGCGCGCCCTTTCAAAACCCAGAAATCACTCCGTCTCTTCTCTTTCTCTCAGACTCTCCAGCTTCCGCGGTCCAACTCTTTTTCTTCGCGTGCCAAGAGACAACAGTTCGGCGGAAGTTGCCGGAGGATCCGCCGAGTTCCTCGTAACCGCTCTCCCCGCCGCTTGCTCGTCACCGATCGCGGCCAAAGAGCACGATTCAATTTTTATCACGCATGTGCCTATAAATGCGAACAATTCGGTATATGAAGATAAATATGTGATGTGATGTACGCTGATTATTGAATTTCAAGTAATTATACGATTCGATGAATCAAATATTTCGCGAGTCGCTCGTAGTTTCGAGCCATCACCGTTCACCATTAACACCCGATTCGGCCAATCCCATCGCGTATATACGACGAATCGCTCTAGCGCCACACCACTGACGCCTCTTTTTATCAATTAAAATTTTAACGGCCAACATGGCAAGAGGAAGACGCCCGCCGCCGGTGCATGCAATATTCCGTGTGAAATAATGATAAACTGTGTGGATAGGGAAATATTCGAATGTCGCGGGGGGGGGGGGGGGGATCATAAGTTTCGGTGCGCTGTGATCCGACACGTAACACCGTCATTTCAGATTTGACAGAAACAAAAGAGTCGAATCCGTGATGTAGAATATCGCTTATGCGGGTGGGGAAATAGGTTGTCGCCGCGCGCGTCCAACATCCGTTATATGCGAGAGAAGAGGGTGACGAGGGGAAGCAAGTCAGATAAAACGAAACATCTCCAGCAGGCGCGGCCAGAACCAATGGCGAACTCGAGCAAGGGTTTCTCAACCCAAGACCGCGATCGCGCGCACCTTCTCCATTCTTATATATACTTCATGACAGTGTCGATTCTTCTCTCCGATAGGATGGGGGATCTAAACTAAAGTGCGCCGAGCTAAACACTTTTGGGGAAGCTCGACATCTCTTGCAGGATGCGATCGCAATCGCTTACCATTCTCCGCGAAGCATTAATTTTTTCGAATATTCCGCCCGACCGCCCTTGGCGTCTCAGGAAATCGCAGTTATCGACTATCGTTCATCAGCTATCATGATCAGGGATCATTGCTTCTACCGAGTCCCGCCGTGTCCCCTCTTAGCCCATCTTTCCAATCCGTCGCAGCTCATTTATTCCGTTTATCTACATTTATCTACATTTATTTATTCTGCAACGCTTGTTCGTTTTAGCACTCGCCCGCCGACGTTCTCTTTGACCGAAAGTCAATTCATTTAATCGTATTCGACCAAACTCGTTCGCCATGAGACAATTCCGTAGAGGAGTAAGAGAAAAAAGAGGGAGGGAGAACTCGCGCATCGTATTTATTTGTAAATTAAATGACAACTATTTTTATTCGACACGCGGAAGCAGAAGAGTCTCTTTTAACTTACCGGCAGTTCGGTCGAACGATATTTCGCAGAGGAAAGAAAAACGAGTAGGAAATGAGGATGCTGCTCTCGCTCGGGCCATATGCGCCGCGTCGTGGCTAGCCGCTAACGGGCGTGAGGTGCGAGCAAAAGGAGGAAAAGCGAGCAATTGTACTATACATATAACAGCGTCTATATACGCGAATAAAGCAGGAGCAGCAACTGCGGTGGCGACATGCGAGGCCGATCGTTAATCGATCGCGCGAATCCACGATGATACTTTCGTTTGTAAAAAAAACCCGCGCGCACGATTGTTTGAAAAACAACGAAACGAGGAAAGAGATATAACAGCAGGCGTCGCGGTCGATTCGTTTGTCGTTGCCAAATTGAATTCGACATAAAAAGGTAATGAAACGACGATAAAGCCGAATAAGGGAAAGCATGCGATTTATCTTAGCTGCCGAGTTTCCGTAGAAAAACAAATGAGTAGAAACAAAAAATAAACGTCACCACCGCACCGAGCATCGAATGACGCATGCGCGCTCGCGCTCTTCTCCTACCCGCCGCCGCCGCCGCCGCCGCCGCCGCCACCACCACCACCACCCGATACTCTCTCTCCTCTCCGTTAGTGAAAAACACGTCGAATCTTGCTCGTTATTTTTTTTTTATCAATTGGTATATTCGAGTTGTTTGGCTCGATTTTTTTTATTTCGCTGAACGCGATCTCGCACAAATGAACAAACATACGTTCGACTTGGACACGTTGATGATGTCGATGCGGCACAAGAGCGCGATTGTTGCGAGGGAAGAGGGGCGAGGGATATCGAACATCGGAGGAGCATGGCCAGAGGTTCTCCTCTCCTTCTTTCGTGATGTTTACGACGCGCGACGACGAGCGTTTATTACCGAGCGAGGTCCAACGATGTTTTTCCTTTTTTCCTTGTTGCGCGTGTGCCAGGGAGCAGAGAACGACGGAACGAGCGATTCGATGTATTCACCATCCAACCTCGTGATCGAAAGCGCGTCTGTTGCTTTTTCGGAGAAAGCGCGTATGCGAATAAAAACGTAACGGCAACGGCGATGGAAAGGAAGAAAATACGTGTGTGTAGTATTGGAAAAAGCGGGCCCCCGGCGTGGCCACACTCGGCCGCCGTACTGCCTGCACTGCCGACAGTGCCGACCAAATTTCTCCCTCTCGGCGGTGGCTCTCGCTGCGCTCGTAACGCTCTCGACCTCTTCGGCCGCCACCGCAACGGGCGCAACGAGGCCATTCGCCATCCTCCTCTCCCCCGTCGCCCCGAGTCCTCGTGCGCGGGTGTGCGCTCCTGCCGCCGATACCCTGCCTCATACATACCTCTTCCACCAGTTTCCCGTTTATACGGATCGCACCAATTCCCCCCTCCCGTCACTGACTTCCTTTCCCCGTTCACCGCTCGAACGTCGAACGACGTTTCTACTTTTTTCTTCGACAGGTACAACAACAACAACAACAACAACAACAACAACGATTCATCCTCCTATATATACGAACGACCGATATGTTGAAAAACCCCGGCGGCGACGGCGGCGGCGGCGGCGGTGTGACGACGAACGACGACGTACCGCGTCAACACACGGACGGCAACGACTCGCGCCTTTGCTCGAACCTCGTGCGCCTTCGATGATCAGCCAGCTACGATTTTTATGTTTCACAGTTTCAGCTGGGTTCAGCTGATTCGCGCAAATGGCGCATCGAACGAACAGCGCCGTCATCTCGCGGTCCGCTCACTCGACCGAAAAATTCTACGGTCCAACTGCAGGATGCGACATCTCGATGTGGTCGAAGCGATCAACGCTTTTGTCTTTTCCCCGGCGGCGCTGACCCTTATTATTTATACCTATAGTATTCCCGTAAAACCCCGCGTTTCGTTTTTCATACATTTCATTGATTGATGACGCAAAAGCTCAATGACAACTGCTACGTTTTTTCGTCAATGTCGCGGTTTATGAGCGCCTACATTTGCTTTGCCAATGCACGTAACCGTCCTCCGATAAAGAAGAGCTCGCGGTGCACGCGCTTACCGTGAATTAATAACCGCGAACCCCGCCGCGCGGCCGCGACAGGCTAAGAATTTCAACCTTATTCCGAGGCGTGGGTGCATGTGTTTTTTCATTTTTGTAGTAGGAAAGATGGCGTCGAAAGGATAGAACCGGTGGGACCGGTGGTAGAAAACGAGACTGACGGACGCGGGTGAGTTTTTCCTAATAATTATCTAAAAACCGCGTAAGATACCGAGCTGCTATTCGCCATTCGTTTTCGTATCTCCTGGCTGGCTTATTGCGCTATATATCATGCACCGCCGAGGCCGCTCCCTTCTTCCCCCGTGCATCGACGATCATCACCAATTTATATATATCTAAATTTCATATCTAGCTTGACGCTGTTCCGTTGCGAGTTGCCAAGTTCCTCCTCGGTGCACGAGTACATATATCTATATATGACGCACTACGCATTGCTTCGAATCGATCTATACTCGTGTATCGCGTATCGCGTGTGTTTTGTCACGGCGCATACGTTTTTTTCATTTCTTTATTCGTCTCTTTCTCGCACGCGCGCGTATGTGTGCGCGTGCATGCGCGCACACGCTCGAAGGCGTGGATTTGAATGGGGGTAGGTAAGTCGTCATATATGAAATATATGAAATCGTAACCGTGCGATTCAGGGAGAAAGAAAAACGAGGCACGCGAAAGGGTGCTGCGCGACGAATTAATAAACGGAATTGAGCCGATGATTTGGATAAACAACGGCGGCGCGAGTGTACCAGTTGTTGTATATATACGACCGACTACACTTTTTCCTATTACGCGTCGTTAGAAAATAAAGTACCGTCGAGGACTGATGGAGCCACCGCTGCTTCGCGATCACCCGTAATCGAGACAACGACGACAACGACGACAACGACGACGACGACGACGACGACGACGACGACGACGACGACGAATAACCGTCTCGAGTTCGGGAAGTTCAATGCTCAGCGCGTGTCGTCGCTCTCCGCGCTCGCGATAGTTCCAACCTTATTTCCGACGTTGCGAATATAGATAGATATAGAGAATGAAATAATGAACCGGGTCATCGCCGTTATCGTCGTCCATCGGTCGCGAGCAGCTTATAATTTTTACCTTTCAATAAAACAATTCGAATAGAGTTTATATCGAGCGTACGTTACACCTCGTTGGTTCAGAGTTCACATCCGGACGGTCAAAAGCATCATCATGTATATACCGATGGTACTAGTAGCGGCGCCCGAACCGACTGTATATGCGCGTGTGTATTATTGTTTTTCATCGTCGCTCGCGGCTCGCGGCTCGCGGCTCGCGGCTCACGGCCGAAAGGTGATATATACACGTAACGGAATAATGTCCGGGGGCCGCATCGAACGATTCGAGTTCGATATCGTACAAAACTATAATCGTGTCCTGCTCATTAAATATCAATTATCTCGGGACGTTTGCTCGATCTAATCTCGATCTTACACACAACGCTTTTACCTTATACGCTTTTGCTTTATATAAGGGAGATTATGTCAAACAATAAAAATGAGTTCGTATATAGCGATGATGCGGGGAGGCGAGGCTAGGCGAATGGCGATGGCAACGACGGGACAACGCGGCGCTAAGAAACGGCTCTTGGATATTCCAATTTCCACTTTCAGATGGTGATGGGTTCTTCTCTTGACTTTGCTAACCTCCAAAAAAGGTCTAAGGCTCAACGTTCTTGTTGAAAAAGAAAAAAAAAAAGAAAAAAAAAACTAACCTTGTCTTACTAACGTCTACGGATTCCAAAATAATAGAAGAGAGGAGGGATTGCGCCAAGAATATAAAAATTCGCGATCGTTTGCGGTGATATATACGGACGGACGTATTACTCTATATTATAATTCTTGGGAGAAGATTGCGCCCGGAAGTTGTTTGACCGGGCGCGGCGCGGGCCTTGCATATGCACAAGGGGGAAACAAGGGGAACGTCATATATTTTATAGTTGACCGATTTTTGTCGCGCGTCATTACGAAGGTCCATGCCTATCCATCATCGCACATATCCCAATATAAATATTATATTATAATATCGGAAGAATTCACCGACGAAGAATTGCCGGAGCGGATCGGTCCTGCTCTCCGGCGACAGTTAAATAGGGCTCGATCAACCGCGACATCCTTGCTCGAGACATCTCGCAACTACGTACGGCCCAGTGTGATAATAAAACTTGAATTTCATCGGGTTCGATTCGACGAGCGACATCGATGCCGGAACAGCGAACCGATGCCCTCCGCCGCCTCATCATCGACGCCGTCGTTACGTTACCGAAACGACCAAGCGCGGTTGGTTGAATAATGAATTTTAAATTCGTACTCGACCGCTCTAATATTTTTTCGTATTCGATGTAACCTCCGAGAAAGAAAGGTCTGCCGCCTGATAGACAACGAAGGAAGCGAGACGGCAACAACAACAACAACAACAACAACAACGTGGCACCGATTGGAAATATAAAAGGTCCCCGTTGCGGCACGGCGTAACATTGAATCACACACAAAGAAACACGCATACGAGGCGATAATATCGACGTTGGGATTGCGCTTGCGCCGCCAAAAAGCGCGCTATCGCTCAGTCGCAAACGAGCGAAAGAGGCAAGAGGGTGGGAGGGCGGGCGAGTAAAGAGCGAGAAGACGGGAAACGGGAAGAGCTTGGCATCGGATAATCGTTGGTGTGTGCCCGGCGAGAGGGCGAAAAACATTGCAACACACCGAGACCACCAAACGTATCGGGATAAATCGAAAAGCGTGTTTCGTAAGCGAGGTGAATTCGTAACAACGCGACGATAGATTGGATTCCTCGAATTTTTCACACCAATCGGTGGTGATTCCAACGCCACGGAGGAGGTATAGGGTGGGTGGTGAGCGCGCGCGCGCACACACGACTTGGATTCACGAGCGAGGGAGCGCGGACGGATCGATCGGAAAGAGAGGGAGGAGGGAGAGCCTCGCCAGCGACAGCGCACAAACTCTCTTTCGGTGTCTAATCAACCGTGGCGTTATCAGTCAGCATTGAGATACCCAAGGCGAAACAAACGAAACATTTCACAATTAAATACGAGATAGACCGATTCGAGCCTCCTGCTCCGTCTCGATATTTCTCGTAGGGTAATCGAGCAAGCGCGCGCGGGTCAAGCGGACGTTTCCCGCGCGCGCCTCGCATCACTGCGGCGATCAAACGTAACGTATCGGTGAACATTTTTTGCCGGTCGAACAATCGTTTCGAGATAATAACGAATAATAAAGAGTGCAAACGAGAATTGGCGACAACGGGGACGACGGGCGGCTACGCGTGCAGAGGATTGTTTGAAAAGCTTTTGAAATAATCGTAAGGGGCGACGTGCTACTTTCCTCGTGACTCTGCTCGAGCGAGCGAAAAAACGAGATAAGAAAAGAGGCTTATTTATGCGCGTACATACAGAGACGGAGAGAGACTCTCGATGAAGCGCGGCTGCCGGGTGTGTTGCGCGTCGCTTAGGCTATTTCCGAGTGCTCTTGTTTTATTCTCATATAAAGCCGTGTATTTGACAACTTTGTGCCGCTGAACGGTGTGCGTATGCGTGTGTGCGCGTGTGTGCTTTATGCGTGTCACGATAAGAATAATAGAATTCCGTATATAGGCCCCGCGCTCGCTTAAGTTTTCTTTTTCCCCCTCGATCACAGTCATCGCGTATACTCCGGTGCCTTATTCTCGGACTGACCTCAAAAAACCTATCCTTATTATTCTACTAGCTCCGCGGTCTCTTTTTCCCTTTATCCTTTTTTTTTTTTTATTATTATCCGCTTCCCCTGCTATAACTCCTTTTTCCTGTATTACACTTGTTAATATCGCGGGACGGCACACTAAGATAAACGATAACAATGACTTTTCCGCTCGGGCATCGATGTCTCCTCTCGATTCGTTCGTATTAGTCAAGTTTTAATAAACGTAATGCGTAAAGGCTCGACATACTTGTCGTCGTCGTCGTCGTCGTCGTCGTCATCGTCGTCGTCGTCGTCATCGTCATCGTCATCGTCATTCTCGCCTCCGCAACAATCGCTTTCGAGAATCTTTTGATTGGAGCAGCTGGGTTATGACGAATGATCGACGGACGATCGTCTCGAGCTCCGAGTCGTCGTCTCAATTTTCGCAACAAGAGACCGTTCAGTTGACGGAATTGTTGCCGGTAGAGCAATCGAGGATCAAACTCATTCCTGATTACACGGATCAAGAGACCACCGATGGCTTACGAGCTCTGAGGAGTTTCGCGGTTCGCGGTGAACACCAGGATTTTTTACCAGAGCGCCGATTTGATTCCTTTCGTAAAATCGAAGTGTCCGTATGCGCAACAACCACGCCGGAACAGCCCTCCCATCCGTATCTGAGGGAAAAAAAAACACGTCTCCACTCTGATTACACAATAATGACGAATGGAAACGTTGTGAGAAGCGGTGGCGGCGTCGACAATGACGACGATAACGACGACGACGACGACGACGACGACAACGACGACGACGACGACGACGACGACAACGACGACGACGTCTCCTTACAAAATAATGAAAAGAGAAGAAAGATTAACGGTGATGATGATGATGACGAGTACAACAGAGTCGTTGATGAGGAAGAAACTCATGATGAAGAATGGATGGAAAACAAAGTGGATAAAAAGTGTAAAACCGGAGGAAAAAAATTACGAAGCCAAGAGCGGTTTGAGAAACGTTCGAATACGATCGATGCCGAAGACGAAATTTATTATTATCATCGTAAACGAGCCGATATCGGGAAAACTTTTGCCACGCCGAACAAGCATCGAGACAACGAGGATATAAACGGAAACGACGATGATACCGCAACAAATTTGGAAATTTTATCTGCCGGAGTTTATAGGGATATGGCTGATAATTTTTCGGATGGTACATCAAGGTTCATCACCCAAAATTATTATAATAATGAGTACAGAAACGGCGGCGAGAAAGTTCTAAAGGGACGAAAAAATGGTAGAAAAAAAAAGATTGTCGAAAGAAGAGGAACGACGGCGACTCGACGAGACAACATTAACGAAAGTAGCATCGATTCTCAAGAATCCGGTGAAGCTAGAAAAGATCTTAGACATAAAATAAACGGTATAATAGAGGCGAATTATTTGCAGGCTAAACGGGAAAAAAATAAGGCCGTGCCTGCGGAAAACGGAAACGAGGAAGCAACGGTAGCGGCGGCGGCGGCGGCGGCGGCGCCAACGACGACCCAAGGACAAGATTCCAAAATTTCATCAAAAAGTGTTAATGAGCCATCGACTCCGATGACAACGAGCTTAAACGCGCCGACGAAAAAATATCGGTGTTTGATGTGCGAGGCGAGTTTCAAGGGTAGCGGCGGTTTGAGAAATCACTACAAGGTCGTTCACGCTGCCGGGCCGGTGTACAAATGCGACGAGTGCGGCAAAGAATTTCCCCTGAAGGAGCGTCTGAAGCTTCACGTGCGAACGCACACCGGTTTCAAGCCGTACAAGTGTCCCGACTGTCACAAGAGTTTCGCTCGGGGTGGTCAATTGGTTCAGCATCGCGGTACCCACAGCAAAGTAAAGCCTTATCGTTGCAATTTGTGCGCGGGAACATTTACGTGCGCGGCCAATTTAGCCCTTCACTTGAAACGTCACAACGGCCAAAAAGATCACAAGTGCGAAATTTGCGGACGCGGCTTCGTCAGGAAAGACGCTCTTAAGAAACATCTCGAGTGCCTTCATCGCGACGTTAAATCCTTTCTCTGCGTAATATGCAACAAAACGTTCAAAGGACATTTGCCTCAGCACATGCGAACTCACGCTCAGGATCGACCCCACGGATGCGCCACGTGCGGCCAGAGATTCGCCCAAAAGTCACAGCTCACGGTTCATCAGAGAACCCACTCGGGTCAACGACCCTTCAGATGCCTCGTTTGTTGGCAAGCTTTTGCCCACTCTACCGCCCTCAAACTTCACACGAGAAGGCACACCGGTGAGAGGCCTTTCAAGTGCGCCGAGTGCAATGCCGGATTTACCCAATTGCCACACTGGAAAAAACACATGAAGTGTATACACGGCAGAAGCGAACCGTATAGTTGTAAAAATTGTAACAGTTACTTTCGGATTAAAAACGATCTTGAGAATCACGAGAAGGCTTGTCATTCCCAAGAGACTCGATCCACCGTTTTGGGTCCGTCAAAACCACCGGCTAAAGATACTCCGGCGGATGATATCACGATCACGGCAACGACGGCAACGACGACGACGACGACGATGACGACGACGGTGACGACCACTACCACAGAAACTGCTATTCGCGTCAGCAGCCTCGGCGAGAGCAACGGATCGTCGTCGTTGTCGTCGTCGTCGTCGTCGTCGTCGTCGTCGTCGTCGTCGTCGTCGTCGTCGTCGTCATCGTCATCTTTATCCCCGGATACTCCCAAGTTTCGTACCATGAGCGTGGAACGCATGAGACTTCTCCTCGCGGTCTTGCTCAAGAGAATTTCTCGGCCGGAGAGACTGGACGAACTTGGTTTTGGCAAGAGGCTCATCGACGAGGTTCTTCAGGATTCTCTTGTTTCCGCGGGCAAAGTACCCTCACGAATCACTGGTGAGCTCGATGAGCTCGAGAGCCTTCGCAATAATCTCCAAGTTTTTCTCGAGTGGACCGTACCGAAAGAGCACTGGAACAATTTTCGTAAGATCAACAAAACTCCCGAGGATATACTGGAGACTCTCACAGCCACGTAGAATCCATACTCCTCCCCCTCTCGCTAAGTAATTAATTAGCAAAATAATCTATAATAAATGCTTTATCAACCAAAGAAACCGCAAGTTGTTGCAACGCTCGTGATTAACGAGCCCACCGCATTATCAAGATACCCAATTAGATAGTTGAGGTGACATTATTGGCGCGGGACAAACGTTACCTATTTTCCGTACGGTTTGAACGACACGCGTGGTCTCAACGAAACAGCTCTGTCGTAAACAACAACTTGCCGCGTGCTCGCTCACTTACCTTCCCCCCTCCCCAGTGTTCAAGTATTTTTAGTTGCATCAACCAACATCGAGCTTTTATTTGATTGATTGATTTGCCAAATGAATTAATATATAAGAGAGACACAAGCCAAAAAAATTAATTGCGTGAGATTTAAATTTTAACATTGTTACTTGTGAATTCATTGATACGTTAGTCCAATTGTTGCAACATTATCACTTTTTTGTTTCATCGTCATTATTCGCATACATATATATTTATAAAATATATAGTTGAGCATTTATCATATATTAATACCTCTATGAAATTTCTATGTTAAAAATATCGTCGTACTTTTGGTATCGAGAGATGTAAAAAAATTAAATGAAATTCCCTTGCCATCTTGTATTAGGTATAAGGATCGAGAGCGGTGTTGTAGAGATAACGGAGGCGAGGCGAGACACCGATGCGGGGAATAACAGTTAGATAGGTCTCACTAAATGTGAAAAGACAATAATTTGGGTGGACCCGAAAAATACGGATCCTATACATTAGATTATGTGGAACGCGTCGTTCATCACACACCTCCTAGAAATTAATTGTGCGTGTGGGTGTGCGTGAGTTATATATATATATATATTTATTCAATCTTGGCTCGATAGCAAATATTTAAATACATCATTTCATCCACACTGTCCGTTCGAACGGTCGCGAGCGGTTGCTCATGCCAATCGAAGAGAATAATCGTATGGGTCGTTTTTTTTTTCGGCGGCGAATGAGCGAGTATAAAACATTGACTGATGAAAATATTGTATCCGCGCACAGAGATCATTATCGCGACCGTGTGCGTTGTCATATTATTTTCGGTGAGTACAACTCCCGCCAATTCGTCGAGATTGCGAAAAAAGTATCATCGGGGGAGAGAGAGAGAGTGCTCATTGGTTTTTAAAATTTATATATGAACGCGACAAGAATCTCTCCGACCCGGGCAGGCGTTCTTCGATGTAAATTGAGGTCAGCCCGAGGGATCGTTCAACGAGGATATATCTGGGTCAACATTTTCTTCGGCTCGACGCGCACAAAAGCACGGCCCGAACGATACGTTCGATATGTTCTCGCTGAACGGCAATGAATGGTGTATCAATGAGTTCGCAGCGGTGCTCCTTGCCGCCGCCGCCGCCGCCGCCGCCGCCACCACCACCACCACCACCACCACCACCACCACCACCACCACCACCACCATCATCACCATCACCATCACCATCACCACGTGTCGTCCCTATCTACCATATTTTTTGAGATTCGGACGAAACCCTTTTTTTCTTTACCATGTTACCATTTTTTTCTTGTCACAAGTGCCATATGTATATGTTGAATATTACCAGCTACGATGATGACTGTACGAGCAAATTATTCTTTACGAATAAAGAATGTTTCTCTTTTACTTTTTGAAGAAAGAAAAAATGACAACGAGTCTCGTGCGTCATTTCAAACCTTAAAAACAATTCTCCCATCTTTTGGGTGCAAATTTGTCTACGATAAACATGTCTTCTCTCCTCGTCTTATACATATAAATATACTTTTTTTTTTTTTTTTCGTCAAAATGTTTATTAATCATGAAAGTATGTACTGTAAAAACATCCGCTTGTGCGGTAAGAATAGTAGTTATTTGGTATAATAGTAGTTATTATAAATGGCAATAGAAAATCAGAGTACGTCGCATTATGCCGACTAGGAAAGACAATCATATCCACGAGAGCCGCATTTTATGCGCCAAGTCCACCTCAAGATCTTGTACGGTCAGATACTGCAAGCAAAAGGCCTCAATGTTAAATACTTTAACGTGATCGATCAGTTGTTCAGTTGGTAAAATTCCTGCTGCACGTTTTATTCCGAGTAGGTTGATAATTGAAAGAAAATGTGAGTTACACGCTATTCTCTCTCATTTTATTAGAGAACAAGGTGTAACTTTTATTTTTCTCAAAAAATCAAGGATGTCCGAGTAAAACGTGTAACCATTTTGCAGCTATCTCTCCCGCACTCACGCAAGTGATAGATCACCTTTAACGACGGAATGCGAGAAAGAGAGACAGACAACAAAGTGGATTGCTGATGGTTTGTGAAAGAAAATATGAGAAAAAAGAAAAAAAAAAGTAAC
This sequence comes from Venturia canescens, assembly GCF_019457755.1. Taxonomy (NCBI): domain Eukaryota; kingdom Metazoa; phylum Arthropoda; class Insecta; order Hymenoptera; family Ichneumonidae; genus Venturia; species Venturia canescens. The sequence goes on from NC_057429.1 coordinate 21,600,548, forward strand.
TCACCGATCGGGCTTCGTCGTAAATGAATCGAGTCTTTTTATCATTGACGAATACCTCCGTAACCGGCTCGACAACACCCAACACTTCAACTTTTCCAAGCGTCATTTTTCCCGCGTATTTGCCAGGTTTCGCTTGGATACAGGAAACTGTTCGATTCACCAGGTTGAAACGCAACCAACGATAATTTTTTTTTTCGGTAGCGTCTACGGACAAAGGTTGTTATTATTATTATTCAATCAATTGTACGTTAAATATTATTATCGAGGAAACAAGCGTATTTATCAACGAACCAAGGCTATCACCGTCGTCCCAGTATAATTCACCTTCAGCCAGGCCCAGATCATCGGACGCGATTAACAATTCGAAAGGATTTTCACGACTCTCGGTGGTCGTTTTAGACGGCGTTTGAGCCGGTAGGATATATCCACCGCGCACGAGCAAAGGTATTGTGTCGAGAGGTGCTTCGAGCGTGTAGTTTTCACCCCTCGATAATATACGCTTCTTTTCATAAAAATCGTACCAAGTACCTTTCGGGACGTAAGCGGTAACTCGTGTCGCTCCCTCAGAGAAAGAATTTTTTTTACGTTAGTTTCCTTTTTTGGCTTTGTCGATTTGTGCTCTGTACTTTATTTAGTATAAATTCCATAGTAAACAAAAATCGCCGCGTTACCTCCTCTAATACCGGTACGATCATCAAAGAGTTCCCCCAAAGGAATTGAGTATCCAAATCCCAGGTCGCTGAGTCATTGCTGAATCTATGAGGGGGAGAGCGAAGAAAAAAAAATGCAAGTTTATACGAGGTTATCGAATTCGTATTACGAAGAAGAAGAAGAAGAAGAACTCTCTGAACGACGTACTCGAAAAAGAGCGGTCGCGCTACAGTCTCGCCAAATGCGTGGGCACGAAAAAAAAGGGTGTAAAGATGTGGCAAAAGTCGATAACGAACCGTGAGAGCTTTTCTCGTTGATTCAACGACCAGTTGACCCATCGCGACGGGATCTTGTTCCTGAACGATTAATTATGGAGATTATTGTGAAGAATCCACCACGGATTCCACGGTGAAAAGTATTAATATAATCATGCAATAAGAATTCGATTATGATTACGATAGTGTCGTCGCTGTTATGGTTCCGTGAAAATGGATAAAACGCTCCTAGCTGGGACCACCGATTGCACAGTGCCTCCGTCGTATTACCGTCAAATCCACAAATATCCGCACCCATCATGGGAATTTGAAAAAAACCAAAGTTCAATAATTGAGCCACGCTCATTTTCATATCGTGCCAGGAGGAATAAATGTCGCCTGACCAGTGGCCCGCGTAAAATCCATGACCAACCCACGTCGACCGTGAAATAACGAAAGGTCGAAGCCCTCGAATTTTCGTCAACGCACTGAAACCCCGATACTCCACGATACATAATAAGTACAATCGTCGTCGTTTGAGCTCAATTCCGCAATTGATTCATATCTTACCGATTGGTTGCAACGGCCTCGCTCGTCCCATAAGTATTGTGAATATTATAGTGCGAGCCAAGATAATGTTGAGCGTTCATACAGAGCGTTTTCGTCGCCAATACATCACCGACGACTCTCGGTACGTAGATCGGATTATCGCGATCGTTATTTTCACACCCGTTTATCTTGCCGTTGTAAAAATTGGATGGCTCGTTCATGTCCTAAGATTGATAATTAATAAGAATTAAGACCGATAATACCAGGCGCGTTGATGCATAAACGACTTACGATCCAAGCGCCGTCGTACGGAAACATCCGCCACATATCGTTCATCATGTCGTGCCAGTAATCCAGAGCCGCCGGATTTGTAAAATCCGGCCAAACCGACGATCGCGTATTCCAAACTTTTCCTTTAAACGGTAAAGTCGAGTTTGCCTCCTTTATAAATATGTCACGGCGTATACCCTCGTCGTACGGGCGATATGAACCGTTTGCTTCGGAACCCGAAATAGCTGCGTCTATCAACGGTACATAGTGCATTCCTATCTTGGGTGCGGAAAGAAAGAAAGAAAAAGTCTTGCTTCATTCGCCGTCCTAAACTCGTCGTCCTCCCCGGCTTTCGTCACTGCCCGCTCGACTTACCTCATGAAGATGCTCCACAAACTCGGGTAATTTTCCAAACTTGTCGGTATTGTACGTAAAATCGTTATTTTCTTTCATGTAATCCAAATCGTTCCATTGAGTATCCTGCGAATAATAAGGGTGGTAGTATTGGTATTGGTGGCCGAAAAATAATATTTTTATTAAAATAAATAGATCGACTAACGAACGGAATCCCGGCTGCCCTCGTTCTGTTCCAGACGCGTATCGTTTCGTCCAAAGTTCCGTAGCCAAATCTGCACAGATGAAAACCCAATGACCAGTACGGCGGCATAAAAGGCTTACCAATCACCCGAGAATATTGCTCGATCACTTGCGAGGGTGACGGTCCCATGAAGGAATAAAAATCGAAGATGCCACCGATGCTTCTATACGTTATAGCCGGAGTCGGTTGGAGAATAACGTCTGTGAGTACGCGAGAGACGGAAAAATTGAGTAATCGCGTAGATTTTTCCATCGATTCTTCGATTATAATAATTTATCATCGTCAACATTATATTACCCATGGCGTTGCTGTTGAGAAATAGCAATCCAAAATATTGACCGGGTTTTGCCATAACGAGGGCAAAAGGATGTGATCCGTACAAATTGGCATTTTCCGTCGGTGGTTGATCCTTGTTAAAGAATGTCTGACTTTGCCATTTCGTGCTCAATCGTAATCGATTTCGATGCTCCCCTAGACCATAAACGACGCTACCTTCGTTCAATCTAAAGGAAATTTGTAGAAACTGATCGGCGAATATAAATCCTCCGCCGATGCTCGAATCCAGCCTGCGTCAGATAAGTACGCGCAAAATGTGCTTCAAAAACGTTGTTCCTCGTGTCGTCCAATATCCAATATATAGAGAAAGATGAGAGGTGGCCGCGCAAGAGTTATACATACAAAACCGTATCATCGCTCGTACTTTTGATGGAAAAACCAGGAGCACGGGAACTTTTTTCGATCGAATATTTTAGATTCGCTGTGTTGCCAGGTAACGATTCTCGTTCAATTGGTATATGTGGCTCGTAGCGCTTATCGAGAGCATCGACTATCTGTAACAACGACACACCGATATAACATTTCTTTCTTCCCTTGTAAAATTCGAATTTACCTTTACTCGTATGATCGAGCCTTCTATATAATACACATCCATTCTGATCAACCTAATATCTTTTTTGTAGAAAGATTTGCCACAATTTTCATAAAACATGGGGTTATTCGGTGTCTTGTTTGCAGCTTTGTAAATACTCCAGTCCTGCGGATAATAACAGTAAGGCACGTCTAGAGGAAGTTTGCGCAATCTCTGGGAATATCTTCTCTTCGTGGGACTCCAACAACAACCTCTATCCGTACACGACAGTTCGGAGGCACCATCCTCGGGATGGCAATCGAAGCGTTCATTCTCAGGGATCGTCGAGCATCCTGCCAACCTTTGTCGTTTATTTATGGATATACCGTTTGTTTCGTTTGATCTAGCCGAAGACGTTTCAAATGCGCTCCTCGTTGAAATTAACAGAATAAACGACGAGGCGATTACTAAACTTATTAGGAGGATCAACGACTGGGATAAAATCAAACGTCGCCGGGTACAACGTCCGCTCTTTGGCTCGGCCTTTGATTCAATGAAATTTTTGTGAACCTTCCAAAATGGTTCTCTCCTCGTTGGAAGAAACAGGGTCATGTCTATCGAATAGAGAAACTGAATGAAAAAACTTTCAATAGAAGAGTATTTGCAGAAATTTTTTTTTCTGTATATTTGAATTATCCAATACTTTCTCATCATTATTTAATCGCAGAACTCAACGTTCTTAAATAATTCTTCTCCATCTGATAAATGCTGGTTTTTATTTTACAACTTTTTAAAACTTACCGAATATGTGAAATCAACGTGTTTGTACTACGTCCGACACAATTCAATAAGAATATTTATCCATTCAGCGAATTATTGAAAGAATTTTTTAGCGCGAATATCGTTGACGGTTTATGGCGAAACAGATAAAAATACGTTGCTTCCGCCGTCCAGTGCGCAAGTTATTTTTGTCTTATGTATTTTATCATCATCAATTCGTCGCGCAGTAACCAACAACGCTGCAACCTGCAATGCTCGCGCGTCAACGACCGCCGAGCCGAGCAAAATGCCGAGTTGAAAAAAAAAACAAAACAACGTTCTGATATCATATCATGGTTGGTTCACAATTCACAACACACGGGTTCACAATAACGACGCGCGTGACCGCAGGCGACGAGCACGGTCTTGTATACAGGTCTTGCAACGAAGCCCAATTTCAATGGTGAGCGATTGTCACGGTAATGTCATAAGTTTTCTTTCGCGTCAACGCCGCTATATGTCGTTGCTATCGATGAGTGTGGTGCGCAGTGTACATTGCGCATGCCAGTGCTCCACAAGCGTCCACCACAAACAACTGTCAGCGTACATAGCCATTTTGTAGTTCTGTATAGGTTAGCGGAATAAAACAACAATTCTTCTTTTTTATTGTTGCTATATCTTGGGAATTATTCTCGCAATTTTTTGCCGTTATTATTATAATGTTCAAAAAATTATTTTATTAATAGTAAATTAAAAAAGATTGAGCGTATAGTTGGCGGAAAGTAACTTGAAAATCATTTATTTCTTACAAAATCAACCAGAAATTATCTGGGAAATGCATGTGTAATATTGAATAATTTACGAAGTGATTTTTTTATCACAATAACACGAAAATTGAATCAATGGTTTTTTCCTGATGTACCCAGCTGACAGCTGACCCCCATCTGATCATCATCTTCCATCTTCGTTGTGTACACATGCTGTACATGCAGGATGCGTGCGTGCACTAGTATGCTTTACTTGCTATTTAATGCTATTATTAATTTACATTTGACGTTTTAATACCGTGAGTGTAGACGTGTAGACCGTGCTGTAAATGATAATCTGAAAACGTTCAGTCGTATAGTTGTTGAGCGCGTCAAATGTTTATATTAACCATATCAAATAATATTGTCTGATCTGTAGCTATATAATAACCTCGAGCTCTAACCAACAAAAAATAATAATTGTGCAATGTATGTATGCTATTAATCTGCTATGATTTCTAATTAAATGCGCGATTTAAAAAATTTTTTTTCCAGACACATGTGCTCCGAAAATGTCGACCGTACGGCCGATATTTTTGGAGCACTAACTCGGAGAATTTTTAAACAGCAATCTTCTTTGTTTTATACGTTTTCATTGAAAATTAATGCACCAGTTGCCGACTAGTGTTGCCAAGACGAAGATATTCAAAGTATGAAACAAATAACATATCAATATAAAAGCGTAATTGAGTATATAAAATTAGATGAAATGAGTACATGCAAGCAATTTGTGAATTTTTTACATTATTGGTTGATAGATCCGCACACTCTAAGAAGAAAAAATCAATTTCTTTATTTGTAAATACTTTTTTGCCGAAAATTCTTACTTTATAAATTGTTTTACATACACTATTGCATTATTGCGTATCATTATTACACTCATCTTCATCACCCTTGATGAAAATGGAATCAAAGAATTGGAAAAGATACTGGCATATTTTGGTAACAAAGTTCCAGAATGAATAATAGAAATTTAATGTTTTCATTGCTTAAATATATACATATTATACCTGGAAAGAATTGGATGTATATAGTATGAGCTAAATGCTCAAACCCTTTGACGTTGCTCAATTCTGGCATTGCTAAACTTGGAAATTACGCAACTCAGAAATTTTATTTGGCAAAAATGGTGCTAATATATTTGAAGTTCTTGAATAAAAAAAAAGAAATTTGTATTTCCTGTAGGACAATGGAGTTGGCGCTTCCAAAGGAACTGACAATATTCCTGACAAGACAATAGTGGAATCAGTGAGATCATGGATCATGGATATAGTACAGTGGGATCATGGATCTCGTACCAACTACCATCAGGGTTATTATGATCTTTTGGTATTTGACTATGCCACAGCTAGTGTTCAACACAACAGCATTGTCTGCATGGGTGCAAGGAACATGGCATTGTCGACATCAGATGAAAATGCGCTCAGTGCTTCGACAATGATCTTTGTACTCAGTATAACATGAGCGATGTCCACACTTTGTCACATACTTCTAAAGGTTCTAAGCTCCCATCGCTGTCAGGTATAATGATTTTTTATTTATTCAAATCAACATTTTGAAATTTAAATTTGAAAGGGAAAAATTTTTTTTGTTTTTTTTCTACTTGAAAAATGACCCAACAAAATTGAAATTTCTACTGCTTAAACTTCATTCATTAGTAATAAATTTGGGGAAAAAAACAACGCAATTTTTCAAACTACAGGACAAATTTTTGTATATTTTGACCTTAAAATGATTACATTTTTTTCGCTTTTTAATTATTTACGTATATCTAAATGTTTTTCATTTCAATTTCATTTCAAATTCAAAAAATGTTTTTGACACCTCAAACTGGCTTTATCAAAATTTACAAGTAAAAAACAAATAGAATTTACATTATCAAAATTTCGCAGGTCCTCAAACTCATATAATTGCTTCAATATTTAAGAGAAACCGGTACCTTAAATTTCGGAAAAGATGTTGACGGTTGAAGAATATTGAGAAATTTATGAATAGTTGTAAGATTATTCGTTACTCCCTTTTAATATTTTTTCTACATCTTTCTCAATTTGTATGATTGATTTTGGTAGATTTGGCAAAAATTATCGAGACAAAATGTGCCGACACAATTAGCACTAGCGTGTTTTTTGGTGAGCATCGACACGAGCGGTCTTCTCCTCGAACGTGTGAATTCCATGGAGAAAATACCGTTCAATTTCTCGCCATCGGCGTAGCAGACATCAGGAATTAGTGAGCTTATACGATCATTTTTTGCCAAAAGCAAACAAAACAACGCAATGGATGAAGGACTCTCAACAATCAGATCGAAGTTGTGACGATCAAGGAGACTCCAAATGCTGAAGATGATTCCAGTGAGACCTCAAGGAATTCCGTGGATGAAGATTCGTCTCGAGTCTGTGCGGTCTCGTTGATGAAACTGATCGGTAGTCTAGTCAATTTCAGAGATCTTTCTAAATAAGTGAGGACGTATTTAACACGTCGTATCACTCATATGCAAGAGTGAATTAGCGGAAAAGTTCCCTTAATTTTTTTTGTTATTATTTTTGCTTCATAATGTGTGGGATCGGGATGGAATAATATAATAGTACATTATAGCCCGTATGACATAAAACCGCATTTTAGCCACGCTTTTGCGTGGCTAAAATTTTTCACGTATGAACAGGTGAAAAATATAATTTTTCTTGTTTCTCGTCACTACTACTTGACCTAATTCTGGTTCCTCTGCTTTCAAAGTCTGCAAGTGGAATTCACCTGAATTCATCAAATCTCTTCCAACAGCAGTTGTCAAAATACAATCTGCAGAAATGAAATTTATCTTGTTATCATCTCTCATCATTATCGTATCAGTGCTATTTTGGATAATGGGTCTCAATATTGATCTGGGATTTGTGATTAGAATAGGAATTCTTTTAGGAAAACGTGGTCCATTACACAATTCTTTCTTTACTTCTGTAAAATTTTCGTTTTCTGCAATTCGTCTCTTTCTTGTCTTTGTCAAATCGTCTTGGCCAATTTCACATTTCTCACACTCAATACGTGGTGAAGTCACGTTTTCCCGGGGCATCGATCCTTTCCACGTTGCGCCTGGACCCAAGACGTTTATACTTCGCAAGAGGTCTGCGTTCCCCTCAACGGAACTGTTCCCATTGGGGTTCGCTCCTAGAGTTGATACGCTTCCTCTGCGCGCACCTTTCCCGAAGGATGTGCAACTTGAGGGACACACCTCCCTGTGAGCGGGCTTCACCGCCGCAACACAGCTTTCCCCAGGGGGAGCTCTCATACATTGAGATATATAACTACTCGCTGAGGCGACCGAACCACTCGCAATTGAGGGTATCACGCGTCCCTCAAACGAGCCTCCATTACGGGAGCTTTCTTTGTCCGTCAAGTCACTGTTACTGTCCTTTATCAACTCAACATTTCTCACTTTCTCTTTACACAGGAACACACGTTCAACCAAAAGGTCGTCTTTAGGAAGTTCGGATTCTGCAGCGGGTAACGGATCATGCACGATCAGCACCCGATGATCAGTTTCCTCAGGAAGTTCAGTGGAATCTACAGGATTTCTTGAAAGCGCGTCAGCATTTGCATTTAAAGAACCAGGCTTGTAATCAAACTCATAATCGTACTCACTGAGCCATATTTTCCAACGAGCAAGCCTTGAAGCAGGGTCTTTGAGATTATGAAGCCAGGTTAATGAACGATGATCAGTAATCAAGGTAAATGTACGACCAAAGACATAAGGACGAAACCGTTTTACAGCGAATACTACAGCCAATAATTCCTTTTCAGTGGTGGAATAGTTCATCTCTGCAGCATTTAAGGTACGGGATGCATATGCAATCGGAAGATCTTTACCTACAGGTCCTTGGCTCAATACAGCGCCCAAGGCATATCCGGATGCGTCTGTTGTGATAACAAATGGTCGAGTAAAGTCAGGGTACTGCAATAATGGTTGAGAGCATAGAATCTTCTTTATTTCGTTAAACGAATTTTCTTGTGCCTCCCCCCACTGAAATTCAGTCGTCTTTTTCAGCAATATTGTTAAAGGTATTGTAATTGTGGCGAAATTTGGAATAAATCGTCTGTAATAACCGGCTAACCCCAAAAGCTGTTTAAAGTCGATCGGCTGGCTCTACTTCGATCTGGTTGAAATCCAGAAGCAAGATTTAATACCGAAAAATATTTTGCCTTTCCTAATTGATCTAGAATCTCAGTTATATTTGGAAGAGGGTATGCGTCTCCCACTGTTTTCTCAAGGATTAAATCTGTCTTGAACGTGAGATGGAGTTTTAGTATTTTTCTTCGTTTCCTCATTATCTGTCAAGGTATTGTCAAAACGAAGTCCCTTTTGGTAAGCAACCCCCCACTCTGCTGCTTTCGCAAAACTCGTGGCTTCTTGAAGGGTTTTTGGATTTTTTATGCGAACTCTTAACTCAAGGTCTCCTTTCAAACCACGTAAGAAATTGACAATTGCGGACGCTCGAGCTGCGTGAATCATTCCAAATGAAATTTCTGGGGCGTTATCATGCTCAATCGCGGTGACCAGTCTATTCAAAATTTTCCGTACGCGAACCCCGTACATTTCAGCAGTCTCTTCAGTTTTCTGTGTTACGGTAGACAGCATCGCTGTGAGGTCCTGAACGTTTTCGTGAGGTGAAAATGCGGCTTTTAAGTCACATTCAAAAGGTCTTCTAATGAATTGATCTCTTGGTCTTGTAAATATAGATCCGCATCGCCACGCAATCGAGATCTTATCATACGAAGCAGTAGGGGCCTTTCTCTTTCTACAATAGATTCTTGCGCGAATAAACAATCACGAGCAAATTTTGAAATCGGAATATTCTGACCATCATAAAATTGCGGTAAAAAGTCTAAAGCAGATTTAAAACTCATATGACTTCCGTTCGATTCAATTCCAGGAAAAGAGTGAGTTAGCGACGAACTCGTTGAAGATTGAGAATTTCGGTAAAGGGGTTGGACATTCCGATCATTCGTCGAAACGACTGGTAACATAGTTCTATCATTCGACATTATGCTGGTTCGTGTGTTAGGAATCGTGTTCAATCTACCCTGTTCACCGTTTGTTGGTACCAAAGCTGACGTTAGATCTAATGGAACATTTTCCATTTGATTTGCGCTACCGTTATTATTATTCGAAGTAATATCACCATCTACACCACTTTGTGAGTTCTCTGACGGATTAGTATTGTTTCTACTCAATGGTTCTTCGTTACTCGTACTTCCATCGATATGATCGGTCATTTTAATGTTTATCTTCTCAACTGCCAATTGAATGCAATAAACGAAATGAATTTACTTTGCTCTTTGTAATTATGGCTGTCAAAATTTCATCAATTGCAAATTCGAGAGGAACGCGTTACATCAATCGACTTGGTGACTTACTACTTCAGATGATACTGTGATTTAGAGTCGAATTCGTTGCTCTTCCTCTCGTGTTGGTAATTCAGGCCTCTGCGTCGATTCGGTACGTTTTCAGCCCAGCTATTTGTGTCTTCCTTCCTCTCGTACTGAAGTTTCAAGCCTCTGCCTCACTTGCTACGTCGTTGGTCCAGCTAGGTGTCTTCCTTCCTCTCGTACTGATGATTCAAGCCTCTGTCTCACTTTGGTACGTTGTCGATCCAGCTACGTGTCTTCCTTCCTCTCGTACTGATGCTCGTATTCTCGTTCTCTTCCCAATTCCAATAGTAGACGGTAAGCGTATTTTCCGTCTCTTTTCTTCGCGTGTGCCTACGGTCGCGTAAGGGTATTTTTACGTGGTCCTTATCTGCACCGTGAACAACCTCGGTATATATATATATACTAATATACCCTCTGCCTCCGGGTGAAAAACCACGCCAAAACCCTGGAGGAAGGTCGCGGCAATTCGACTTCAATAATCAGCGTTAAAATTGTTCGTATTTCTGATTCGATATCTCACTCTAATGTCCGTATGAATAACAATAACGATTAAAATGTCACAGTTCTTACAATTATCGAATTAGTCACAATATTTGCGTGTCTATTACGTATATCTTTCACTTGCTTCACTTTAATTCAGTTCAATCACTACGTTTCGCGAGAAATTCACAAGTTCAATTTCGTATCCCACCGCGCTGCCACCAATAAAATGTAACGCTCCGAGCGGGAATCATAGTAACTATTATTTCGAATGATTTAGTTTTGGGTGGGTTCGATTGATAAGTAGTTGAAACTCGCCTTGCGAATTTCTCTTCAATAACTCAAGACAAAGATTTAAATGTTTTATGAATATATTGACGAAAATATGGATCTTGACTCTTCGGCTGACAACAATGTTCTCCCTTAATTCTATTTCGTTCGACTTTTAGTCTCACAAATCTTTTGATTCTCACGTGCAGACTCCGTACGCTCCGCTCATACGCGGACCAATCACGTTGTTCTTCACTCTCCCACTCATTCGAATTCTAGGGTCTCACGGCCCACGCCTCGGTTTCACACGCTCGCTTCACAATGACACAATGCCCTTATTATTCCAAGTCCTTAGCATAAGAGTGACGATGGATATGTCTTAGCCTAATGTTTATAAGATGGAAGTGGGTAAAAGTATCGTGTTGTAATACTAGAACTATTTATATAAGAAATCAAAGAAAGCCTTATTTCGATACATTTCAACGTATGGAGATTATTATATAATGTAAACTATAAGAAGAATGAGTTAGTCAATACGTTCATATTTCTTATAGACTAGCGGTTATTGTTTATGCTATACTTATATATTAGTCACCCAAGTCCGTCACGTTCCTCTCGTTTATTAATATTTCAATGATCAAATTATCAAATCCGTATGAAATACTAAAGTACGAAATTCGCAAATTCGCGGTTCTTAGCGCAGAAATCAGCGCACTCTGGTGACGAATTACGCATTCGTCACATCTGCCGCCTGCTGCTGCCATCATCGCATAGTGACTAGTGCTGACTCGCCGTTATTCCCATTGGGTCGTCAGTCACATACACCGTTTCACAATTAATTATTTTTCGTATCCATTACGCACTTATCGTCATCCTTGCTTGCTTTTCTTTAGTGTGAAATATTATTTCGATAAAAGATAAGTAATAATTGAGGAGATGGCTCCAGCCGCACAGAAACCGATATTTAAGGAAAATCAAGAGAAACCATACCGAGGAATAAATGCGGTATTATTGGGCCCGCCTGGCAGCGGCAAAGGAACCCAGGTTATCCTTTGTTTAAAAATACACATATTAGCGTAAATCATTCGATTAATTTGAGCATTTCAACTATTCTCTCCCGATAGTGCATGATGTAATTGTACTCGTTTCTTTTTTAACACGCGTCCATCTCAAGGTCCATCGAGTTTTTTTTCAGTAACTCTCGTATGCGGATTCGAATTTTTCTCCACTTCCTTTTTTGGCCTCTTCGGTAGTTTTGAAAAAAACATCAAGGAATACGCACATACACAAAAATTCGAGCATTATTTCGCTATTTGGAATTATTATGCTTTCGATTGAAAATTATACCTTCACGGGCACCATTTTCATAAACTCACTATTGAGTTATGCAAAATTACATGAAAGAGAAGCACCCTCTCGCTTGCTTAACATTTGCCTAATGAATTGTTTACAAAGATGAATAAACAAAAACAATAAAGATATTCAACAACGAACTCTGTTGTTGCATAAGCCAAAGCGATAACCCATTGGTTCTAGAGACAGTTTTGTAACTATGCGTGTCTTTGAATTTTTCATATGTTTATCGACAATGATTTACAAATGAAATCGCATAACGTTTTCTATTGGTAACATCCGCTCTTGATCCATTTCGATGGATTTGAACAAAATTTGTTATGTCTCGCAGGCACCGCTGTTGAGGGATCGTTACGGCGTTTGTCATCTATCGACGGGTGACATGCTCAGAGCAGAGGTATCCTCTGGTTCGGAGCTTGGAAGTCGAGTTCAAGAAATAATGAACGAAGGTAAATTGGTCAGCGATGACCTTGTGGTCAGCATGATCGGCAAGAATTTGGATAAGTCTGAGTGCAAACAAGGTTTCCTTTTGGATGGATTTCCAAGAAGCGTGCCTCAAGCCGAAAAAGTAAAAATGATTACCAAAACAACCAAACTAACGGTTTAACATAAATTTACCGAGGCGCTTTGATGATAATTCTTCTTTCTCCCATAACGATAGTTGGACGAGATGTTGACCAAGAGGAAAAAAAAATTGGATGCCGTAATAGAGTTTGGAATTGACGACAATCTTTTGGTAAAGAGAATAACCGGACGTCTTGTACACCCCGAGAGTGGACGTTCTTATCACGAAGAATTCGCTCCTCCCAAAGAATCTATGAAGGACGATGTGAGTCGGTAGAACGTCGAACAAATATTGATGACGCCATTATAACCAAATATGATACGAGTAATAGGTGTAATCGAGTAAATTTTAATTTTCAACAGTTAACAGGGGAGCCGCTGATTAAGAGATCTGATGACAATGCCGAAGCATTAAAGAAGCGACTAAAAACGTATCATGATCAAACGCGTCCGTTGGTAGATTATTACGCTCTGCAGGGTATCCACAATTACGTCAATGCCGCTAGATCGAGTCAACAAGTGTTCAAAGATATTGACAGCATTTTCCTTAGATGCATCAAGCACGATGAGAAAAAACATTTCGTCGGATTCTTTGGTAAATTCTTCTAAATCCCAATCGTATTGGCTGGCTGGCTGGCTGGCTGGCTAATATTCTTTGTCCCATCCCGATGTACGAGCCTAAAATCGAATGAAAGAGGCAGTCTAATCATATGAGAGTTTATGAGCGAAGGGAAAAAAGAAGCTATCAAGTTCTACCGTCGTCGTCACCGCTACCAACCACCAATTTTCGTTCGCATTATAGTTGTCGCTAAACGTGATGTAGCGGGATTGAACGGGTCAGCGTGCGAAAAGCTTGTCGTGTTAGAATTTGTTTGGCTTGTCTTCTTTTTTGTTTGCCACCTTTTATAGCCAAGTTTGCAATATCAATTTTGAAAATTTCAGCATGAATGACAATTCGCACTTGATCAACGCTATTGCCACTAATAATTCATCACAAATTAATTATTTGAGAGAGCAAGAGAGAAAAGAAAAAATAGGATCTCCAGTCAGTAAGCGCACATTCAATTTATACAACATCATATCCAAAATTACTCCTCAGGCTTTCAGAGTTTCAATTGTCTCCCATTAATGTACAATATTTCTATGTTTATTCGAAAGGGCATGCCAAAGTTGATTTCTTATGTGGAAAAGAATTTCGCAAACAATCGCAACAGAGAACGTAACAAATAACAACACGCATAAACGATTAATGCGAAAATATTAAAAAGTTTGTCCAACTTGTCGTTGCGCCTAAATGTACATACGATACACTATATTTTGGATAAATGAAAAACGTTGTTTGGGAAAAAGCATACACACGATTGTGATTGATCTTTGGAGAGGCCTTGCGGCTACTATTGTGATGTCTGTGTTGTTGCTGAAAAAATAAATAAGGCAAAAGAAAGCCAAGTAAGACGGCCATATTAATAACGAGTGTATTCGCATGACTGGAACTCGCGAATAAATTATAATATCAGCGCAGTGATTGAATTTAACCATCTGTTTATTTTTCGTAATTTTTTTTTTTTTGTCAAAATATAACGAGATAAAAAATATCCGTCATCGTTCAAACCACATCACTCATCTACCTCTCCAAACGATTTAGGTCGGTGCAGATATTTTTTTCAAGTTATTCATAAACATTTGAATTGACTATATAAGCCAACAATTTCCTTACTCGTTGACACACCGAACGATTCGCTACATAGATTTGGCACTTTATCCAATCGTTTGCTTGAAAGTAAAAAAAAAAAAAAATCTCGTCCAAATTATAAGGTAATGTTTATGTTTATTGAAATATAAAAAAAAAAAAAAACTAAGAAGAATATGCACTATTATTTTCAATTTCGGTGAGTGACGACGCGTGTTATGAGCAGATGGCGCTGCTGTGGCCGCCGCCGCTTACAGCAGCAGCAGCAGCAGGCCGTCGGCGTCGGCCGAATTACGCGCTTGACAACAAATTGTCAACAAAACGGTCGAATGTCACACCATCGTAACTGTTATAGAGATAGCTGATGAAAGAAGTGATGAAATATATGTGATTTTGTGGTAAATTGAAGAAAATTTTCAATATCCGCGGCTCAATGGAGATCCATGAAGGCTAAAACAATTGAAGCAGAGCGTGTACGCGAGTAGACGAAAAATTGGAGGTTAAACATGTTGGTGTATTTGAGCAAGAAAATCGCGATTCCGAATAATTATCGGTTGAATTGCATAGCATGGAACGAAAAACAGGGTTTCATAGCTGTGGGTGGAGAAGACGGTTTATTAAAAGTATTGCGAGTGGAATCAAACGCATGTGGAGGGGGGGGGGGAGCCGCCCTGACATCGACGGCATCGGCAACGGCTAATAACGCGAGTGGAAAAAGTCGCGGTTCGATGGCAGCAACAAGCAATTTAAGCATGAATCAAACTCTGGAAGGTCACAACGGCCAGGTTCAAGTGGTCGTCTGGAATGAGGAGTATCAAAAGTTGACGTCTAGCGATCAAAACGGAGTTATTGTCGTATGGATGTTGCACAAAGGCACCTGGTATGAAGAAATGATAAACAATCGAAATAAATCGGTCGTCAAAGGAATGGCTTGGAGTCAGGATGGCCAAAAAATTTGTATAGTTTACGAGGATGGAGCTGTAATCGTTGGTTCCGTAGACGGAAACCGAATTTGGGGCAAAGAATTGAAAAATACTTGTCTCTCGGCGGTTCAATGGTCGCCCGACGGTAAATTACTTCTCTTTGGTCTTAAGAACGGCAGTTTACATCTTTACGACAATCAAGGCGTTTTTCTCATCAACATCAACGGGGAAGTCTCCGTCGGTGGCGGTCAGTCGAAACCATTAGTTTGTTCTTCAATTAAGATAAACCCTAATTTTAATTTTTCTCTGCTCCGCTGTAATTATCAATGGTCAATTATTTCATACTTTTAACGTAGAAAGTATGCGTCAAAGCGGTGCTTGGAAATAACGGAGACGTTTGGGATATTGAAATTAATGGAAAGAACGGCGGTGAATAAGAAAAAAAAAAATGCGTAGAGCTATATAATGGTAAAAGAATATGACACGATAGTAAAATTATTAAATGAACACGCAGGTCAGGGTGGAGTAGGAGCGGGAACGATAGCGGCGATGCATTGGTACGACGGAAGGAACGGTTACGCGTCATTGGACTGTCCAACATTGGCAATTTGCTACGAATGTGGTAAAATTCAATTGATGAGAGGCACCGGTGACGAGAATCCGTTGATATTGGAGACTGGGATAACCGCCGTGTCGTGCCGATGGAACAGCTATGGTTCGCTGTTGGCAATAACGGGAACTATGCCAGTAGCTATGCACAACGGAGAGACAAAGGACTCGAACGTATTGCAATTTTATACCGCATACGGGGAACACGTAAAGACATTGAAGCTACCAGGTCGAGAGGTATCCGGTTGTAGTTGGGAGGGAGGTTCCCTGAGGGTCGCCCTCTCCGTTGATTCTCATATTTATTTCGCCAACATTCGTCCCGATTACAAATGGACCTATTTTGCAAAGACTCTTGTATTTACGAATGAGAGAATAACTCGAAACGGCGGCATATGTATTAATTTTTGGAATACGAGCAACAATACTTGCTGCACGAAGAACGTGAGAGCTTTGTTATCGATCGCATCGCACGGGGATCATTGCACGCTGGCTATAAAAAACGACGAGGGGAGTACAACTTGGCCGCTGCAGCAACAGCAACAGCAGCAGCAGCAACAACAACAACAACAACAAGAAACCGAACGAGCAGCAGCAATCACCGAGCGTTACGCATTGTTGGTGTGTAACACAATAGCGACTCCGATAGACACGAGGTATTTGAATGTCGAGCCTCTGTTCACAGCAATGACGAGCAACACCGTAATCACAGCCTCGCGGAATAATTTTTTCATATGGAATTTTCGTAATCCGCGCGGCAACGCCGCTTGTGGAAGAGTCGTCGTCCATCATTCGCTAAGAGATCGTACGTATCACGTTGACGATACACCAACCGGCGTCACCGAAGTTATACAAGATCTCGACAGAGCGGACAGGAGTTTCGAAGCTCCAACGAGCACAAGAGCGAGCACCGATCCGATCTGTTGTATCGGAGCGAGCGATAAAATTTTACTTATCGGACGTGAAAGCGGCATGATACAGCGTTATTCCCTGCCGCAGGTTACCCTTACGAATCGTTATTCCAATTCCGGCAACGTAGCGCGACCTCAAAGCATCGCGATTAATTCCAACTCCACTAGGGCATCGATAATCGACGTTTCGGGAATTTTGCGGATGCTCGATCTCGAGGATCCGCAGCAGCAGCAGCAGCAGCAGGTAAATCGCGACGAGGCGGGACCGGCGACAAAAAATGGGCGAGACGATACCGTCGCGGCAGAGGACGTGTCTAAATTCGAGAGAAAGGACGTTTGGGCGATGCGCTGGGCCGAAGACAATCCTAGCTTAATCGCGATAATGGAAAAAACTCGTATGTACGTTATACGAAGCTTGGATCCGGAGGAACCGATCGGATGCTCCGGCTACATCTGCGCTTTTCGTCATCTCGAAATTCGTTGCGTTTTGCTCGACGAGATAGTCAATAGACCGGACGATCTCAGGACCGATTTGATAATCGATTTGGAAGTGAAATCTCTCCGTGATACAAAAGAACTGTTGGCGAAAGTTGGTCTAAGGGAAGCTCACAATTTCATTCAGGACAATCCCCATCCCCGATTGTGGCGTTTACTCGCTGAATCGTCGTTGAACGAGCGTGACCTCGAGATGGCAGAAAATGCTATGGTGCGCTGTACCGATTATCTCGGTATTCAATTTATAAAGCGGTTGCGCACCATTAACAATGACCAATTGAAGCGAGCCGAGGTTGCCGCCTTTCTCGGTAATTACGATCAAGCTGAGAAGCTTTATTTGGAGCTGGATCGTCGCGACTTGGCGATAAATTTGCGTCAAAAGTTGGGCGATTATTTTCGCGTTTTGCAACTTATGAAAATGGGAGTCGGCGGCTCCGACAGGCAAATGGAGGAGGCATACAACAGGATAGGGGATTATTTCGGGGAGAGGCAAAACTGGGAAAGTGCTCGAGATTATTACGAGAAAGGTAGGAACCTCGAAAAGCTCATCGAGTGTTATTACAAGCTCGAGGATTACGAACAATTGGCAGCGACGACTGATCTTCTGCCGGACAAGAGTCCGATATTGAAGAAGCTCGGTAGAATGTTGGCCTCGGTGGGAATGTGTCCGCGGGCGGTTGTCGCTTATCTCAAGTACGGCGACGTCAAATTAGCGGTCGATACGTGCGTCCGTCTCAATCATTGGGATCGAGCGGTAGAGCTCGCTAAAACTTACAAAATGTCACAGATCGGTGATTTGCTCGACAAATATGCCAATCATTTGTTATCCAACGGGAAAATCCTTCAAGCTGTCGAATTGTACAAAAAAGCAAATTGTTATCTGGAAGCCTCGAGGCTTATCGTTAGTTTGGCCCGGCAACAGGCAGAAACTCGTGGTAATCCGCTGCGCGTTAAAAAATTATACGTTTTGGGTGCCCTCATGATCGAGGCCCATATCGATAGTTTGCCGTCGAATTCTCGGAGTAACGTTCTCATGGGTCTTGCCGAGAGCAACGACGAGCACGCTCGGCTTATTGAAAATGCTTGGCGCGGAGCAGAAGCTTATCACTTTCTTTTGCTCGCGCATCGACAAATTTACGACGGTCATTCCGAGCTCGCGATTAAAACTTGCCTCAGACTCGCCGATTACGAGGACATTATTCATACCGAGGATATTTATTCTCTCGTAGCCTTGTCAGCTTGTGGCTCTCGCGCATTTTCCGCCTCTTCCAAAGCTTTTATCAAGCTCGAAGCTCTTGCCGAAGACTTGGAAAATCTGCCTCATACTCGCCATCGCCGTCCTCACAATTATCAACAATTGGCCCTCGAAATATTTATCAAGTATCCACCCGAGGATACCACCGCTCTTACTCCCATCACCATCAAATCCGAATGCCTCAATTGCGAAACTCTTGTTCCTGATTCGTGCCTCGCTTGTCCCAATTGTTCCACTAGATTTCCGGCCTGTCTTCTTTCCGGCAAATCTCTCATGGATTTGAGCGCCGCTTGGATTTGCGCCGTCTGTCGTCATTATGTCGCGACTGAACGTGACATTGTTAATATAAATGCGTGTCCGCTTTGTCACGCGACCATCACGTACATGTAACCTGCTTTCCTTTCTCCTATTTTATTCTCATTTTCTCAAATTCTATCCTAAATAAAACAGCTCATCCATATCCTCTCCGTTATTGTACCACTATTTTCTTTCTTCTTTGTTGTTGTTGTTGTTGTATTTCATTGAATGGCGATTAATGCGAGGGCAAAGAGTTACTCGCGGTATTATATCGGATCATCATCGTCACCTACCAATACACTATATACACGATTATAGTGAGCTACGTTTTTTTTTTCTTTTTCTTTCGTCACAACCGCGAGTATGAAATACTCGGTTGTGTATATATATATTTTATCAGCAGCTATAGAGGCTGGTAGAGTCTCGTATCATCATGAATTTTTCGAGAATTCGATTTATGCCGTCCAAGAGGTCGTCAGTTCCGGGAATAGAAAAAACGTATAGAGCACGCGATTCCTGTCTAGTCGTCTTCGACCACCGCACATCTTATTTATTATTTTCACGCTTATTTTACTATAATATGATACACGGCAACACAAGAGCGGCATTGCGTATATTATCTTTTAAAAATATAGGAAAGGGAAAAAAACAATTTCACGATGAAAACGTGTCACCTTCCGTCCATAACAAATAATAAATGGATCTGCGCGCGCGTATGTGATAAACAGCATCCGTGTGTGATAAAAACTTATTTTTTAATTTAAAAAAAAAAAAAAAAAAAAAAACGCAAATGCGGGGAGGGGAGCAGGTAAATTCTTCTGGGAGGAATAGCAGAAAAAATGGAATGCTCGAATGAAATTAATGTTTCGTTGTGTTGTTCTTAAAAAGCAGTTAATTTAAAATAAAAGTGAATAAATTGTGTGATTATGTGAGGTTTATTTTTTTTTCGCATGTTCGACGCGTTCGTGCGTATATATATATATATATGCATTTCTTTCCCAACAGTCTCCGTTGATTTATTTTTTAGCCGTTCTCTTATTGCTGGAGAGCACGCGCGGAAGCAGTCGCCGCGAGAGTGACATATACAAGTATGCGACTCTGTTTCGTGTAATAATATATATATTCACTTTTGACCTCGCACCGCGTGAAAATTTCCTCGCCTCTCGGCTTTTGGTCATTCACAGAGTCCCGCGCTAAGAAACCAGAATTGAAATTGGGTTTGCGAAAATCGAAGATAAAGATTTTTCATTGTTCAAAGGGCAAGAAAAAAAACCAACACATTCTTCGTTAGTCGGAGAATTGAGTTGCGCGTGCCGTGACTAATGTAAAATTTTAAGATTGGTCAATGGCGCGTTACGAGAATTGGGAAAAGCAGGTTATTAACTTGGCTCTGCAACGCATATGGAAAAACACAAACGGCGCAAGAGAGGTAAGAATCCAATAAACAACAGCGAATATGAGAAGAATTTGCAACACCAGAGCGGCAATATAAGATCAATAGCTATGCAGAGGATCTCAAGTCCGCGCGCGTGTTCAAACACGAAATGTTGCGTATATAACGAGATGACCAACCATTATGTCCATTATATACAGACCACCAACAGCATAGGAGGCGTTGCTTCTGCTGCTGCTGCTGCTGTGCTGGCTGTGTGGTGGTGGGGTGTGTGGATCCGTAGAGTTTGGTAGCATTGCTTTCTCACCGATTTTCTTCTCCTCGTTCTTCTTCTTCTTTTCTCATCCCCTTTTTCTGCATTTCTACTGTAATAGTTGGCAGCAGGACACAAAGAAAAATGCACATCGATATACGCATCGACGTGACCAATACACATTCTAGTGGATCGAAAATGGCCGGTTCCCCCGAGAGCCCGCGAGAGCGAGAGAGCAAGAGAATACCTACGCAATCGTACCAATCCCACCGCCCCCCTAAAGGACCTTGAGCCTTGAGCGAGCAGTAGCGAGCCGCGCCGGCCAATTGACGGGGGAAGAAGAGAAAGGGATACAGGAGTAGCCGGACGCATGCGCGAGCTCCACTTGCTGCCGGCACACATCTGCTCCTCGTCTCCCACTTCTATTCGCGTGGCGCCCTATAGTGGCATCGCGCCCCTTGTCGTCTTCTTCGTCTTCGTCGAGGTCTTCGTCGTCGTCTTCGTCGTCGTCGTCGTCTTCGTCGTCGTCGTCGTCGTCGTCGGCCAGACCAAGAGCGTAGAGCAGAGAAAGAGAGAGAGAGAGAGAGAGAGAGAGAGAGAGAGAGAGAGAAAGACCCGAAACCAAGTCCGCATTCGAGAGTCCGAGTTCCAAGGATTGAGTCAGTCGTCAGTCGTGTCGTGAGCCGAGTTCAGTTCGCATTGTGCAATTGCGGGAAGAGGGTTCGTCGCGTGTGTCGATTTTTTTAACCATACTCTCTCCCTTTTTTCCCCCCCCAGTGAAACATTTATATCGCGCGGTGTGGTTCGTTCCTTGATACGAATCACGGCCAACACTCAACATTCGTGGAAACATGAAATTCAAATAGGATCTTTGTTCATTTGCCAGAATATCGCGGGAATCGGATTCGTTTATTTTTACAATTTGAATTTTACGCCGGTGATTCTTGCAAATAATTCGACGCCCTACGGAGAATATCATTAGCGCGAAAGTTTTATTCTCCATTTGATGCGAAGAGCGATCGAATAGTGTCGAGAGAAAAGTGCATTTTTCTTCTCCCAAGGATAAACGAAATAGTGCCTGCGACAAATATTAATAATGAGTGGGCCATTGGTTTTGTGCATCATTTTGACGCTCGTTGCCAGTAACACGGTACAAGCGAGACTCAAGTGTGACGCTGTCAAACCTTATTTCGAGTCACAGGGATTTCCCTCTACGGACATACCCAAGGATCCGATTTCATGTGAGTTTATAGTTTATATTGCTTCCCATATTTTAGAAATCAACTTTTTCATGCTTCTCCTCAGTCATATATAACATATATTATTCCAATATTAACAAAACATTAAACAAAATAATGAAAAGTTTTGAGACAGCGATCGAACAAAAAAACGACGATCAAGTTGTTGGAACTTTCATTCGCGTCGTGAACCGGTGTAACGCGTTCTTTACGACAAGAAAGATGGAGACACTTTGGTCCTTTTGCGCCCGGAGCACGCTTATTACTCCGCGGCTGCTCGTCGTCGTTCCTATCCCGTCTCTGTACTTTTTTTTCCTCTTCCTCTCCTTCTTCTTCGTCTCCTTTTCATACAAAATCCATTATAAAAAAAGCTGCGTTGGCTTTTTTAGGCACAAGTTCGCTCACTCAACATTTAGACTCGATCACACTCGATATGATACACGATATCCAATTTATATATAGATTCACATATCGGTGCAATTTAGACGAAATCATTAAGTTTCTGGCTTTTATTTTTTTTTTCTTTTAAGAATAAATAAATTGCCTAGACAGAGTCGGTAACCATTCTTTCCATAACGTATTTGATGGGAGTTAATTTGAAGACACGAAAAAAATTGTGCCGTCGCAAGATTTGAGTACTTTTCTTTTTTTTTTTGACATGTCTTGGAAATTTTCTTTGCTTGCACAAATGTATAGTTTTTATTATCGCATCAGACGTTTGATGAATTTGCGTTAAAAATTCATCTGCAGAAGTCGCGCATGTATATCAAAAGACACCGCGACGAATTATTGAGTACGATCGAATTTTGTACTCGCAATGAAAACGTAGATTTTGTATAATAATAATAATAATAATAATAATAATAATAATAATAATAATAATAATAATAATAATATTGTAATTGAGAGGAGAAAGAGAGATGAGTATACGCGCGTGTGATACAAGTTTGCGCTCAGGGTAAAAAATAACTTGTTTATATATTAGACCGAAGATGAAGGAAAACATTTTTTTTTATATTGCCGTATAAATGTCATCACCGACGAGATATCATGCAGATACGCTTCACTTTTTTTTAGTAGTTGGTCGGTTCTACGATCGCGATTGCATATTCCATTAGTATTTTTCAACAGCTCTATCAACCCGAGAGAGAGAGAGAGAGAGAGAGAGAGAGAGAGAGAGAGAGAGAGAGAAAAATTTGGAAATGAATATAATTAAGTAAGCTTACAAGCCGTATTTATGCTTTATATAAATTATTCAGATCTCTATTCGTGTTCTCTTTTCTCATATGAATGCAAGCGCGAGGAGAGGAATAGACAATATGCTTTCTCTCTGCTCTGTGCCGGAGACATTTTCAACTCTTGGAAATATTAATATTATTATTTTTCGTTTTATCGATATATATTTTAATCTTATCTCGATTTAGATTATCGAGATTATTTGACATTATTTTTGGAATTGCACGTCCGCGAAGCTCGAGCGATCCAATATATGCTACTCACGAGTGATGTATCAAAAATAATATTTTTGTTGCAATGGAAATTGAGCTAATCGATTGGTCTAATTTTTCACCAATCTATTTTTCGTTGCTACCGAAAAAATTCCCGTTTCGATGAATAGTTTTTTTATATTGTTGAAGTTTGCAACGTTGGAGTTCAATGGAATGATCTTAAAAAAAAAAAAAACCCTCCGGTAATCGTCCAATTTGACACTGCCAAATTTGCAATTGGTAGCTTTTCAAGCGGCTCCGATACTTGGTGAAATAAAAAATTGGTAAATTACAAATGTTTTTTTTTTGCTCAATTCGTTGGACTCGAACGTTGCAAGCTTCGGCGTTGTGTTTTTTTAATTGGGACGTGGGGAAGGCTCGATATAAGTTGGATCGAGAGGGGTATGATGGTAGCAAAAGAACAAGAGGCACTTCGCTACACTGCTCTCATATGTATATCGCTCTCTGGGTAGTTGGTACCGAGGGTGCGCGCGCGCAGTTGTTCAAGCTCATCGAGTTTCGTCGTTGTTATCTTAGCCACGCGGATGGTTCGCGTTACCGAGGATTTTTGATTTTCAAATTTTCATTACTCGAATTTTCATTCAGCCGAAATGATAATTTTGGCCCCTAACGCGCACTAACGGGGCGCGCGCGGCGTCTCAATGTTCTTTTAAACGTTTTCAATATGTAATTTCGGGTGGTTACACATTCATAAATCTATAATATATATGATGCCTGAAAGACCCGACACGACCGCCATTCCGGAGCGGTCCCGTTGAACACGATGCGTTCTCCGGGGGCGGCTTCGGCTACCTTCTCTCTTCTTATCGCAGGGGGAATTCTCATAGCGCGCGCGGTGCGGCGCGACGCGGATGGTGGTCCCAAAGTCGCCCACCTCATTGCATCATCAGAGTTGAAGGAGATGTTGGTGATGGTGCGAAGGCTTTGTACAAGCCTGCTAGCCCGTGCATAGCCCTTTTTTTTACTTATGAACCGCGATATTATCGTCGAGAAGTGGATAAATATATAATAATACATACGTGCCCGTCGTGCGGTGTTATTTCCGAAGAATAAACTCAAGCCCAATAAACTGGACGAAGAGTCGTTTCTCTCTTTCTCTCTCTCTCTCGAAGCATGCCTCTATCCTTTATAATAATATGGAAGTTGGTGAAATTCATTATGAATTTCTCGTTCGATTTTTCATAATTCTCTGGAAAAATGGGTTTTTGTCGCTATAATATCTCTTTTGTGCTTCTCACCCGTCTCTCACATTCCGTTGAAATAACCACCGAAAATAATTTACATTCATTGGGGAGAATTGGACGTATGCAAATACAAATCATTCATAAATATGAATGCGAGCTATATTTTGATGCCGAGTCAAGTCAACTCGTTACAATGAGAATCGTATTGCGTCAAAGTCCGAACTCCGCATTAAGGAGAATACGAACTTTGAGACCGAGAAACAAAATTGATTCATCAAAAATGGCGTTGGGAAGGGAAAACGAAAATCAATAATGAAATATGCCAATAATTCATGTTTGCTCGAATATCAGAAAATTTTGTTTAAATTCATTGTTGCGGTGCTGCAAGAATGAATCAAGTCAAGTCTTGTTAAAAATACGGAAAGATTTGTAACGTAACATCAAATGGGAACTCGCAATAATATTGCAATGCCAAGCATATTTGCTTCGAATTATTTAACAAAGATTTTTTACATATGCCCTCCCACCAGCTTATCTCAATCATTTTTCCGTATAGGAAGAATATTTTTCATTCCTCAGTTTATTCTGATACCTCTTTTTTTTTCTTTTTTTCTTCTATCGTTGCTCCTCTCCTCTTCTGATATATTTTCTTCTTGATAACATACGATAGCTTTTGCTTATACTATATACAGACTGCCTTGTTATCGGAACAGGCTTATCAACGCGACTCGACGCGCTTTGTGCGTGTTTTTTTTCTTTTTTTTTTTTTTTTTGTTTCCTTCGTGATCGCACTATTTAGTGTCGGCATCTAGCAAAAGATTCTCAACGGTGCCTCGACGCTTTGGTCTAGCCTCTGCACACCAAGAAACGATAAAAAAAAAAAGCGCCAACTAACAGCAGCAAAGAGAAAAACGCGCTAGACTTTTATTTCTTACACTCGACTTATTCAAACCCCTTCTTCTCTCTCCCGCTCTCTCACTCTCTCTGCGCTACGTCCGTCTTTAAAACCCGCATTCTTGTTTTTTGCTTTCTCGGCTCATAATACGTCTCCGCTTCTCTTGAATTCGATCGCCGCGACACCCGTCTCGCGCGCGCGACAGGAAGCGCACTGCTGCTGGGGAAAACAGTTTCATTCAAATTCTTGCTTTGGCTTTGCTTTCCCCTTTACGCATATAATACCATT
Source organism: Venturia canescens (assembly GCF_019457755.1). Classification (NCBI taxonomy): domain Eukaryota; kingdom Metazoa; phylum Arthropoda; class Insecta; order Hymenoptera; family Ichneumonidae; genus Venturia; species Venturia canescens. The sequence continues at coordinate 21,626,306 of NC_057429.1, forward strand.
CCTGCAAAGTTCTCTGCAACGTTTTATTCTACTCTTTTTTTTTTGTCCCGTTCAAGATCGCAAAATATACGAGTCATGGCTCTTACAATCCTCGATCCGGCCATTAGCACCTACCTATATATTATATATCGCGTCCAATAGGAATTCTCGTCGGTATTTTGTCCTATACATGAATTCTATTGTGCATGGGTATTCGCGGTAGATAACATTTTTTTTTCTTTCTCTTTCGATTATTACACGCTCGAGATGCGTACAGAATCACGGGGGAGGAATAATGTTGGTGAGGTTTGGATCGTTGCTCACAGATCCATGCGAAAAATAATACGATAATTATCGTTATAATGCAACAATATATCTCGCGCGGCACCGCGACCGCCGCCTCGTATATTCGTTCCTCCGCCGCAGGACCCCCCGCGCCGCTCTATTATATATAGTGCGCATCCCCTCTGCACACTTTTTACCGATTCCAATTGATATCCGCGCATTTAAATTTCTGCCCCTCGGTCTTTAACACGAGTGTGAGACTCTCTCAATATACTTTTTAAAAGACTGAAAAATTTTTAAATCTCCCCGGTTCCGTTCAAAAGTTGTAGGTTTTTCTCGTTGATGTAATTTTGAGGATATATTGAATTCTCGCGTGTGAAACGGAAATGCGGCCTCTCCTTTTACCCGTCGCAGCCGCGTCCAATTCTTCCCTCCCAGTAACGCACGCGGGAAGCCCCTGCTCCGGTCAATTGATACACGGACACTCGTCTCTTTCGTCGCTCGTCTCGCTTGTTCATATCGGCTTTATCGGTCAGGCGTATTTACGGGCGCTCTTACAACATATGTGTATTCGACGAGGACGACGGGGGGAAGCATGCGAAAAGAGATGATGACACACCCTACCGCGAGGGTAGGGTATTTTCTCCCATTTCATCTCTCCGAGAGCATTCGAAGAGCGGATCCCCGATGTTCTGAAAACACAACGCATTCCCGTTCTAATTTCCTCTCTTATTTCCTGAATCGAAAGAACAAGTTCCAACAAAGCAGCAGCGCCGAATATATTATATACCTATTGTGATGATTTTGTAGCAGCAACAAATAGGTACTACGCGCGCGCGGCATATATGAGCGCGATGCATGCGCGGGGAATTTGGGCGGGATATGAGCCTCATATACGTGTCGCCGACGTGTAAGTTACCGATGAGCGTGTCAACACAACGAACGGGAACGGGGGCGGGTAGCAACCCTCGTTTCTGCATTTCCCCCCTTCAATGTCTCATGTGTGCAACATTATGCATGGCTCTGTGCTTTCGCGGTGCTCCTTTTGCTCGTGCCAGTGTCGAGCGGTGTGCATGCGTGTACCATATAGCCGAGTAAAGGAGAAAATAAACTGCGATTCGGATCTCCGTCTCGACCCCTGTGCTCCTCGTAGCCTCAGCCGCCTTTTTACAATACAACTCGCGACTATACAATAACAACTCTTAATCGTACGAATTACGAATGTTCGCTTCCTCAAATTCGCCCATCCCGTCCCGGTCTACTTCACTTTCTACTTCAGTCAAATTTGTGTTTGTTTTATCTTTGCTTGCTAGTCTTTTTCTTCTATACAGGGAGATACTTTTAAGTATATACGAATAGAAAAATTTGCTATGTTTTGTAACAGCGCTGTTCTATATAGCCATTCTATTACATTTCACCAAAGTGCTATATGTTTGAGGAGAGAGACACGGCATAAAATAACTGTTTTGAGAATTTGTTTGTCAAAAGAAAGTCGAACGCAATGCCGTGAGTTTTGATGAATAATTTGCAATAAGATGCTATTCCTGAACCATCGAATGTTCTATGTCGGCATTTAATATGAAAGTTATTAAAGAATTATGATTATCTCAGAAAATTAATATTTGAGGATAGAATAATTTGTAATTAAGGTGGCTTGGGCTATGGCGAGAAAATTTTAAAGAATTGGACTCTATGCCGGCACCAGCATAATTAGCAAAATGTCAACCTCAAATAAGGACGCGAGGACGTTTGGGCGCCAAAACGTACTGCTCCCAATATATATAGCTACATTATTTCATTTTTATCAACGGGATATCTGTAGGATATTTCAACACCCGAGAGTAGTTTTGTTTGGCGCTGTATACGTACATATACCGCCGCGCCGCTGCTGCTGCTGCTAGCCCCTTATCTTGTCTTGTTCGGTTCCGAAATAGAAATTCTCGAGTATACGCCATCGGTAGGAGTCCCCCTCGCCTTTGTTTGTTTTCACGCACTGTTTACATTTGTTCGCGGAGCAAGGGGGGGGGGGGGGGGGGGAGGGGAGTAGTCGTAAACGATTCAATCCCCCTTTCGTTTGCTCATTGCCTCAAAAAATCTTTGTCACTTTTTATATACGTTAGCGACCACGCGGCGGCGTCGTCGTCATCGTCGTCGTCTATCTGCACTCTATAAAACACTTGGGGCTGCTTGACCGTGTGTGGTGGCGCGCGTTGTGGCAAATCCACCATACACACGATATGTCTCGCGATCCGTGCGTTGGACATCGCTGGACAAAGTCGCGCTCGACACGATTCAAACACGATCGTTATATACCGCAGCAGCGATTGAATTGAAAAATATTGCAACGCGCTCTATAGACTCTCGCTCCTATCTCTCGAAGCGCTTGTCACTCCTATTATTTTATAATCCCTATACCCACCTTCTCCTTAATTATGCGGTTTAAATTGAGAGAAATAAAAAATCATGCATGCTTATATCTTGAAACCACTCGGAAAACAATAATGAGCCACAAACCTGACGAGATTTTTTCCAATTTATTATCATTTTCGTTGTCATCAGACTCGCGCGCGGAAAACCTCGAGCGGGTAATTAAGCCTGCGCATGAAATATAAAAATGAAATGGCGCATAAAAGATTCACGCCGGTTATTTGAATTTTCATTCCGAGCTATTTAGTCGAGAGGCCGCGAAAGGTTTCGATCTTTGATCCGCATGAATCCGGTCTCCGTGTCGATCTTTTTCTTCTCTTCCCTTTTCTTTCGTTCTGCTACCTCGCATCCTATTTTTCTTACTTGTTATTGGTCATGAACGGACATCGGAATTCAATGATCCGCATTATTGCCACGCCCGTTAACTGCGATTGGGAGACAATTAATCGTTAATGTCCGAAATTATAATAGTTATTCCGTTGCTCAAACTAAAAACTATATATCATACTATCATATGCGGATGAAAATAATTCGCAACTACAATATTACGATACGCTGTGTCGTATAAAATTCGATCAACGTGCTCGTGTAATGCTCGCGACCCTGCTGCTCGCCTCTCGTCGATGCTCGGTCACGGAGAAAAATAAATGAATGACGGAGTGTGAGAGCGGGCGCTCTCCCATCTTATCGGCGGAGTCTGTTTGTTGGCTATATATACGTTCGAGAACTCACTGCCGCGCTGTGCTCACCAGTATTATAATTATGAAATATTATACGGTAATTTATACTTTTGCTTTCTTACCCAGAGTGTCCTTCATTCAGCACCGAAGCGAGAAACAGAATACGCGAGTCGGACTCGCAACTTTAAACTTTATATACCATATATATTATATTCATTTTTTTTTTCCTCCGTTTACTATTTATAAAGCAGTCTTCACATCGAAAGTAGACAAGAAAAGACGACGTCGATGGTAAATCATTTTTTATTTATTTTGGAATTTTCAAGTTTCCATCATTTCGGGTGGGGCAAAAAAAAAGATAGAGGAGAGTCGATGGAAGGAAATTGGTTTAACGAGTCGCGCGAGTCATAGCTATATGGCGCGCGCCGAGAGCGTATTGCGGGTGAGAGATAGAAGGTAGATACAACCGCCGGGCGCAGGTTTGCAAACTATAGAGACCAGAAGGAACCCTTCTCGGTGTATCCTGCGAGGAATGCAGCCCCGCGCTATAGTGTATGCATTAGGCACATTCCTCTCCCATGCCTCCTGAACCTTCTCCGCACCACCGCCGCATCATTTATTTTCTTTCTTCCTTTTTTTCTCTTCCTCTCTCCCTCTCTCGCTCACTTTTCCTCTCGTTCTCTCGCCTTTCTTCTTATTCATCCTCGCTTTTGCTTTTTTATCTGCTCTTTTTTTTTCAGGCTCAAACCCTTTTCCTCTTATCGCGCGACAAAGCACATTTCAGTCGTCAAAAGTTTCAAATCACGAGTATCACGAGTATATTCGTTCAATCAATAAGAAAATCTTTAAAAATACTAGTCATTAAGAGAACCACCCAACTAATGAAGCTTGAAAAAATTAGCAAGCATACAAAACTGAAAAATAACGTATCGCGGAAATAAACGAAAAGCTTCCAGGTAGATTGGTTGGTCATTGCGTTGAGAAAGGAAGTGCACGTGCGCGCGCGCGATCGATATATGTTGCATGCATATAAAAATCAAACTTTTTTGAGACAATCAAATTGTTGCCTTATAGGTCGAAATTTAATTAAACAATGAAATTCAAATTCTTCTTCATATTCAACAGATATTCAGCGTATATATGCACAAGTAAAAGTTCTCACGAAGCGATTTGTTTTATTTATTCTTACGGCGGGGGGCAAGCACTCAATTCTTCTCTTTATTTTCGTTGCGGCGTCCTCAATTCGATAATTAAGTGATATAGGTATATATATTGTATCATCATTAAAGAGAAATTGTCATTTTTTCAAATATGAAAGACGCGAGTGAAAAAGTTTGTCGAACGCACGAAGACCGGTAAGGGGGGCATATGGGAATGCGATACTCGCCGAGGGTGTGGAGCGGTAACGCAGCAGTTCCAGCCAGACATAATATATATTCTCGCTCGGTTTAACCCGTTCCCACCGCCGCACACAAATAAACACGCGCCACGCACTCTTATTTTATTTTATATATGTGTACAAGAGATCTCTTTTCTGCTTTTTCATCCTCGCGCGGCGCTAGCGGGGCACATCGTCTTATTACCGCGCGCGAGGACTTCCTTTCACCGGGCCTTTTGCTTCTTACCATCGATATCTCCGTCGTTGGGAATCCTGTGCTACAGAAAGAAAGAGGAACGCGCGGGGACCGAATGTACCGGTATCGCGGCGACGTTCGCATTTAAGAACGCCAATATTTCACGGTTAAATATTTTAAGGGCCATTCATCAAGGAATGTCTCCGTAGTTGGAGATTCGTTATATTATTTCCCACACAAATACGCACCTTGAAATTTATGTACTTGTGTGTGTGTATGTGTGTGTGTATTACACTGACTCATATAAAATCATTGTTTCAGCACTTCTCACGTGCCATATGATTTTTTCTTATCAAATAAAGGGTAGGAGCTGGTTATAGCCGGCTCTGGCTACCGACAAGCGATCTCGTCTAATGCTGCGAATTCACCAAGTCTATGTATAAAAGCTGGATAGCGTAGACTGATTCAGCGGGCATAGAGGTATATGCGAGATACGGCCCTAACACGTTGATCAGGTGCTATCTAGCCAATTCCAAGAAGAGATTGCGATAAGAAATTTGGACTATCGGAATAGAAAAAAGAAAATCCTTCAATTCTCGTTTGTAACATTTTACAAACCTCTGTGTGAAAAAATCACATTTTGAGAATATAAAATTTACAAGTGACCCCATATTTTCCATCTTTCGCGGTATTGTTTGATAGGTAGCGCATCAGGTATATTCCTCTTATTAAAATGTACACTAAATGTGAATGTGCGGGGCAATAGAAGAAGAAGAAGAAGAAGAAGAAGAAAAAAAAAAACAAGACAACCAAGTCTGGGAATCCGGAACCGGGGCGAACATTCCAATTTGGAAAGCTGACACCGTGTATATGGGTTCGCGCGGGTGAGACCCTCAAAAGGGTTTGCGTGAAAGCATCAATTTGAACCTGTTGTTAGGCGCAAAAAAGCTAAAGAATAGTAAGCACGTTGGCTCAAATTCTTTTGTAAAGAGGCTCAAAGGGAAGAGCGTGTGTCGAGAGATTCGGTATATCGGTGAAATTTCTCGCAATTTATGAAAAAAATTATGTTGAAACCGTAATCGCTTCCAATTTATTTACGCAATTGTATAATTAATTATTACATAGTAGTCTATATTCATCTCATACTCTCTTCTGATTTTTTGGTCTATTTTACGCGGAATTGTCCTCCTCTGATAAAGTAAGACACAAATCTCTCTCTCTCTCTCTCTCTCTCTCATTGTGTGCTGTTCTTTTTTCTTCACATCATGCGAATTTCATCTTACGTCTGGCTGCGCATTCACATTCAGCGACGAACTGAAAACCGATAAAGTCTTCAATAATGTCTAGACTGCATGGTTTGAGGCGCGACATTTACACCTCGATACTATGGGCGAAAAACAACGTGAACGGTCGCACGCACCTAATAATAATCTCACACGTACTTCCTTCCTTCGTCGCTCTTTTTATTTTTCCTATGGAAAGGATGATGCGTTTTTGATTTCGTTAGAGTTGAACACACGTTTTGCCGCGCATATTTTTGCGAACAACTTAATTTCCTCGCATTGGCTCTTCTCTTTTTTTCCTTCAACCTTGAGGAAATTAACGATGACCCAAATAACTCTTTAGAACTCTTTCAAAAAAAGAAAGCAGCGATTACAATAAAAATCAACTAGTCCAAGTAAATATCGTCGCGCTCTCGGGGCGTGTGCAGTGTGCTGCACGGGCCTCTCAAACACATTGGTATCTCTCGTTAAATAAAACACTTGAATTAAAAAGTCGAGCGTCCAACACAGATAATATTTATAAGTATATTTCGATCGAAACGAATAAGATCCGCTAATAGATACACGCTCATTCGAAATTTGACTTCCGGTCTCGTCATTTTTCTCCTCCCGTGTAACTTATCGCGCGGTTTAATTTTAAGTCTCCTATAGCTCTCCACTGGTATAATATTATCGCTCAACTACAAGGTGGTGTGCCGCGGAGTTGCAGAGGTTGGAAAAATAAATTTCTAAAAAAAAGATAAACGAGAAGGAATAAACAGGGGTTATGAGAGGAGAGAGCAGTATGCGCGGCGAAGAAGTAAAAAATGAAAAAATGCGCGCTCGGTGAAGCTGTGTTTGGTGCACATAGCCATGCACGCGTCGCCGTCGATGCTATTGTACTCTCTGGAGTATTGCTATTGGACATCTCTGCGTACTCTATTTCATCATATATTCTTTATCATATTTTTTCATCTCGGACTCAATCCGTAACACACGCGCCCCCCCCCCCCCCCCCCCCCCCTCCAATATTATTTATTCTTCTTATCGTGGCTTTTCGCTTTGGGTTTTTTCTTGGCGTATGCCATTCGATGAAAGACTCGGAGAACGCATTCTTTACCACCCCGAGTAACCGTGATCCTATAATGGGAAGGTGGCTGTACCGGTTACATTCGCGGCGGTGAGGTATGCAAGGATCGCGGAGAGCCTGCTGCTTCTAACCAACGGGCAGAAGAGAGAAAGAGAGATATCATAAATTCATGCATGCTGCATGATTCGTTTTCCTAATTATTTATCGGCCGTATTTGTTTTCAAATATTTAGCGCATCTAAAAACGTTACGTTTGTCGCTTTTCAACTTTTGTACAGTTTTCTATATTTATGCGTGCGTATTTCGGTAGAAAATTCTTTGCGACCCCGGAAAACTAATATATATGCAAGTAATAACTATTGCATTTAAATAATATCCTCGTTATCCGATCTGTTGTTCATTCCACTAGTCTTCACCACCCCCCAGCATACCAATTAAGCGTAATGTATAAAATTCAAAATGTTAGGGCAATAATCCTCTTCGCGAGACACCGCGGTACATATAATGGTAGTACAATCTGCTCGATACACTCTGTCACTGTAAACCCAAGTACTTTTTTTTTTATAACTAATATATTAATAGCCATAGATTCATTGGTTCGCGGACGCGCTTACTCTTCGAGCTTGGAAATCGTATTAATAAACTCTCAAATTTTTTTTTTCTAAATGGCACTTTCTTATTGTCACGTCCCGCGTGTGATTTCAATATACGCGGTTCGTGACGACGGCCTCCTCTGACAACTGCGCGACTTGACAACGGAGCGTCCCCTTGAGTGCGACCTCTGTGCGTTGCCTCGTGTCGCCGCTGGCCGGAAGCCCTCGGAATCCGCCCGATCAGCATTGCCTGATCGCGAGCTCGAGGGACCTATCCACGGGAACGACTAAAGTGCTGAGATGTTGAAAACCCCGTCACGACGATCGCTTTCGAGCTCTCGTCGCCGTGGGGAGGATTTTTGTACTTTAGTTCCGTTTGATTCTTAACCGACACTCGGTCGTCTCTCGGGATAACTCCATAGGCTAGCAACTCGCGGCGGTTTAGTAAATCCTGAAAGATCGGTGAAACTGCATAGAGACCGTAAGCCTAACCTTCGATAACAAACGCGAAGTGAGCAACACACCACTGCCCCTTGCCTCACGGCCGAGTCTTGCAGACTTTTGCGTGCACCCTTTTGTTAATTCTCAATTTGTTATTCTTCATAAAACCAAGTTAATTCTGTGCGTGTGCGTGAACCGCGCGTCAAACGAAGGCGCGGTTATTGTGTGCGGAGCGGAACGGGAGAATTGTTCCCGTTCGTGTGATGTAAACCTTTTTGTATCTTTCCTTTTCGCATATTTTTCACATATATTTCTGTTCTCGTCGAACCTTCTGTTTTTATGTCAATAAATCTAATTTCCCGGTTAATAATTATTTGAGCGACCCAATCTCCTGCTTCGGGGCCCGTACGGGACCATATATAGGCACCCTTTCGTTATCTCTTAAATTATTTCGATTACTTAATCACTTCAATATTGCAATATTTCGGTTATTCCCATAATTATCCAATTATTTTAATTTCATTTAGACCAAACAAAATATCTACTAAATATTTCACATTTGAAAAATCCTACACTTTGTGTAGGTTGGTGGCAGCGAAAACTAAGTAAATTTCCCAATTACGTTCGTCCCTTCTGGACGTAACATTATAGTATGTATGTTTTCTCCTTGCCGCATGTCGTGAAAAAATATTGAACGCGATGGGAGTCGAGGCGTATGCCGTATACGCGCGGTCGGAGATAGTCCGCGCGCGGCTTGCGGTGATTCGTTTGGCTTTAGAAATTCCTTTGGACTCCTGTATGGGAACTCGTTTATGCGTGTCCGTTCAAGTTTGACTCGATGCCACTTTTTGCCCGTCGGTTCGCAGTTAGTAAGTATATCGTTGAAGGCCCATGTCGCGCCGCCTTCATGGTTCATCCTCGCTCAGAATTATTCAATCGAAACCAATAGAATTCCCGTCAATATACTTTCGTATATATATATATATGTGCTGCATTTATTTCTCAAGGTGGTTTTGTTCTCCTGGTGAACATATACTACCTAGAGAATGGAGTCACGAGCAGAGGGTGAAAACGAGAAATAGAACCGGATAACCGGACTCTGTTGGCCTCTTTTCTGAAAAAAATACACCGCTCTACGGAATGGCCAGCAATTTCAATAAAAATATAAACGAATTTGATCCGTTTGTCCGCGGCGTCCGGCAGCCAGCCGCCGATCAAATAGCCCCGAAAAACGTTTTCCCTATTGGTGATTTCTCACTGGCGGCCCCGCCGGGCTGATCTTTGTTATATTTTATTATAATAACCCTTATTTTATCGTTATTGATTTTCTATTTAAATGTTGTAAATGCTCTATATATTCATCAGGAAATTGTCTGGCATCGGGATACACATTTAGATGTTGGTATGAAAATTATCTTTATTAGTCCGATTTAATGGGAAATATTTGATAATACGATTGGACTATTGGACACTCCCAGCCGCCGGAATGTTTTCCATTTTTTCATTGCTCCACGCTCGCGTTAATTGCATTTATAATATGTGCGTATTTACGAAACCACATCCGAATGAAGAGACTCGGAGTGTAGCACGGATCCAAAGAGACTACTACAGAAATGCCGAGAGAGAACATTTCTCCCACGGAGGAGACAAAGCAAAAGACGAGCTAGCTCTCTTTCTTTCTCCGTTGAGAGAAACGTTCGGTGCAGGAAATGGATGAATGGGGTGGGGTGCTGCCCCTGCGGAGTTTGAGCAGGTATGTTGTTGCCTCCGTGAGATATTCGAGTAGGCTTTTGTCAAGATGTGCGTACCACACGTTCGTGGCTGAGTGTTTTTTTTTTTTTTTCAACAGAGTCTGATGCAACGCTACACTTTTATCCGCATATACCTCTATATATACACAAGTTCATAGCCCAGACCACTTATCGCGGTGCTCCTTATTACGCGTTGTGTGACGCCGCATTATCCAAAAAGATTCTGTTAAATAGATATAAATATAGCCCGAACGGAGAAAGCGACCAATAATCACTTGATTTGCAAGTTTTGTAAATGCACTCGCCAGTATCTCGGATTTTTATAATATAGTCGCTATACCGTCTATACGGTTTGATGGATCAATCATTGTATTTTTTGCGGTCAATGTGATACAGCAAAGAACGGAAGAGCCGCATCGTTTGTTCGTTGTCGTCGTCGTCGTCCTCCTCCTCCTCCTCCTCCTCCTCCTCCTCCTCCTCCTCCTCCTCCCGCCCGTATCCGCCGTGTGTGTGTTCTGTATCGGTGTGCAGTCGGCACGGGCCTCAAGTTTTGTTTCACCGTTGGTGGAGCTGTTGGTCGAGTCGGTGGTGCGGCGGCGGCGGCAGCAGCGGCAGCGGCACGCTTGATCTTCTCCTTCTGCTCCTTAATGCCAAGTGTGCGCGTGTTCTTCTCGTTCATCACCAATGTGTGTGAGCGAATGCCGTGCGGCGCTCACGCTCCGACGATGAAAAGTATCTCAACTCGCTGTGTCTGTGTATATTATGTTCTGTATATTAGCTTTGCTTCCTCCAAGAATGCACCTTGCACCCAGGTATCCTCCGCCATCGTGCGCCACTCATCCTCTATCGTACGAAACTGCGTATATAAGTGTGTATATATATAGATCAACCCGGGCACGCAATCTCTTTCATCCGTTGGACATTTTTATAATACGCCAAAGGCGCGAACAACCATACCGCGCGACCTTTTCACAAATTTCCGAATAAAATATTGTAAACTCGAATTGTTTGTGTCATTATAATAATGAATGACAATATCCAATTTTATGTCGTTTGATAAAAATATTGGACTATTAGCTGCTGATATTTTCGTTTTAATATTATGTCATACGCGCTGTCAAGTTCGGTACTTACGCTTTTAACGAGAGATCTTTCGAGGTGAAAGCAAGATTTTTTTCTATAATATTCGTTCTACCTTGAGCAGCTGTAATCCGCTCGCCGCACCGCTACACGACCGAATGTCTGTGTCTCTCTCTGCAAAAGAAAAGAAACGAGAAGGGCTCATGTTTTAAAGAATTTCACTATTGGGCCCAACTCACAGCCCAAAATCACAAAGATCTCTTTCTTTTTTTCTCTCTCTCTCTCTCTCTCTCGAGCAGCAGCAGCAGCAGCAGCAGGTGATAGGAACACATGGTGCGTGCAGGGACCTCACACCGTTCAACGATATCCATCTTCTTTCTTCACCTCTCTATTTATATCTCTTATCCTTGCCACTTATATAACTATATATGATGATTTTCTTTACGAACCGATGTCTCCATTAAACGCTCTTCCCTCACTTTTCTAGCACCCGCCGTCGCAACGCGCTGCTGCTTCGTCAATTTCCAATTGTCGCTTGCGGCTTAGAAATACCAAAGTATAAGATATAAATAAACCATCATTACTTTATATTATTTGGATATTTCAATTTTGCGAATAACATTTGCGCAAATTAAAAGTAATCGAGTATATATAGATGTGTCCGGTAAATAGCGATTTTTTTTTCTCTTCATCATCTCTCTATTATTGGAGAATAAGTGGGACGTGGACGATTGAATACTTATTTGATGATTAATCCGAAAAAGTTGGATCAATTTTACCGCTTTCGCGTCATAAAGATGGTAGATTTTTTTGAAAATCACACCAAGCCTACCGTTCTTGTTTCGTTTTCCGGTTTTTTCGAACTAATATAATACAATCCTATATACAATCCATGCACACAGCCAAGTATAATATATCCTTGGATTAGCTACCCAGGATTTTTTTTTGCAACATTTGTGAGGGATATAACTTGGGGGGGGGGGGGGGGGGGGATGAATAATTATAGGAGTGTTGTTGCGCGCGCAGAGTTAACGCTGCGAGTACAAATGTTTCGGTAGCTTGATTGAAAGTTGCGGAGAAAGCGCGAAGAAAAGAGAAAGAGTAGAGGGAAAATATAAACGAACACGATAGTGAGTCAAGCATGAGTTTGCTTAGCAACACCGAGATCGTCGTCTATATCCGTAGTAACGTGAAAATGCTGACGAACCTCGACGGTGCCGCCCGGCATGTCTCGCCAATCTCCGCTCTCTCATTTCTTCTTTTCTCGATTATTGTATTTTTTCCCGATCTCCCCCTCTATTTCTCCTCACCGTGCATCCTAGCACCCCTAACTTTCTCACTCCTCGTTCACTGTTTTCCTTCTTTCCTCCTCTCTTTACTCATCGCAATCTTTTTTCGTCCTACTGCGCGCTGGCATGCCTTCTCATTTCTCACTACGGAAATGGAGCAAACATCTTCCGTTCGAGTATAACGTTACACGTAATAAAACAAAAGCACTGGTAGACGCGCAAAACGATACTATATATAAGAAGAGGGAGTATGAGGAGGATGATACGGCGGCCAAGTGAAAAAATACGGGAATCAGTTACATCGGCGGCGGCGGCGGTAACCGAACTCTCTTGTTGCTCACGCGCACTTCATATCTCTGTACTAATAAAACTGTGTATACGATCGGAGGCATACACGGTAAAACCTTCTGCGCGTATATCAACTCTTATCATTTTTTTTTTATTCCTATTCATCATCCACCCATCTATATTGATTCGTAACATTTTTTTATTCATTATTTTCATTCTTCATATTACACCCTTTTGTCTTAATTTTTCATGCTATATTCGTATATTATTGTAACCGGACAGTCTTACCCTCTGCTGGAACGATTTCTGGTTTGACAGAAGTCTGTCAGAGGGCTATACGGACGGGGAGCGCTCTCGCGTCAGCGGAGCACCGTCCGTACGACAACATGCAATAAGGCTCCCAACCTTTCCTTCATCCTCCACCTTATTCCTACCAAAATTGTACAAAAACAAAATAATAATGGAGCCTATCATTCCTCGATAACGAGGAGATTGCTTCTCGCAGTACCCTTTAGCGAGGCTAAGCCCGATTGCGTATAGCGAGAAAGCAATGTAGAGTACCGAATGCTCTTATACCGGACGAAAGTATCCGTTTTTGAAGGTCGAGTTCGGGGCAAGCTCCTCGGATTGCAAGATGGGGAAATCTGAAGGCTTTTTACCCCCTCCTGGCAAAAATCCGCCGGTCAGTGCACGAACCTGCACACTGACGCCTCTCCTACGTGAGAGAATAAGAGGATCTAAAAAATCCTAAGTTTCGATATTTGATGGGAAACTGACTACCTCCCGAATACCGAAACGTTTCACTATATATTATTTTTATCACAGATCGAATGTCGTTCGATCTTGCTATACTTCTTATTGTATTCAAGTCTGACAGATCCATGCAGAGCTTACCAATTTTTCTTCATTTTTCGTTTCTTTCTTCGCGAATCAAACAGATTCGCGCTCGCAAGTGAGTAGGGTTCAATATATATAAAATAATAACCAAATTTTGGAATGGTCGATATTTCGAAATTTTAAAAGTTGTAATATCAGATCGACTATTTAGCGGATTACGTGTTTAACCGCGAATATTGCTTCTTCGAATTCGTATTTACTCGAAAATATATTAGGTATATATATTTCTATAGTTTTCATTTCGAATGCAATTTTAACAGACCATACGAATGCCAAAAGTTCATATTTTAAAATTCAAAATGGAGAGTAGTTGTTTTATAGACAGACCAGAATATAGAGTAGCGCAAAAATCGAAAGAAATTTTAGTCATTCCAACATTTTATCCTCACTCGTCGCAAGTTGAACGAACTTTGCGAGATTAGCTCTGCAAACCCCTTTTCATTATCTCCTCTTGTTTTCCACGTCTCAATCTTTCTTCCTTCGCCTCCCTCATTTTATACAGGGGTGAGCGGGGCAAAGCGGGGAAGAAAACAGCCGGGCCCAGTAGAATCCCCCCCCCCAGAAAAGTGATTTTTATCCCGATGGCAACTCGCAAAATTCTATCATTTCACTTGAGATAAATAGTATGTCGAAATCAAATATTGGCTGAGGCAATGAATGATAAAGGCGTTGAGGGGGGTATTCGTTATAAATTTGTAAATTTGTAAAGAAACAAAAAAAAAATACATAATATCTTTTCTTTTTGAGAAACTAAAAAAATTCATAATTAAACGTGTTGTTTTATTAAGCAGCACGCATTCTAATCATTTTCGTTTTCAAGAGAGAAATTGATTTGTAGTTGATCAATTACCTAGTAGTAGGTACGTACATAAAATCACAACGTATACGCGAATATAATATTTGTCGAGGATAACGAAGCCTGATAAGGCTTAATGAAAAATATTGAAAATCAATTCCAACAGCGATTTATCCGGAAATTGAAAACTGATCGAATCATTTGAGTGTTGTTTTTTTCCCAGCAACGGCTGAATCGGAAGCGCATTGCGTCGGGGAGAAACGCGGAGTCGTTGCCAAAGAGAAGATTCTGTTCGATACGTCAATGTCTTATTTTTCTATAGTTGAAGCAGCATTCGAGTAGACAGTCTCGATTTCGTTTCAATCGACGAACGTGTAGGTACATTAAAATCGAGCGGTAATATTTCATGCCCATACGGATATGGGAAAAAAATGAAGAGAGTAGCACCCGGCACGAGGCATAATCAGAGAAGAGCGATTGTTACAATGTGAATCGGCAAGAAGCTAGCACTTTATACGGTTCGACGGCTTATTTACTTGCTTACTAACCGCAACTATATGTATCTATATTATACGCCGCGGGCAATCTTTATTGTCTTCTTAATGCGCCGCCGTGTATACCGATTCTCGATCCATGATAAGACGCGGTAGAGAGCGTCCGGCAGCATTGATCATCGAGCTTTTCAAATCCCGTATCGACGTACGCGCCGCATTTGAAAAATAAAAAATTGTAACGAGAAGAGAAAAACACGTGCACAGGATGAGACGCGCATATTTACGCGGCGGCGGCGGACGATAAATTGCTCCGACCAAATGACCCAACGCCAATTGTACGCGAGTTCAATGACCACATTCAGCATAGCCGCGTTTCTGGTGTTCCCTATATTTAGAGAATGCTAACCGGACGTTATATTGCCCTCTCATGTATATATAACAACACACCCGTGTGCTTTCTGCTCACTCCTCAGCGATATGACTGACGTCAACTTTAAGTGTAAACAATGCGAGGGAACACGATTCGATAATGATAATAATTTAAAAACTATTGTACAAGGAATTAAAATTCGAAAAAAAGTTTCGGTTATACACGGCACTAACGATTTGGAGAAGGTGAAAATTTTCGTTTGATTTTGTACTATTATACTCGAGCGTGCAATTGAATTTTCGTTTTATCGCGCGGTGTTGAGAAACACACGATGCCCCATAAAGTTGAAATCCGGGGCAAAACGGGCCATTCAAAATCTGCCCAAACTATTTTTTTCTTTAAAATTCGTCCGAATTGTGGTGAATTTTGGAAAAAATTGGTCACACGGAGAGAATAAAATGTGGATACGCGCAGAGGTGAAATTTCATAAAATTCATCAAAGTTTTCTTTCAAATTCTAACCATATTCTGATCCTAAATTAACTTTAATTGCACAAAATTCAAGCTTAAGAGTAAAATAGAGGTTTTTTTAAATTCTTTTTTACAAAAATCGTATACTCATAGCTGATATCGTCTTCATCAACGTGCATGCACCTGTATACAAGGTGTGGGCCCATTTTTTGCATTTCACACAGCTGATCCACTCTTCGGAGGAAAGCGAATACAATTGTTCGCAAAAATGCAAGAAACGTCTCTTCCGAACTCGAGGATTTGCTGTCCTCGTGACTTTCTTTTTTCTGCTCGCTAAACTGGCGGAGCGATACGACGGGCTTGTAAGAATGGCAGTTCGCCCACGGTTTGCCCGCTCTGAGCTCAGTTTCGTCGCTATTGTATCGGTTGCACGGCATACGGAGAAATTTTTAAACGTCTGTTTTTCGATTCTTATGCCTCCGAGAGAGGCTCTGCCCGTTTTGCCCCGAAAATTGTTTTTTCACGAAATTGAGGAACTATAGGGCCTCAAATCCCTTTTTAAGACTCAAACATGGCTGTGAAAGACCAGCATATGCTTATCACCAAAATTTGCTTAGATGATCGAGTGCCTATTTTGTCCCATATATTCCCTTATAATATAGCAAGGGGCGCTTTCAATGTGATTTTCACCGCTCGTACGCACGCGGTGTCCAGTTTCTCGGATCGATGCCGAATATTCTCTCTACCGAATGTGTATAAGCAGCAGCAGCAGCAGCAGCAGCAGCAGCAGCAGCAGCAGCAGCAGCAGCAGCAGCAGCAGCAGCAGCAGCAGCAGCAGTAGCAGCGGCGCAGCAACCCAAACAAACCCAAACTCTTACACCGTATACGTAGACTGCTGGATAAAACTTGTGACACGAATACCGGCGCCATTCAGTAAGCTCTGCTGGTGCATGCTTTTATGCTCAACACTCGCTTGACACAGCGCGGCCCGTTGAATATATACGAGTCCGGCTTTCATGGTGGTGCGACCGACCGATCGTCGCCCAGCACGGTTGTCGATAATATAATGGTGATGCGGTGTATACACGTATACATTGCATACATCGGACCAAGTGATGCCGCGTGTATAAATTCAGTTGTACGGAACGCACCACCGCGAGCCACCCGCCTATTTGCGCGTTACAATCAAACTATACTCGCATTTCCATTTGGCCTACGCGCTATATGTGTTTCAGCGGCCGGAAGCGATCCATCGTTTGTGACGCGACGCGTTCTCTCCAACCGTGTGCCGCTTAACGGCGCGTCTCAATCCTTCGGGTGATTTTTTGCCGGATCGCGAAACACAAGTTGTCAACGTATATACGTGGTTCTCTTCGTTCTAACATTTATTATGTGGAGCGCGCGCGCAATACCTGCCCAAGTCGCTTGGGCGACCGAAGCGAAGGAAGATAAACTGACATAGACATACTGTAATCTTGTTTTTATATAGGTACGTCTGAAGTGGGCTCATGAGAGCACAAACGAATCTTTCGAATTATTCGCGCCATTAGATAGTCGCATCAACCAAATGAATTGAATAACTCGTTGATCCAAGTTAGTTTTCGTAGCTGCCGAGATTCATTGACTGCGAGAATCTCATGCTGGCTCAACTGCGATATTAGTTGCTCTTAAACCGTCTGACCTCGTTGCCTCGTTGACACTGATTAAATCCAGCACCGTAGTTGTTGAAAAGTGTTACATGGAACGCCAACGCGAGACACCCGCGACGGTGGCGGCTATCTCCTGACGCAAGCAAACAGATTAGGCTGTGTTTTTTCTTCAGCTCACTCGGAAAAATTTATTCCATCATATTTTTTCACCGCACGTCAGTCCTGTTTGCATAGACCAATGCGAAATAGAAGCCGGTCGCTCCTAAATGCATGGATATTGGATATAGAATAGAACGAGGCGCGCGCGCGTGTGAGTTATAATGATGAAAAGGAAAATGCATGCGGCTATTGCTTTGCTTCAATCGCGTTCGCTGGTATACGGGTTGTTTGCGAAAACGGTGCTGGTCTCGCGTAACCAATTCGACTCCCTATTCATATGTCGTAGGACGCTCTAGGCTAATGCAATATAACACTTGTGGAAGAGGGTGTTTCCTAGCAACCCTGCCGGCGTCTACTCATCCCCTTCGTTTTAGCCATCGGCCCTTTCTGCCCCGTCTTTTGATTCCATATACCCCCCTGATATATGCGCGTTCGCTCTAGCTCTCGCTCCTAAGCATGTGCTCGACGAATGATGGAAAAACTTGCCAACAAATTTTATGCTCAATCTATTTTTTTTTTTTTTTTTTTTTTATCATCTTTATATACTCGTGCTATATCGTTATTTTATGTTGTACCGCGTTGTTTCATGTTGTTGAAACGCATAAAAGCGATCTCTCTTTCTCTCTCTCTCTCTTTCATTATTTTAACAATGGAGCCGCCTCTGCTGCTTGATGGACAAATAATTTCATACACAATGTATAAAAACATAGTAGAAAAATTAGTTAAACAACGGAGAACGAGGTCTTATATAAACGTAGATATATTCGAGCAAACGCGCGTTCATGCACGATTGTCAATTCAATCACCATCACGAATTCACTTTACTCTTATGATGTACCCAGTCCAAGCGGTCGATTTGCGATTTCACATCAAAATTTATCAAGAGACGCGGTAGCGGCTCGACGCCAAGTATCAAAAGGAAAAACTGCAGCGCTAAAGAAAAGCCAGCGCGAGCCCTGCCGCTAATCTTATATACGCGAATATGCCGGTTTTATGACGTCACAGAATTTTCAAACGGTTCTCACAAACAAACCATTTCATGAAAGAACCTGAAAATTGGTGACGATTTTTTTTCGATTTTTCCCTTTTCATTGGTCTTTGTTGCAAGTAAATCCGTCCAGTCGATACTGAGATATGTAACGTTAGTGATTTAAAATCCATCTTTTCGGGAACTTTAATTTCTTAGAGAGAGACGGGCGTAAGTTCAGCATGTTTACACTTGGACGTGCGTCCTTTGCGAGACTGGTATACATTTCTCGGCTCTCTTGTCACGCACTACGCTTGAACGCGGCTACTCCCTCTCCTCGTGCGGTCGCCGAGCGAGAGAGACAGAGAGTGTGCGCACAGCGGGGGCAATACCAGCTCCTGGTTTACGCATAACATATGTATATATATATATCCCCATAAAAAACTTTTTAAAAGTAAAAAAATTACGCCAAGTATTAAAAAGTGCAACCTTGTTTATAATAATATTTATTAGATTTTTCCCTTTAATTATTTATTCTGTTTCTTTGGAAAAATATAATCATATCAATTTAATCAAGCCAAGTGATGTTTGTTTTTTATTATTTGGATTACAAATTTAGAAAAAAAACTCAAGCTTTTGAACAAAAACTTGGCGTGCATGGTTTTTCAAACTAATAAGTGTTCAAAATAATTTCTATAAATAAACTCAAAAAATTTTAACTATGAAAAAATATGAGATCTATTGTAACATATACAGTGAATGAATTACGTTTCCTGTAGAAATTCAGAATTTTGGAAATAAAAAAAAAAAAAATAAGATCATTTTCTAACGTAGCCAAGTACAGTGAATGAATTAAGGTTCTTGTGGAATTGATCCGTGTACACTTTTAACCCTAATCCGTCACTTATTCAGAAAAATTTTCCAGCAAACGTCACGAAGCAACAAAGGTTTCTCGAATGATTCTGCAATTATTAAGAGATTATCATCTGTTTTAATGCTAGCTCGGGTTATAAATTTAAAACATTTTATGCAATATGGTACAAGAACCTTTTATAAAGAAAAGCACAAATACGCGTACAAGTGCATGCATTATTATCTATACGATGTACTGCACGAATTCATTTTCAACATTACACACAAACTTGGCGTTTTCAAATGGAAGCTCGGCGAAGGAATGCCTCATCCGTCCATATATTTGAAGCAAACTTGATGATCCTCTAATGCAATTGTTTTTTAATTTGCCGTCCCTCTTCCATCCAACTATTTTATTGAGTAGTTCGACGTGAGATCCCGCACTGTGTACATATAAAGGAAAATATCCATTCTCGACTAGTTCGACTGATAAATTCATTACTCCAAATGTTTCCTATTCAACGAGTTTTCTTTTCTCAAATCAATTTTTACACAGCTTACTTCTTTGTTCATCCATTTCAGTACTTGTGTAATTCATCCAATCATCTGCTCATTTGGTAAAAAAATGAGTGTACGGGCAAACGAGTGAAAGTGACGCGTGGATAAATTAAAATGCGTATGGGCATGAAAGAATGGGCGTATCTATCCGTACAAGATTAAGGCTTATAAAGGGATTGATTCATTTCATTTCTTTATCAATTTTATCCATAAATTTCACTCATCTATATTGTTTACCAAATCATTATATAACAGGGCCTCTCTTATTTTATTGGGGGATCGGTTTTTTCACAATCGTTCATACAATACTAATTAATTATTGTTTTCATAATAAATTTGAACAATTGTCTCTTCCCAAGCTTCCATTTGAAAACCATGCACGCCAAGCCGAGCTAGCATAAAAACAGATGATAATCTCTTAATAATTGCAGAATCATTCTAGAAACCTTTGGTTGTTCCGTGACGTTTGCTGGAAAATTTTTCTGAATAAGTGAGGGATTAGGGTTAAAAGCGTACACGGATCAATTTCACAAGAACCTTAATTCATTCACTGTACTTGGCTACGTTAGAAAATGATCTTATTTTTTTTATTTCCAAAATTCTGAATTCCTACAGGTAACGTAATTCATTCGCTGTATATGTTACTATAGATCTCATATTTTTTAAATTTATTTATTGACATAGCTTTACTAGCGTTTAGCTCGCGATTTATAGAGAACGTTAACCAATCGAGTGTTAAGCCGGTGGTGGGGGCGGCTCGTCGTCAATGGACGGGATGCAATCAACGACTCGTGTAATCTTTCCCGTTATAAAGTAATAAACGCAAGCGGGTAAAAATAAACGACTGCGAATCGATCGAGAATGGCGTGTTCCCGTGTATCATTCTATTCTTTACGAACGGCATAAATTCAGCCCCATGGACTGAATTTTTTGAAATACTTTCGTTACTTAATTTTCTCATTATGTTCATTCCATATATATACTCATCATAAATGACGAGTGCTCCGAGTTTCAATCAATTTTGGCCCAAAATTAATCGTAGCATTATTGTTGAACATATTTGAGAATTTTAACAGCACCGCGCGGTGTTGTTGTTAAAATCAATGTATCGCGCGCTCTCGTTTATAGGAAAACAAGAATTTTGTAAATGTTGATTGCGACCACAAATATGTAGCATATATGTATATAGCATATGAATATCCTCATATGTTTTTTTTTCTTCTGTATTCCAAATTACTGTGATGATTTCAGCAAGAGAATTGAAGTCGTGCGGAGGCATAAGCAGCGGTGGTGAAGTTTGCTGCTCAGCCGATATGGAGCTCAGGCTGCAAGCAAGGGCGCGTGATAAACACGAGAGAGCCATGAGAACGACCCTTCAGAGACTTCAACAATTACTCGTTGCCAGGGCGACACGATTTCACAGTAAGTTATCCTTCAATTTCTTCACCCGCATTCATTTCGTCAATTGCGACGAGTGGCGCGCGAAAATTATCGCTAAAACGTTTTGTCAAACATTACACGACTTTTAGGTATAATACGCTCGCGCGGGAACTGGGTGGTCTCAGAAATATGAATGTTGGAAATATTTGAAAAATATAGCCGCAACCAAGTATCGTTGGAGTTATGCGTAACGTATTTATTATAAAAACCCATATATATGCGAGTATACGCTGTTGTCGTGCACAACGGAACACGAGTCCGGCGACAAAACATGCTGATCAACCATTCATTTGCGTATACACATGGAATCGAAACGATTGCGCGAATATGGTTTCATGGTATTGGCCATATAGAAAAAAATGCAATGTAATCTTGCACAATGGGCTAAGGCGCTACGGAGGTGCGAAATGAGATTTCAGTGATTATACGATGTAATGCGAGGGGAGTTTGTTGTTCGGAACGTTTGGAGGGTATGAAAGTAGATATGCGGAAAAACTCGCGTATCTCGCAACTCGAAACGCCTCGGGCCGTGCCGACCTTGTGAGCTTCTTTCTTTCGGTACTTTTTTCATCTTTTTTTTTTTTAATTGAAGAGGAACCCCGCAAGTGCATTCGAGTATAGTGAATCCGAGGCGAGTGAGAAGCGTTGTGCGTTGTCTCTTACGAGGAGAGATGATAGCAAAAATTTCTCTCGCACGTACGGCATACGCACTTGCACACGTTTCAAACAAAATTTTTACCTTCCAGTTTTTACAAAAAAAAAAAAAAAAAAAAAAAAAGTCAGTAGTTTCGTGCAGGGATTCTTTTGAACAATGTGTATATATATTGTAACGTAACGCTCTTGCCGACCTCGGGCCTGAACGCCGCCACGCGTATATTTTGGAAAAATTTAACAATTCGGATTCATTCAATTGTCATCGATTTTTACGCAGGATAAATTCGTTTTTGATTTATTGTCGCGAAATATTCGCGATCGCGCTCACCGATTGTGAGAAATTTTGTTTCGCTCGTTTTCGAAATAAAAATAAAAAAGTTTCGATAATTCAAAAGTGCTTGATTTTATACAAAAAAAAAAGAAATATTATTAATTTGAATCGATATAACCTTAAATTCGTACCGCGGCCTCTGGAATTATTGAAAATTATTGAACAAGTTTGAATTTAAAAAATTATAATGAAGAAAAATTTACAAAAATACAAATTATTTACAAGAAAAATCATCCCTGATTCTAGCAAGTAAAAAAAAAAAATAATTAAAAAATTTTTAAAATAGGTTGAGTTAAGGAACAAACCCCAGGCTATGGGATCAAAACGTCACCGAATCTTTCCGATACCCTGAGCATCTGCAAGGTTAGGTAATTTACCGTCCACGGGCTATGGGATTGAAACGTCGCCGAATCGCTTCGATATCCCGTGCAACGGAAATTTGAAAAAAATTATGATTGGACCCTGGACTCTGGAATTGAAACGTCACCGAATCGCTCCGAGCGCTTTTTATACGGAGTTTCCCCATCATAAAATCATCAAACGCCGAGAATCTCAAGTTTAGATCGGTTCTGCGCATCTTTTTGCAACGCTTTCTATGATTGGCTCGTTGCCACGATTCATGCTCTACCATTGGTTAAACGGATGCGATGCGCAGACTACCGCTTTTATCAGAATTATTTAACAATAAAAAAATAAAAAATTTGACTCAATTAATTATTGAACAATTTTTACAGAAGTTTTATCTTATAACAAAATTCAATTGAAAAAGATTTAATTTGGTCAGAAAATTGTTGTTTGCGTCACGGCTTGTTCGAGAACATTCGATCTACGCAAGCGCAGTAAAGCGCATTTTTATTTTATTATTTTCACGAATTTATTTCAAAAATTTCATGTCGGAATTATTATTCCTTGATACGTTATAATTTTCCGGTTCATTTGAGCCTAGTTGCATAATTTTCCGAGATCGCGTTGAATTTTAATTTACAAAAGAAAAAAATATTGTAGTTCGAGTTTTTAATACGAGGCGCCGCTAGTATCGCGCTCCACCGCTTGTATCTTGTATCGGACCATTGTATTGCCCACCATTACGGCCACGGCCGCCGCCGGCTGACAGTGACCCGGCTCACCGGTCGTTGTACGCGTTCGGTCAAACATCGCGCCGGATCGCGATGATTTTTGAGGTTATGTTAGGGATGGAGTCAATTCGGGTTGTTCGGGGTAGCGTTACGCTACAATGTATACTTTTCCGTGATTATTGTTTTTCTTTTTTTTTTTTATTTTCAGCTTTCTTCAAGGAATTGCTTGCAGCGAGCAAAAAGGGCTTTCACGAAATGTTCAAGAAAACTTATGGTATTCTGTACGAACAAAACGCCTATGTATTCACGGATCTCTTCAAGGAACTCGAGAATTATTACGCCAAAGGAATGGTACGTTGCGGCTATTATTCGTCTCTCCCTTTTTTACTTGCGCCATTTTCATCTTATTCGTACTTGTTTCCTGATTATGCTTTACGTCGAAATTGGAAATTGAGATAGGAATGTTTTTTGATACTGCAAAAATATGCATATCCGTGCCAAACACTCGAAAAAAACTGGGGATATAGTTCCGAAAGGGACACTTCGATTTCAATACCCAGCTTTTGCACACATGAAAAGGAGGTTAAAACACAAGATCACACCTAAAATTTCAACCGCGGCAAATTTTTTCTTTTATGTTTATCATCATTTTTGTGTGGCGGTAGCCAACTCGCGAAGACGCGCATAGAGAGCACCTTCGACGTGTGTGCGGAATCGTTAGGTGGGTCTGGAGCACCTTCGATGTATGTGCGGAACCGTTGGCCGCCACACAAAAATGATGATAAACATTGAAAAAATCATTTGCCGCGGTTGAAATTTTAGGTGTGATCTTGTTTTAACCTCCTTTTCATGTGTGCAAAAGCTGGGTGTTCAAATCGAAGTGTCCCTTTCGGAACTACAGCCAAAACTGGGAAGAATTTTGCGTATACCGACAAACAAGAAATTAGAGTAGGAAACCTCGCATTCTCTTTACACACGTTGTAATAAATCATTTTTGTTGACGCGCTATTGATAAAATCTTGTAAACGCGGCGGCGAGTGCATCTCCAATGGGCCAATAGCAGGTAGCAATTGTTAACGTTCATTTATTCTACGTTGGCTTTTCTTTCGTACTTGGCGCGCATCTTCTTTCGGGCTCTCGTCGCAATTGTATACGCGACTCATCTCGTTAATTCAGCAAGTTTCTCGTTTCTTGGTGAAACACGATTGCGATAACGTAAAAACACGACCGTAATTTTCAACATATTCAAATATTGTCACAAAACTCTCCATATTTCTTTCTCGCCGATTTTTTTTTTTTTATTTCCGGATAAATCCCGTCGGCGCCAGTCGCTGAGCGACTCGACGAAAAAGAGAAAGAGAAACTGTTGACCGGCTTGGCTGGCAGCGGGATGGGGGTGGGCGGAGGGAAGAATAACTCTGAATCTTTGAAGTTACAATTTAAAGTTTAATTAAACACTTCGTTTCATTCGTCGATCTATTTAACAAATCAAGAGACGCGGTAGCGGCTCGACGTCAAGTATTTTTTATATATCGCTGGTGAGAAATTCGCCGGGACTGTCACGCGATTCGGGGGAAAACGTCGCGAATCACATTCCCACACGATCGGGAACCTACACACTTTATAATTTAATATCGAGCTCGTTTCGTGCTGTCACAGAGCTACTTGTCGTCAGGGAAAATTACGATGTAATCAATAACTATTTACGGGATCAAAAGAAATCACCGGCCGAGCTGTTCTCCCGTCGCAAGCGTACGCGAACCCCCGATCCACTCACTCTATCTCACCCAACTCACACACACATATTCCCGACTTTTTCCCCACGAATCCCCGCACAATTATTACGACACGGAGAATTTTCGTGAACGGCCATACGCAAGCTACACATTTACTCTACTTTTACTTTAATTTCGTAAAGCCCGCTTCACTATTCCGGAACGCCGCCGGTACGAACAGAAAAGAATACAAAATCTCAGCTTGAAAATCGCGAGGCGAAGCCGTCGCCGTGACCGTATTTCTTGAGAGATTTCGGCTGTTTTGACGGGATTAATTGAATTTAATTTTCCGATATGACGAGTATACAATTCGCCGCGAAGACAATAATGGATAAATTCTTCGAGAGTCCACCGACCACAAATCAATGAAAGAAAGCGGAAACTTACAGTCACACTTGTACTCTCGGGATCTCCACGTCTGGCTCGCTCGATACTTCACGAGAATCTGTCAAAGTCCAGCCCACGTCCAGCCTCGTTCCGTAGCGCGTTATCACCCCTCTTCTCCCTTTTCGCTCGCTGAGTGACAGGTGTGTCACCCGAAATTTCTATAATGGGCGTTAGACGGAGCCCCGAATTTTCGCGGGATTAAATATTTGATTTTCGATGTTAACTATAACCCCTACCCTAGATTATATGTCTGTTATTGCGAATTTTAACGGGAAAGAGGAGTATTCCAATGTCGGATCCTGGATTTGATGTTAGATCCTGAAACTCCGAAAGGGTTCGACGTCCCTTTTGACGGGACTCTCCTGAAATCTCGGCACGGCTACGTCGATGACTCGTCACAGGATCAGAAATCTTGTTGATCTTCTCGAACTTTCGAGCATATGCTACAGCGTGTATCTCGTGAAATTGGGCATGTGTATGTGTGCGTGTGTTGTCCGGGACGTGTTTGTATTCTTGCGTACGAGCTCTGCTCGAAGTACCCCGACGTTTCGAGTATTCTCTGTCCCTCAGATTATAACTCTTTCCGAAATTCCCATCTTCCATGCCAATTTCTCAGGACGGCTCGCATGGAAAACAAATAAAATAAATCTCTTGGCGTAAATGAAATATTCTCGCAAAATTTTGACCCTATAAAGGCTTTGTGGAGTGGTTGCGCGGCCGAAGTAAAGAGCGAGCGAGACGGGCAACGTTTCCCGGTGTCTCACTCTTTATCTTGAAAAATAAAAATTGTCACAATATATATAAGACGGCTGAAATGAATAAATAAAGAAATTGTTAACTATCATGGGACTTCAAATCAGACATTTATCAGCGAATTATTTATTTGTACTAATAATATTGTTGTATTATTGCGTGATATTTTCGTGTGTTTTTTTGCTTTTTGTTTATGTTTTTAATGCCCGCCCCGACCAGGAAAACCTCGGCTTCGCCTCGGTCCTGCAAAAGTCCGGGCGTCCCCCTCTCACGATTGCTAGTAAATATTGAACGTACTTTCGGCTACGGGATCAAGAAAAATAGTATACAACCCACGGCCCAAATGTTGGATGCCAGGAAATCCAACTTTCGTGCCTAGGGTCATAATATACTATTCGTTTACAAATTTTACTTTTCGTTTACGACAGCTGACCACGTTAGTTATACGTTTTGGCCAATCCGGTGTTGTTATTTTCCTCAATACCCATCTAGCTAAAAACATCGATCATTTGTCTGTTTTATATCGACAGATATGTATTTTTTGAATATCGCTATTGACATAACTAAACCAGAATAACTATACGTCTACACGGGGGTTTTATTCCGGTTTTGTATAACAGGGAATATATATATATCGATATAACTAAACCGGAGTCAGAGCGCCGTGTAAACGTAGTCATTATGTATTCATCGGTCATCGCGTTACCAAGGGGAGAAAGTGTTAATAAAAAAAGGTTTGGTTTTTTTTTGTATCGCTTGAAATAATAAAGAAAAAAAGGATTTTTGTAAGACGAAAATAAATAAATAATCGTTTTCCAAATATGTGTTTCTAATATTTTAATTTAAACCCCACGTATTTTACTCAATTTTTTCCCGAACAAGACTTTTCCACACACTAATGTTAAAAAATAGTGTACGTTACACATGTAAAAAAGAGGGAATATTAACTCGTGTGTTAATATTTTTAGTGACAATCGTTTAGGATAACTCGGCTCGGCTGGTGCTCCCTCAATTTGGCTCATTTCGTCTGTCACTCGGCTACGCTTGACCTACGACTGTCGCTAAAAACATTACCCCGCTCATATTAATATTCCCTCTTTTTCACACTTGTAACGTAAAATGCTATTTTAAAATACAAAGTTACCCTCTTGACCGCAGGTGAATCTGGACGATGCGATGGACAACTTTTTCAACACTCTTTATCAGAAGATGTTTACCGTGCTCAATAGTCAGTACAAATTTGACGACAAGTATCTCAAGTGCGTCGGCAATCATATGAAAGAGATGAGACCGTTCGGTGATGTTCCACAAAAGCTTG
The DNA here is from genome assembly GCF_019457755.1 of Venturia canescens. Classification (NCBI taxonomy): domain Eukaryota; kingdom Metazoa; phylum Arthropoda; class Insecta; order Hymenoptera; family Ichneumonidae; genus Venturia; species Venturia canescens. The sequence continues at coordinate 21,653,990 of NC_057429.1, forward strand.
GAGTACAAATAAAAAGGTCATTCGTCGCAACCCGAGCATTCAGTCAGGCTCTGAGCGTAGCGGGTGATGTTCTGAAAAATATGCAGACGGTATGCGCACCCATCGTAGTTTTAACTTTCTATCCATCGCTCGAGAATGCGAGTTTTGAAATTTTTATCATTGATATTATATATTTTATCGTATACATGAATGAGACAACATTTAAAATAATTATTATCGACTTTGCAGCTCAAGTCGTCACCGGAGTGTGCCGCGGCATTGACGAGAATGACGGCGTGTCCATCTTGCAGCGGTATACCCGGTAATGTGTTGGCGTGCGGTGACATGTGCGCAAACGTAATGAAGGGTTGCCTCGCCCAGCACGCGGCCCTCGACACCGAATGGAATCACTTTGTCGGTGAGTAGAACCGCGATTCCTTTTAACCGCATTCATCCTCCATCCATATGCACATACTTTTGAAATTTACTGACTCACTCAGTCCCGATTATTTTTCCGCGCACAAAACACTATCCATGCCGCAACCGTATATATGCCTGTAAATTATGATTTTTTTTTTGTTTTTATTCCTTCATTCATTCTTTCTCTATCGTTAAGCGTTATTGTTACTTGAAATATTTATTCAACTTACAGAGGCAGTTGGCAAAGTTGCCGAGCGATTATTGGGACCGTTCAATATCGAAATGCTCGTGAGGCCGATTAATTTGAAAATTTCGGAAGCAATAATGAATTTTCAAGAAAATAGTCACGATGTTTCCCAACGTGTTTTCACGGGTTGTGGACGTCCAATTTTGGGTAGAAGACGGAGACGCCGGAACAATAGAGAATCGGATACGGATTCGTCGAGTTTCGATCAAGATTCGACGGGCGGCGATGACAGATCCTCGACCGCCGCGATGCTCGATAAATTGGTCAAAGAAATTAGACAAAGGGTCAGAGACTCGAGACAATTTTGGATATATTTGCCGTACCAATTGTGCAACGAGGGCCTCGTTGTTCCACCGAGCAACACCAACGAGTGTTGGAACGGCACGCACGTTGACAAGTGAGCTTTCATTTATTCAATCAAATTTTTATACAGCCTCCATCATCTTGACATTTAATAATATTACGGAAGAAATAAGTTGATTTATCAAAATTATTAATCTCACAGAATGCAGCGAGCATTATTCTACTTGACGTTGCCAATTTATGTCTCCAGATATCTCTATCCCGTGACATCTGACGGTGAGATGCAGACACTGAATCCGGAGGTAAGAGGCGGTGGTCCGAGAACCGCGATAGTTCGAGATCAAGTTCAAGCTCTCACAACGATTACAAACAGATTACGTTCAGCCTTCAACGGGCAAGATGTTGATTGGCTCGATCCTGGTAAATTTCCCCATTTAATCGTTCATCTTGGAAAGTTTCATTATTATATAAAAAGGAAAAATTCATTTGGACGCTCGTCTATTTTTTGGCGAAACATTTATCTTTTGAGCATGGCGACCGCATGGAAAGTGGGTTGTACGGGGGGTAAGGGGCATCGTACTACGTATTTTCCCAGAATAGACTTGACATTTTGAGGAAAATAATAGTGAATTATTTTTTTTAACTGAGATTTATCATAACGATGATCAGAAAATTCAGGTTCACATCCCCGTTCTTCAAGATATGAGGTAAATCCTAAACGTGACCGTATGTAACAATGTTTCTCTTTCGCTTTCGCAGAGGAGGCAAGCTATGGATCAGGAAGTGGTTCGGGCGACAGTAATGACGATGAAGATCCAATAACCGACGACGAGGATGGATTCAGTGAAGAATCCTCTGGCTACGAGCCGGATCAGATTGTGCCCGGTAAACCTAAACTACCAACGATTCCGATCGATCCGGCGTCACCGCCTAGAGTTGAAATTGAATCAAAAGCCCCGACGAGCAACGATAACAACAAGCACAAAAATAACAACGATGATGACGACGACGATGACGACGAAGACGACGACGACGACGACGACGACGACGACGACGATGACGATGACGACGACGACGACGACGACAACAACAACGACAACAACAACAACAACAACAACAACAACAACAACAACAACAACAACAACAACAACAACAACGACAACAATGATAACGACAATCACAACAGTATCAAAAGCAAAAATGGAACAACGACTAGTATCGTTGGAAGCGATGGTGGCGGTGATGTCGGAGCTGGTGCTGGTACAACTTCGCATCATCAAAAAATGCCATTGTCACGAGCACTCACGACATATTTATTCCCAATCGTTGTCATGTGGTTTGGCGGTTGTCTTACCGAGTGGCTGTGATCCTTTCATTTGACGATACGCTTAAACGTGTAAATATTTTTCTATCAAAGACCACACATTTCATAGCCTCTTTTATTTTTTTCATCTTCATCTCTATACTTGAATTCTCCTTAATGAAAAAAAAAAAACAAAAACAAAGATTTTCAAAAAAAATTAAATATCACAATGAACCTGACAACTCATGGAGAATCGCCGCGATATTTTATACATTTTCAATGCATTTGCGGCAGACGAATGAAAAAACGATTAAATACTCGGGAAAATTGTGAACGGGGACGGAACGACATGGCGGGTTTCTCGAATAAGAGTAAAAAAGTAAAATAAAGGTGAAAAAAATTTATATCGGAGCTCGGAATGATGAGAAATTTAAAAACAGTGCATACGTCACTGTAAATAACAACAATTATTAATATTATTCATTATAGAAATCATAATGACTAAGCTTAGACACAGTAGGAGTAATTGATCGAGTGAATCCATGAAAAATGATTTGGCCATGAAAGGGGAGGGCGGCGGAGGAGAGGCCATAAGAACGGATGTTGTTAATACGTAAGACAGAGAGAACTGAGTATACGAAAGCATACAGGACTGAAATATTTATTAATCCTGGTGTATTTTTACGATTTTTTCGGCATTTATTTAATTATTTAATCAATTAGAAATTATGACAATTTGTTTTCATGAAGCTCGCGAGGTGGATTCAAATCTGTTATACAATCGAGCTTCTTTTCCTGATGATTTGGCAAGTTGAGATTAAATTATAATGTTTCAAGTTGTACATGATATTTAAGGGCCAAGACCCGTATATAATAAATAATATGTACTTGCTTCGATGAGAAAAGTTTTAAACTCCGTAAAGTGCATTTTTACGCGCGCAGGTACAAGATAAGAACTTGAAACATTCGGGAGGGGATATAAATTTGCATTTTCATAATTGTTTATATAATTTATTGGTGTTTCAATGATTGAAACGGTTGAGAAAACAAACCCAAATCACAAACTTCTGAATTGTTAGTGAATCTTTGAAAATATTCCTAAACCCATCTCAGGAAAACATAAAATTAAGACAAAATACGTCGCATGTAATATGCCCAAATTGTCATGTGCCCTGTCTCTTAGTCAAATCCTAGGGAGAATGTGAGCTTTCCGGCAAACGACACCGCGCTTTGTACAACAAGTGTCTTTCAGCTAGAGCAAAATAACACACTCATCATACATACGACGCGGTTTTACACTGTGCGTTGATTCCTGGAAAGCTTCTAATGTGACGAGAGAATGAACATTATGCAACTCGAGCTGAAACCAATCGATTGAAAACAAAATTCGTTTATAATACTTTTTGTAAAATTGTACATAATCTTGTTCGGAGGTGGAGTAAATCAAGAGAGAGATATATTATAAATTGGACGTTCGTTTCGTTCGCCAAATTGAATTGCAGTGGAAGAAAAAAAAGGTCGATCGAGGTAATTTTGCTGATCGATGCGCACTGTATATCCGTTCGTTAATGATAAGTGCTCTCGAAAATGATTTCTCCATTCGTCGACGTGTCGCGTACGTAAATATATAAGTTTGGTACAAGGTTTCTTATACTTGTGAGCGAGAATGTAGAAAAGGCTACTACGAAGGAAAGAGAAAAAAAAATTAGTGGGAGTCTAAAAAGTGCCCGAGTGTGGTATCACGGGTGGAATAAAAATAGCCAGGCTACTGTGATAATATCAAATTCAGTCGTAATTTGATGGAAGCGGCTTCCTTTTTTTTCTCTTTTTTTTTTTTCTAATAAACACATTGTGCATTTATTCTCCACATCGCCTGGACCGTTCCACAACTTTATTTATATACATGTGTGTGCTGGTGCGTGTACGGGTGGGTGTGCGTGTGTGTGTGTGTGTGTGCGCGCGCGCGTGCCTAAGCATATAAGTGAAATCCTGAACAAACACGTTTTTAAGTTCAACAAATCGAAATCTTTACTGCATTCAATGGAACCTAATAGTTTAGTTATCGAGACCACGTCGTTTTACACTTGTTTTTTATATTCATTAATTGCGAAAAATATTTCAGACAAAACTGTCTGAATTTTTAATTTGACGATAAGACAAGCGAAATTTTAAAAAACCTCTCAATCCCGAAATGTTTGAATTACTCTCATTTTTTCCTTCTTCAGAAATGATTGTAGCGCGATGCTAATTTTTCATGTAATGTTTCTCTTATTACCAAAATTTTTTTTTCTTCTGACGCGCATGAGGTGTCTTGTCACTCTTCCCATACCTTAACGCGCGTGTTGTTGTCCATGATGTGTTCGTGACGCCTCCGTCACAGAATATGGAATCCCGGTCCGTCGTGAGTTTCGTTAGTGACGGGGGTAGTTGATCGAACACATCTTGGATCTCGATACGACGTGTGAATTTCAGAAATAATAAATTATACGAAAGAGACGTTTTACAAATCTAGTGAAATATTCAAACCAATACTATAAATAGCTAAATATTCGTAGCTATATTATTATTATTATTATTATTATTATTATTATTATTATTATTATTATTATTATTATTATTATTATTGCTATTATTATCGTATATTCATGCATGCATATTATATATCCATTTTATATACAAACGTATGTATGCAAGAGAATATATGCAAATGCGCGAGTGTGTGTGCGCATGAAGAAGAGGAGAGATAATGGGAAAAAATGAAAATTGTATACATCGCTAACGACACATAGGGGGGCGATGATGTAGTTGAGTGTCTTTGGAGTATTCGAATCTGGGAAGAAATCGTTTATTCGCTACACGGCAATAATTCAGACAAAAGATTCTTAAAAAAAAAAAAAAAATATCACGTGCAAGACCGTACCTACACGCTGATATTTTCTATGCAATATAGAAAATCCGTTTTTTGTCTTGAAAGTTAAACTCGATCAACCAAGAGGTTGTATAATACTTTAACCTCGAAAATTATTTATGTAGAATTGAAATAAAGAATAAATTCGACGTGAGGGATATTCCAAATTACGCGATAGCCAGCATCGAAAGCTCATCAATTGTTTCAAAGACACTCAAGGTTCGGAAATACTAATGACCCGGAAAAGCTAATGAGAAAAATTTAAAGAAAAAAAAATTACACTTTTCCATGGCTCATTTGACAGCAGAAATCGAAACAATCGTTGCTTCCGTTTCTTAAAAGAGGCTGATATTATATAAAATCTATTGACGGTACACAATTATTCAATATTTACAGAAAGGGCGTGAAAGTTTTTCGGTGAAAAAGAAAAAAAATAAATTTTGAACGCTAGAGATGCCATTTCACTCCTTTAGAGAGGCCCTGTCGATGCTACGGGATAACCATCGTATAGAAGAGAAAGAGCAAACCGAACAACGTTAATACTCATTATTATTTTTTCTTGTTGTTTCGAATTTCATTTTTTTACATTGGAATTTAAGAAATATACAATGTGATCTTTTTTATCAAATAATTTTCTTTTAGCATAAATTTTTATAAAGAAGCCTGCATTCTTCCTATGTTGTGGAACTACTCATTAAAACATCAATCGATCATTTCAAGTCGGGATAATTTAGTTTCATTTTTTTCTTCTCCAAAATATAGTCGAATGTTTTATATAATTACACCGATACTTACCAGCTCGTATATGAGGGGTGAAAAAAATATATATATTCATCTCACGAAAACGTCTTTTTATCCCAGATTATAGACAAAGCTTATTCAAGTGATCCTTATATAAGTAAAAAGCAAATCACCGTTTACTTGAAACTCCATCATATTTTAAGACAAACGAATGGGCATCTTCTCCAATCGAAAAAGAACACGAGTAACTTAAAAATTTCGTGGGATATGAAAAATCTTTATCCGACTAAAAGGTGCCCGCCTCGATTTTTCAGACGACTGTAGGATAATGATAGATCACCCGAGAGGAATCATGCAAAATAAAGTAGATACATGGTGTGCTCAAGCAAAGACGGATTATTGTTTATTTCAGTGTGCGACTTACGTTGGAAACGTAATCGATTATATGGGCTTCGAAGCTTGATGAACTGTCGAAATTGAAGAAAGAATGAAGGTGATATTTTTTTAAACTCCATTTAGATAACACGATAGAGAGAGAGAGAGAGAGAGAGAGAGAGAGAGAGAGAGAGAGAGATGAAATTGCGCGTGCTGTGCAGTGTATTTAGTCTACGATGCCATATTCTTTTGATCGATTCCTCCAATCGATTATACGATTCGAGAAGTTAAAATATATATATATACAAAAGCCTTTGATCCATACATACACGCGCGCGCACGCACATGTATACTTGCAAGTTTCAAGTATTTTATTTGTTAATAATATTATGTGTATGATTGTTGGGATTTGAAAGTGCAAAATTTTTTTTGTTAGAAGTAAAGTTACAAAAATATTGTATAAAACACTCTCAGGGTGTTTAGTGTCTCGACGCTGATGGATTAGAGAATGCGATAACCTTATAGACATAGGTCGACACGATCGTGTATGAATGCGTGCGCGCTAGAAACGAGGGTGATTGGTCAATCGTAATTTACGGGACCCAATTTGTACGATTTTCGATGTTATTCGTTTGCGCGACTATAGTGAATCAAGTTTCAAATGTCGTACGAGAAGATTTTTAAAAATAAAATGAAAATAAAAATCCAAGTTCTGTGTTTATTCTTACTCGTTAGTGACGCTTTCCGCCCATCTTTTCAATCAACTATATATATGCGGTTTCAAAACCGTCCGCGCATGTGCGGCGGCATACGCAATTTGTTCGGATAATATATATATATATATAACAGATGGATAGGTATACGAGTCAAAAGCATGGGGAGAAGCCACTATATTGGAACTAATTTTTTTTGTTATGTCCATTGGCAGTTTCTCTTTAATTTAAATATTTGATTTATTTATAGCCACTTAAATATTATGAAAATAGAGCTGAGTAACATTGACTACGTTTACACGGCGCTTTTATTCCGGTTGAGTTATTCAATATAGATATACAAAATACATATCCGTCGATATATATAAATATAGGTAGGGACTAGATTGGCCGAAAATGGCAGCCGTCACTATTTCCGGTCGGCCAAAGTCACTAGCCGAAACAAATGAGGTAAGATAGTTGTAGAAACAAGGCACAGATGTCGCAATAAGCCTTTACGTCGATAATTCAGAAATTACAGCCTCGGCGGCAGGCGTTCTCATTCTCATTTGAATAGATACGCTTCCGAGATTTGTTTGGGCAGTTGTACGATACGTCATCTTGACAGTTGAGGTTATGATCCTCAAAGTGTTGATGCATGCGGAGTGTAATTTATGAATGAAAATAATTAGTTAAAAGTGGAAGGGGAGTCAATTATCAATGACGCGATTAATTCGTGTTTAATAATAATAATTATTATTATTTTTGAACACGAATTAATGGTGATTTTTAAACACGAGTGATGGTGATAATCACCTCATTGTTTACACTCTGCATGAAACAACACTTTGGAGACCATAACCTGACGTCGAAACGACGGGATCATGCAGCAGCTGTTACGATAACGAGTCTCGGGTGACCCAGGTGTGCGTATTTCAATTCATTGAGAACCCCTGCCACCGAGACTGTAATTTCTGAATTATCGACGAAAAAGCTTATTGCGACATCTGTGCCTTGTTTCTACAACTATCTTACCCCATTTTTTTAGGCTAGTGACTTTAGCCGACCGGAAATAGTGACGGCGGTCATTTTCGGCCAATCTAGTCCCTTAGCTAGTCCCTACCGTCACACAGAGCCAACTTGTTGGAAAAACAGCCATATTGAACAGAAGTTTGAGCTATTTTAAATTTATGGCGCACTACACACCATACAAACTTATTGGGTACATTCTACTTTGACGCTGACAGCGTTAATAGCGTTAGGCCCGCTACACACGGTCAATAATATTGCACAGTAATATTGCACAATATTGTATGGTGTGTAGTGCACCATAAATTTAAGATGGCTCAAACTTCTGTTCAATGATTGCGCAATGTTTCAATACTACATCTACACGCTCAATAATATTGTGCAATCACCTATATTGCGCAATACTATTGCCGACCGTGTGTAGCAGGCCTTATGCTGTCGAGTATGCCATTCATTGGAAGTAAGAATAACGTCGAATTGGCGATCCACACGGGCTTACTAACGTCATGGTCTAGTACCGGACGGTAAGTCGAGATGTCACCGTGGTCATTTTAGTTGTGGATCCGCCTTTACGAGATATTTCCTCTCGAGCCGCTCGAGCCAATCATCGAGCGAATTGCCACGATTCGCATCCGTTTTAGAATTTCGAAACTGAGCCAGCAATTCTTTATTGCTTCTTCGTCGATTGTTGCCGGGCCGATACATTAGAGATCGTGATTCGCGTAAACCGATTCATGAATTCCAAGTCGTTTACATCAAATGAGATTTACACACGTTACGTAAAAAATAATTTCAATGGCAATTGCGGCGATAACTGTTATATTTAGTATAGAATTGTTGAACGTCAATCGTTCGTGGATAGGGTCCATCGTCGTCAATAATCGTCGTCGTCGTCGTCGTCGTCAATCGTTCGTGGATAGGGTCCATCGTCGTCGTCGTCCATCGTCGTCCCTCGTCTATTATAGTTCAACTATGCGCTTATTCGGTTCGATTGAAACTCCACTTAAGGTGAGACCCTAATACTCAAAGATCTCGCAACTGCTCGGGTCAGGACGTTTTCGAGCAACACTCTCGAGTGTTTTTACAGGACGACGCGATACAACGAAGAGTGCGGAAAGCCATGCAGGAATAAAAGATTTTCCCTCTTGTAACATTGAAAGAATTTATGACTATGAAACAATCGCAGATTCAAAGAACAAAGATTTCAGTCAAAACTATTTGGAAGCGTAGAATTCCATTAATGAAATTTGGCGTACCATTTCGTTATGTTCTTTCTTGATTCATTTTGGAATGAAACATTTTTTTTGTATATCAACACAGAAATTTCAATAGGTTCAGAGATGACGCTGCAAATATATTGTTCTCTAAGGAAGTCATCATTTTTTAGCTTCTGAAAATTCGATTGTTTTGTCTAAAGATCTGCGCTATTATTTCAAATTCATTTACATGCTTCCAATTATTTTTTATGGACGTTTCATTTTTTTATAACGGTTTCACCATTTACTTGTTAGTAGCAATTTTCTGGATATTTGCAAAATTTTATAAAATACGCAGTAATTTTCAAATGCATCTGTATTTGGCTGCGCAATACGGAGATGAACGCGGTAAATTTATTCGATACTCGAGTATCCTTTGTTGTCAAAACTTCATGAAAGGAATTAATAACACAATTGTAAGAATTCCCGGATATTCAGAAAAAACGTTGATTATTATTGGGGAGTGTTATATCTTAATATTTACGCGAAACTTTTGTATAATCGCGTAACACAAATACGGGACTATTCGTAAGAAATAAAAATAGAAGAGCGTCATGGCCAATTAGCAAATAAAAGTATGTGTAGAAAAAAGTATTGTTTTAGGTTAAACGTACAAAGCGCGCCGGTTGTCGTTCGCGCACGATTTTACCTTTTTCGCAATCACTAACGTCCTTTGGGCGTTGCGCGATGTGTTTGCAAATGACAATCTATTCCTTAAATCTCTGCGCGTTCAAGAAATTGAATTTTTTCTTTAATTTCGTTCCCTCTTGCACGATAAATTCATACGACGACGCCTATTATTATAATTATTACGAAAATACAACCGTTATCGGCGCTAGTCGAACTCGGGGGGGGGGGGGTGACCCAAACCCAAACAAAAGTGCAGCAGACGAAAACGCCAAACCCAAACAAACCCAAACAAAAGTGCAGCAGCCGAAAACGCCAAACCCAAACAAACCCAAACAAAAGTGCAGCATACGAAAACGCCGAACCCAAACAAACCCAAATAAAAGTGCAGCAGCCGAAACCGCCAAACCCAAACAAACCCAAACACCAAACCCAAACAAAAGTGCAGCAGACGAAAACGCCAAACCCAAACAAACCCAAACACCAAACCCAAACGAAAGTGCAGCAGACGAAAATGCCAAACCCAAACAAACCCAAACACCAAACCCAAACAAAAGTGCAGCAGACGAAAACGCCAAACCCAAACAAACCCAAACGCCAAACCCAAACAAAAGTGCAGCAGAGGAAAACGTCAAACCCAAACAAAACCCAAACGCCAAACCCAAACCAAAGTGCAGCAGACGAAAACGTCAAACCCAAACATTAAACCCAAACAAAAGTGCAGCAGACGAAAACGCCAAACCCAAACAAACCCAAACAAAAGTGCAGCAGACGAAAACGTCAAACCCAAATAAAAGTGCAGCAGACGAAAACGCCAAACCCAAACAAACCCAAACACCAAACCCAAACAAAAGTGCAGCAGCCGAAAACGCCAAACCCAAATAAACCCAAACAAACCCAAACAAAAGTGCAGCAGACGAAAACGCCAAACCCAAACAAACCCAAACGCCAAACCCAAACAAAAGTGCAGCAGACGAAAACGCCAAACCCAAACATTAAACCCAAACAAACCCAAACAAAAGTGCAGCAGACGAAAACGCCAAACCCAAACATTAAACCCAAACAAACCCAAACAAAAGTGCAGCAGAGGAAAACGTCAAACCCAAACAAAACCCAAACGCCAAACCCAAACCAAAGTGCAGCAGACGAAAACGTCAAACCCAAACATTAAACCCAAACAAAAGTGCAGCAGACGAAAACGCCAAACCCAAACAAACCCAAACAAACCCAAACAAAAGTGCAGCAGACGAAAACGCCAAACCCAAACAAACCCAAACGCCAAACCCAAACAAAAGTGCAGCAGACGAAAATGTCAAACCCAAACATTAAACCCAAACAAACCCAAACAAAAGTGCAGCAGACGAAAACGCCAAACCCAAACAAACCCAAACGACAAACCCAAACGAAAGTGCAGCAGACGAAAACGCCAAACCCAAACAAACCCAAACAGCAGACGAAAACGTCAAACCCAAACAAAAGTGCAGCACCGAAAACGCCAAACCCAAACAAACCCAAACAAAAGTGCAGCAGACGAAAACGCCAAACCCAAACAAACCCAAACGCCAAACCCAAACAAAAGTGCAGCAGACGAAAATGTCAAACCCAAACATTAAACCCAAACAAACCCAAACAAAAGTGCAGCAGACGAAAACGCCAAACCCAAACAAACCCAAACGACAAACCCAAACGAAAGTGCAGCAGACGAAAACGCCAAACCCAAACAAACCCAAACAGCAGACGAAAACGTCAAACCCAAACAAAAGTGCAGCACCGAAAACGCCAAACCCAAACAAACCCAAACAAAAGTGCAGCAGACGAAAACGCCAAACCCAAACAAACCCAAACGCCAAACCCAAACAAAAGTGCAGCAGACGAAAATGTCAAACCCAAACATTAAACCCAAACAAACCCAAACAAAAGTGCAGCAGACGAAAACGCCAAACCCAAACAAACCCAAACGCCAAACCCAAACGAAAGTGCAGCAGACGAAAACGCCAAACCCAAACAAACCCAAACAGCAGACGAAAACGTCAAACCCAAACAAAAGTGCAGCACCGAAAACGCCAAACCCAAACAAACCCAAACAAAAGTGCAGCAGACGAAAACGCCAAACCCAAACAAACCCAAACGCCAAACCCAAACAAAAGTGCAGCAGACGAAAATGTCAAACCCAAACATTAAACCCAAACAAACCCAAACAAAAGTGCAGCAGACGAAAACGCCAAACCCAAACAAACCCAAACAAACCCAAACAAACCCAGACAAAAGTGCAGCAGACGAAAATGCCAAACCCAAACAAACCCAAACAAAAGTGCAGCAGACGAAAACGCCAAACTCAAACAAACCCAAACAAAAGTGCAGCAGACGAAAATGTCAAACCCAAACATTAAACCCAAACAAACCCAAACAAAAGTGCAGCAGACGAAAACGCCAAACCCACACAAACCCAAACGCCAAACCCAAACAAAAGTGCAGCAGTCGAAAACGCCAAACCCAAACAAACCCAAAAAAACCCAAACAAAAGTGCAGCAGACGAAAACGCCAAACCCAAACAAACCCAAACGCCAAACCCAAACAAAAGTGCAGCAGACGAAAATGTCAAACCCAAACATTAAACCCAAACAAACCCAAACAAAAGTGCAGCAGACGAAAACGCCAAACCCAAACAAACCCAAACACCAAACCCAAACGAAAGTGCAGCAGACGAAAATGCCAAATGTTTGGGTTTGTTTGGGTTTGTTTGGGTTTGTTTGGGTTTGTTTGTTTGGGTTTGTTTGGGTTTGTTTGGGTTTGTTTGGGTTTGTTTGGGTTTGTTTGGGTTTGTTTGGGTTTGTTTGGGTTTGTTTGGGTTTGTTTGGGTTTGTTTGGGTTTGTTTGGGTTTGTTTGGGTTTGTTTGGGTTTGTTTGGGTTTGTTTGGGTTTGTTTGGGTTTGTTTGGGTTTGTTTGGGTTTGTTTGGGTTTGTTTGTTTGGGTTTGTTTGGGTTTGTTTGGGTTTGTTTGGGTTTGTTTGGGTTTGTTTGGGTTTGTTTGGGTTTGTTTGGGTTTGTTTGTTTGGGTTTGTTTGGGTTTGTTTGGGTTTGTTTGGGTTTGTTTGGGTTTGTTTGGGTTTGTTTGTTTGGGTTTGTTTGGGTTTGTTTGGGTTTGTTTGGGTTTGTTTGGGTTTGTTTGGGTTTGTTTGGGTTTGTTTGGGTTTGTTTGGGTTTGTTTGGGTTTGTTTGGGTTTGTTTGGGTTTGTTTGGGTTTGTTTGGGTTTGTTTGGGTTTGTTTGGGTTTGTTTGGGTTTGTTTGGGTTTGTTTGGGTTTGTTTGGGTTTGTTTGGGTTTGTTTGGGTTTGTTTGGGTTTGTTTGGGTTTGTTTGGGTTTGTTTGGGTTTGTTTGGGTTTGTTTGGGTTTGTTTGGGTTTGTTTGGGTTTGTTTGGGTTTGTTTGGGTTTGTTTGGGTTTGTTTGGGTTTGTTTGGGTTTGTTTGGGTTTGTTTGGGTTTGTTTGGGTTTGTTTGGGTTTGTTTGGGTTTGTTTGGGTTTGTTTGGGTTTGTTTGGGTTTGTTTGGGTTTGTTTGGGTTTGTTTGGGTTTGTTTGGGTTTGTTTGGGTTTGTTTGGGTTTGTTTGGGTTTGTTTGGGTTTGTTTGGGTTTGTTTGGGTTTGTTTGGGTTTGTTTGGGTTTGTTTGGGTTTGTTTGGGTTTGTTTGGGTTTGTTTGGGTTTGTTTGGGTTTGTTTGGGTTTGTTTGGGTTTGTTTGGGTTTGTTTGGGTTTGTTTGGGTTTGTTTGGGTTTGTTTGGGTTTGTTTGGGTTTGTTTGGGTTTGTTTGGGTTTGTTTGGGTTTGTTTGGGTTTGTTTGGGTTTGTTTGGGTTTGTTTGGGTTTGTTTGGGTTTGTTTGGGTTTGTTTGGGTTTGTTTGGGTTTGTTTGGGTTTGTTTGGGTTTGTTTGGGTTTGTTTGGGTTTGTTTGGGTTTGTTTGGGTTTGTTTGGGTTTGTTTGGGTTTGTTTGGGTTTGTTTGGGTTTGTTTGGGTTTGTTTGGGTTTGTTTGGGTTTGTTTGGGTTTGTTTGGGTTTGTTTGGGTTTGTTTGGGTTTGTTTGGGTTTGTTTGGGTTTGTTTGGGTTTGTTTGGGTTTGTTTGGGTTTGTTTGGGTTTGTTTGGGTTTGTTTGGGTTTGTTTGGGTTTGTTTGGGTTTGTTTGGGTTTGTTTGGGTTTGTTTGGGTTTGTTTGGGTTTGTTTGGGTTTGTTTGGGTTTGTTTGGGTTTGTTTGGGTTTGTTTGGGTTTGTTTGGGTTTGTTTGGGTTTGTTTGGGTTTGTTTGGGTTTGTTTGGGTTTGTTTGGGTTTGTTTGGGTTTGTTTGGGTTTGTTTGGGTTTGTTTGGGTTTGTTTGGGTTTGTTTGGGTTTGTTTGGGTTTGTTTGGGTTTGTTTGGGTTTGTTTGGGTTTGTTTGGGTTTGTTTGGGTTTGTTTGGGTTTGTTTGGGTTTGTTTGGGTTTGTTTGGGTTTGTTTGGGTTTGTTTGGGTTTGTTTGGGTTTGTTTGGGTTTGTTTGGGTTTGTTTGGGTTTGTTTTGGGTTTGTTTGGGTTTGTTTGGGTTTGTTTGGGTTTGTTTGGGTTTGTTTGGGTTTGTTTGGGTTTGTTTGGGTTTGTTTGGGTTTGTTTGGGTTTGTTTGGGTTTGTTTGGGTTGTTTGGTTTGTTTGGGTTTGTTTGGTTTTGTTTGGGTTGTTTTGGTTTGTTGGGA